>NC_063350.1:11176415-11255485 GCF_021869965.1 Rhincodon typus
TCTCCAGATGTGATCTCATTAATGTTCCGTACAGCTGCAGTAAAGTTTCTTTGTTATTATATATTATTTCCCTTTCAATAAATACAACTCAATTGATCTCCTTAATTAAAAAAAATCATTAGGAGCAGTTTAGAGGAAGTTCTGATGTATTTCTGGGATGAAGGACTTATCATAGAATAGAATCCCTACAGTCTGGAAAAAGGGCATTTGGCTCATCAAGTCCACACTGACCTGCTGAAAAGCATCACACCCAGACCTGCCCTGCTACCTTGCATCTCCCATGGCTAACCCTCTTAAGCCTGCACACCCCTGGGCACTATGGGGCAACTCAGCTTGACCAATCCACCCAACCTGCACATCTTTGGACTGTGGGATGAAACTGGAGCACCTGGAGGAAACCTACAGGGAGAACATGCAAACTCCACATAGATAGTCTCCGAGGGTGGAATCAAACCCAAGTCCCTGGCACTGTGAGGCAGCAGTGCTAACCACTGAGCCACTGTGCAGGCTTTTGAAGGAAGGTTGGACATGATCTACTTATATCCATCAGAGTTCAAATGAATGAGAGGTGATCTTATTGAGGGGACATGATAGGATGGAAACAAAGAGAATGTGGGGTGTCTAGAACAAGAGCTCACAGTTTAATAAGAGGTCCCACTTTCAAAAACAATATAAGGCAATATTTGATTTTTTTCTCAGACTGTCATTAGTATGTGGAATTCAGTGGAGACAGTGGAGCTTGATATATTAAATTTATTTAAGGCTGAGTTAAATAGATTTTTGGCAGACAAAGGAGTCAAGAGTTATGAGGAAATTGGAGTTTGAGACCACAACCAGATCAGCTATGATCTTGTTGAATGGCAGAACAGGCATAAGGGGCTAAATGAACTACACCTACTCCTAAGTGTTATGTTCCTATATTTGGTCACCAATTCACATAGCATCTTCATTTCAGGTAGAAAGAGGGGCTAACTCAGAAGCTGTTTGAAAGTCAATGGAAGTGATACAGATAGGATTCTCCAGAACCTCATATCACTGCAAGAAAATAAAGGGAGACTATATGTTTCGATTTAGTTTTAGGTTTCATTGTCATGTGTGTATTCAAGTACGGAGTACAAGAGTACAGAGAAAAATTTCCAATGTCACCACTCATGGCACTATCTTAGGTACAAGGTAAGTAGGTACAAAATCTTAGTTATAGAAGTAGAAAAATAAAGTTTAAAAAGTTCAGCACTACAGTTTTCTTAGTATAAAAGTAGAAAACTAAAGAAATAAAGTTAAAAAGTCCAACATTACAGTCCTTTCTCAAGCCATGGGCCTGGAGAGGGTCCCAGCTGGGATTTCCCCAAGCGGGCTTGCTGTCCCCTGTGCTGGGCATGCTTTCACCTGCGTTGGGCTAAGACCCACCTTTGCTCATCAACCACCTTCACTGCTGCTGACCTCTGTTGGGCATGCCAAGCTTTGCTGCCGCTTGCAAGGCTCCAGCCCAGACCGCCACTGCCACCATCCTTCGCTGCTTGCCGCTGCCTCATTACTGCCGCTGTCTGGGCTCACATTGACCCCCAGCCGCTACCACCGCCTGTTGCTGCGTTATTTGCCTCGCTGCAGAGTCCCCTTCGTGACTTCATGCCCAATGAGCTACTTCTGAAATGCAGTCACTGTTATAATGTACCAAAACTACAGACATTACAGGAGCTGGTCAGAGGCTGGGATTTCTGCAGCATGTAACTCACCTTCTAACTCCTCAAAGCCTGTCCACCAGCTAAAAGGCACAAATCAGGAATGAGATAGAATGTTCTGCACTTGCTTAGATGAATGCAGTTCCAACAACACTCAGGAAATTCAACACCATCCGGGATAAAGCAGCCTGCTTGACCTGCACATCCACCACCTTCAACATTCACTCCCTCCACTAGTAGCTCAGTAGCAGCAGTGTGTACCATCTGCCAGACGCAACGCAATAACTCACCAAAGTTCCTTTCACAGCACCTTCCAAACTCTTGACTTCTACCATCTAGAAAAGCAAGGGAGGCAGATATAAGGGAACATCACCACCTGGAAAATCCCCTCCCAACCACACACCACCTGAACTCAGCAACATATCGCGGTTCCTTCTGTGTTGCTGGGTCAAAATCCTGGAAATCCCTCCCCTGCACTATTGTGTGTGTACTTACACCATGGACTGCAGTAGTTGAAGAAGGCAACTTACTACCAACATTTCAAGGACAATAGATGACTAAACACCTACATCCCATGAATGGATTATAAAACTTGTCCCCAGCTTCCTGCAATTGTGATGCAGTGGTAGTGTCCCTACCTCTGAGCCAGGAGACCTGGGTTCTAGTCCCACCTACTCTGGGTATGTGCCATTCACTGTCTGAATAGGTAGTTTAAAAAAATTCAAACCTATGTACTCTAACAAAGTTGTCCCCAGAGTCTGATCAATACTTATCACTCACGTGACATTACTAAAACAAATGTGCTGTTATCTTGTTTGTCAGATAATTAGCTGCTGTGTTTCTCCATTAAAGTTCAAAAAGACTTCGATGGCTGTAAACCTACAATCTCATAGGAACATAAGAACAGGAGTAAGCCATTCAGCCCCTCGAGTCTGTTCTGCCATTCAATGAATCATAGGTGATTGGTGACTTAACTCCACATACCTGCCTTTGGCCCATATCCCTTAATATCTATCTCATATTTAAAATTACCAACTGATCCTCCATCCATTATCATTTGTTGAACAGGGTTCCAAACCTCTACCACCCTTTGCGTGTAGAAGTGCTTTCCAACAGCTCTCCTGAATGGTCTGACCCTAATAGCCAGACTATGCTCCCTGGTTCCAGAATCCCCAACCAGTGGAAATAGTTTATTTTTATCTACCTTGTCTTTTCCTGTTAATATCATGACGACTTCAATTAGATTACCCCTTAACCTTCTAAATTCCAGAGAAAACAGACGTAATTTGTATAATCTCTCCTCCTAACTTAACCCCTGAAGTTCAAGGATCATTCCTGTAAACTTATTTTGTACTCCCTCCAAGGGTAATATATCCTTCCTAAGGTATGGTACCCAGATGTGCTCACAGCGCACAATTGGAGTCTAAACACAGTTTTGTATAACTGCAGCGTAACTTCTGCATCCTTGTATTCTACTCATGCAAAGCACAAAAAAAGTGCAAGCTTTCTCTTGTCTTTTCACTGTGGATTGAAATCACAGCTGCATCACATGTCTAACAGAAATCTTCTATGCCAGCCTCAGAAGAAACCATTCCAAAATGAGGTGATGATTCCTGTTGCTGTTCAATTTCTCCACCCGGATGAGAGCTGCAGCTAAGCACAAAGATTTGGCATGTATTCCAAGATCATACCTCTTGCAAAGCAGCATCCAGGATCCGATTTAAAAAGCACCAACAATCATGTGAAATGCTGACGGCTCACTTGTACATGTTGATCTTTTGAGGTTTATATTCAAACCTATAAGAAAAAGCTTAAAATATAGAAGACAGACAAGCTTTATGAAATTTCTCTGGTGAATTTTTTAGAAATTGAATATAAAACTAAAGCAGTGCAGAATAATAATAAAGGTAGTTAAAGAAGTACAAGCACCAGTTATTGTGAAGAATTTTCTTTTCTGACCTTGCACTGTTAAAAATACCATAATTTATTCCCCATTTATATATGTGTGAAAATACTTGATACTGCCGCATATATCTCTCTGGAGGTGAAGCTTTTGAATCCCAAAAACAATTAGATTGCAACAATGCATTTCCAATGGCATTCTACTTGGTTGAATGTTGGTTCCATTTTCTTTTCTCTGAAAGCCTTTTTTGTTATTCAATTCCTGTGCCATTTAAGCTGCTAGTATGTCATCAAACAGACTTTACTTCCTGCTAGCATCAGTGTTTAAATCAAGATTAATTACACTCTGGTCGAGCCTAATTCAGCCTTTCCCAGGACTACAAAAACTGCAGTGCTCCTCGACTTCTTAGGTTCTACAATGTGCAATCTCTGGAAACGCAGCCTTATCATCATCGTTTGTCCCCTGCTTTACCTTGCATGCACTCCTGTTTGTTTCCTATCTTCTCGATACCTGGTGTGAGATTTCACCTATTTCTCAACTGAATACAAATATAATATCAGCTTCCTGTTTCAGAGGAAAAGGTTCGCTTACTACAAACAAAAATAGAAGGCACACTACATTAGTTTCCAGCCACCCTTAATTATACTTATCTCACAATTTATCACGATCACTGATAAACATATCAGTCTGTTGCTGTGTTTCAAGGCTCAATAACAATAAGTCACTGTTATTGAAATAAATAGGCAGCTCATGACCATTTTCTCAAGGGCAGCTCAAGACAGGCAATAAAGGCTGGCCAGACAGCAACGCACATGTCCCACAAGTGAATTTAAAAAAAACTCTTCTGCTGCGTATTCATGCCTCCACTTTCCATATTCTGTTGCAATAGGCTGGAATTGTAATGTCCTACGGTACAGAAGGAAGACATGTAGATCATTGTATCCATTCAGGCGCTTTCAACTTGTCTCTCTCTTCAGCTGATTATCACTGTATCCCTGAAATCGTGTCATGGCTAAAGACACACTAAATGTCTAATAGGCTGGTTGCAGTGGAGAAAACACCCAATTACTTCACCCAATATTTGATTTCATGCAAGTGCTGAACTTGTAGATTTACCAAATAACCAATGTCACCAATGATCCCCCTTTTCCTACTTTACCCTTTCTCAGGATTGTGTTATGAACCCAGATGTTGTTTATAAGTCAGAAGTCAGATCCCAGAATGAAACTTGACTTGTTAAATCCTAACACTTTTTAATCCAAGGAGATCGGATATATATTCACAAGATAATATGTCAGTACTTTTAACACAAGTAATAAAATTTCTATTAAACAAGAAATATGTATAATTTTTATTTGTTCCTGGGACATGGGAATCAATGGCTAGACCACGCTAGAGGATGGTTAAGAATTAATTATATTGCTGTGGGTATGGAGTTATGTTGAGCAGGGGGTGATGTGGTGGCTTAGTGGTTAGCACTACCACTTCCACTTCACAATACTAGAGATCTGGGTTCAATTCCAACCTCTGGTGACTGCCTGTTTGGAGTTTGCATGTTTTCGTTGTGTCTGTGTGGGTTTCCTCCAGGTGCTCTAATTTCCTCCCACAGTACAACAATGCACAGGTTAGGTGGATTGGCCATGCTAAATTGCTCAATAGTGTCCAAGGCTGTGTAGGATAGGTGGATTAGCCATGGAAATGCAGGGGTAGGGTAGTGGGGATGGGTTGGTGTGGACTTTTTGGGCCAAATGGCCTGTTTCCATACTGTAGGGATTCTATGAAATTCTAACAGACCAAGTAAGGATGACAGATTTAATAAAGTAGCCCAATATATTTCTAAAAAGGGTAGCTTTTTAATTACAAATTAAAAAGAAACTTGAATTCAAATGTCACCATCTGGTATGCTGTGATTCAGACTGGGATTCTGGATTACACATCCCTATTACCCTTACACCACCTGCGTATTATATTAGTCAAAACAAAAAGCTGGAAAGATTGGGCCTGTACTCATTGGAATATAGAAGTATGAAAGGCAACCTTATCGAAACATATAAGATTCTTAGAGGACTTAATAGGAGAGATGTGGAAAGATTGTTTCCCTTGATGGGAGAGTGTAGGACCAGAGGGCATAATTGCAGAATAAAAGGTCGTAAATTTAAGCTCAAGAAAAGGAGGATTTTCTTCTCTCAAAGGGTTGTGAATAGGTGAAAATCTTTTAACCACAAGGAGCTGTCAAGATTGGGCCACTATGAATATTCAAGGCTGAGATAGACAGATATTTAATTGATAAGGGAATCAAGATTATTGGGAAAAAGCAGGAAAGTGGAGTTGAGGATTAGGCAGGTATATGGAATTTGGCCACAGATCAGCCATGATTTCATTGGACAGTGGAGCAAACTTGGCGGGCCGAATGGCCTATTTCTGCTCCCACGTATTATGGTCTATTCCACTACAGACATCAGAAAATGATTCAAGTTTACAACATTCCTTTTATCCTAGCGATATCTTTACAAACACCCAAACCTCAGTGAACAGCTACCGTTACCTCCACACTAAGTCTTGTAAATGATGGACAGGCTTTGAGGAGTCAGGAGGTGAGTTGCTCACCACATTATTTCTAGCCTCTGACCTGCTCTTATACCCACCGTGTTTATGTGGTGAGTCGAGTTGAGTTTCTGGTCAATTGTAACCCCCAGGAATTTGATATTGGGGGATTCAGCGAAGGTAACATCATTGAATGTCAAGAGGCGATGGTTAGATTGTCTCTTATTAGAGATGGTCATTGTCTGATATTTGTGTGGTGTGAATGTTAGTTGCCATCTGTTAGCACAAGCCTGGATATTGTTCAGATCTTGTTGCATTTGAACATGGACTGCTCTAGTATCTGAGGAGTTGTGAATGGTGCTGAACATTGTGCAATCATCAGCGAACATCCCCACTTCTGACCTTATGGTGGAGGGAAGGTCATTGATGAAGCAGCTGAAGATGGTTGGGCCTAGGACACTACCCTGAGGAGCTCCTGCAAAGATGTCCTGGAGCTGAGATAACTGACCTCCAACAATCACAACCATTTTCCTTTGTGTCAGTTATGACTCTAACCAGCAGACAGTTTGCACATTAATTCCAGTTTTGCTAGGGCTCCGTGATGTCACATTCGGTTAAATGAGGCCTTGATGTCAAGGGCTGTCACTCTTACCTCACCTCTGGAATTCACTTCTTTGTCCATTGTTCTAACCAAGGCTGTAATGAGGTCAGGAGCTGCGTGGCCCTGGCGGAACCCAAACTGGGTGTCACTGAGCAGGTTATTGCTGATCAAGTGCTGCTTGATAGCGCTGTTGATGACACCTTCCATCACTTTACTGATAATCGAGAGTAGGCTGATGGGAGCGATAATTGGTTGGGTTGGATTTGTCCTGCATTGGACCCCTGTTGCTAAGCAACAGCACATTTATTTTCTCTACACATTTTTTGGTACACCAAACTGTTCACTTCAAGGATTTAAAACCTCATTAAATTGCTTGTCAGCAAAATCGGCACCAACTCACAACAACACTCAAAAATGAAACTAAATCATGGATCCCTCTTCTTAATACACAAAGTATAAATTCAACTTAAAGTTATATATTGTTCGAAACAGTTGCCCAATTTATTACTGTTTCAGATGCGATAGTTAAAATTGTCAAGCAGGACTGAACAGGTACACCTCCTTTATTCATCCACCTTCCTCAGTTGGTCACGAGAAGGCTAATTAAAAAGGATTCTCTCCTTCATGGATATTTTCTCCCAGACCAAATTAAATTACGTTTTAAATGGAGTCAATTTAACCAGTTTTTCGGAAAATTAGAGTGAGTTTATTAGTTACTTAACACGAGAGTAGATGATAGTAGAATAAGCATACATACGGTTTAGAAAGGAGAAGTGAGTCCCATAAAATATAAACATTAAAAGATGCATGTGTCAGTCTTGGGGTCATTTGTGATAAGTAGACAGTGAAACATTGAGAGCTAAATAATTGATTTGAGATTCTTCACTTTGTAATTCAGTCAAAATCCTTTTATCCTGTTTCCATTTAAACTAACCAACTAACCAACTTCCAGTTGTCAGAGAGAAACAATACATTGCCTGCAACACAGGGGAGGCTTGTGGATGTGACAGTTGGACCTTCAACTCCCATGCTCAAACCCATGCTAGTACATATGACCACCAACACATAGAGGTTCTTTAGCCCATTAGCACACACAGACTAGGGTTGAAACTCACTTTGAATCCCTGTGTATTCTTGAAAGGGGAAAATGCAAAGGTGTCTCTTTCCAGACAGCTGCCTTCCCAGCATGTTTGCAGTCTGAAATACTCGCAGGAGATTGTAGTTCAGTTTGAAATGCACTTCCCCCTTTGAAGATTCTTTGACACCTTCAGATGTGACATTCCAGAATTCCTCTCATGATAATACATGGATTTACATCAATCCTTCTTTTGATTGTTTATCTTTTTTTAAATTTTACTACTAATTCAATATGTGATCTGAGGTTATGATCCATGGTAATGACATTAACAATAATGGTTTATATCGAGGGACAATCTTCACAAGCATGGCTAACCTGTAAACAGCTGACAAGCTGGCCAGCTATAGGGAGAAGGCAGTATCACAACTTAGTCCAACTCTAACTCAGCTACACACATCAACTTACCAGTGAGTGTTCTTTTCTGAAAACAGGTGGCTGATGTCATTCCATAATGAGAGTATACAGACAATAGAGAATACTGAATGGTATGGATGAATAAAGAAAACTAGGTATCCTAATACATGGTTTCCTAAATACTATTATGAAATAGGCCAATTATAATTTTATAGAGAGAGGACAAGTGCAAGGAAAAAGTCATTATTCAGACAAAGCCCTCAGTTATTGTGTGTCGTTATGAGTGTTGCATTGTGTAACAAAAATTAAATCCATATAGTGTAAACAATGTGGATTGACCGCGATGGCTCTAAGGATGAGAAACAATAGCAATAAAGAGAGACTTGAAATAGAAGGACTGGTCCCATTATGACAAACAGCATATTTATTTAAAAATATTTCAAATTTCTGAAAGGATGATACAGTAGATAGGGAAAGACTAATTCTTGCTTTACTGGTGCAAATACAATGGGGCAAGTGGTATTTTTTTCTACGCTATAAACATTTTATTATTATATGAAGAGTAAGTGATTAAAAATAGCAAATTCAGTATGGTTGTGAAGAAAGTGAGGTGAAAAGTTTTTTTTGTGAGGATGATTGTCAGAAGGTAGAATACTTTAGCACCGGAACCATTTTTTAAGGAGGTGTTTAATAAATATTTGTAGCAATGGAAGATACAGCGTTATAGGAAGAGAACTGGGTGGCTATGATCAGTTTTGGATAGCTCTGCCAGAGTTGCAGCACAGACTCAATGACTGAATGACCTCCTTATGTGTCTTAATTTACTGATGTTTATTCTACTTAGCCTAGAAGTTTTAAGGCCATTTCTATTACTATTCATAATGAGATGAATTTATTGTGAACTGAAAATCACAGAATCAATTTCAGATGAGGAGGCCAGTAAGTACAATTTGGAACCAGAAAGACCCCGTTCTCTCAGTATATATTGTTTTAATTGCTTAAATAATTCCAAGGTTTTCATCTCTACTGCTTTACCCAGAAATGCGTTTCATGTATTAATCATTCTTGTGTGACGCATTAGATTGTCGACATTTTCTGTGTGCAGATTGGCTTCAGTGTTTCTTGTATTACATTAGCAACTACAGTTAACTTTCAAAGCACTGCTTTGACTGCAAAGCACTTTGGATATCTGCTGTTACAAAAGGTACTATTTAAATGAAAAATGGTCTATAAAACTACCTCTTCGGCCAAACATTTGGTCATCTGCCGTAGTATTATCTTATGTAGCCTAATGTCTAATTTTACTGTACTGCAATTCTGCAAAGTAAGTCAGATGTTTCATTATGTTAAAGGTACCATACAATCTAAATTGTTGTTGTTGTTGAAGTGCCTCCAAAGTGAGACAGAGATCATAACTCTGTTCTGAATGGATTCCAATATTCAAATGTTCCTCTTGAATGTAACTCCTTTCGTTTAAAGAACTGGATATTCCTTTGATCTGCTTGAGATATTGATAATTTGTGTAGCTTACATGACAGTACTACAGTATATTGGTTTCTTGAACTATCATAGAGCCCCAAAATCATGTATTTATACAGAACTTCAACACAATATAGCAAGAGAGAGGGGTTGGGATGTGAGGGAATGCATTATATCGTGCTCTCTAGCAATCTAATTCAACTTGAATCAGCCAAAATATTTTCTAGTTCTGAATATTCTTCTGCAACTTATCTTGAATATAATAAAAGAAGGCCACACTGACCAAGGGGCCAAATTGATTCCTCTTTCACTTACTTTTTGTTCTTAACATGGCCATTTGTTTGATGTATTTAATCATTTTATTAACATATGAACACATTACATTATTTTACATGAATCATAAATACCATCATTTTAAAGTTTCTAGAGTACAAGTTACAGCTCAGTGCACTCTCACGATAGAAACTGAATCTGAACGGTAAAATGGATCCAAGCAACATTATTTACGTTTTCATAGTGAGGTGGTTCACCCATTGCACTTAATGTGATTTTCAACTGGACTGGAATAAACCAGTGAGGGATAACCACACTCTTTAGGGAGGCTTGCTCCGCTCCAAGACCTCAGAAGCACTTAAAGCACTTGTCTGCTAGACCAATGTTAATTGTACAAAGTATTGAAATCATGACCCTTTCAAAAATCTATTACCACGAACTAATGGCCCTCAAACGTTTTTAGTGGTAGTACCTTTTTTCAAATGTGTTGTAGCTAACTACTACTGCATCTAAATTATAATTTGCATGACATGAAAGTGTTGTATGTGCATAGTATGCACACATGCTTTTAAGTAAACAGATATTTGCTTAATGTCAGTAAAGGTGTAGCTGCTTCTCACTGCAAAAAGATAACTGCCCTCATTAAAACATACAACACAGTTTAGTGTGGAAAGATTATTTTTATGTCTTGTGTGAGACAGCCGGGCCAATCTGCATTGCACATAAGGTGGTTACACTTCATTGCCATCATCTAACTCTCACTAATCTTGCTTCTGGTTGCTGCTCTGTTGCCTACTCTTGACCATACCCCCAGATGGTCACAACATTGCCCATCCGTCTCAATAAGCACTTTTACATGATGGACCTTCAGGTATCCATAGGCCTCAGCTCAAGAATCACTGACATAAACATTTAATTAATGCTTTATGTCCATTTCCTGAGATTTATTACAATAATTTTGAACAGTCGTGTAGTGATTGGAACGAGGGCCAGGCAGATCTTATTAACTATGAGATCCTTGATTGAGGTTGTTAACCTAGGCCAATCAGGGAGCCCTGGCTGACAGACATAAACAGGAGATTCAGAGAGTCTCTTCATTCTCGGGACTGGCTCTGAGCTAGCTGGTCAGAATCCATGTACTGCGCACATATAAATAAAGGGTAACTTGGATATCGGCCTCTGTACAGTGAGATCAAGTTGGTAGAGAGCTTGAGAAGTGCTGAAATAAGACACATTTTGTAAAAACTTTTCATCTTCTAATCATCAGGATAATTTGCAAGAATGCCAATTCTGGGGGGAAACCAACATTTACACTGGCTGACAGCTGATGGTCATTATCAACAATCACTCACTTATAATTATGATTGTCTACCTAGGGAATTCCGTGTCACTGGTCATGGCTGTGGGTCTTTGAATGTCTGCTGAGCCCAATCTTCAATTGTCCTTGGCCTTGAGATCAATGGCATGTCTTTCCATAGTTCTTTTTCCATACTTTGTCTTGCCAACGGGTGTCCTCAAAGAATTGTGTTCCTTCATACAGGAGATTCCTTCAATTCAGTTTCTTCTGAGCAAGGCTCTCTCATGTGTTGACATCTATGTTGCATTTCTTGAGGGAAGCCTTCAGGGAGTCTTTGAAACACCCCATTTGTCCTCCTCTCATTCAAATACCTTCCTTGAGCTGGACAAAGATGATTTCCTTTAGCAGTTGGAACTCAGGCATCTTAGGCACATGTACGGCCCTGTGGAGTTTAGATCATCACTGACTCGAAGCTGCATTATCAATGGCAATGCCTCTACCAATCAGAGGAGATGATGATCTAGCGGCATTATCGCTGGACTGTTAATCCAGAGAACCTGCGATAGAACCCAGGTTCTAATCCTGCCACAACAGATGGTAGGACTTGAATTCAATAAAAATCTGGAATTAAGAGTCTAACGATGATCATGAATCCATTGCCAACTGTTGGGGCAAAATCCATCTGGGTCACTAATTTTCTTCAGGGAAGGAAACTGCCATCCTTACCTGGTTTAGCCTCCATATGATTCCAGACCCACAGCAATGTGGTTGACTCTTAACGTCCCTCTGGGCAATTAATGCTGGCCAGTGATACCCACATTCCTTGAATGAATAAAAAAAAGTCCACTTGCCAACCAACCAGCACTCTACTCTCATGCAGTATAAATTTTGGCTTTCCCCTTGAATTAATATTTCTTACAAACAGTCTTGGTGAGTGCAAAATAAAGAGCCTCGATAAAATGTGTCTTTTTAAGCAATAATATTTTTAGCTAAATAATGTCAGATCATTGTACGTCAACAGTGTCTCCATTGGTACCATCCTTGTCTCTGAATCAGAAGGTTGTGAATTCACATGCCACTGCAGGACTTGAATACAAAAAAAAAATCAAGACTGTTGCTTCAGTGCAATATTGAGGAACTGCTGCAATGCTAAAAGTGTTGTCTTTCAGATGAGATATTAAAGTGAGGCTGTAATTGCCTTCTCAGGTGGATGTAAGAGATCCTGAGGCAATGTTTCCAAAAAGCATGGAGAGTTAACCCCAACGTTCTAGTCAATATTTATCTTCAGAAAAGCAGATGGCTGGGTCATTTTCACATTCCCATTTGTGGAAGCTTGCTGTGTTCAAACTGATTACTATGTTTCCTCCATGAGAACAGAATCCACGCTACAAAAGTATTTCATTGGCTGTAAAGTGTTTTGAGATGTTTAGCAGTCATGTAAGGAGATATATAAATGCAAACCTTTTTCTCAAGTTAATTGGGACACTAGCAATGGCAGTTATTTTCTGTTGCCTGATACATCATGGTTCAGCTTGGTATTCCTTAGTTTGCTCCTGGGGGAGTCAAGCAGGATCTTCTTTGGCATTTCGCTGATAATTTTCCATGGATTTGTGTTCTTTGTCTGCTCCAACTAAAATTCAACTAACAGCACCCGCTTCTCAGATCGAATAAACTATTGTTCCTTTCCAAGTTGGTTTTCTTATATGTCAGTTCTCAGGAGCGTACGATGAAGCGTTTTGTTTCACATCTCTCTCTAGCAATTTTTAAGTTGATAGCAAGTGGTTTCTGATGCTCTAAGCTTTGCTCTATGATTTTCCCAAGCACAAAGTTCTGCTCACAGCATGTCCTGTCACCCCAGACTGCTGCCTGTTTTTCACAAAGAGTACCATCTTACTTCTGCTTTCAAGCTGTTGCGAAGAACCATACTGAAGAGCTTGACAGGTACTGACAGCAGTGTTATGCCCCTCCATTTGTTGCAGTCACAAGCTTCTCTTTCTTTGGCAGTTTGATGATTACTCCAGTCATCCAGGAAATCCTCCACAGACCAGATCTTGTTGAGCACGTCATGAACTCTGTTAGTTCAGTTGTGAGCCCTTGGAATTCTCTATCCAAGGAAATTGTGGGTGTTCAGTAAATAGTTAATTCCAGGTTCAATTAACGGCGAAATAATCCAGAAAGATGGAGGAAAATGCAGCTGATGTAAAAGATTGGACATGATCTAATTTAATGAGGGGCCAAATGATCTGGCCTGTTCGCATTTCTTGTGTTCTCTGGAGATATGACGAGAGATGAGTCTTTTAAAAGTGGCATTGACCAGGGAGCTTGACCCAGCTTGTGCAGTGTATGGAGATTCTGGCTTTGATAATGAGGTGAATTTTAATGGATTATAATATTAATTATTAATTATAGGTAGGACATTAAGCATTGCACCTTTTACTGCCAATTACTTCTAGATTATCAGTAAGTTTTTTCTATTGTAATTATTCATAAGGGGAATTAAAGTGTTACTAGTAATGGAGTTATTTACAGGAAGAGCAGACTATAGATCTCAAAACTACAAGTAAGAATTTTGACAATAGACAGAAATAATATGGAGGTGGACTCAATCTTTGAGAAGGTGAGAATATGGGGATGGAAACCCAACTCAGGGTCAAATAAGATACCAAAATTGTGAATTGCTTGGTTAAGGCTGGCATGGAGAGGGATAGAATCAGTGATCATCACATGGAGTGTGTAACAGAAATGGAGGATGATGCCTTCAGTCTTTCAAATGATGACTGGAGGCAACTGTGTTTGATTCAAGATGAATATCATACAAGCATCTGACAAAAGAAAGATAGTAAAGAGGTCAAGAGAGATCAGGTATTGTTGGATGTTTTCAGTATGAATGTGAAATTAAGGGTAGAGGTTAGGTTTAGGAACACAGTGAAAGATTGGTACTAGAAATAACAAGTCATGTGTTACTTTTGTATTTAGATTGTTCTTGGTTTGAGGCAATGCAAAGGAACATAAGGCGAAAAGTGACTACAAAAATATAGTAGGAAAAGTCAGAAAGCGATTTGAAGATTTGAAGCAATTTTAGTTTTTGGGAAATAGGGAGTCAACATATGGCACCACAGTGCAGAAAAGATTTAATAAGAGCAGAAATGTGAGATGTTAAGCAGAGAATTAGCCTAAATTGTGTGGAAGGAAAGCAAAAGTTTAGCCTATAGATATGAAATGACTTTTGACATTCATCTGTGGATTTATCAGAATACCAATGTTTTGCACGTTCTGGCTGAGCCTTAACAATCGGCCTGATAAATTAATAGAATCGCTGGTAAGAAAATGAATGTGCCCGATGCTTAATCAGTGGATTTGAAGGTGGTGACAATAGCGAGGCAAAATATAAAGAAGGTGACAGTGAATTATTCTAAAAGGACATGGCTTTCTTTGAGGGGGCAGTTTAACCAACTACAGTCAGCACTTGTGTGGTGATGGTATAGAGCCAGAAGAGCAAGAGTTTGGAGATTGAGTGAATTTGTGAGGAAACTAGGGGTGAATTCCTCATATCTCCACCTTTGATAGTGGAACTAATTTGGAATAATGGATGGAATTTGATAGGATGGGATGAAATGCGTGGGTTGCTGCATCAGAGATGGCCTTGCCAGTGATATAATCTTGGGAGCCAAGAAGCCATGAGATTCATGAGATCAAAGATGGATTTGTGGGGAAGGGGAACTTTGCAAAGAAAACCCAGTGGGAACAAGAGAAGTAACAAGGGAAGTTAAAGCGCCACATGGCTTTATGCTCCTTTTTAAGCAACAAACAGATCCACTCTTTTGCAACAAATGGGCTAGCAATCTGTGTCACTGTTTATGCCCATAAAAGTCTTGCAGATGGCAGTGATATGACCTTGACATATGCTATCTTCTCTCAGCATTGGCACATACCTGGGCAGAGGTCACTTGCCTGCCCTGCCATAACAGAGAGTGCGTAGGACAGGAAGGGGAAAGAGATGGCTCCCAGTCTTAGACTACCCCCCACCATCCTCGTCCCTTTTGATGAATTAGAATAATTTCGAACAGAATGCCCCAGTCACACGATTCCAAGTCAAATGTGAAATGAAGTCTGATGAAAGGGGAGTATACGGTTCGGCATTAAATAGGGTGGACAAACCTGCAAAATGTATTTGTATAAAAACAAGCATAAAAAAACCTTTTACAAAATAGATGCGCAATTATTTTTTTCAAGTTTGCCCTCCCAAGGACAGAATCAATGCAAGAAGCTCCCATTGACAAAAAAAAATACAGGGAGTTACATTCATGGAAATATATTCAGGGTTGGAGTGTCCTGTCACTCACTAATAACACCGCATCGACGCTGGCCTAGATATCTGAACAAATTGTTCTTCACTCCACCGCCGACAAACAGAGCTGGGGGCTGGGAAAAACCCATAGCACCTCTGACACTGAGTGACATTGCTGGGTAGCCAAAGAACAATCTCTATTTATAGGGAAAGAAAGGGACAAAAATATAAAGATTCCTATACTTTAAAAGAAAGTTTTTAAAAAGCACTGTTTTCACATTGACTATTGCATTTTTTTAAAAAACTGACAGGTCTCAATGAAAGTGACATCAGACGTGATCCTGGATTTACGCATAATCTCCCTTCAGTAAAGAGGAAAAAAATTGCAATCGCAAGGTCACGTGGGGATGGGTGAGTTGGGCGCTGATTGGTGGTGTGGTATGGGTTACGTCACAAAGAGGCCCCGCCCCCGATCAGCTGTTCAGTCAATTCCAAAATCTGATACACGCCGTGGGACCAACTGGGTGCAAAATAACAGCGGCACTCGCTAAGGGAAAGTCTTTCTTCTGAGAAGAACGAACGCCTTTTTAAAAACAAAATACACAAGCAGTCAGTACTTTACTCTTCCCCTCCCTGCTGTATTTACAGATGTGTTCTACCTCACTTGAACGGCCCGTGTAGTTTCTTTTGAAAATTTTGTTTTTCATCTCGTTTTGTTTACAAACTGACTGCAAAAATACTTGACACACACAGGAAGAGAGAGAGAGAGAGAGAGAGAGAGAGAGAAGGCAGGTAAGTATCCCTCCCCTCCCTCATTGTGACATCTTTCCTTGTGTTATAGGTCAGCTTTTCTTCTCATTACAACGCTTGTGCCGCTTGGGTTAGTTGAGGCTGCAGTTGCTGTCAGGTATTTAGCGGTTTTGCTGTTGGACCTTTATTATCCTTTTTTAGTTTGTTTCCTTTTGGAGTTTGAGCAAATAATTTGTTCTCTCGGAAATATATTAATGTTTGCCACTGAACAATACCTACCGCATTTCCTCCTTGTAAATTGTCATTGCTGTGACTTCTTAACTCACGCCGAGATTGTATAAGAGAACCGTTTCAGTGTATTATGCAAGGCTCCTTGTTTGGCCAGTCACTTGTACAACATCGACCTGAAATGGGCATTGACGTACGAGTGTGTGTTTAAATATGTAACTATCTGCTTTTCCCCAGAGGGATGCTAACTAGGAAACGGATTAACTATTCTGGTCAATGTTTGTTTTTAAAAATCAAGTGAAGGAATCTGCTCACTGTAGTTCTGAGTCTCCTGTGCGAAGCCTTGCGTTTGTTATTCTTATTTTCTATCTCAGTTAGTTTGTTGTAAACCGGACTTGCTGTCAATCCATTGTGAAAGCAGCTGATTTTGCTGTTATTGGATAGTTGGTATTAGTCAATAAGGTGACGTGAAGGTTATTAACATAAAACACAACAGCACAATGACGCCATTCTTCTTAAAGGGGCCACCTCGATTACTCTGGCCCCGAAACTGCTTTTGTCTGTCTTTGCATCTGAACGGTAGGTTTACCCGTAATTATTTAAAGTAGGGGAAGGAGCCAGTTCTTTAAAAGCACAACGATCAAGTCCTCTTACCAGTTAGGAATTGCTTTGGACATTGAAGTAATTTAAGCTTTTTTAAAAGCGACTTTTTATTTTGAAAAAGTAAATTTTATTGTGCTGTTGAATACCATGTGTCGTCAGCTTCTGTACGAGAATTTGGAGGATGGTTTGCCCAATTCCAACATACATCAACTCCCACAATAGATTTAACCGAAATCTGAAGCAAACGCAGAAATTGCTGGAGAAACTCAGCAGGTCTAGCAGCATTTGTGGAGAGAAAAATGGAGTTAACATTTCGAGTCCAGTGACCCTCTGTCAGTGCTGTGACTGCAGGGTCACTGGACTCGAAACATTAATCCTGTTTTCTCTCTCCACAAATGCTGCCAGACCTGCTGACCTTCTCCAGCATTTGCACCTTTTTCGGTTTCACTAACCGAGATCTGTGCAGTATCAATGCATCTACCATCCAACCCCCGAAACTCCTCCAGAAAAGTTTAAAATCTATAGTAGATTTCGATCCCAAAGTCACATCGCCCACTGGCAAGTAATGTTTGGTATTTTGGAAAATTTAAAAGTTAAATGGAACCGTCTGGATTGAAGAACAAGAGGAATGCAGCTTGAATTGTATGCCGTGATCCAGGCTTCCTATGTGTACTGCACCCCCCCCCCCCCCGCCTCGGAAAGCTAACAGGGAATGCCAGGCAAATGAGGAAATATAGGGGCAGTTCTGTAATTAAGTGCAGTGAGAAACTCCTTCCTTTTCAATCCTCCCCTCCCCACGCTGTTGTACCTGGCATAGGGACCCAGTGATTCGAAACCCAGTAAGGAATTTCTTTAGCAACTCCTCAGTAAGAGGAAATCATAGTGAGGCAGGGGGCAAAAAGGTGGTGGAACCCTGGCCTGACTGTATTTGCCATTGCCTGTAATGATAAAGTAAGTTCAGTTCTGTTGATTTACTTGTAACCTTACTGATGTGTTAAGAATTCTGTAATTTTGTGTGTTTAAGACTGGGCCTATTGTATGGTGATTGAAATCAAGTTCAATTTATTAAATTGATCTCTGGATTTTTCAGATCTATTTAGCGGTGCCTCAGGCATCCATACTTGATGATCCTGTCCATTTTTGCCATCATAAGAACATTTTTCTTGTCCTCTAATCCCTTCACAAGAAAGGCCAATATGCTATTTACTTTTCTAATTGCTTGCTGTGCTTGCTAAACATTTTGTAAATTTTCGACAAGTGTGCTCAAATCTCTCAACATGAACGTTCACAAGTTTGGCATTTTAAATGCACTGCGTCTCTATTCTTACGAGTAAATAAACTTCTTCATTTTATGCCGGTTGCTACCTTTTTGCCCATTCTCTTAACAATTCCATATTTCTTTGGAGGCTCTACGTCCTGCTCTTGGCTTCCATTCCCACCTAGATGTGTATCATCAGCAAACTTGGATACATTATACTGTCTCTTCTAAGTTGTTAATGTAGATTGTAAATAGCTGAGGGTTTAATTCCCTAGTGATTGCAGCACTTTTTAGTGTAAATGGGCACACTGCGGTTCAGGGTGAAAGTTAGCACATCAGTTTGCTGTCTCTTCCCATGTGTACTGACTAAGTTTCCCATGATGTCTATTCAGTCCTGTAAGCCATGTATTTTTTTAAAACACGAGTTTTCTTAACCTTATTCCCTGCACCTGTTGAATGGGTGGCAAAAATTCTACCAAGATTTCCCTCCTGAATAACCTAGCCAATGTTTTTTAACGTATTTATTTTCAGGATGCTGTTAAAGTTGGCAAGGCAGCAAAGGACTATTTTATTGTAAGTGTACAACTGAATAGTTTCAGGGACTCTATCCAGGGCTAGAGTTATGTAAAGGTGCCAAATTCCTTTCAGTAAAGGAGGTGAATGAACTGGTTTGACTCTTGCAACAACAGCAGCTTTATTGGTGACAGTCCATGATATAGTGTTTGACCTATAAATTTGTGTTGGTAATCCAGTACAAAACCTTCCCAATTCCATTGATCTTTTGGAATACTATTGTTAGAACTCAACGTTATAGCACTCTGCGGCCCAACTGACACTTTACTAGGTACATTGACTGTTCCTTCTGGTATAGAAAGCATTAATGGAGCTGGCAGTTTTTCCATTAAAGTTGCAATACATATTTTTCAATGATGGGTTAATTGAGGCACTAGTGTTTATTGTCCCGCTTTGTGTCTTTTATGTGAATTATATGCATTTGGAAGAGAACTGAATGCTTTGCTTGTTCTTTTTGTGGCCTTCAATCATCAAATGATGCAACTTCCTGCAAGCAATATTGTGATTCAGAACAACATGTAACTTGGTTCAGATCTTTCATCATCTAATATTAGTGGTAGGCATACTAAAGCATCTACGATGACTGTGTCCCATAAAGGTCAGGATAAACTGTTCTATAATGAGAAATGTTACTAAATTAAAATCCTGTGGCTCTGTTCACTGACAAAAAAATAAGAAAACAAACTTTCTGTATACTTGTAACAAACACACAATACTGGAGAAAGTCAGGTCTGGTAGCATCTGTGGAGAGATACAGAGTTACCATTTGGGGATGAGCATAACACATTTTCAGAACTGTAACTACCTTTTACTGCTATTCTCTTGATTCTTTTGTCTTCCCTTATTTAATCATATTTTTTCGAATCTCGCTCACAGTCTGTTTTGTTTGTGTGTAGTCTCATTCTCTCAGATATGCTTTTCAGTGTACACACGGTTTTTTCTCTTTCTTTCCCTTTGTCTCATGCATTCTTCTTATCTGTCTCCTCTCCTTAACCTTCTCTGTGTCTCCTATACACTTTTTATTTGTTTTGTCATTCAAGTGGGGAGGCAATGGCCTAGTGGTTTATCTCTGGACTATTAATCCAATGACCCAGGTAATGTTCTGGGGACCTACGTTCAAATCCTACCATGGCAGATGGTGGAGTTTGAATTAACAATCTGATGGCCATGTACCTGTTGCTGATTGTTTGGAAAAAAAAACCCATCCAGTTCACTAAATGTACTTTAGGGATGGAAACTGCCATCCTTATCTGGTCTGGCCTAGGTGTGACTCCAGATCCACAGCAATGTGGCTGACTCTTAACTGCCCTCTGGGCAATTAGGAATGGGCAATAAATGCTGGCGACACCCTCCTCCTGTGGATGAATCTTTTAAAAAAAAAAGCTCTTGCGGCTGGAAAAATGAAGAGACAAAGTCCATCCCTCGTTCTGCGAGCACTCGAGCGCCCCAAATCCCCACGCATCCCACAGCCAAAATGCTGTCCACTGACTGCTGTACAGTTTCGGTTGAAGGCAGCAAGATCTCTGCAATACTGAAGTCTATAAACAGTACTCTGCATATAAAATTAGTGCACTGCCAGTATGTATGCACAGGGCTCTAGCCCTGATGACTACTTTGCAATATTACAGAGGAGGACAACAAGTAAGTGCTTTATCAAGTTCCCAGAGATCGCCTTAAAAACCTGCTTCACACTGTGTTGTGTTATTAGAACATAGAACAGTACAGCACAGTACAGGCCCTTCGGCCCGCTATGTTGTGCCGACCTATTATCTTACTCTTAAAATTAATCTACCCTGCATACCCTACATTTTACTATCATCATCCATGTGCCTATCCAAGAGTCGCTTGAATGTACCTAATGTATCTGACTCCACTACCACTGCTGGCAGCGCATTCCACGCACCCACCACTCAGTGTAAAGAACCTACCTCTGACAGCTCCCCTATACTTTCCTCCAATCACCTTAAAATTATGCCGTCTCATAATAGTCATTTCATAATAGTCAATGTGGATACAATTCCAAGTCCAAATTCTATGAACCAGTGTTTTGATGGGGGTCTCAATTTTACATTTCCAGATTTTGGACAGAATCTGAACCTGAAGTTCTAAAAGGGCATATAGCACTTTTCATGACCACTGGGGGTCTCAGTGCACTTTGCAGACCATGAATTGCTTCTGAAGTGTAGTCACTCTCTTAATGCAGGAACACTGTTGTGACTTCCTATTAATATTTCATATGTGGTTGCAAAATCTACTGGTGTTGAAATTGATTCATGGCCTTTTCCAAAAAAGATAAACAGGAAGTGACCTAAATGTTAAATTTATTTAGTGTGTTTTTGAAGATGAAGTTACTGCTTCACCAAGTGCACAGGCAAGTACAGCATTTTCACGTGATGCAGTCACCACAGTTAAATCAAGTCATTTTAAATGTGCAGACCTTTGCTCATGTTGGTTTCAAATAAATTTTGTACAGTGACAGTTGAGTTGCAAAAGATCCTGTGTCCTGATCGAAGTTGTAACGGGTGGGGTTTGTGCACTCGAGGCAGAAAAACTGATATTGCCCTTCCTGATGTGCTAATTGCCCTATTTCTAATTTTGACAAAAACTGTCTTTGCTTTCTTAAAGATTTCCATGCTGCAGGGTGGGGCTGTGAATCTGCTGCCAGAATGAAGTAATGTTAGAAGCTGAATCTGGGAACAGTGTTGATGCCGAAGACCTTGAGGGAGGCTAAACTTTCCTTGTGTGTCAAGGCCCTAAAGGCTTATTGCTGAGCAGAGTATTAAGCATTGCTGGACTCGGGAGATGAACAACTTTGGATCTAGGCATAAAACCTGATTGAGGTTTACCTAATAATCTCTGTGATTCTGTCTATTGCACCATTGTAACTTACAGTTTATTGCATGATAGCAACTAGTTACATCTTGTTTTAAGACGTGAGCCTCTTCCATGAGACGACAAGATGTTTTCCACTGCCAACCCCCAACCCCAGCCAGACCAAGTGGTCCCTGTGGATCCCTACCAGGAATAAGGATAGTGGCAGTAAATCTATCAAATTGATCTTATGCCACGATAAATGTGGTGAGGGTTCATCTTACAACAGTGGAACAATGGCAGGTGCTAGTCTGTCCTCCTGACGTTCTGTGTTTACATTAGTGCACTCTTCTTTAATGTGCAGCCTTGAGTCTCAGCATATTCTGCTTTTATTTTCCTACACCTGCTCTATTCACCCCTCCTCTTTCAATCTTCATCAGTTCCTTCCCCACCCCCGCCCATAGCCATTTAATCTTCCCCTTTTTTCATTTCGTCAATCCTGCTTAAAGACAACTCTCCACTCTGTTTTAATCAACCTGTTCGGAGATGTGATTACACATCTCTCGAGCAGGTGGGACACGAACCTGGGCCTCCTGGCCCAGAGAAAGGGACATTATCACAGCAGCACATGAATCCTTAACTTTCTCTTGCTTCTCACCCCTGCTAATGTACTGGACAAGCTCTGCTCTTTTGAATGGCCCTGGAGTAGACACAGGAATTAATCCCAGTAATTGGAACATGAATCACAGGCTGAGTGAAGGAGGGTAAAGCAAGATTGAGGGCCAGAGGGAGTTTTCAACAAAGCATTTGTTGGTTGGCACATCTATTGGAAATTCTGTCTGCACAGGCAATAACAGGCTAGCAACAGAACATTTTTGAATTCAGCTGTTGAAGCCAGTTTTTGGTGTTTTATCAAATGTGGGTTTCCAGTGTGAGGTTTATTCACCATTAACCCTTGTAGAGAATGTGGAGGGAAATTTATTAGGATTTGCTAATCCAAAGAAATTTGTCAGAAAGGGTAGCAGACGTATAACTTGTTTAATATTTGTACCTGCTTAAATATTGCAAATTCCTTGTGCTTTTTCTGTTTTACCATATACCTCATATCACCCTGAAAAGGTTTCATGAATTCATATCTACTTATTACCAGAATGAATAGTGTCACACATTTGCATTTACTCCAGTTAGTAGCTCATATAACTAAAGTAATCATTAATCCTTTGGGTCTCTGCATTCTGTAAGGGATGATTACTTAAAGTACAGTTTTGAGATTTGATAGTGGAGAGGATGGGGTGAGGAAAGAAATTTTTTTTTTGTGTAGAGGAGCTGATGCGAGATCAGTGAAAGCAGTTCATAAGAACTCTCGAATGTCTTCCTTTCTCTTTTAAAAAAAAATAGAAATTAACAAGCAACCTCTTGTCAACTAGTGTAAAATATTTGTTGAGATTTCAGTTGAAGCTATTTTAGGAGCTGAACTTGAGTGAAAACTTTCCACTCGTGCAATGAGTCACTTTGGATTTTCCTTCGGATTGGGCTGCAGGTTAAGGTTGATTGTAAACCACAGAGGAAATAAATCAGAAAGGAGTAATTTGGATAACATCTAATGCTGGCTTTTAAAGCCTGAAGATTGTAGGAGGTAGTAAAATATAGAAGGACATTTGGAATACCATACCTAATGGAGTTCCAGGTAAGAGTTTGAGTAGGACAGGAAAGCTAGTTCATGAAAACCAGTCTCATAACAGAAAAAAATGCTTGTTTTTAAAATGCACTAGCTTCCCATCTGAATTATGCTGGACTTGGCTTTAATTCTGAGAGAATCATGTGGTTGAACTGTGCGGTCAGTCAGTGTAGCATTGGGTCCAGCTGAACTTTCTATGCAAATACTACTGCAATTATACACTTACACAAATTGTTTCACAGTTAATTGCATGTGGGATCCTTGTAGTTTCCAAACTCTGTAACTGAGCTCTGTACTCAGTCGTCTTGTTTTAAGCACAGTGAAGTTTTATTATGGCAAAAAGTTCCTGAAAAGATTTTACCTGTAACTAGCAGGTAAGAAGCTTTTCTGCAGGGTAAGTGGGTCAAAACACACTGGTGTAGCAGTTGCCACAGCTTCAAAGCAGGTCCTGGGTTGGTTCTTAAATATTGGCTGTAACTGTACTGTAATGCATTAAGGTTAGCAGAAACCTAACAGATTCAGACAGCAGTCACTCACGTGGATAAAGGAAACCATCCTAGGCCACAAACTCCAGGAGAGAGAAGGATAGTCATGCCTTTACTGTGCAAAATAGAACCTAAAGCCGCAAGTCCGCTAACTGCAAATACCTGGGTGAGGGAAGGAAGCGAAAGTAGATGAGTGGGTATCATTGGAGGAAGAGGCTGGACTTTGCTGCAAAGTCCATAACACTTCCATTGGCAGCACACTTAGATTTCCAAATTGTGATGCCAACAGTAAACCAGGTGGTTTATGTGGGTGTTGCCGACTGAGTCACAATGCTTTAGGTTTGTACTGAGGGGAAGGGCATCTGAGATGAGCATGAGGGTCTTGTATTTGAACAGGAAAGAATAGGAAATTAGAAGTGAAGTAAAGAAGATAGCAAAGGGAGCAAAATGTAGCTTTTCTGCAATATTTTGGCTTAAAAACAGAATCATTCTGTATTGTAGCAGCACGCTGCAGCTGGGCACCTAAGTTAGTAGGTTATAACTATGTAAAGACTCCCGTGTCAAGACCATGTATGATTGCTCATTCCAAAAAAATCCTTGCAATTTATTTAATTCTTTAGACCATTGGATGTCTCAAAGCACCTTTCAGCTTGTGAAGTACTGTTGAAGTGCAGTCACTGTTGGAGCTAATCTACATAGAGGTTGCTTCCCCTTATGGAAGAGTCTAGGACGGCAGGGTATAATTTCAAAGCAAGGAGTGGCCCATTTAAGACAGATGAGGAATTTGTTCTCTGAGGATAGTGAATCTGTGGAATTCTTTACCATAGAGGGCTGTGGAGGCTGGGTCATTAAGGATATTCAAGATGGCGATCGGCAGAATTTTCGTCAGTGAGAGAATCCGTTGTTATGGAGCAAAGGCAGGGAGATGAGTTGAGGTTTATTAGATCAGCCATGATCTCTGTGAATGGCGGGGTGGACTCTGGGCCAAACAGCCTGCTTCTGCTCCCGCATTTTTGTGGTCTAATTTGCAATCAGAAAGAAAACTCCCACAAACGGTAATAATAACCAGATAATCTGTTTTTGTGATGTTGATTTGAGGGACAAACTTTAGCCAGGACTCCAGTAATAATTCCCGTGCTCTTCAAATGAGTGACTTGATCACTTGTGTCCACCTGAGGAGTCTCCCTCTTTAAAGTCTCCTCCAATATACACTATCTCTTGCAGTGCAGCACTCACTTCGTACTGCACCAAAGTGTCAGCATTAATCCCTTGATCACGACGACAGGGAGTTAGCACATACAACCCTCTGGGCTGGAGAATTCTGAAGATGCACAATCTTTTCAGCAAAGTACTTTCTCCTCATCTCCATCCCAAATGGTTACCCTATATCCTGAGGCTCTGCCCCCATATTTAGATTCCCTGACCGGTGAACATCGGGTCAGTCATACAGCATGGAAGCAGACCCTTTGGTCCAACTCCTCCATGCTAACCATGTTTTCCAAACGACGCTAGTCCTATTCACCTGCATTTGGCCCATATCCCTCTAAAGCTTTCCTAATTGTATACCTGTCCAAATGTCTCTTAAATGTTGTGACTGTACCTGCATTTACCACTTCCTCTGGCAGTTCATTCCACATATCCTCTGTGTGGGGAAAATAATGCCTGTCAGGTTCATTTTAAATCTTTCTCCTCTCACCTTAAAAATATGCCCTCTAGTTTTGAACTCTGCTGCCCTAGGGAAAAGACCTTTTGCTATTGATTTTTATCTGTGCACTAATGATTTAATAAACCTTTATAAGATCACCCCTCAACCTCCTAGAGAAAAATGTCCAGGCCTATCCTGCTACTCCTTGCAACTCAAACCCTCCAGTCCTGGTAACATCCTTTTTGTAGATCTTTTCTGTACCCTCTCCAATTCAATAGTATCCTTCCTACGGCAGGACAATATCTCTCAATATAATCTCTCGGCATCTACCCCATCCATCCCTTCAGAGTCTTTGTATTTCAATAGGAGAGACTCTTGTTCATCTAAACTCCAGAGAATATGGACCCAATTTACTCAGCCTCATCGTACAACAACTCCGCATCCCAGGGTGTAATTTAGTTGATGTTTTCCAGAGCTGCAGAAGGACATGGAACTTGGTGACAGAGGCACCAGGACTGCCAATGGAGCTACCCATCAGTTCATAGCCATTCAAAAATGTCTGTAAGCAGGCTAGATGATAACACATCCTTTTTTAAAAAAAAAAAAAAAAAAAATTTTGTTTTTGTTCTTTAAGAAAACATTTGCAAGGCACATCATGCAAAGTTTCTCTGCACTACTTCTGGATCACAGCCGAGTTTAACCTTTTGATATTTGTCAGTCACCATGGCAGTGTCACATAGGGAGTGGTTGAATTAATATAACAATCTTTCTCCTGGAAAGAATTAGCTCCGTTAATCAGATTTAACAGTGTGTGAAACTCTTTGTGGTGAAACAAAGTGCTACTTATTCTAGGATTTTACTTTTGTTTGAGTCTTCAACCAGACTGTGCTGAAATCATTCTTTGTACAAAATATCGTAAATAGTCTCTCTGTCTTATTTTATTTTATTTTCACTTCTGCATTCAACATCCAGATATTGTCTGGAGTTTCTAGGCAAGTAAGATGGCTTTCTTAAATGAATGTTGTATATTAAATGTTTGCATAAATTCTTTAGTTAAATTCCTGTGGTCTTAGTACTGTTGAACATAAACCAATAATGACCTTCTAGACATATCTTGAGAAAAATAAGCTCTAGTGTGTTAGAATTTCAATGTGTTGCGGCTGGATAAGGTCTTGTGCACTTAATTCCCAACATATTGTTTCTTGGCTGGTCATGCTTCGGGCAGAGGAAGAGTAGAACCTAATTGCAGCCTCCATGGGATGAAATGGCAGTGTACGAACTGCCTTGTTACTGCAGCTTCAGAGGCCCCTGTCCTAATGTGTGTAGGCAACTATTCGTGAGCTTGCTAATCTTCAATTAGATTAAAATCTCCCAAATTCTAATGCAAACATATGGGACCGAGCTTCTCCTCCTCCTCTGGGAGTACACAGCATTCCTAAGGATAAAAGGACAGATGTGCACAGTTGTTGTTTGCAACAAGCTGGGAAATACTAAGAGTTGAGGTGTTTTTATGCACCTCTGAGAGCATGTGTGGCAGGGAGCAACTAGCAGAAAAAGATCTGAAGAAAGGGATCATGATACGTAAATTACAGATGTGGTGTACAGATCACTGTACATGTGGCATGATGGATAAGTGAGAAATGTGGAGAGGCAAAATTATCATCAACTACAATGATATCGACATGCATTCAAGCAGTTGAGGCATTTCCAGTACAAGAGGTGTTCTTTGGGATAAGTTGAGGGAGACTAAGCTAGATAGCACAGTGAGGCTGACATGGACATGCATGGAGAGACAAAAGGCGAATAGAATTTCTTGCGTAGAAAGAGACCATTGAACCTAACTAGTCTGTTGTTTTCAAAAACAGAAGTTGCTGGAACTGAACTGGTCAGTTCTAAGGATCCTTCTGAGGAAGGGTCACCGAACCCGAAACGTTAACTGATTTTTTTTTTATTCTTCACAGATGCTGCCAGACCTGCTGAGCTTTTCCAGCAACTTCTGTTTTTGTTCCTGATTTACAGCATCCGCAGTTCTTTCTGTTTTTAGTCTGTCGTTTTTATTTAAATACTCCAACATAAGCTCGCTCTCTCGTCCTCCTTCATGTAACCCACTCAGTGTATGATTCTATTGCTATGTCTTTCACGTACATACTTTCGCTCAGAAGGCATCTTGTACTGTCTGCCTGAAACTACTCCACATGGGGCCATGTTCCACATTCCAACTTTTCTCTGGGTAAAGAATTCCCTATTTATTAGTTATTATCTTTGGTCATCCATCCAAGATAGAGGGCATAAGCAATCAATGGTTGATACTGCTGAAAGAAATGGAGGATACTAGAGAAATGGTGTGACAGTCCTTTGGATTTCTGATACTTGACTGAAATTTTGTTCAGATTGCCTCAGACACCGATGGAAGTGTAGGAAGATATTGTGTAGGCCTAGTATCTTTCAAGCATTTCTCTAAGAAAAAAGCTGAAGAGAACATCCTTGCTTACCAGTGTGTCACTTTTATTTTTCAGAATACTCTCACTTTGTAATGATCACCACTTGTGGGGTTTCAAAGGCACTTAAAAGTGGACTAAAACTGACACATCTTGTGCCGTAAAGTATTGTGCTTAGTGCCTACACATCCACCATTTTCCAGGGTTTTTAAAACAAATCACCGAGATGTGGGCATCACTAGCTAAACCAGAATTTATCCCCCATCACAAATTACCCAGAGGGCAGTTAAGAGACATTCACATTGCTGTTGATCAGGAATCTCACGTAGGCCAGACCCAGTAAGGATGGCAGATTTCTTTTCCTAAAGAATATTACTAAATATGAACTAAATGGGCTTTTCAGAATTCAAATTTCACCATTTGCCATGGTGGAATTTAAAAACATGTCCAAAGAGCACTAGCCTGGGGTTCTGGATTGCTGGTGAACTTACATTAGCACTACACTGAAGTTATTGGGTGTGCATGGGAGTGTAGAGTTGAGATTAAAATCTGTTCAACCACGATGTTATTGAATGACAGAGCAGGCCCAAAGGGCCAAATAGCCTGTTCTTGCTCAATATTCATAAATACACCACTGTCTCCACAAACGTGCACATCTCTTGAATATTGAACATGTGACAGGCATGTTGTATATTCTTTGAACGAATACTAATGCTAACATGTCATATGCTCCATAATTGTATCTATAAATTGTTACACTCAGATTTAAGCCTATGGGGTTCTCCCTTAAAGGGCTGTATTGACCATGGGCATTGGGTGATGTTTCTTCACTGGGACTGCATTATCGAAGTAGAATGCTCCTGCTCTGAGTGTGCTGCATCTCTACTCTTGAGTCAGGGATATGATTACCCTCCCTCTCAGCAAGTGCTGTAAACTCTTGCATCAGAGGAATTATGAGAAAGTGTACATATAGCTCTCTCATACAATGTTTACATTCTTCACTTCAAGTTTTCTGATAAGAGTAGCATCATCATCGTTAAAGTATTCACTTCCCATTTACGCTACAGCACAGCCAGCCACTTCCTGATGATCCACAATTGCAAACCTCTCTGATATCACATCCCCAATGAATGATGGAGCTTCACTATAGTTTTCAGACTGTGATAATGCCAGTCTGAGTTTGACACTGGCTGCCTCTTGGCAATTTCTTGATGTTTCAGACCTTCTGAAACTTGCAGGAGAGAAAAGTCTCAAAGCAACACGTCAAGTGCACCCCATTTCCCAACAATGGGTGATCTCCCAATGAAATGAGAAACATGTCCCATCTTTAGCCATGGCCTGAATTATTAAAATATCACCTTTTTGATATTTTCTTCAAGACGGTGACCGGTTGGACAAATCCAGCTTTTTTTCATTCGCAGGATGAGGGCATTGCTGGCTAGGCCAGCATTTATTGCCCATCCCTAATTGCCAAGAGGGCAATTAAGAGTCAACCACATTGTCATGGTTCAGGAGTCACATGTAGGCCATACCAGGTAAGGATGGCAGTTTCTTTCCCTAAAGGGCATTTCGGACAATTGAGAATGGATTTGTGGTCATCATTAGACTCTTAATTCCAGATTCTTATTGAATTCAAATCCCTCCATCTGCCAATGGTGGGATTTGAACCCCGGTCCCCAGAACATTACTTAAGTCTCTGGATTAATAGTCCAGTGATAATACTATTAAGCCATCACCTCCCCAAAAGTTTACAGTTAACCAGTAACAATTGTAACTACTCCTTCAGAGGTGGCTAAAAAGTGCTTTGGGATATGCTGAGGATGTAAAAAGTGCTGTATAAACAGCAGAAGCCTTTTCCTTAACCCAACTTTCTGACATCTTGCACCCAATTTGTAACTCTCTAGGCTGATGGAATTTGAATCTGTCTATTAAATTCCAGTTTGTGATTCACTACCAACTATCTCAAGTTTCTGGATATCTCAGTAGATTTTAATCTGTAACTCAATCGGTTGGGTACCGTTATTAAATTCTACATCCATTTGGCAGTGATGCCAGGTCACAACGATAGCATGGAAACAGTTCTCTAACTGGGAAGATATAATGTCTGATTCCTAAATTACAACCTCAAACCACAAGCCTCTTATTTTGGTCGTTGATTTTATATCTTCACTCTGCCCTTGGAGAATAGAGTAGAGGGAAAGCTGACATAATGTAATGACATAGGAGCTATGTTATCTGAGCAAAAACAAAGCACTTGTCCTACTTTTATAGGTGAAGTCCTGTAAATGTTTGGGAATGAACTATAAAGCACAAAAGAAGAATTGCTATTTAACTCCCAACTGGAAGTTACAGCTCTGCTGATCACACAGTGAGCTAAATACCAGCTGTGGGCTCTGTTTTAGCCTTCCTATCCCTTTTGAGTCTCAACATTCTAGGTTCCATCTCCGTCCAGAACCTCAGCACAAAAATAGAGGCTGATGTACAGAGACCAAGCTGTACTGCCAGATAAATGTTAAACCAAGGCTGGCCTCTCCTCTGCCTCTCAGGAGGATGGAAAAGACTTTGTAGTACTATTCTGAAGCAAATTTTAAATTCTGCCCTGTGTCCTCAGCAATGATTTTATCCCTAGATCAAAATCAGTTAAACAGTCTGTCTGGTCATTATCACGATGCTGATTGTGTGAACTTGCAAATTGGCTGCCATGTTTTCTACATTAGAATTCTTGTTAATTTTACTTTGCGCACTTCCTGTGCAGCGTAACCTGTAAGCCTCACTCTGAGCATCCTATGATCTGTATGTTCTTATGATCTGCCTGTACTGCTCACAAACAAAGCTCTTCACTGTACTTAGGTACACGTGACTACAATAAATCAAATCAAATCGGGTTTTATCATCACATGTACTCGAGTACAGGGATACAGGAGTATACCAGCGCCATCTTGGGTACAAAGGTACCTAGGTATAAAGTAGAAAATAAAGAAATAAAGTTAAAAGGTTAGCATTGCGGTCCTTCTCAAGTGCTTAGCTATGGCCCTATCCGGGCTCTTCCAGAGACCATCATTAACATGAGTCCCCTCATGGCCCTGCCGCTATGGAACCATGTTGCCATTCTTTGGCATCACCTTGCCTCTATCAATGACATCGCCACCATGAGACCACACTGGGCCGATCTCTACAATGCAGCAACTACTGAAGCTGCTGGCTGCTCTCTACAGAAAAGAAATAAGGTTAACGTTCTCTTGAAGAGCAGAGAAAGAAAGGAAAAAAGTAAAAGCAGATGAGTCAGCGCTGGGCTTCGACTCAACTCTGCACTGACTCAACGTGTAGCGACTGATGTCGTCTGAGGACAAGAGGAATGTAGAAAGGAAAAATAATCTAGAAAACAGGGAAAAAACCCAACGGAGCTGTGAGCTCCAGCTCAGGAGCCCTACACCACCTCCATCTTGACAATGACTCCATATCAAAAGTACTTCAATGAGCAGTGTTTGAGAGAAACATTGTATAAAATCAAGTTTCTTTCCCTCTTTCTGAATTACTGCTAAATGTTTAATACTAGCCTTGTGTGTTTGCTTTGTGGTTAGTCAGACAACTAGCTGAGATAACAAGGTGTAGAGCTGGATGAACACAGCAGGCCAAGCAGCATCAGAGGAGCAGGAAGGCTGACGTTTCGGGCCTATTATGAAACGACTAGCAGAATCTTTTTTCAAAAATCATTCTTTTTGAGGTGGGTATCACTGGCAAGGGGCTGGTAGTTATTGCATTAAGTTTGATATAAATGAATGACTTGCCAACTAACTTCACAGGGCACTCTGAACTCAAGCCTAAGGGTATGCAGTGGAGCCAACATATTGTTGATACCAGGGATGGAAGGCAGTTTTCATTCCCTGATATACTTAAAATTTTTTTTAAACATCTACCCAACAGCATCATAGTTCTGAGGGAGGGTCACTTGACCCGAAACGTTATTCCTGATTTCTCTCCGCAGATGCTGCCCGACTTGCTGAGCTTTTCCAGCAATTTTGTTTTTGTTTCTGATTTACAGCATTCGAGTTCTCTCGCTTTTTATTTAGCCTCATAGCCACCTTTTTTTTTTTTTTGTTGGTGTCAACTTTGTTTTCAAAACTTTAAAACTAAGTTTTAAGTTCTCAATGTTCTTTTGAGATGTGAACTCTTAGTAGGACTACTTTCAATTAAACCAAAGCTATCTAACAACCTGTTGGAGCTTGTGTTTGCTAACTCTCATCCTCTGTTGGGGAGGGAGAAAATGTATAAACTTATTCCCTGCAGTTTCTAGTATTAATGTGATCTTAAAATGCCACACTGTCTTTCTCCTTTTTACTTAGTTGTGATCGATGGATTCCACTTTTAAGTTTGCACATCTCCCCAGTGCCTGCACTTGCTTTTCTCTTGATAAAATGCTACATTTTGGTTCTGTAGCAAAACTCCAAAGTTGGTGAAACCTTTTTTCAGGAAAAAATCAGCTGGGAAATGAGAAATCACATTGCATTAACAAAACTGAAAAGAGATGTACCTTCTAACAGCTTGTCATTACCATGGAATTCCTATACTACTGTAACTATATATAAATTTTTAAAAAAATTTGTCTGTACGATTTGGGCGTTGCAAGCTAGCCTTGCATTCATCACCTCCAGGCAATTAAGAATGGGTAGTGGTCACTGCCTTTTTGCAAAGCCGCAGTTTATCTGCTGTAGGGACCATCACAGTACTGTTAGGAAGAAAGTTCCAAGATTTTTACCATAACAGTGAAGGAGCGTGATGTAATTCCAATTCCAAAATGGTGTGATGCTTGGACGGGAATTTTGAGGATTTGTTATTCCCACACATCTGCCCTAGCCCTTCTGGATTATGGGTTTTGGAAGGTGCTGTCGAAGGAGACTTGGTGAGTTGATGCAGTGCATCTTGTAGATGGTATACACTGCTGCAACTGTGTATCGATGCTGGGGGGAGTCAGCAATTACTCTTTAAATCTTCAATACTAACTGTTGGCTTGATGGCCTTATCTTGTTCTTGCTGTCAGAATCATGTCATCTGACACACCTAATATGATGTAGTGAAACTTGAATGTGAACATCAAAAGGAAAAGCCCCAATTATAATCTGAACTTGTGTGTTCAGCTGATTGAGTGCTGGAAAATTTTCTTTTCTCTTTTAGAAAAGAAAGGAGGGAGAATTTGTTTTTTAAATAATTCTTTAAGAACTGTTTTCCCTCCTTTTCCTGAAGAGTTGAATTCTTTATCTCCCTCAGGATAAGGGTTCTTTGTCACTGAACTCTACTGGTACCTTGTCCGTTTAGCTGTTTTGGCACACTTATTTAACCAGAGACACTCAACATTGGGGCTGGTCTGGAGACTCCAGAAATTTGAAGATTTATCTTCAGGACACTACAGTGAGCAGCTCCAGCGAGAAATCACAGCTTTGAAAATACTGCATTTTCTTTACATTTTTATATATTAATTGTCAAAATATTGGAGATGGCAGGAAGTTAGTTGTCTGACCAATGGGTAAAACTCAACTTTGTGGCCAATCAGGAAGTAATTTTGGTACGGAAAGAGGCCATTCAGCCCATTGAGTATCGGAGTTCATGCACTGCGAGGATTGATCGTGGGTTTTCAGTGTTTGGAGTATTGTGTGGAGTGAGAGGAGAACTGTAAATCTCCATCACAACACTAAACCCAAGTTGGCCACCCCAATTAACATTGAAACTCTCCATCAAAAAAGCAAAATACTGCCGATGCTAGAAATCTGAAATAAAAAAACGCTGGAGAAAGTCGATGGGTCTGGCAGCATCTGTGGAGAAAGAAAGAGTTTTAATTTTTCAAGTCTTCAGAAGTAGACTCAAAGCATTAATGGTTTCTCTCTCCTCAGTTGCTGTCAGACCTAAGTTTCTCCAGCACTTTTTTTGCTTTTTATTGAATCTGATTGTGTTAGCCAAAATAGTGTGAGGTCAGTTACATAATTAAATGAGGTTTTCACTGACACATTTAATCTAACACATTTAAAATGGAAGTACTATTGCTTCCTTTGTTAACTATGTTAACCTGCTGGGGGACAGTAACTCACAATTAATCAGCGTTGTTGGGTAATGACTGAAAGATATAGTAAAGTGTTTTTTTTTTCTCTCCCTGCCATGTTTTCTTCCAGGTCGTCTTTGCATGTAAACCCAAGTGAACGACCATATGACAGCACTTTGCATTGTGGTCTCTGTTCAGCTGAACATTGCCTGAGCGATCATTGGGCACTGTTTGCTCACCAGCCTCTTCTCTTCCCCCTAAGAGATTGGTTGTCTGCCTGTGCATTTAAATTGCTGGCCAGCTTCACAGCCAGACCACCATGTTCCACCGACTCACCAGCCTTTTCTATGGGGAAACAGAAGAAGTCTGCACCCAGGGTCCTGATCCCAGCTTGACTGAAAAGGAGGATGATGGCTGGCTCATTGTTGACTTTCCAGGTAAGTTCAAAGCTCCCCAGATTTTCTCCTCTAAGTGTGGCCAATCATTTCATGCTAGCAGTGTATACCAAATCTCTGTTGTAAATTTAATTCTGAAGTTGTTCTATCTAGTACAGAGCAGTTTGCCATCGTATATAGAGCATTTGGTTTTTGTATTTAGAATATATCAAAGCAATAATTTGCATAGGAAAATCTGACACCAAAAGCAGCTCACAATAATTACAACATTTTAGATGAATTCTCAAAGATCACGGCTGTTGCTTCTGCAATCAGGTCTGTGGGTACAAGAGTATGCATTTTTAGAAAGATGTGAGAAGGTAAATTTTTATTTTTTATATAAAGATGGAAGTGTCTTTTTAAAACTTGTATTCAGCTGCACTAAAATATCACTGCTGCAATGCATTCAGGTTTGCCTGTACTTCAACCACTGTGGCCAAACTTGTGACTTTTTTAAAAACATAATAAAAACCTCAACAGCATTCAGCTGAGGTCTGAGACTCAACTTGAGGTTCCCCTATGTCTCCAGGATTGGGTACTCTATTTGTCATACACCTCAGTGTAGAAGCATTTTAGAGTCGTAGATAGTCGTAGAGCTGTACAGCACGAAAACAGACCCTTCGGTCCAACTCGTCCATGCAGACCAGATACCCTAAATTAATCTCGTCCCATTTGGCCCATATCCCTCCTAAACCCTTCCTATTCATGTACCCATCCAGATGCCTTTTAAATGTTGTCATTGTACCAGCCTCCACCACTTCCTCTGGGAGCTCATTGCATTCACTCACCACCCTTTGTGTGAAAAAGTTGCCCATTACGTCCCTTTTAAATCTTTCCCCTCTCACCTTGAACCTATTTTCTAATCCTTGTAATTTTCTAACCCTTGGGGCTGCTAGGTTGTACCCCATTCCATAAAATCTCTGCTTCCCATTGTGTAGAAACAAGCGAATGAATAGGACCACATTGCATTTGTGTGCATTTTTAATCTTTTCTTGCCTAGAGGTGTGAATTTCTTGAGGAAGGAGAGGGATGGAGAAAGAACTTTGCTACAAGTCCAAGCTTTTTTTAAAAATAAGGCCACTGAGTCAAATTTCAAAGTTACATGACATGCACATTTTTGAGGTCTTTATGATGGATGGTGCAATTGTGTCATTGGGAATAATTATGTAGTGTCAATAATGGGAACTTTGCAATTTGTTTAGATGAAATTCAGTCAGCAAATCAAACAAACTGATATTCTGTCCCATTTCTACATCTCCTGTATGTTGGAACATGTCAGAATCCTAGGACTTGACATTTTGGGACAAAGATACAGTCAGAGTTTTCATTTCATGGAAAAGAAGGCCTTTGGTCCACTGTGTCCATGTCAGTCATCAAGATTCCTTCTATTCTATTCCTTTTTTTTTAAAGGACTTCAAGCCAGAGAATACTTCTGCTTGTGAATGTGTCCATTGAACAGTGTGGATTTCTTTGGCTAGGAAACTTTTTTTAGAGTGACTGGTATTGAGCCCAATTAAGTAATGTCTGAATTTAAGAATTCTCATCCTTGCTTTCATATTCTCCAACGGCCTCTCCTCTCCCTATCTCTAATTGTATTCAACTCCAAAACTCCATGCTATCATCCTGTAACTCACTCCTCTAATTCTTGTGCATCACTGGTCTCCACCTTCCCATAAAGTCTTGCCTTCAGCTGCTTAGTCCCAAAGCACTGGAATTCTTTCCCTAGACCTCTGTCTCACTGCCACTCAGCAAGCTTTTTGCAAGAGAAAATGATAGGGTAGACGTGGAAAGGTTGTTTTGCCTTGTGGGAGAGTCTCGGACCAGAGGGCATAGTCCCAGAGTCAGAGGTCGCACATTCAGTACAAATGAAGTATTCCTTCTGAGGGTTGAGAATATGTGGAATTCTTTAGTGTTGGGGGCTGTTGAGGCTGGATTATTAAGTATATTCAAGGCTGAGATAAACAGACTTTTAATCAGAAAGCAAACTGAGGGTTATGGGAAAAGGTAGGAAAGTGGAGCTGAGGATTATCAGATCAACCAAGAAGTCACTGAATGATGGAGTAGACTCGATGGGCTAAATGGCCTACTTCTGCTCCTATATCTTATGGTCTTAAGATGTTCCTTTGAAGCTTGCATCTTTGGCCAAAAAACTGTTTATCTCTAGCTAGTAGCTCCTTGTAATAACTTGGGATCATTTTACTTTACCACACTGCCTTGGGAGATACTATAATGCTAAAGGTGCTAGATAAGTACAATTGTTGTTCAGTCTCTGACTTTAACAGGGTCGTTATTAAAACAAAAGCGGAGTTGCGTGGGGAGCAGCCAGTATGCCAGCACAGTCTATACCCATGTTGCTACACAGTGGTACATAAAGCAGAGGGCCCTGCATCCATAATTGGCAAAACAAACAGTGAGCTGAAACAGACCTCAATCCACTTCATCCCTGTTCAGTCTTACCTGTGGCCATGATGTTACTGTGCATCTGTGAATTCGCAAACATTATTACCCTCTTGTGGTGCTGAAATCAGGAATTTCCCATCTGGGGACCTGTGCAAGTGTGGGAGCAGCCTTTCAGCAGTGCACTTGCCATTCTGATTTGACATTCTTGCATTATTGTTTCTTTCCTAGTTTTGTGCTTTAGAACAAACTGTTTGGAACAATCTGTAACTGTCCCTAAGGTCATTAATATGCATACTAATGAAACTGGTTTGAGACATTTTTTCTCAGCTGGCTGTTAGCTGGCAAAAATAGTGTACAGTTTCTCAAAATATTTTATATTATACAACTCAGGAGACCATTCAGTCCATTGTGGCTGTACTATCAGTGCTATTTCTGTTTCTTTCCGTATTACCCTGCATTTACTTTCTGTTCCCCCACGCCTTTCCCCTTGATTATGTTATATGTCTCGGTCAGTATCCCTCATTCCCTTGAGGGACATGCCCCTGATACAATTACTGTATGAGAGGACTTGATGTAAGAGTACAAAGTTCACATACTCCATCTTAACTCTGATCACTTGAAGCATGATGCATTACAAGAAGCATGCTGCCTTTGTTTAACTTATCATCATATTAGCCCAGACACTTTTAGGTCTGTGAATATAATGTCTCTATATACAATAGCTAGATACAACAAATCTCTTGGATTCTTCAATAACAATGTCCAGCTTCATTTCTTATATTGCAATGGATAACATAAGCATTGCCACATCCAGGTAAATATACCCTGCAGGAAACCAGTCACATCCCACCCAACCAAGTAACCAGCTAAAATAATCTCTCAATAATGCATTTAGCTGTTATTTCCAGTTAAAAATCCAGCTTGGGTTTCTTGGCCGGATTTTAGATGAGATATTTGTGTAACCTGCAGGTATCTGCCAATTCTGGATATTGAAGATTACATTTGTGTATCTGAAAATTTGGTGGGAATGCTTTTTGTACTGTGGACAACATTCCTGTCTTCCTCAAACCAATTAATTACTGATTTCTGTTTGTGAGATCTTATGGTATGTGTAAATGGCTGCTGATTGTCTCCCTATGCTACTACACTTTGAGGTTATTTCAAAATGTGTTGCTCTTGAAGGTGTAAAACTCGATAGTGGGTTAGTACTGGAGGGCACAGTTGGTAGCCAACCAGCTGGATTCAAGCCCATTGTACTGTACCAATAATGAATTAGGAGCAGGAATAAGCCACTCTGCCCCTAAAGCCCAATCTTCCATTCAATAAATTCCTGGCCAATTTGATTACTCATGTTTTTGTCTACCCCAATAGCTGCTTATCCCTTGTTTATCCTTACTGTATCTATCCGTGCCTTAGAATATGTTTAAGATTCTGTTTCCACTATCTCTTTTAAAAAAGAGTTCCAAAGACTCCTAACCATCTGAGGGGAAAAAAATTCTCATTTGTTTTAAATGGGTAACCCCTTATTTTTAAACATTCTTTGGTGGGTCAGTGCTGACTCGATGGGTTGAATGGCCTCTTTCCACACTAGAGGTTCTATGAATTGCTGTCCAAACACACATTGCACTTCAAAGTCATTACCACATCATGCACTTCTTTAAAAATAAAAAAGTTTCTCCCCCATCGCTTGTCAAAAAAAAACCTGTACAAAATATTTTATATTTTACATTTTACAAAGAAAAGAATTGATCCCCAGCTAACATTTGACTTGTAGCTGAACTGATTTTGAAAGTGCCATGTCCTCCATTTCTCTTGACCAGTAATAGCTCAAGGTTATATCTGCAGTGTAGAGAAACAGTACTTTCCTTTTTAACAAAAAAAATGCTGTGAAGGGGAATATGAGCCAAGGAGAAATGTCAACAAAGTTTTATCTTGGACCTTTTGCATCTCTTCATGCATAATTCACTCTCCCTTATAGCCTTATCTTGTTCTATACTTTGTAAAATTAACATACACAATCTTCATGATTTCTATTTGTTTACAAATGTCTTAGTCCGGTTCCAAGTGTAGGTGTAATATTGAAACTCTGCGACAAATTTAGGTTTGTGATAAAAATTGCTTGTGCTAACACTGATTAGAGCGAGGGAATTTAACCAACGTTGACAAGGGTGGAGCATGTTGCTGTAACTTCACCATTTTAATTATTTTACTTTAGCCGCCCCATTGTGGGCGCTCTGATTCCATTTCCATTCCCCATCTTGGCAACATACGCTGTTCAAAGACTTGGGGAAAATAATAGTGCCAGGATATGTCGTCATAAGCTTCATGTATTAATTCTCTGTCAAGGAGCGAAGCAATCCTGGGGTTTTACTGTTACATTTCTCCAAGTCTAGTTCCCACGTATCTAACATGACTGTCTCCAGGAGGACCTGAGTACATGGCAACACCATTCCCTCCAAGAGTCTCATCATGGTGACTTAGATATACATTCTCATTTTCTACATTGAGATTAGGTCATAGAAACATAGAAACTAGGAGTAGGAATAGGCCATTCAGCCCTTTTGAGGTTGCTTTGTCATTCAGTGTGATCATAACTGATCAACTCTATATCCTGTTCCCACTTTCTCCCCACTTTGATCCCTTTAGCCCCAAGAATTATATCTAACTCTTTCTTGAAAACATTCAATGTTTTGGCTGCAATCACATTCTGAGGCAGTGAATTCCACAGACTCTCCACTTTCTGGGTGAAGAAATGTCTCCTCATCTCTATCCTAACTGGACTACTCTGAATCCTTAGACTGTGACCCCCAGTTTGTGACTCACCAATTGATGGGAAGATCCTGCACTTGGCAGGTCAAAATACTTGACTCCTTACCTAATAGTCCTGTGAAGCACCTTCAGTAGAGACACACAAATGCTGCCTTTGCTGTTGATCAACATACCTTGGGAATGATAAGTATATTGTCACAGTATTTGCAGCAAAACAAGTTGAAGGATAGATGCAAATGGTTTCTTGCATTTTGGTTTGAAAACATTGCTTCTTTTATTTTCTTGTTTACCCTGGAATAATAATGGATGGCAGCTGATTGAGTAGCATCACAATAATTGAAGAACTTGCTTTATGTACATTTTTGAGGAAAATTAATCATTTCCAAATCATTATACAGAAAGGGAGGGAGTGCTTCACCAAGAGTCCTTTATACCAGGAGAAAGATGAGATGGCCTTTTATTTTTAAGTGCAGTATTGCCATAGGGTCAATTAGTTCAGTTGGCTGGATGGCTGGTTTGTGATGTGGAGTGATGCTGACAGCGTGGCTTCAAACCTGCACTGGCTGAGGTTACTTCTCAACCTCTCCCCTCGCCTGAGGCATGGTGACCCTCTGGTTAAACCACCACCAATCGTCTCTCTGAGAGCAGCCCTATGGCCTGGTAGGGCGATAGCGACTTGACCTTTTATTGCTCTGCAAGAATGACAAAGTGCTCAAATAAACAGATGGGAGGCATTCATTATTTGAGCACCTGTTTGAGACACTGGGGTGAGTTGCTTTTGTGGCACAGTGGCAATGACCCTACCCCTGAGCCAGGAGGCCTGGATTCAAGTCCCACCTGCTCCATAAGTGTGTCATAACATTTCTGAACAGCTTGATTACGAAATACAAAAACTGACACTGGGAATAGTTTGACTGTAGAAATAAATCTAACCTGAATACAAATTAACTTCTGAACTCCTCCCTCAGTCAAATGGCTGTTAGAAGTTTAACATAACCCCCAATTTTTTCTCTAATTAATGATGCTAATAATCATGGCAATGTAGAGCTTTGAAGTGCTCTGAGGAATGTGAATCATTAATTATGAAAAACTATGGAACACGGTTTAAGGGAACATCAAAAAGGAGGTGGTAATTTGAAATATTGATTTGATTAAAAAAAGAACATTTGAAAATGAACTAAATAGTTAATAAAATAAGTGTAATAATTCTGTAAAGGAGAGTTAATGATTTAGCATTGTTATTATGGTGATAATTGCATTCTTTAGTAAATGAGATTCACCAGAATTGGGGGAAGGTGGGGGTATATTTTCTTTCTCCTCCCAAGTAATTCATGCACATCCAGATTGGTTGCTTTTTTTGTTATTTTTGGTTCCTTTTGACCCTACTCGCAACTCAGTTCAGCTTTTCTGGCGAGCCAATAGGATCTCAACATTGTTTTCCCCATTTTTTTTTTTCTCCATTGCCCATAAAAACTAACCTTGTTCTGCACCAAGAAGCGAGGGTTGTGCCTTCTCACCTGAGGCTATGAAAACTCCCCTGACGTTGCTACAAATGGAAAATTGCTCTTTGGAGGAAATTGCTCTTTAGCAATTTGCTGTTAAGGAGGATCAACGTGTAAACTTTTGAAAATGCTGGACTAGGCCTGTCATTCTGAAAAAATGACTAATCAGTCTTTTTATGTTTTGTTTTGCTTTCTTCCCACTCCCTCCCTCTATTCCCACCTACCCCCTTTCAACCTGATTCTTTTGATTTGGTTTTCCTTAAATTCTCACTCAAATTGTTATGACCACTGTTCATGTCACTGGATGGTCGCATGTATCCCTCACCTGCACCCCCCCAAATTTAGATGATTGCACTCCCCCCTCAAGTGAAGAAGTGGAAGTGAAGGCAAATGTTGCCAGGCCTAGCTCTTGCCTTTCTGATGCATCCCCTCCATCAGCCTCCTCTTCTCTTGAGAGTCTCTGTCGCTGTGGAAGTGGCTCCAGTCCTCCACAGACTTTACCCTGCACTTTGGAAGAGAGTTGGTTTGTCACCCCTCCCCCCTGTTTTACTGCAGAAGGCCAGGATGATATCCAAGTGGAGAGCAGCCCTCTGGAGAACCTTCTCATTGAGCACCCAAGCATGTCCGTCTACGCTGCCAGCAACACCCATATCACTTTGGAGGAAGATACCAGCGAGGAAATCAATGATGGGTAAGATATGGAAGGGAAAGAGGCCTAACTGGTTGTTTAAAGAAACGCATTCTCTGTTCTCTTTCTCCCCCACCTCCCTCAGTACAAAGTAACAATTACCTTTTTTCATTTGTAATTGGGAACAACAGTCTCTCTGTTTTAAGCTATTAAGTAATCTATTGTGCATCAAATTTATCAGTAGAATAGAATACAAATGTGGTGTGGAAGCAGGCCATTTGGCCCATCGGATCTACACCAACCCTCCGAAGAGCATCCCACCAGACTCGCCCCCTACTGTATCCCTGCATTTCTTACAGCTAACCCCCCCCCAGCCTGAACACTTGGGGCAATTCAGCATGGCCAATTCACCTAGCCTGCAAGTTCTTTGGACTGTGGGAGAAAACTGGAGCACCCGGTAGAAAGCCACGCAAACAGAGAATGTCTGTGGAGTTTTCACAATCACCCAAGGGTGGAACTGAACCCAGGTCCCTGGTGCTGAGAGACACCACTGCTAACTACTGAGTCACCATGCTGCCCATCTCTACTTCAAACGTTTACATAGCTTTAGAATCCCAAGACTGTGGGTAATCTGAGAGTTTCTAGAGTGAAGAACCCAAGTCCATTCAATTTTTCTGATAGATTTAACCTTTTCGTTCTGGTCAAATAAAGCTGGCCATTTAGTTTGCATTTTCCTGTTGCCTTTATGATGTCCTTTTTAAGAGAGATCAGAATTCTTTACAAGTTAAACATAACATCTCTGCTTTTTAATTCTGTCCCTCCAGAAATTAATGCCTGATTTCAGTCCTTTCTTTAGCTTTGTTTTGGAATAATTACTAAGTTTCAAGGAACGTTATATTGGAGCTGTTGACATAATAAAGATTCTGACGAAGGGTCACTGGACTCAAAATGTTAACCCTGTTTTTCTCTCAGATGCTGCCAGACGAGCTGAGTTTCTCCAGCTCTTTCTGGTTTTGTTTCAGACCTCCAGCATCCATGGTTCTTTGCTTTTAACAAAAGATGTTTGGCTTTTCCTTAATTGTATACAGCATACAGAAATTAACAACACAGTTCAGCTAGTTTTCTGCTGCACATAAGCTTTGTCTTTCTTTGTTTAATCCCACTCTTACGATCTCCTAAGAAAAGACATACTGGCACTGGGGACAACCCAGAGACTGGTCACCAGGTTGATCCCTAGGTGTAGAGGTATCCTTCTATGAAGAGAAGTTGAGGTTGGGGTTTGTACTCTTTATGGTTCAGAAGAATGAGAGAGAACCCTATTGAAAATGATAAAATTCTTTGGGGGCTTGATGGGGTAGAGGTGCACAGATTGTTTCCCTTGTGGGAGACTCCTAGGGCTAGAGGACACAACCTGAATAAGGGGTTGTTCAGTTACAATAGAGATGAGGGGGAATTTCTTCTCAGAGGGTAGTGAATCTGTGGAATTAATTATTGTGGAGGATTGTTGAAGCTGGCTGAAACTTCATGTTTGAGACACTGATTTTTAATCAGTAAGAGAATTGAGAGTAATGGGACAAAGGCAGGATGTGGAGGTGAGGATTATCAGATCAGACATGATCTCATTTGAATCATGAGGGGTAGTCTTGATGGGCTGAATAGCCTACTTCTGCTATATCTTATGGTCTTGTGGTCTTATAATCTCCTGGTATTTCCCCACAGAGCCAACTTTTCAAACATAAATCTGGTTATTTAAATAATGCAAAAACATGTTGGATTATCAACAGAGAACATTCTTGGTTAGGTGCAACTCCTCATTTTGTGTTTAATTCATTTCAATCTGTATGGTGTTTGTACTAAATGACACTTTTTTTTTAAAAAAAAAAAAGCCCTTTTTGCAAAATGAAGTTACATCTTTTACAACCCATGAGGCAGACTTCTGAGGAAGGGTCACCTGATCCGAAACGTTAACTCTGTTTTCTCCTTCATAGATGATGCCAGACGTGCTGAGATTTTTCAGCAACTTTGTTTTGTCCCTGATTTGCAGCATCCACAGTTCTTTTAGTTTTTATAGGAAAGATGTTGTTAAACTTGAAAGGGTTCAGGAAAGATTTACAAGAATGTTGCTGGTGTTGGAGTGATTGAGCTTTGGGAGAGGCTGAATAGGCTGATTTGCCCTTTAAGAACAAGGTAAAGATCGGCAGATTTTTAAGCAGTAAGGGAATTGAGGGTTATGGGACAAAAGCAGGAAAGTGGAATTGAGGATTATCAGATTAGACATGATCTCATTGAATTGTGAAGCAGACTTGATGGGCTGAATGGCCTACTTCTGTTCTTGCACTTTATGGACCTGTGGTCTTATAGTTGCCTCTGTGGGGAAATACCAGAGGAAATCTTTCATCTTTTCTGAAAGTTTTAAATCGTCCTTTTGGTTCATTTACCAGGGAACGGTCAGTAACTTTGGAATTGAATATGGAGTGCCTGCTGACTGTGCAGATCAGCCTATACAAGCTCACTTAACTAAATACAGACTTGTTCAAGAGAACCCTCAAGCCAGCGCCACAAATCAGGGGTTATTTCCCACATTGGCACCTTCCCTATTATTCAGTTGCCAACAATTTCCCAGAATGTACTACTTGTAATTATGTTACATCTTTTACAAACTCAGGACGTCATCCCAAACCAGACATTGAGAAATTAGCCATCCACACTTGTTACAGATTGTAGCAACAAGAATCCAGGCTTTCCTTTTATTTTAAGAAAAAGCCTCCCGAGTGTGAACCACTGAAGCCAATTGCAATTCCCCAATAACTCCGTAGTCTACAACCTGCAGAATGAGTGTGGCATAAAACTTGGTTTGTGTGAGGCTTATTTTTGAATCATTAGATTGTTGGAATTTTCTTGTGGCCCTGAATTATTCCTGACTGCAACTTAATTGAAAGCAAGCTACCTTGGATGCTGGAGATTTGAAATTAAAAACAGAAAATGCTGGAGATAATCAGGTCTGATGGCAACTGTGAAGAGAGAAACAAAGATGATGTTTCAAATCCAATATGATCCTTCTTTGGAACATTTCAGTTTCTCCAACCCTTTCTTTTTATTTTATAATTATGTTCACCTGTCTGCACCTCATCTACGACAAATTCTCCTCTGTCAACAAGTTACTTCATCACTTAAATAGTGGTTTAGCAGAAATGGCCTAAAACTGTTAATGCTAAGTTCCATATCTTAAGTGAAATATGGTTGAAGGTTTGTAGAACATTACCATCCTTTGAGAAATTATTTAAATTGATGCATTGCCTAAACCTAACTGTTCTAATCATGTTTTCTAGCACTTGGCCCATAGCTTTGTATGCCTTGACATTGCAAGTGCACACCTAAATAATACCTTATTGATCCTTTAACGGGTTAATATCCTGTACAGTATCCCAATCCATCGAAGTTTGATTCCTTTGAGGACAAAGTGGCCTGTTTGATACTCTATCCACCACACCAGATATTCACCCCCTCCACCACCAGCTCACAGTGGTAGCAATGTGTACTGTTTGCAGGAGGTAATTCGACAACTTGCAAAGGCTCTTTCAACAACACCTTCCAAATCCATGACCTCTATCATGTTGAAGGACGAAAGCATTCACAGAGAACACTGCCACCTGCAAATTTTCCTTCCCTAAGCCACATACCATCTGACTTGGGAACTTTCCATTATTCACTATGGCTGAGTCAAATTCCTGGAACTTGTTGTGTAATCATACAAGCAATGCTGCATTGGTTCAAGTAGGCAGCTCGCTGCAGGGACATGCAATAAATGCTGACCTTGTCAGCAACCACATCCTATGAAAGGTCCTTTTTTTAAAAAAAAGTGTTGTGACTAATCTTTACACAACATTTAGGAGATGATTAAAAACCATTTAAACTTTGTCTGCATAGCTGAGATATAATTGTAACCCCTTAAAAGGACTGTTAGTTTATTCCTGATCCCTCTAAGTTCAGTTCATTTGTGACCTAAACCCTCCCCCATGGCTCTGCTACCTCTATACTAACTATTCTAATACAGTCCTGACATAATTTTATCCTCTTTAAATTTTAGATCATCCAAAGTCTGTCAGTGTACTTGCACCGTCTTGTTTGCCCATAACTCTGCTTGCTGACCTACAGTTCAATCAACAGATGCATCTTCGGGAGTACTGTGTCTAGTTCTGGTCTCTGTTATATGAAGGATATTATTAAACTGGAGAGGGTTTAGAAGAGATTTACTAGGATATTGCTGGGAATGGAAGACTTAAGTTATAAGGAGAGGATGGATAGGCTGGGACCTCTTTTTACACTGGAGAGTAGGAGGTTGAGGGGTAACTTATGGAAGTTTAAAATAATGAGGAGTATAGATAAGGTGAATGGCAAGTGACTTTTCCCTAGGGTGGGGAATTTCAAGACTAGGCGGTATATTTTAAGGTGAGAAGAGAAAGATTTAAAGACACGAGGGGCAATTTCTTTTTTTTTTGTGGTTTGTGCGTGCAATAAACTTCCAGGGAAAGTGGTGGATGCGGGTACAGTCACAACATTTTTTAAAAGACATTTGGATAAGTACATCAATAAGAAATGTTTGGAGGGATATCGGCCAACCACACAGGCAAGTGGGACTAGTTTAGTTTGGGATTATGGACTGGTCAGACTGAAGGATCTGTTTCCGTGCTGCATGATTCTATTACATCGTGAATTTAATTTTGTCATCTGTTTTCAAGTCCAATGCAGTATTTGTCTATAATTGCCTCCAGCCCTATGACCCTCCTAACGTACCTGTGCTCATCTAATTCTGGCCTCTTTGAGCACTGCAATTTTGGTCACTTCACCATCAGCAGCTGTGCATTCAGCTGCAAAGGCCCTAGGCTCTGGGATATCTTCTCTACGCCTCTTCCCCTTTTAAGACCCTTCTTAAAATCTATCTCTATGCCCAAACTTGTGGTAATCTATGTGGCTAAATATCATTGTGTTCAATCATGCTCTTATGTCATGTCTTTAGATGTTTTGTTACATCATACGCCAGTACTTCCCAAAGGCTTCCCATGCTCACCACTCTACATGCCCAAAAAAAGTGATCCCATTTCAAGTATGAAGCTGTCAAAACCCCTCAGTCATGCAGGAAGGATTAGAAGATCTACTGGACCAGAGGGGAGGTGGATTGGAACTCTCAACCCTAAAATTACAGCTCATTCCCAAGCCCTGTTTTGGAAAGGCCTGTTATAGGCACTGTAGGATACAAGTTGTTGATGTACTTCTGTTTTAAGGCTTGTGACCTTACTGATATTTTTAGGTCTGGGATGTCCAACACCAACATTCTAATTCAGTGCTTCCCAAAAGTTTTCCACAATGGTCCTATTCCAAACCTTAAATGGTCATAACCCCTCAGTAAATGGTAGGTAGGGGGGGTCACCCGTTGTTGTCTTGGTACTTGTGACTCCAGTTGGAAGTCCTGAGCCCCACTTTGGGAAGACCTGTTCTGATTAACCACATTGCCATCTGTTGGGTGGCTATCCTGCTTTGTTTCAAATTAAATGCCCTGTGCAGATTCTTGATGTCAAAGTTCAATTTTTCTGAAGGGTTGTTAGCTTTCAGATATCAATGAAAGTGATTTGAAATTATCCATCTTGTACATCAATGATTACACTAACTCCCTATACTTAGAACTTATAAGGGCTTTTGTAGCACAGTGGTAGTGTCCTTACCTCTGGGCTGGAAGACCTGGGCTCAAGTCCCATCTGAGGTGTTGCATGACCAGTCTGAACAGGTTAATTACAAATATCTACCATAGAATTTGTGGACAAATGTCACACTTCAATTCTACAATTCCTATGTTCGTACTTTTAAGAAACGTAGCTTCCAGTCTACCAAGTTTTATAAAAAAGCATTTGACAAATTGCTGTGAACTGTGTAGGTTTCCCAAATCCAGTGGAGGCAATAACTGGGAAATTCCTGGGAACCGGAATTCCTGACATTGTAATTTCACAGCAAGAGCAACTCAAACCCACTGGAGAAGGAGCTAACTGGAAATGTCCAGCCAGTCAATTGTTATACAACTACCCGATGAAAATGGGAAAGAGAGAGCTTGAATGAAATGCACAAGAAAGATACCCAGGGATAAAGTGTTTACATTTCTGAGATATTTTTCTGACCTTATTCCTCACTGTGGCTGATGAGGCTGGTGTGAGTCACCTGCTGCTAAGGTACCCTGAGATACAAATAAGGAGCAGTAGGCCATTTGGCCCCTCAAGTCTGTCTGTCATTCAATAAGACCATTGCTGTTGTGATTGTAACCTCAAATCACACATTCCCACCTACCCCCAATAACCTTTCACCCCCGTTACTCAACATGAAATTATCCTCTACTTGCCTTTAAGACAGTTGAAGGACTCTCTTCCTGAGCAGATGATAGAAGAAAAGTTAGTCGTAGAGGTCTACAGCACAGAAAAAGGCCCTTCGGCCCATCAAGTCTGCACCAGTCTAAAACCACCACCTAACTATTACAATCCTGTTTTCCAGCACTTGGCCCCATAGTCTTGGTGCCATGACATGGCAAGTGCATGTCTAAATACTACTTGTTTGAGGGTTTCTGCTTGTAACATCCTTAAGGCAATAAGTTTCAAATACCCATCACCCTCTGGGTGAAAAGATTTTTCTTCATATCTCCTCTAAGCTTCTTGCCCCTTGCCTTAAATCTAAGCCCCACGGTCAGTGATCCCTCCGTCAAGTTGAAAAGTTTCTTCCTGTTTACCCTGCCTATGCCCCCATAATTTCACACCACTCAATCATGCCCCTTTTTAGTTTCCTCTTCAATGAAAACAACTCTAGTCTATTGAATCCGGTCAATCCAAGTGCCAAAGACTCCACATGGAAAGAGCGGAAAAAACGATCTCATCTTGGGTAATGAGTTACATTGAGAAAAATTGTTGGGAGTAAATGACAAAAATAAATAAATTGTTCCTAATGGCTTGTGAATACATTTTGAGGGGAGATTAAGTTGATTTTGAAATTAAAGCAGATCTGTAGACTTGAGTAGTAAGGGCGTGGAATGCCCTGCCTGCAAAAATAGTAGACTCGCCCACTTTAAGGGCACTTAAATGGTCATTGGATAAACATATGGATGATAATGGAATAGTTTAGGTTAGATGGGCTTCAGATTGGTTTCACAGGTCGGCGCAACATCGAGGGCCAAAGGGCCTGTACTGCGCTGTAATGTTCTATATGTTCTATGTTCTTGAGGCAAAATCTTTTAAAAGGTAAACTATCTAAAGACTTTATTAATAAAAGTTAATGAAGTTGTAAGCAAAAACATCAGAGTAACATCAAATTAAAAAAGTAAAATACTGCGGATGCTGAACATCCGAAATTTTGTGTTGGAGAAACTCCACAGGTCTAGCAGTAACTGAGGAGAGATACAGCTAACGTTTTAAATTTGGTACAACTTCAGAACTGAAAGGGGCCGAAATTGGTGTTTTTATATTGTGAATGGGGGAGATGAGTAGAACTAGTAGTGAGGATACCCAGAGCAAAAGGGAGTGCTAATGGTGACAAAGGAGAGATTGAGATGTGAAATAAGTGCAAATATTAGATCTGACCAGGTAATGACAGCAGTTTCCTTTCCTAAAGGACATTAGTGAACCAAATGGGTAATCAAGGTGGGTATTTTCCTGAGAGCAAAGCCAACAGGACACCAAGACATGGCTGAGCTATAGGCAAATTTGGAGGACAGAGGTCATGCTCTAATGTTGTTGAATTCCATGTTGCCTCCTAAATGCTGCAAAGTGTCTAGGAGGAAAGTGAGGCGTTCTCCCACTTGCATTGAGCTTTGTCCATAAGACATAGGAGCAGAAATTAGGCCATTCAGCCCATTGGGTCTGCTCTGCCATTCAATCACAGCTGATAAGTTTCTCAACCCCATTCTCCTGCTTTCTCCCCATAACCCTATATCCTCTTGATAATCAAGAACCTATCTATCTCAGTCTTAAATGTACTCAATGACCTGGCCTCCACAGCCTTCTATGGCAGTGAATTCCATAGATTCACCACTCTCTGGCTGAAGAAGTTTCTCCTTATCTTCGTTCTAAACGGTCTTCCTTTCACTCTATGGCTGTGCCCTCGGGTCCTAGTCTCTCCTACCAATGGAAACATCTTCTCAACATCCACTCTGTCCAGGCCATTGTGTTCTATCAGCTTCAATTAGATCCCCCCCTCATCCTTCTAAACTCCATTGAGTATAGACCCAGAGTCCTCAAACGTTCCTCACATGTTAAGCCTTTCATTCCTGGGACCATTCTCATGAACCTCATCTGAACCCGCTCCAGGGCCAGTACATCCTTCCTGAGATACAGGGCCCAAAACTTGCACACAATACTCCAAATGTGGCCTGACCAGAGCCTTTTAAAGTCTGAGGTACATCCCTGCTTTTATATTCAAGTCCTCTCAAAATAAATGCCAAAGTTGCATTTGCCTTCCAACCTGCAAATTTACCTTGAGAGAATCCTGGACTAGAACCTCCAATTCTCTTTGCACTTCAGACTTCTGAATTTTCTCCCCATTTAGGAAATAGTCCATGCTTCTATAATTGCTGATTGTAAGTGGTTTAAAAGTCCACTTTCTATGCTGGGATGTTCACTGGTTGTTGGGAATGTTTCCAAGCAGATGTTCACCTGCACATCTGCCAATGTGGTATACTGCATCCGCTGTACCCGGTGTGGCTTCCTCTACATCGGGGAAACCAAGCGGAGACTCGGGGACCGCTTTGCAGAACACCTACGCTCGGTTCGCAATAAACAACTGCACCTCCCAGTCGCGAACCATTTCAACTCCCCCTCCCATTCCTCAGACAACATGTCCATCCTGGGCCTCCTGCAGTGCCACAACGATGCCACCCGAAGGTTGCAGGAACAGCAACTCATATTCCGCTTGGGAACCCTGCAGCCCAATGGTATCAATGTGGATTTCACAAGTTTCAAAATCTCCCCTCCCCCTACCGCATCCCAAAACCAGTCCAGCTGGTCCCTGCCTCCCTAACCTGTTCTTCCTCCCACCTATCCCCTCCTCCCACCTCAAGCCGCACCTCCATCTCCTACCGACCAACCTCATCCCGCCCCCTTGACCTGTCCGTCCTCCCTGGACTGACCTATCCCCTTCCTAACTCCCTACCTACACTCACCTTTCCTGGCCCCATCCCCGCCTCTTCGACCTGTTTGTTTCCTCTCCACCTATCCTCTCCTCTATCCCTCTTCTATCCGCCTCCCACTCTCTCCCTATTTATTTCAAAACCCCCTTCCCCTCCCCCCACCTCAAGCCGCACCTCCATCTCCTACCGACCAACCTCATCCCGCCCCCTTGACCTGTCCGTCCTCCCTGGACTGACCTATCCCCTCCCTAACTCCCCACCTACACTCACCTTTACTGGCTCCATCCCCGCCTCTTCGACCTGTTTGTTTCCTCTCCACCTATCCTCTCCTCTATCCCTCTTCTATCCACCTCCCACTCTCTCCCTATTTATTTCAAAACCCCCTTCCCCTCCCCCTTTTCTGATGAAGGGTCTAGGCCCGAAACGTCAGCCTCTCTGCTCCTATGATGCTGCTTGGCCTGCTGTGTTCATCCAGCCCTGCACCTTGTTGTCTCGGGTAAAATCCATGTTTTTTTTTCATCTTTTGTAGAAACACCCCTCAGCACAGGGTGGAAAGATGGGCTGCTCCCGCTGCTGCAGCAGTTGCAGGTCGAGCTGGCGGTATCCTGGAGAAGGCGAGTCAGGTCCGTCGGATCCAGCGAGCCAAGCAGCGGGCGGAGAGACGCCAGCTGAGCCGTAACCGCATTCAGAGACAGAACCTGGCCAAGGAGTGCCGTTTCCAACGGACCAAGCACCGTGGCAGCTTTGTCTACCAACCATGTCGCCGTCAGTACAACTACTAAACCATGCAGGACAGCAGAAAGTGAAACCAACGTCAACAGCAGAGGAAGGAGGGGTCAGATAGCCAACATTTAGCAGTGGGTTTGGACGCGCTGTGCAACTCGCCGCACAGGTTTTGAACTTAAGCTGGCTTTTAAGCGTAGCTTTTCAAAATAAAAGTCGTTCCGTTCTGCGACTGGGACACATCATCTGGGACCTTTTTAATCTTTTTTCCCCTCCTTTCCTGTGTCTTCATTTTAAGTCAATTTGTTTAGGATTGTTTTAGATGCATTGGGTCCTTTCCATTTAAGCCTCGGTTATACTTATTTGTTGGGTCATTGCAGTGCAGTGCTTGTTTTTAGTAATTGAATGGTATGGTGGGGGAATGTGCAAACCAAAGGAAGCGATGAAGCTGTTGGCATGTTAGCCTGTTAACTCTTTGCATCAGTTCATTTTATGAGGATGTAATTGCATTTGCCTGGCTTGGACAGTTGGACAGGTCTGGGTCTTAAGAATATTTGTCAAAACCACAGAATTTTCAGTCCCATTCAACATCCCACCTGAAGAATCCATTGGTATTAAATAGATTTATTTTTCTAATCCACTGGTTCAGAGATGTTAATACACATTGCTGCAACAGATGGGACTTGTTCCTGGGTCTCCTGGCTCAGAGGTAAGGACACTACCACGGTGCTACGAGGGCCCTCAAGGTTAAACAGATGCTGTAATCCTTGCCTGGCAAATTACACCAGTGTTGAAAGAACTGTTTGTTTGAGAGATCATCTAACCGGGTAGTATCCGCTTTCTTGCCAGATCAGGAAATTATTTTTTTGAAAGTGGTGGGCGTGTGAAATGCGCTGCCAGCAGTGGTAGTGGAGTCAGATACTTTAGAGTTGCTTAAAAGTCTCTTGGATAGGCGCACACAGGATAGTAAAATGTAGGGTATGCACGGTAGTTTGATCTTAGGATAATAGGTCGGCACAACATCGTGGACCGAAGGGCCTGTACTGTACTGTGCTGTGCTGTACTGTTCTACGTTCTTAAATACCTGCTGAATTCCTGGTCCTTCAGGCTGTAATGATGACAGTACAGTTAAGTTTACTTTTGATCCACTGTTTACTATTGGCACTGGCATTTGGTGCCAAGTACTCTAATCTTGTTTACACTGGTCACCATGGTTGTGTTGGCCTCCTTTTGCACATTTCACTGACCAGGGATGTCTTGGCCTTGTTGACAAATCTGGCTTGGGTCATAGTTAGGGGTTTGGCTGAAGCGATGACCCTGGGGTCAAGGTGACCTTGGGGTAAGGCTCTGACTTTGTTTCAGACATGTAGCATTTTCATCAGAAGGGTTTTAATTTGATGGAGGTTAGTCTGGATTAGGTGAATTTGCCAGATTTTTGGGAAGGGGGAGGGGGAAGAGAGATGCAGCAAGTGCCAATATAATTTGTGAAACTGCATTTGATGCTTCCTTTTCAGCCTTCCTGCTTAATCTAAATGGTTGCAGACTTTTGTCAAAGTTGTGATCAAAATTAAGTGGCAGAGGGGACAGAGATTTAGTAATTCTTAAAATCAGTTCCTTTTTAATCAACAGCTAGAATAGTTTATTTCTTCTGCATAAATCTGGGAGGCATTTACATACTTATCCTGTTTTAAAATGCAGCGAAATCACCTACTAAAAGTGATCATTTAATGAAGAAAAAATGCTAAGAGATCTTGATCCTTTTTTCAAATATCCCAAGCTAACTAATTTCATGTGTCAGTGTAGTACAGTGATATTTTGTTGCTGAACTAGCAGTGAGTTCAAATCCAATCATGGCCCTACAAGATTTTGAATTCCCCTTTTTATCTTAAAAATAAAAACTTGCAAATGAAAGACTGATATCTGTAAAATTGAACTTAAAATTGTGTGTATTAGAAACCCAGCTAGTTCACTTAATGTTCTTTTTTAGGAAGGAACTCTGCTACTAGTCAGGCCTGTATTGGAGATAATTTATTTCAAAATGAAACTGAATGTACAGTTAAGGAAAATAGACTTGCAGAGCTACAGGAAGTTCTGGGACAGAGGGGTGCATGAGAAGAGGTACCTGACTGACCAGTAATGACTCAATATGACCCTGATTTCTCAAATGCCATCTAACTTGGGTCAACAAGTCAGGTGGTTGTCTCTCTATATTGGAATTCCAATTCAAAACCTCCAGTGCTTCCAAGGTGGTCCATTACCACCACTTCAATCCACTAAGGGAAGGGATGGACACTAAATACAGCCTTGCCAGTAACATACAAATCCCAAAAGATTTTTCCAAAAATTGTACTTGTACTGGACAGTTACGACCTTTACTTGAGAATGTACTTTCCTCCTTTATAAAAATACAGATCTTCAGTAGGACTAGTTTTGATTCACTGATTTCCTCTCTCTAGGTTGAAAATATATATTGAAATTGATTTCCAACTTGTGCATCTTTAAATGGGAGAGAATGGATTAATGATTTCTTGTCCTCCATTCCTCACCTTTGAGTGCATTTCATCTCCCCTCTCGTGTTGCCTCTCTAAAACTTTGGGTCAAATGACTTTTTTAATCCAAAAATCAGTTAATTCACCTTTACACTTGAGGAAGAGTGAATAGTTAACTTGTCCTCATTTTTATACTTTTCAATCTGTTGAAAAGTTTGATCAGTTGTGACTTGGAGCTCTCCATGTGGGAAACTGCCTGGACCTGGCTAGTAATATTTGCACTGCAACGGTGGATTATACAGCACCAGCATATTTCACCACTGTGCTATTTGCAAACATGTATTTTCTTTTACTTTTCATTGATGAACATATCTTTTACAATGGATTTATTTCCAGCCATACTCACTGGAAAATGTAACCCACCCATTTGCAGAACAGATTTCAAACAGAGGTTGGTCCCGAGAAATAACGCACTGAAATAAGAATTACTTTTAACTCTATATTTGATGCAATTCCTCTGTTATATAGATTTTGCACAAAAAGTGATCTGTATTAACTTAAAATATGGTACTGATTTCTCCTCTTTATTCTATCATGGGATGTGTGTGTCACTGTCAAGGCTGACATTTTTGTCCATCCTTAATTGCCCATGAACTAATTGACTTGCTAGAACATTTCAGAGTCTACTACATTGTTGTGGGTTTGGATTCAGGCCAATCTGCTTAAGGATGGCAAACTTCCCTCTCTAAAAGACAGTTGTGAAATGGGTCATGATTATGATTACTAAGACAAGCTTTTACTTCCACATTTATTAATCAAATTCAAATTCCTTAAGCTGCTGTGTTAGGATTTGAACCTGTGTCCCCACAGCATTAGCTCAGGACTCTAGATTACTAGTCTCAAGACATTACTACTACAGCAACATCTTGCTGATCTCGTACTGTGACTTTTTGCCTCTTTAGGGTGCTGATCAAATTGCTGTGCATTTTCAGCAATTTGTTTCTTTTGTGAACAACTGTATTTCCCTGTCCCAACTTCCTTGAAATCACAAGCTTTCGGAGAGCTGCTCCTTTCTCAGATCAGCGTGTGACCTGTGACATTCTCCGCCCCAGTCAAACACTGGCATCTTTGCATCACAATTTTCTTGGCCAGCCTTTGGTCCCTCTTTAATCATGCTACCGTGTAGCTACTCTACAATTCCACCTTTAATTCAATTTGAACTTTCTATCAGTACTAATCACAGAATTGTAATGGTGCAGAAGTAAGTTGTTCAACCATCATTGTCTCTCTCTGAGCAATTAATGATGCACTTCACAATTCCTGTCCACCTAGTTAACAGATGATTAGAGTGGGGGAGGACTAGAGGGAGAAAGAGTGCACAGAAAAATCTAACTGCCAATTGGGAAAAATGCTTGTCACTAATAATGTAATTTGTATTTGTAACATACTCTGATAAATGTACACACTGCACTGTACTTGCACTAGTGTAACTGGGGCTTTCAACAGCAATTTGTATCTACTGACTAACTTGTACTGGATGCCTTGCTTAAAAGGTCCTGACACTACAGTCTAACTTCTGGATCAACAAAGTGTGGTGCTGACTGACAAAAATAACTATTTTGTAACTGAAAACATGTAGGTTTGTGGACAGTATTATATCTCTTAAATATAATAGAATATTTTGAAGTATATGCTGTGCTATTGAGACCAGTATTCTGAAGTAGAATTGCTTGTCAGTGACTGGAATGAGAGTGTTCTGCTGATGTATGTTTTTTGTTTGATTTATTTAAGGATATATGTGATGTGAGCTGCAATTTTTTCCTTTCTAGACAGCGCAGACTCTCTCAGGGACAATATGTCAATGCAGTGTGTGTTTTTAAAATTCGAAAACAAAATAACATCCATATTGAACAAAAAGCTTCTGAGGCTTTGGTGCATATTTAGTTTGACTGTTTTCCTGGTTTCTGTTCATTACAATGTCAGGGTGGATAATAAAAAAAGTAATATTTTTTACAAAGAAAAAATTACTCTCAGCATGAAGACTGCTTTCTTTCAAATGAAGCAACTGAGTCTACTATAATATTTTAATTCTCCATGCATGGTGTTTTGAGAATTCAGGTTTAAGGTGAATGATTTTATCCATTCTGTTGTATGGAAGTGTAATGATCTCTTTAGTACTTGAACATTTTCAATGGACAAGCCTCTATCTTTTGTTTTACACTAAGTTTTAATTTAATGCAGGGTCCTGTCTAATTCACAAAATACTTCAGTGTATCCTGCAGCTGTTTCATCTACTTGAGAATCAATCTTTTCGTGAATTGTGATCTTTATAGGAAGCTAGTAAGTTCTCAATTCCTTCTCATTTAAGGAATTTGATTGTTTGAATAGGTCTTGATGTACAATATTAAGTGCTTTGTGTGTCACATTAGAAAAATATTCTTAACCTGGACTCTTAAAGCAATACTCTTCTGGGGAAATTCAGTGAACATACGAATGGCATTCCCTGCTACGCTCCCACCCCCTCTCCAAATTGCGGGTCTGCAATGCTGTCTTGATATTCAAATAGTTAGACCATTAAATTTTTAAAAGCAAAAAAAAACCCGCTGAATTTCAGAAGCAGAATGTATTTCTAAATCTGAGATTATGGCATGGAAATAGTACGTTTTAATCCATCATGTTTATCCTCGCGTTTTCTCCAGATGGGCTACCTTGTTTAATCCCAGTCTCTTACTTGCTCTAAGTCAATATTTTCCCAAGGAAATCTGCATAATATTCTTCCTCTCTGTTTCTCTCATTAATGTTGCCCAGCTCTAGCTTTAGAAAATAAAGGTTGCAGTTCTGTTCCGTACACACCACCTGCTGGACGTTCAACATCATTGCCAGACTATATTTACAGCATATTAGGATGAAACACCGTACTAAACGATGGTGTCATTTTTGTAAATTTTGTTGTCGTATTATAAATAATTTTGCATATTCTACTGAGCAGCTATAGTGATCAAGCCACATTTTTGTAATAACACAAGGTGATAACTGGTTCCTTTGTTCTAATTACAATTCCCAGTGTATACTGTAGTGTTACAAGATAATATGTAAAATATTTAATTAGAAAAAACTGCTTGTTTTCATCAGTAACTTACCTCTCATCATGTATTGAATTGACTGTGTATGTGCCTTCCACTTTGGAGATGGTTTGATGGGTTTTTAAATTGTGTACGTATATTTAAAAAAAGAAATGGGAGACTTGAGTAGCAACAGTAAAGTCCTATGCAAAAAGAGGCAGCTTGTTTTTCTTTTTAGTCTTTAATTTTTTAATTCTTGGAAGTGTGAAATTTATAACTGGACTATGGGTGTGGTAATAGTGCTTACATTAATACTATTGTAGCCACTTGATGACTGTGGGAATTTCATTATTTTCATAAAAGTTCACTTTTTCCAAAAGTGTCGTCCTGAGTCTTTCACTTTCAAGATTAATAGTGTAGAATTGCTTGAGTTTTATAATTCTCATACCGTCCCAAAATGCTTGAAATTCCAAGTCTAATGACTAAAATGATAGCTGTCGCTATCATACTGAAGATTAATGGAAATCATTTGTGAAATTTGGGCAAGGGCAGCTCCATTGGGCATACTATCTCTTTTTAATGATTCTGCTGCGGTCCTATTGCTCCCCTTGAGTCACAAGGTGTGTGCTGCTTATTTTACATTACAGGAGGCCATTTAGCATTTTATGCAAATGGTGTACTCCTATGGTACAGTGGTATAGACCCATCTCTGAGCAAGGAGGTGCAGGTTCAAGTTACAACTGCTTCAGAAGTGTGCCATAACCCGTCTGAACAAGCTGATTCAAGATATTCACATTAAGACAGTGTTCCCAACACTAGCTACATGAAATCATGCTAATTATGTGCAAACTCTTGCACATTCTGAATGATGACAAGACCTTTTTTTACAGGTGGCAGTAGGGATATCTTTTGCTGACAGTTCAAGTTAATTTGGATTTAGTATTTGTAACATATGCTTTACAATGCAAAGCAGTTTCCTAGTCTGGGTTGAACGACTTGGTCATAACATGTGGCAGCTCTCCAGAGTAACCCGTTTAGGTCCCAACCCCTTGGCTGCCTATCTAATTTTCCTTCTGAATGCATTGATCATTTCTGCTTCCATCACCCTATTAGGCTGTAATCCCTGTTGGTGAATAGACAGCACAGCACTACATTACCCTGATGGCTCTTTTTTAACTGGTCCGAACACCTCCCCCCACCCCGCCACTGCTTCTGATGTGTGAACCTACACCTCAAGCACATCTTCCTCCTTTTCCCTTACCTTGTTTCCCTGTACTTGTTAACCATTTAAATTTCATTCAGGATTCTCTCCCTCCTTTTTGTTTCAGTCACAATGGGGCCAATGGCCTCCTATAGTGTGAATGGTTTAACTTTTCTCCAAAGCGTTCTACCTCCTGCTTAGCAGGAAAAGATTCCAGTAAATCTAGAGACCACCCACTTTTCCACCTGCTCACTAATATTTGAATTTCCTCCTGCTCTATACTCTGATCTTTCAAATCTTCCATCATGACAAAGTCCACTTTCAGTCTATGCTCTTATTAACAATCAATGCTCTGAGCAACATGTTCACCAATAACCTGCTCATAAATGCTCAGTTTGGGTTTTACTAGGATGTCTTGGCTCCAGTCAACCAGGAGCATACTACTGTTATGGAAACTTAAAATAAGCAAAATACTGGCAAAATTCAGGTTTGGCAGCAATACTGCAGAGAGACACTTCTGGAGGACTAACTTTTCTGTCATTCAACCACCTTCATCTTCCACCTTTCACAGATTTGACTTTGTCCCACCCAAAGTTATCATTTGACTGTTCTCTATTCTGATGGAAGATCACAGACCTGAAATGCTCTACACAGCTGCTGCCTAACCTGCATTTTCTTTTTGCAACATTTTTGTGTGTTAGGTTCCTTATTGAGATATAGGAATGATGCACAAGAAATATGTGGGGGTAGGGGGGAATGGGCAAGTTTGTACAGGATGCCAAGAATGGTGGCTGATTAACAGTGAGTTACAGGAAGATGCAGACATCTTGGTCAGATCGGCAAATCAGTGATAGATGGCATTTAACCCTGAAAAGTGTGAAGTGATGCACTTTTCCCCAAAAGTGCAATGATTAGGGAATACTTGATGCATGGCAGAACACAAGGAAACTCAGGAACAGGGGGAATCTTGGGTTGCTTGTTCACAGATCCCTCAAGGTTAATAAAGGCAAGTGGCCCATATTGTTGCCTTGCCTACCTTTATCAGTCAAGGCACCAATTCTAAGAGCAGTGAGGTTCTGTTGGAGCTGTATAAGATTTTGGTTAGGGCACAGCTAGAGTACCATGTGTAGTTCTGGTCACCACCCTAATAGAAGGATATGATTGCACTGGAGGGGATACAAAGGAGATTCACCAGGATGTTGACTGGGATAAAGCACCTTAACTATGAATAAGCAGGAAAAGCTTGAGTTGTTTTCTTTAAAGCAGAGAGTGTTGACCTGATCGAGATGCATAGGATTAAGAGGGGCTTAGACAGTGAATAGAGGCAGCTGAAAGATCAATAACAAGGATGTATAATTTTAAGGTGACAAGCAGGAGGTTTAGAGATGACTTGAGGAATTTTTCACCCGGAGGGTTGTGGAAATCTGGAATGCGCTGCCTGCGAGGGGACTTGAGGCAGGAAATCACTCAACCTTTTAAAAAAATAAATGAGTACTTGAAATGTCATAACATTCAATGTTATGGGCCTAGTAGGACTAGTGTAGATTTTAGTAGTTTCTGTTGGGCTGAAGGGCCTCTTCTGTGCTCTGATGCTACAATTCCTTATTGCACTTCGCTCCAGCCCTCATTTGCAGTTTTGGCCCAAGCAGGGACAGAAGAACAGACAGAGACTGCTCTTGAAGATTGCAGTGTGGTCCTAGTAAAATTAAGGCTAGATGTAGGGGACAGGGAAAGCACTCTTCTGGTCAGAGTCACCAAGGAAATTGGCTGTTTTTCAGAGGGGGAAAACCATCTCCGTACCAGGATATCACTACAAGAGTTCTCTGGCCAAAGTCCTAGGGATGATAATCTTTAGTTATTTCAAAGATTTTTCCTATATTGGAAGGTCAGGCATAGAGAGAGTTTCGCTGATGATGGCAGTGGTCAGTTACAATTCAACTCACAATGAAACAACTGGAGCTTGATTGCAGCAAAAATAGAAATTTTGGCTAATACATGGCAAAGCAACACTTGCACCACAACCATCTTCCTCTACTTTCAACAGCATTACCATCACTGAATCTGTCAACACCATCCTGGTCATCAGCAATGATGAGAAGCTTTACTGGGCCAGTCATACACACATCATTGTGTCCAAGATGCATTCAGAAGTTGGGACAAGGTCATTTGATGGCAGACTTGACCAAGCACCTTAAACATTTTTCTGCAATGCCAGCACAATGTGGCAACTGTGTAATTATAGCAACACTGAGGCTTCTAGTTTTACCAAAGGAGCCTTGGTGATTTACTGCAGCACGTTGAGTGTAAATATATAGTAGCAGTAGTATAAACATGGTGGAGTGAATGAATATTTAAGGTGCTAATCAAGCAGACATTGTCCTGGATAGTATCGAGCTTTTTGTGCATTTGTGGAGCTAAACTCATCCAGACAAGTAGATAGCATTCCACTACACTCCTAGCTTGTGCCCTGCAGATAATAGATAAGCTTTGAAGTGGCAGGTGGGGAGTTATTTGGTGCAGAATTCCTAGGTTCCAACCTGCTTTTGTAGCTGCATTTATGGCTAGTCCAGTATGTTTCTGGTCAATGGTAACCCCCAGGATAGTGATGATGCTAGATTCTGTTTGGTAATGCTGTTGAACGTCAAGGAAGCTTGTTAGATTATCTTAGGTTTACGAGACATTTAAGTGACAAGTAACATTCCTACCACTTGAACCCAAGCCTGAACATTGCTTAGCTACTTGCAGCATAACCTGGGCAATCACAAATGGTAATGAAAAATTGCAATAATAAGCAGAAATCCCCACTTCTGACTTTATGATGGAGGGAAGATCAGACAGTTGGGTCCTACACAATCCCCAGAGGACCTCGTGCAGAACTATCCTTTCAACAGCAAATCAGAAACAAGGGTTTCAAACTTTTATGCAAGAATTGGTTTAATGATTAATTCTCCTTGGGCAATGCTGCATCCAGATGAAAAGTTAATTTCCTCTTCCTCCATAAAAGGTTGCACAAATCCACTAAATTGTAACTCTGAAATGAGGACAAGTAACAACTAAAGAAAACACTACTTTCCTTAGTTTGGACATTACAGGACTTAATGCAACATTGTGCTAAAAAGAAAATGGTTTTGTAGAAATGAATAATTATTAAGTCTTTCAACCACATATCACCCACTACCTACATCCTTTTCTTTTGAGTCTCTCCAACTTTAAACAGTAGGCTTCTAAAAATGCAAGCTATTAAAGTGAATAGCAATACAACCCTCATCTGATTCAGCTCATCAGGGACCTTGACTGAAAGGTGCAGGAGAGACTAATTTGGTAGCAAGGCTTGTGGCACCTGTTGGCTGAGGGAGGAAAAGCAGTACTAAACATTTGGAGAGAGTAGTGTCTGAAAACCCTCAAATGACATTCCAGCCTCTTGTCGAGAGGAGAAATGTAGAAGTGTCAGTGAATGAAAAATATAAACACTACACCAGATGGAAGGTCACAAATTAAAAAATTGCATTCTAATACATCTGATATGCACAAAGTCAAATAGAAGCAGGTTGTCAAAAATTGTACAATAAACAGCTATCACCAGAGGTGTTAATTCTTTACAAATCTATATTTCTACATTTAATTTTATTCTGACACACAAGTAGATTAAACTGTACACAGCTGATGACTCTTAAGTAGCAATGACTGCCTGGAAACTCTGTACTGCAGTTGAATTGTGGAGAGTCTAAATTATATTATTTGTTTTTATCTAATAGCCACTAATCCAGTCACCACCTGAAATAATTTCAATTGCTTTTTGTGCTTAGCGTTACATCACAATGTAATGCTCAATGGCAGACATTGCAGGAATGATTATTCATGCTCACTATTTCCACACAAAACTAACTCAGTCTGCAATGCCACTACAACCTCAATGCCTGTGACAAGGAGGCTTCAAAATCTGCCAGAGTTGGATTGGCTCTTCAATTCAACATCATAATGAGCTGTGCTGTTTGCTTCTTTAAATAAAAACAGAAAACACTGGAAATAGTCAAGCAACACTTGTAGAGAGGGAGGCAGTTAATATTTTGTATCAAGACATTTTGTAATACCTGAAGGGATATTTCCTGTATTTTCTGTTTTTATTTCAGATTTTCAGCATTCGTAATATTCTGCACCTCTGTTTCCCCTCCCTGAATAGATACAAACTTCCCAGAGTGAAGTTTTAGGGGAACTAATGTACATGAGCATATAACTGAAGTGAAATAAGCTCAGATGCTGGAGAAACTCAGCAAGTCTGGCAGCATCTGTGGAGAGAAAAACAGAGGCAATGTTTCAAGTTCGAAGTGAAGAAAAGTTATACCAAATTTGAAACGTTGACTCTTTTACTCTCCACAGATTCTGCCAGACCTGCTGGGTTTCTCCAGCACTGTTTGTTTCAGGTTTTCAAAATTTACAGTATTTTGCCTTTATTGAAGTGAAATAGCTCACAGACTAACTGGAAAGGGATATGCTTTGGACTCAACTATCCAGTGGAGATGGAGTTCATTGCACCCAGGTACAAATACTCACATTTAAGACTTAAAAACGTTCACTTCAACAGTCAGAAATACCAATTAAAAACAACATACTACATTCTAACAAGATTTGTGACAGTGACAAAAGCTGGCAATTTACTTTAGCTTTGCAACAGAAATTACCAGTACAGTTACATTCTGGAAGATTTTTACTGGCTGTATGACAGGTTTTTACCTTGTTAAACAGTTTCAGAATATAAAGAAATTTTTTTAAAGTCACATTTCAGTGGGACAAATATTAAAACAGTTTTCTATACACAAGTTCATGCTAGAAAAGTAGGCTAGAAAAATTAATTAAATTCACAAACATTTACACTTCACACGTACACAATTGAGAAATTTCATTTGGATTTTCTTCGTTTTGTTTGTGTAGGGCTGGTGCCTGTACTGGTATCTAGGAGAAAAAGGAGGGAAAGAAGATAAGCATGTTTCTTTGGAAAATAAAGTGCAGATATTCTGAAATTGTTTAATTAGTAAAGGCAGTACCCAATGTGCATCCAAATTTTCGTACAAGGTGGAAACTGGTTCGATATTTGTGAGTTATATTACTGCAGGAGGAGCTCCACACAATACACATGAAACACTGAAACCTCAGAAATCATTTCACATGATGCTTATAAATGTGAGTATTCTAATAACTGGCCTCCCCACTGGACCAAAGATGATGATTTGCCAAAAAGGAAGACCCACAGGGTTCACATGATTGGCCAGAACACATTGCATGTGGATATTGGGTGAAGATGGAATGCCCCACTGTCAAAGTGCTTGCCAACACTATTTCTCAATTTTGCACAAAAGAATTGGCCTTTGCCAAAGGTGCCCCAAAAACCATACCGCTGTCAGAGTTCAAGAAAAACTGAGCAGATAAGATTATACCTTTTGTCAGTTGCTACAAAATAATTCTTACTTTTGGTCTATTTGGCACCATAAAGAGACAGTTTTATTTTATTTCAATCTAAAGCAGTAGGACACAGCTCGGAAAAGTTAGAACAGTTCAGCACTCCCTTTCTGTAACTATAATGAGTCAATGACTGACTAAATAGTAAAGTTGCTCCACTCGGTGCTCTGCCTCCTTGTTTCCCATTCCACTTTTCATAACTGAAGCCTTCACTAGGAAGTTAATCAAACTTCACCCCAATGCAGAGTGTAACTGCAGAAATATGGAGGCCGGTTAGACAAACTGGTTAAAATGTGGTTCAGATAGTACCAGCTGCATGGGTTCAGTTCAGACTTGGGGTCTGTCGAATATACAGGATATTGAAAACCCATCACTAACATCAACAGATAAAATGCCAAGGACCTGTTCTCAGGCCACACTCACATGAAACAAATAAATATCTACATATAAATATTAATAGTTATGTATGTATATGTTAAACAAATCTCCACAGGATACAACACCATGTTCCCCATATCAGAGTATTTTAACACTTTACTGATGCAAAAATGCAAATATTGTATACTCTCGTTGCGCACTCCATACGAAGTTGAACTAAAATGAATCCAAGATTCCTGATGGCCTGTCTTCCTGTTCGGTTCTAGTCTTGCAAGATCAACAATTTCCACCAACAGAGAGACTGCTTCAGGGAATAAAATGATAGCCTGACACTCAAGACCCAATTTCTCTACTTTCCTTCCTCCCCAGGCCATGCTGATGCAAAATGGGACACAGTCACTCGAGATGTTTACAACAACTTCAAAATGCACTTCGTCAACTATAAAGTGCTGTGGGACGTTCAGTGGTTGTGAAAGATGCTATGCAATATTTTTACGCAAACTAGCACTTACTTAAGAGCCTAAGTAGAGGAAGACAATAATGGCCAAATGGGGAAAAAGCTCAGTATCTAATGACATGGCATAATATCTACACACGTCGATTGTTTGAAAAGGTCACTGGTTTACAGAAGATCCAGATGAAGCTTTCCCCCAACCCCAGAACTAGATGGGGTTAGGAGGGATTAAGGTCAACTGCACAGCTCCAACTAGTGACCCGTGAGATCAAAAGACTAAAACTTGAACTAGGACTTAATTGACTGTGGGGTCCATTTGGCCATAGGGCAGCAACACAACCTGTAACAACCTGGTGGTACAAAGACAGTCCCTAAGCCTGCATATTCATTGGCAAAGCCCTGGGAAAAAAAAAATCAACAGATTTTGTCAAAGAAATCTGTTCAAATAAAAGTGAAGATACCATCTATCTTAATTTTATGAAATGAAAGTCAGAGTAGTGTTTCATATGGTGAATATAAGAACTTGGGTTCTACCTTTTGCTGCCCCTGTTGAAGAGCCTGGTCGCGAAGGCCTTTTCCGTTGTCCATTTTCAGAAGACTCCTGAAGGGATGAAGACTCCTCACTCTCCTTTTCAGCCTTTACATTTCTTCTACTGGGGCTTTTTGATTTTTCTAGATTGCTCTTTGCTTCACTGCCAAGAAAATACGAGCGAGCATTATTTCCACCTTTTATTAAAATACACCTTTAATATTTAGAAATTCAGAAACAATCAACATGAAAGGGAAAAAAACTTATTTTTGGATACCACAAATAGCAGAAAAAATGTTTGTCCAATACAGTGTACCTATTACAAGAATTTACTGCTACTTCCCATCTGTCTTAAGAACAATTTTTTAAAAAATCACCTTGCAATCTCAGGGCTAACTTAAGACAAGATCCCTTCAACAATTTTAGCTAATAGTTGGTGAAAAAGAAAAAGACAGCAACATTTAGCACTAAAAAAAATGGACTTGGGTCCTTTCCTTTGGACTCACCACAGGGAATTACACCTGAAAACAACAGAGATATTCAAGTTCAAGCCAGGGATCTCAATACGCTAACAGGGCATTTCCCAATGCCTCTCCATCTCTCAGTTGAGGGGGAAAGACATTTGAAAGATCAGTTAACATAAAACCATGTACAATAATGTCAGATTTATCCTTATCCCAAAACCAAACTCTAATCATCACATCCGTTGATTCAGTCAGAGCATCTGCCCAGAGAGGGTCAAAGCTTTTAGCAATAAGCTAACAGTGAGCAAACAGAATCAAAAGAAAATGGGAAAAATGTTTAAAACAATTCAACGCACAGCTACAATCAATATTCTGGTAAACTCTCAATCCATGGAACACAGTTACACAGGGTGAAAACAGTCAATTCCTGTTTCTTACAGAAAGGATTAATTTAAGGAGACCTTCAGGCTGGAGTTGAAGAGATTGCTTCTTATAGCCTGTCCCTGCTGACGGGGAAATAAAGAATTAAAGTATTAAAATGTTTGGGATGGTTATGTGGGAGAAACAGTGGTGGGAAGATCAAACAAATTCTGGTTTTGAAATTAAAATCCTCTTGAAGAACCAAAAGCTAAACTTTCTAATAGAAATTCCAAGATGATGCACAAACATAGCAGTAGGGGTGCAGCTTGATATTTTAGGCACAGTTGCGACAATTATCATCAAACTGACAAAAACATCATCATCTTGAGAAAAAAACGACAAAGTAAAACACTTCAAATTTGAAGATGATATGCATGATATCAAATTAAACTGGCGTGACAACACAATACAGTAACATGGTGATGAAGTATTCATACCTGCGATTCTCCCCCCACGTTTCCCCCTAATAATGTTGGCTATAAGTTATGCGCAGTAACTTGGAAGCCAATTGCATCTAGCACAGCCCTGGATTAATCTGCACCCAAAGTTAGTGCTAGTAATTAATGGGGAAAATTTAAACCATCTCTCTCTACAATAAAGTCTTTCAATCACCAAGTTAAAGAGAAACTACATTTGAGAGTTAATCAAAGGTAATGCTATTTCTGCCTCTTTTTAAAAATGAAATGACTAATACTGACAGTATATACCTACCTCTGACCCGTTTCACTTCCAATATTAAAGTCTTCTCCTGCACAAGAAAGCCCATAAATTGATTAGTGAAAACAAGGCAAATGTTTATGATATATTTGCAGCTGAAACCTACTTATTCCATACACAAGGAAAGACAAACATGAGAATGAACCAACAAATTTACACTGCTCAAACTCAGGTCACAGCAGTACACTGGAAGTATAGACATAGAGACAACTACAGACCCCATAATCAGCAATGAAGTAAATTACTAGAAAATCAGTTTTAGTGATATTGCGTGGGGAATAAATATTTTCTAGGCCACTAGAATTTAACTGCTTGCCTTAAAAGTACTGCCACAGAATCTTTTAAGTTTACCCAAGAAGGTAAATGCAACACTAGTTTAACATCTCAATTCAAAGACAGGATCTTCAGCAGTGAAATTCTCCTTCAGACCTATATAGATGTGTTGCATAATGTTGTGCACTCAACTCTTTAGAGGAAGATTGGAGCCAATGACATACTGACGGAGGTTGGACTACCATGTCTAATTCAAAACTAACAGCCCTGATGTAATAAAAAATAGATCAGTGAAATGAAAATGCTCAGGAGATGATAGGTGGAACAAGTCAGCTCTTCACTGCCAAGGGATGTTTTACACAAAACTAATTAGGACTCTCCTTTCATACAGTATAAATACTGTTTTATCATTTGTCTTTTTGCATGCAAGATGAGAAGCTTCCACAAAATATTTTCTTAGCAAAACGTAAGTTAAGTAATATCAAGTAGCAAGTTAATAATTTGCACTTTGTATGTGTAACTGTTTTGCTTTTGACTATGGAGATGGCCAATAAAATAATTCTTGTGCCCTATCGATGCGCCAGCTAAGATTAACTAGGTTGATTAAAGAATCCCCACTGTGTGGAAACTGGCCATTTGGCCCAACAGGTCCACACTGACACTGTGAACAGCATCCCACCCAGACCCATCCCCCTACCTATCCCTGTAAACCTACATTCCCATGGCTAACACACCTAGCCTGCACTATGGGCAATTTAGCATGGCCAATCCACTTAACTTGCACATCTTTGGACTGCAGGAGGAACCCAGAGCACCTGGAGAAAACCCACACAAACAGGGGAGAACGCGCAAACTCCACACAGGCAGTCTCCCGAGGGTGGAATCAAACCTGGGTCCCTGGCGCTGTGAGGGAGCAGTGCTAACCACTGAGCCACTGTGCCGGCCCGTCAGGTTAACACTGACCCATGATTAATCCTAGTATCCTGTCTATTTACACGGCTCAGAGAAAGTGACCATACCATTAGGCCTTCAGAGAAATTGTCATGTATGTTTCTTTAGAACTATCTGTACATCACTTACATAAACCATTACATTAGTTCTGTTGGTTAAAATATATTACAATGAAATGGCTAGCTGCTAGGATTGCATCATGGTTAGGATTAAGTGAATGCATTTAAGTTTTGTCTTATTCCTTCGCGTGATGTGGAGGTCTCTGGCAGATACAGCATTTGTTGCCCATCCCCAATCGCCTGTGAGCTGAGTGGCTTGCTTAGCCATTACAGAGGGCAGTAATGAGTCACCCAACATTGCTATGAATCTGCAGTCAAATGTGAGCCACAGCAGGTTCGGATGACAAATTCCCTTTTTTAAAAGATATTAAATGAACCAGACCTTTTTTTTTTTTAAAAACAATAATTGATAATGGTTACCACCGTTAGACTAGCTTTTAATTGCAGATTTTATTGTCTTTCCCTAGTGAGATTCAAAACCATGACCCCAGGACATTCACCTAGGTCTCTGGATTACTAGTCCAGTGACATTACTACTGTAACACTGTCTCCCTGTGAGAAAAATATTGGAGATTTTAATATTTCAGTTGTGACTATCCTACCGTTTTTCACAATGGTCCCTTGTTGTACTGTACTGGCTGATACTTGTTCTGGAACAAGTTGAGGTGCTGAGAATAAAATGATACTCTTAGAGACGATGTGGAAATAACAGTAATAATCATACAATACAGTATTTATAACAGTAAAGCACGAGGGGCAGAAACAAACAAATGAATGCCCTTGCATTTATATAGTACTTGTCAGTTGTCACACTCCTCAGGACATTCAGAAGTGCCCCAGTGTCATTCACGTACTCTTGGTGATGCCACTGTAATGGCTGACATACACTTGAGCAAATAAGCATAAAGCATGGTCCTGCAAACAACTGCATATAATGATACCAACTATTCCTATTTGGAATGGGGACAGCTGACAAGCAGAACTATCCAATCAACTCAGACTACACCACAAAGTGGTTGGGAATGATTCCATTGAGGCAACTTGCACTCAGAGAGTGCAAGACCTGCTATTAAATCCCACCCGAACACTGGCTGACACAGTGGTGCCAACAGACATTTGCTCAATAAATACTGAAGACATTAATGACCAGTTAATTGATTTGTGATGGTGGAAGAATGAATTGTTAGTTGAATGGATAATGTTGACTCTGGTTTAAAATCTCTTCTGAAAGATGGAACCTAATGCAAATGGAGCACTTTGCCAGGAATGTACAGAAGTTTCAAGTTTGGCAATGTGCTCCTGTTATGTGCAGAATATATACAACTGATTTTACACAGTAATTTATGTACTTTTTTTTTTTTTACACAGTCCTTCTGAACATTGTTGCCATTGTGGCCCAGTTCAAAAGCCAGAACTCTCCATTGTGCAATTGAGGGAGATAGTCAAGTGAAGGCTTGAAGTACACATTACAAATCAGTCCACATTTCCCAAATTATGATTACAGAAGTAGCAGTCAGTTTATAGCTAGATAGACCAATTAGCTCATCCAACAGACTAATCTTTAATGTTACATGCAAGGCAATAAATCAGATTATCTGATAAACTGATGTACTGATTAATGGATAAATGCACTAAAAGAAGATTGCTGCAGTTTGCTAGGAAGCATTATTTTTATTGTAGTCCATTCCCCATTTTCGAAAGGACCACAAGACACAGGAGCAGAAGTAGGCCATTTGGCCCAACAAGCCTACTCTGCACTCAATAAGATCGTGGCTGATCTAATAACCCTCAAACCTACCTTTTCCTGCCTTTACCCTATGACTTTTGATGTCCTTACTGATGAAAAATCTATCACAATCTCGAATATACTTGACAGCCCAGCTTCGACAGCTCTATGCAGGAAAGAGTTTTACAGATTGACGACTCAGAAGAAATACCTCAACTTTGTATTAAACGGGTAACCCCTCACTCTAAGATTTATGCTCTCTAATCCTAGACACTCTCACAAGGGAAAACAACCTTTCCACATCTATCCTGTGAAGCCCCCTAAGAATCATGCAAGTTTCATATAAAGTCTCCTCTCATTCCTCTAAACTCCAATGAGGAAAAGCCCAAACTACTCAATCTCGCCTCATAAGAAAATCCTTCCATACCCAGAATCAATCTTGTGAACTTTCTGTGGACTGCTTTCAATGCAATTTTATCTTCCCTTAGATAAGGGGACAAAAACTGTTCATGTTATTCCAGATGTATTCTGACTTGTCCTTGGTCCTGTGCTTTCTTGATTCCTGCTGAACTTGGGTGTTAACATTTTGTGATTCATGTACAAGGACCCCAAATCCCTATGTTGCCTTTCTGCAGTTTTTCACTATTTAAGTGACATCAGCCCTTCTATTCCTACTGTCAAAGTGCATAACCTCACACTTTTTCACATAATATTCTACCTGCCAAGCTATTTTTCCCGCACTCATGAACTGCATATATCCCTCTGTAGATGACTGGTGTCCTCACTGCTTGCCTTCCACCCATTTTTGATTCAGCTGGAAACTTGGCCATAATATGTTCTCGAAGGGCAAGTTGGGATGGTTGATAAATGCTGGGTCAACCAGTGATGCCATCCCATAAAAAAAATTCTGTCATCCAAGTCATTAGTGTATATTACAAATTATTGTTTCCAGCACTGATCCCTGTGACACATGACTAGTTACAGGTTGCATCCTGAAATGCCCTCCTTATCACAACTCTACAATTTTACAGTCACTGTTTCCAGGGGATTTTTCACTCAGATAATTAATTAACTCTGCCTCATTACACATTACCAGATCTAAAATAGCTTGACCCTGGTTGAATCCATAATGCCTTATTCTTGGAAACTATCATTCTATGTGAATACATTCTACGAATTCTTCCTCGTGGCCACCACTGCCAATTTGATTTTCCCAATCTAAATAAAGATTAAAGTCATTGACGACTAATGTAATGTCTTTTTACATGCCCACAATATCTCCTGATTTATTCTGTCCTACAGAACTGTTACTGTTAGAGGGCATGTAGACTACTCTCATCAGTGATTCTTCCCTTCGTTAATTTCAGCCTCCACCCGTATGAATTTTACATCATTTAATACAAGATAATTTCTTGCTGGTGTACTGTTCTGTCTAGTACTGCCAAAAGTACCCCACCTCCCTTTCCTTCCTTCCTGCCTGCCCTTTTGTAAAGTCACATACCCTTGAATATTTAGTTGTCAGATTTAATCCTGTAATCATGTCTCCATAATGACTACAAGAACATACCCAATGATCCCTATTTGTGCTGTTACTTCATTTATTTTTATCTGAATACTACACACATTTAAGTAAAGAGTCGTTAATTTTGCCTTTTAAAACTTTTGCTTCCACTTTGATCCTATTTATTGCTTTTCTAAATAAAAATAGCTGGTGTGCAATGGTGCCATATCCTTTTGCGTTGTGAGCCAACATAAAGATCCCTCCCAAAATATACCCACCTCCTATTAGCCCTGTCTACAGCCCTAGTTATTCAATTCATCAGGACACTGGCCCCAGCATGGGAGGCAGGGATTGTAGGTGAGAAACGTCAAGGAATCATTCCAGTGGGACTCGAAGACTAAAAATAACCAGTTCTTGATGTCTGCTGCTTGCCCATCCTGCCAAATGCAGGGGGCAGGAAGATGGGGTCTGCAGGACCAAACACTGTTATTACTCAACCAATATGGAAAAAGTGTTTGAAGGTCTTTCCTCAATAGGAACCAGATAGTATCAGTAGTGAAGCCAGTGGTTGAAACAGTACTGCTACTTGCTCCCCCTAATAGTATATCAAAGCAAGTTTCCAAATTCACAATTCCTTCAAGGGAATAACAAAATAAATAATAAAGGCATAAAGTCACAACTTTATGCTGCTGCAATGAAGTTAAAGCTATAGTAGTTCAATATTTGCAGAATCAATACACTATGAGAGCAAAGATACTGTCCTAAATACTTAATTAGCCCTGATTCAGAAAAGAAGTGTAATCGAGACATGGGACAATCAAAGAGAAAGGAGTAAGGAGAACACTGTATAAAATATGGCATACATCAAAACTGCAAATGATCGCAAACATGTATAGCCAGAATAGGTCACTTTTAATGTATGGAAATGAGGGGCAGGGATGTTTACTCGCTTACCTTTCACCTCTGGGCGTATGAACATGCTGAAACTCTAAGAAAACTGGTGACAAAGCTTCCTAAAATTCTGTATTAAACTACTAATCTTTGGTTGTAAACTATAAGGAACGTAGAGGTACATAGGAAGATTTCTTTCCATGAAATGTATTTGGATAGTTTCTGAGGATTGTACATTGTGAATCCAACCAGGAATCAGGTTATTTTGGATCTGGTATGGTGTAATAATGCAGGTCTAATGAATGATCTCAGAGTAAAAAAAAAAAATGCCTTAGTGAACAGTGACCATAAAATGTAGAATTTAGCATTCTGTTTCACAGGGAGAAACTTAGAAACAACTGTACTAAACTTAGTTGCACTGGAATGAGGGAAGAGTTGGCTGGAATGGACCCTGAAAGAAGTTTAGCAAAAAAAGGACCATTGAGTAGCAATGGCAGACATTTAAGAAAATCAAGTCAAGTTGCTATAGTCTTACTAGAACATAGGGGTGCTCTTTCATTAGAGAGAGATGGGCCACCACACTTCAAGTGAGGGGAGAGTCATAGAGTAATAGAGTAATATAGCATGGAAATAGGCCCTTTGGCCCAAACTGGTCCATATTAACCATGGTGCCCACTCAGCTCGTTCAAATTGCCTGCATTTGGTCCACATCCCTCTAAACACTCCCCATCCGTGTACCGATCCAAACATTTTTTAAATGTTGCTTATGTACCTGCCTCAACACTTTCTCCAGCAGCCCATTCCACATACACTCCACTCTCTGCATCAAGAAGTTGCCCCTCAGGTCCTTCTTAAATCTTTCCCCTCACACCTTAAACCTATGCCCTCTAGTTTTTAATTCCCCTTCCCTGGGAAAAAGACTATATGCATTCATCCTATCTATGCCCCTCATGATTTTATACCCCTAAATAAAGTCACCCCCTCATTCTCCTACGTTCCAAGGAATAAAGTCCTATCCTGGCCAACCTCTCCCTATAATTCAGGTCTACTAGTCCTTGCAACATCCTTGTAAATCCTTTTTGCACACTTTCCAGTTTAACTATGTCTTCCTCTAACAGAGTAACCAAAACTGTACACAATACTCCAAGTGCAGCCTCACCAATAACTTATACAACTGTAACATAACATCCCAACTCCTATACTCAATGCCTCGACCGATGAAGGCCAGCATGCTAAATGCCTTCTTTACCACCCGCGTTGTCACTTTTAACGAACCATACACTCGTACTCCTAGGTCCCTCTGTTCCACGACACTCCTCAGGACCTTACCATTTACTGCATGAGTCCTACCTTGGTTTGATTTTCCAAACTGCAAAACCCTACACTTATCTGTATTGAATTGCATTTGCCAATCCTCAGCCTGCTTCCCCATCTGATCAAGATCCCTCTGTAATTTTTGATAACCCTCTTTGCTATCAACAATACCTCCTAATTTTGTATCATCTGCAATATTACTGATCATGCCTTGTACGTTCACATCCAGATCATTTATGTAAATAACAAATAATAAAGGTCCCAGCACTGACCCTGTGGCACACCGCTAGTCACAGGCCTCCAGTCCCAGAAACAACCTTCAACCATCACCCTCTGCTTCCTACCATCGAGCCAATTTTGAATCCAATTAGCTAGGTCTCCCTGGATCCCATGCGACCTAACCTTCATAACTAGCCTGCTGCGTGGTACCTTGTTAAAGGCCTTACTAAATTCCAGAGAGACAACATCCACTGCCCCTACCCTCATCTTTCCTCTTTGAAAAATTTTAAAAGATTTATCAGACATGACTTTCCACGCATAAATCCGTGCTGACTATCCCTAATCGGATCTTGACTATCCAGATCTTGGTTGATCCTGTCCCTCAGTATCCTCTCCAATAACTTGCCTACCACAGATATCAGGCTCACTGGCCTGTAGTTCCCTGGCTTGTCTTTGCTACCTTTCTTAAACAATGGAACATCAGCCACCTTCCACTCTTCCATAACTTCTTCAGTGGCCAAGATGAAGCAAAAATCCCTGCATAGGATAGGGGAGGCGATGGCCTAGTGGTATTATCGCTGGATTGTTGATAGAGTTCCAGATAACATTCTGGAGACCTGGGTTCAAATCCCGCCATGGCAGATGGTGGAATTTGAATTCAATAAAATATCTGGAATTAAGAAACTAATAATGACCATGAATCCATTGTCGATTATTGGAAAAACCTATCTGGTTCACTAATGCCCTTTAGGGAAGGAAACTGTCATCCTTACCTGGTCTGGCCTACATGTGACTCCATCCCACAGCAATGTAGTTGACTCTTAACTGCCCTCTCAGCAGTTAGGGATGTGCAATAAATGCTGCCTAGCCAGCGACGCCCTCATTCCGTTAATGAATAAAGAAACAAAAAATGGGCCTCAGCAATTTCTCCCCTAGCCTCCCACAACATCCAAGATAGACTTCATCAGGCCCAGGGGATTTATTCATCTTAATGTGATCTAAGGCTGCAAACACCTCCTCTCTAGTAATATGTATGCGGTCCTAAACATTCCCACTTGTTTCCCTTATTTCCTTGGCATTCATGACTCTCTCCTCAATAAAGACAGAGGAAAAATATTCATTAAAAATCCCCCCATCTCCTGTGGCTCCACAAATAGATGGCCATGCTTATCTTTAAGGGGACTATTCTCTCCCTAGACACCCTTTTACTCTTAATATAGCTATTGAACCTCTTAGGATTATCGTTAACCTTATCTGCCAGATCCATCTCATACCCTCTTTTTGCTCTTCTGATTTCCCTCCTAAGTGTGCTCCTACACTTTTTATAGTCATCTAGGGATTCACTTGAGCCCAATAGCTTAAACCCAATGTATGCCTTCTTTTTCCTGACCAGACCCTCAATATCCCTTGTAAGCCAGGGACTCCTAAACCTGCCAGCTTTTCCCTTCACCCCAACAAGGACATACTGTCCCTGGACTCTTGATGTCACATTTTTAAAAGCCTCCCATTTGCCAGTTGTTCCTTTTCCTTCAAACAGACTCACGCAATTGAACGCTGCTAGATCCTGCCTAATGGTCCCAAAATTGGCCCTGCTCCAGTTTAGCACCTTGACCTGTGGACCTGTCCTATCTTTTTCCATAACTGTGTTAAAACTGAGAGAGTTATGGTCACTGGACCCAAAGTGCTCTCCGACTGATACTTCAGTCACTTGCCTGACCTCGTTTCCGAAGAGGAGGTCCAGTGTTGCACCCTCGAGTAGGGTCCCCTACATATTGATTTAGGAAACATACTCGGACACATTTGGGCCTTTTACACTCTAGGTGGCCCAGTCAATCCAGGGGAAGATTAAAATCCCCAACCAATACTACGCTGTTATTCGTACAGGAATCTACAATCTCTGTACACATCTGTTCCTTTAGTACCCACTGGCTATTTGGGGGTCTATAATACAGTCCCAACAGAGTGACTATCCCCTTCTTGTTTCTAAGTTCTAACCATTGGCCTCATTTAATGACCCCTTAAGAATATCCTCTCTGTGCACTGTTTTTAATGTCCTCCCTTATTAAAAGAGCAACTCCCCTTCCTCGCTTACTTGTATTTCTGTCACACCTGTAGCTTCTGTGTTCTGGAACATTGAACTGCCAGTCCTGCTCTTCTCTCAGCCATGTTTCTGTTATGGCTATAATATCCCGGTCCCCAGAACCAATCCATGCCCTGAGCTCATCTGCCTTACCAGTCAGGCCTCGTGCGTTGAAATAAATGCACTTTAAACCAGAAGTCATCTCCCTCTCTTTACTGTGCCCCTGACTATCCTGAATAGTAAACTTGCTCTCGATGGCTAAAGTATTTTCCCCTGACTTCTTGATGGCCCCTCTCTTATTCAGAGTCCCACCCTCCTGCCGAACTAGGTTAAACCCTTCCGGGTAACACTAGCAAATCTCCCTGCAATGATATTGGACCCTCTCTGGTTCAAGTGCAACCCATCCCTCTTGTACAGGTCACCTCTACTCCAGAAGAGATTCCAATAACACCAGGTTCTCTCTGAACTGCTGTACAGTCGTGATGTCTCCCAGAATTCCAGTGTGGTGACTCTCAGCCACCCTCTGATTTGTCAGAGAGGTTGAGAAGGAGAGTCCTTCATGGTAACTTAAGCTAGTGCAAGGTTTGAACCCAGGTTGTTGGCATTACACTGCTTCGCAAAGCAAACGTTGAGCCAACTGAGCTAAACTGACATCCATTAAACAAAAATTGTTCAGGACTCACAGCAAAGATATATCCCAGTGAGGAAGGAAGGTTCTAGGATGGGGATAAACTGACCGTGGGTAACTGGAAAAATTACGAATAGCAACAAATTGCAATTAAAAACATACAATGTGGCAAGGATTAGTGGTAAATCAGAGGATTGGAAAAATTTTAAAAGGCAACAATAGATGGCCAAAAACAAAAAATGAGTTTTAGAATTGTTACAGGAAACAATATTTTTGGAAGGCGCTTCAACTTCTATTTAAAAGTCATGAATGAAAATGGAGCTCAGGTTCAGTTCAGGCATCCCCAACTGAAATATTTTTAACTCTTCTCTAAAAAATGTAACAATATTTTCATAGAACACTGAAATGACTTACTCGTGGCCAGTGGTCCTGTGTCTGAAAGTTCCAAAGCCTCTTTTTTCTCTGTATTCTGCTCACCTACTGAGAGACAAGTAGATAAAAACAGAAGATGGGGAACCAATCTTTAAGCTAATGACAACTAATATTATAATGAGCAGTGCATGTCAAAATCATTTTCATTCATTCTTTTTAAATCGGACTAAATTGGAAAATTCACATACACAATAAAACTTAGTAACATTGCTTTGATCATCAAACACTAATTCATGAATTGTATCAGCAGTTCAAACCCACAATTCCCTATAGGGATTCCCAATGTTCAGCAACAGCAACAGGGAGAAAAGAGCAACATACATGAATCGCACAAAAAGAGAGCAGAAAGGGAAACCAAAGAAGCAAGTTATCTCTGTCCATTCTAGTGGATCATTAACATCTGGATTGAGATGGCCGATGAGGACCTGAGAGGTAACTTTTACACGCAGAGAGTGGTGTGTGTATAGAACAAGCTGGCAGAGGATGTGGTGGGAGCAGGTACAATTACAACATTTAAAAGGCATCTGGATGGGTACATGAATAGGAAGGGTTTAGAGGAATGTGGGCGAAATACTGGCAAATGGAACTAGATCTGATTGGGATGTCTGGTCAGCGTGGACGAATTGGACTGAAGACTCATACAGCACAGAAACAGACTCAATGACTTAATCTCACTTCAGTTTATGGAAAGTCTGGAGGAGTTAGGAGTGTTCTCTTCATAGCAGAAACAGTGGAGATTAAAGGGTGATTTGACAAACTGCTTCCGCTGGCAAGAACACCATGAAGCAGAGAACACCAATCTTTGAGAATTGGCAAAAGAACAAAGGCAGTACAAGATTTTGTTTTTTTTGCAGTAAATTATGACCTGGAATTCACTGCCTCAAAGGATGAAGAAATTGGAGTCCTAGTAACTTTCAAAGCAGAACTGAAGTTCAGACTTACAAAGGAAACTTTTTGAGAGTTGTGGAGAAGGAGCAGGGGAGGGGAACTAATTCAATTGCTCAAGGTTGCAACTCCGGGATGGTAGCCTCCTTCTGTGCTGTTGGATTCCATGAGAAGCGTGGGGCCAGACTACATTTCTAAATGTTGTAATTTTGAAAGCTAGAAGAGTTTTCTAAATTATTAGAAACAAAATCCAATAGGAAGAATTATCTTTCAGTATTTGCACATATACAAAATAAACTTATTAAAAGTGTACCATAACCATAAAAGGTGCACTGAGCTTAAATTTATGATGATTAGCTGAACTCTACTTTCAAACTTCCTTTTTCCCTTCCTCCTCTTCAACCAATGTTGCATTAACTCTGAACAAGTTTCTTAAAATCACCCAACAATTTGTTGAGTTTACAGAAACTTAATGAAACTGTTAACAATTATTGCTTTCTTGCATCTGGAAAGGCAAGTTAGTGATCTGTACTCTTAAAATACTGGATTATCAGTGTAAACAAAATGGCTGATCAACTTGATAATGGTAGCAGTTAATGAAAAAATTGCCATACATTTCCTACACTGGTGCAATTTCGCTCTAAACTATGCCCTTACACTAGAGTTAGTCTCGCATTAACTGGTCCAACTTTACAAAAAAAAGTATACAGGTACTGATTCAGCTGCTGAAAGGAGTTATGGCTGTCAGGAAAACATTTCCCTATCTTTCACACACAACTTTGTTTAGCTTGCACCACAATTTAATTGATTTGGAAAGCCTGATCACATTTGCTGACAGAGGGTGCATGTCAAATCTGAGACTCCTAGATTGGAGTAGTGAACTTTCAATTTACAGTATCACATACAAATCAATGTTGGGGTGGTACTTGTGCCTTCATTTCAACTAGGCTTTTCAAACATAGAAACAGGCCTTCTGATCAGGATTCATCTCAAAAAGATATTACTTCTACTCAAAACAGTGATTTGTTTGTGGATGATCAAGAACCTCTTTCATTCATGAAAATATTTTGTTGAAATAAAAAACTATAGTTAGACACATAGCATCTTCATATCTTTGCTAAAATGATTTAGTCAAACAATAATATATCTGCGATAGTAGGAACTGCAGATGCTGGAGAATCTGAGATAACAAGGTGTAGAGCTGGATGAACACAGCAGGCCAAGCAGCACCAGAGGAGCAGGAAGGCTGACGTTTCGGGCCTAGACCCTTCTTCAGA
>NC_063350.1:11255885-11314949 GCF_021869965.1 Rhincodon typus
TTTCTGAAGAAGGGTCTAGGCCCGAAACGTCAGCCTTCCTGCTCCTCTGGTGCTGCTTGGCCTGCTGTGTTCATCCAGCTCTACACCTTGTCATCTCTTTATATATCTGCGTTTTTCAATGTTTATGTAGAACATTCAGATTTACTTAGTTGGAAGTAAATGTTGTGGCCAAAAGTTATATTCAGTGGCCAAACAAAATTACGAAACAGTTCAATAGGAATACAGTTCCATTTCACTTGACTGCCATGCACACAGACAAAGAAACCAGCTTGAAAAAAATCCAGCCTCTCTTGAAACTCATACTTAATCATTCTCCAAAATGTGAGTCATTGTCCCCATGCTCAACGGGATAAACATAAGGCAGATTCGGGACTTAAAGAATAGAGAAGGAAAAATAGATTCTCCCAAAAAGCTTCAACCAGGAAGCAATGCCACAATATCACAGCATTGTGCAGCCAGGTCAGTGCAAATTGCAAAAGGTATAATTTAGTGGAAAGCTGCAACAGTATGAGCTGAAGATAGAGCTTAACTAATGGTCCCAAAGAAAGACTGGATCAGAGGAAGAATCAAAAGAAAATCTGAAAGGACAAAAAACAGAAGAGGTCACTGGAAGACACAAATAAAAGATAAGATTTTTTTTTTCCAGAGATAGCAAGAACTGCAGATGCTGGAGTCAGAGACAACACAGTGTAGAGGTGAAGGAACACAGCAGGCCAGGCAGCATCATAGGAGCAGGAAAGTTGACATTTCGGGTCAGGACCCCTCTTCACTAATGGATTCTGACCCGAAATGTCAACTTTCCTGCTCCTCTGATGCTGCTTGGCCTGCTGTATTCCTCCAGCTCCACACTGTGTTATCTCAGATTTTTTTTTTATTCTTCCATGGGATGTAGGCCAGCATTTGTTGCTATTTCCTAATTATCCTTGAACTGAGTGGTTTCTGAGGCCATTTCAGAGAACAGTTCAGAATCAACCAGATTGCTACAGGTCTGGTGTCACGTGTCATACAAGATAAGCTTGACAGATTCTGAAGGAGAGTCACTGGACTCAAAACATTAACTGTTTTCTCTCCACAGATGCTGCCAGACTTGCTGAGTCTCTCCAGCAATTTCTGCCTTTGTTTCAGATCTCCAGCACTTACAATTCTTTGTTCTATTTAGGTTTGACAGATTTCATCCCAACATCAATCAATGTTCATGGCATTGTTATGGAGTCTAGCTTAGATAATCAAGATTTTACTTTATTGATTAACATTAAATTCCATCACTGTTGTGAATTTGCACCCACATCCCCTACAGCACTAGCCTGAACCTTGTGATTACTAGTCTACTGACATTACTATGCCATCACCATCGCTCCATTCTCTAAAATATATGGTGACTGTTATATCCTATAAGGAAATGCAAAGAATTTTTTTTTTAACCTATCCACTCGCCATTATTGAGTCATTTGGACAAACAGCACAGTTGCATTAATGGGAAATCAGATAAATGTGAGTGAGAAAGGAAATAAAAGGCAATGCCATTTAGGCATATAGGGTCAGGTGGGAGGAGGCATGTATTGGGCTTAAAAAAAAATCACTATGGACCTTTCCATGGTGTAAATTCTACAAAACATTTAAGGTATTTTCATCAATAGGTGTTAAATCAGATGGATGCTTTCAAGGGTGACTTAGAAGGATACCTGGATTAGGACCAGGGTTTTCTAAATGTCTATTTTGAAATTAGAAATTGTTCTAATCCATAAAATTGTAGCATAAAGAAAATGCTTTTACAAGTCCTCTTTCACCTCTGAGCTTTCTTTGCCCTCCCCTCATTTTCAACAAACCAAAGTTACAACACTAAACTAACTATACAGCCCACCTTGTCCTTCTCTGTGGATTGAGGATATGTGGGTTTTACTGGTTGGGCCAGCGTTTATTGAGCATCCCTAATTGCCTTTTGAGAAGGTAGATGCGAGCGACCTTCTCGAACTACTGCAGGCCATTTGTTATATGGAGACCCACGATGCTGTTAGGAAGGGAGTCTCAGGATTTTGACCCAACAATGGTGAAGGAATGGTGATACAGTTTCAAGTCATGATTGTGAATGGCTTAGAGAATAACTTGTAGGTGGTAGTGTTCCCACATATCTTTTCATCTTATCCTTCTAGAGGGTAATGGTCGCAGGTGTGCAAGGTGCTGTCTAAGGGGTCTTGTTAAATTTCTTCAGTGCATCTTGTAGATAGAATATATTGCTACTTTTGTGTGTCAGTGGATGTGGGCTGCTTTGACCTGGATTGTGTCAAGTTTCTTAAATCTTGTTGGAGCTGCACTCATCTAGGCAATTGGGAAGAATTCTATCACATTCTTGACTTGTGCTTTGGAGATGTTAGAGAGGCTCTGTGTGTGTAATAATGCTTTGTTAAAGCAATTCAAAACTTGTAAACACTTCTCTCTTTTTCCATTGACTGTATCTCCCTCAAACTCAAATAATTAGCTAGTTTTCACTTGAATGATACAGTGAATACATCCTGAATTACGTTTCATCCACAAAGTATTCCAAGTTCCAAAATTCCTCTGAATGAAGAAAATTCTGCATCTTCTTACTTTGTTGCTAGTTTTACATTGATAATCACTAATTACTTAATCCCTTACCCTTTGTAAATGTTAAAGACTTCAACTAAGTCTCAGTCTTCACTTGGTTCCAATCATGATCAAAGATTTTATATTTCAACAGCAGCCTGATGAAAGTACTCTAATGGGCTTTTAGCATTTCAATACTTTTCCTTTAATGCAGCATTTTAAATTTCATTGGTGATTGTGAGTTAATAATTACAACTTTACAGACCTTCGTCAACATGCCCAATGTTTTCCAGGGTAACAATGAATAAAGTACCAACCAGTGGAGAAAACGCTGCATCTCGGTTGACAAAAAAAAAATGATACAGTGCAAGAGGCTGTTCAGCCCATCATGCCTGTATTGATAAGTAACCATGGTGACTGAAAAATTATTTGCTATGGGTACAATTTTATTTGTGTAATTTTAATTTTTCTAAGCCCTTTTTCAATGCTATTCACGCATAGTAGTACAGAACATCTTAAAATACAGTGAATGCGTTTTAAAATGAACAATTGGTTCTCATTTTGCTATGAAGCCCACAGAAATAAAATCACACAGTTCTTTGGACTGCAAATCAATTACCACAATATGCAAAATCATAAATAAAAACCGAAAGAACTGCGGATGCTGTAAATCAGAAACAAAAACAGAAGTTTCTGGAAAAGCTCAGCAGTTCTGGCAGCATCTGTGAAGAGAAATCAGAGTCAATGTTTCAGGTTCAGTGACCCTCCATCAGAGCTCTGAGCACCGAAATGTTAACTCGGATTTCTCGTCACAGATGCTGCCAGACCTGCTGAGCTTTTCCAGCAACTTCTGTTTTTGATGCAAAATCATAATCTCCTTTTATGAGTGTGAAACACTTCAACCTGAACATCACTCAATGTGAAAGTTCTAATAAACTCTAAAGTTTGGAAGAAGGGAATAAAGAGAAATCAATAAATCCTTTAAAAAAATTACTTTTTAAATTGGGAATATCAGAACAGTGGGAGGATGTTCAGCCATTTGAATGTGTTACCGAGCTTTCACTGTATTTTAAAATGCTTTGGAAAATCAAACACCACACAATCAAATTTTCATGGAAGTAAACGAAGAAAGGAGAAAATCCAATTAAAAAGATATGTATTTATAAAGTGCACCTCATGGACAAAGGTATCTCAAAGTGCTTTTATAACTAATGAAGCACTTTAAGTGTAATTACTGTCATAATGCAGAAAATGCTACTGCCACGGTGCATACAGCACAGTCCCATAAATGACAATGTGAGCAGGTGAACTGCTTCTGAGACGTTAATTGAGAAATAAATATTGGTGAGTACACTGGGGATAATTCCCTTGCAGCTCTTTAAAGGTAGTGTCACAACACCTTTCAAGTTCACCTGACAGGCAGGTGGAGTCCTGGTTTAGCACCTTATCTGAAAAGTGGTACCTCCACAAATGCAACATAACTTTATTAATGAAATGGAGAATCAGCCTTGATTTTTGTGCTCAAGTCCTGGAATGGAAATTGAACCTACCATCATCTGACTCAGAGGTGAGAGTGTACCAACTGGGCCACATTTGTCATCATAACTAATATTTTCACTTAATTTTAGGTAACGTGTTGCAGAAATATTCCAATTTTTCACCTACCCAAATCATTAGGATCAACAGCCAATTTTGCAAAGGTGAAAGCAGTACTCTGGTTTAAGTTTCAAGCAGTGACTAACACACCTGAGTTTCAAATATCTCCACACAATTTAGATATCACACCATTGTTATCAAAAACATAACACTAGTTTGAAAGATTTAGATGTGTGCAACCATAGATTAAGTTAAATTTGACCCGAAGAGTAACATTAAATTTAGTAATTTTGCATTTATCAAAGATCCGCATTAAAATGTTGGCTCAAAAACAAAACGGTTAGTCTCAAGCAGAACTGTGATAGATGATGATTCATCTGGTATCCAGAGATAATTGGATCAGAATTATTTTAGGAAATAAAACTCAAAAAATGTAGACAAGGCAGCTAAGCTGAAGTCGGTTTAAAAATAAAATGAGTAAGGCTGTGTATTGATGCTTAGTTTACACAGAATCCTTAAACACATGCATAGTACCAGTTAGATACCTGGATTTGGTAGGTGATCGTTATTTGCTCCCACTTTCTCTCCTGACGAACAACTTCCCTCAGATTGTGAGACTGCAAGACTGCTATCACCAACAGGTACTACAGATTCAGGCTCAGGGTTCTGGGGAGTGATGGCTGACGTCAAATTGTTTTGAGCAGTGCTATTCAATGTACTCCCAGGTGAGGAAACAGAGACAGTAGAAGCAGAGCTGCTAGTTGTACCGAGTGTGACGTTAACGGAAGTGCCTATGTCTGATTGACTAGCTGGAGGAATAATCTGATTGGTTTCTGTAGGAGGAACTCCTCCTTCAGGACTACCAGGAAGTGCTGCTTTTTGTGCCTGATCATCAACACCTGGGGAAGCCAAATCAGACGCTACTGGGTCATCTTTTTTATCTGGGGAGGCCTTCTGACATGCCTTGGTCATAAGGAACTGACCAATCTTATCTACCTTCCCTCTTCCTTTGTTGGATGATATTGGACTTCGCCTACTACTAGAAGAGCTACCTGGGCTAGTAGATGTAGGCGACGTTGCAACAGCTGTTGTATGGGATGAAGCTGAAGAACTTTGGTCAACAATGCCATTATTCTGAAGACACTCATTGAGGCTGAAGTCCGCTGCTGGTCTATGAGGAGATGCTGAGGAGATGTTTGGAGGAGCTGGAGAGCTGGATGGTGGTTGAACTGGTGATGACCTCTGGATCGCTGTTCTTTTCGTTGGTGAATAGGTGGAGATAACAGAGCTACTAACAGCTGGGGTAGGTGAAACTGCTGGGCATGATGAGCTCTGAGCAGATTGTGGTATCTGGATTACAGTAACTGACTGAGATGCCAATGTAGAAGTGGAAGGCACAGTTACTTTAGGCACAGTGGTTGACTGTGGTATCAAAGGTTCTTTAACAACCTGGAATACAGATGTATTTATAAACACAGGTGCGGTGATAAATGCTGGCTGTGAACCAGACTGCGCTGCCGGTTGTACCTCAGACACCACTTTGTTATTTTGTGATGGCATTGTGACTACAGAAGAAACAACAGTAGGTTGGGACTGAATCTGTGCAGATGCAATAACATTCGTTGTAGATTTAATGGGACTAGAACTTACAAACACTGTGATCTGATTTGCGACAGAAATGGATGCAGACACCACCGGTGTAGGCACCATTGTCGGGCCACTTTGAGTCACATTAACTAATTCGCCTGCATCTGGTCGTAATACAGCCTTTCCACTCTCACAAACAATCTGTGATGGAATTGGCGCACTAAGTGTTTCCTTAATAGTAGGAGTATCTGATGTTACTGCTTTTGGTTTATCTCCAGAATGTATCAACTGTTCCACCTGATTGGAATTAGTGGCCTTATTGGTAACACCAGGACTACAAGAAGTGTCCAAAAGCTGATTAAGTGAAATTGGAGCTTCTCTTAATGGTGGCAGGGTCATGTTTTTGTCATTGCAACCTCCGCTAGGTTTACTGGCTTCCGAAGGCTTATTTCCCTTAGCTATTTGAACTTGAGGGGCATTTTTCTTCTCCAACTTGGTTGTGCTCGGAGGATTGCATTCAAAGGTCATCTGTTCTTTACTAATGGGAATTTGTTTCAACACACCATCATTTCCACACAATGTTGGTCCTTCCTTGTTTTCTTCAGGATTGTTACCCAATATCCTGACAGGAATGGTTGGATTTTGTGCACCTGAAACTACATTGACAGGATCATTCAAAATTCCAGGAGAGGGATTTGACAACATTTGTGCAGAGTTTGCTAGAATATTCTTTTGTACATCAATGGTTGGTAAAAGTGCTGGGTTCTGCTGAGGAATCAGTGATGATTTCAAGGCTTTTCCACTTTGTCTACTTGGATTTTGACCAGTTTTTCTGCTGGAACTAGTGCTTGCTCTCCTGCTGATACTAGGGCTTGCCCGTTTTCCAGTTGTCTGTTTTCCTGAACTAACTATAACGGAATCCAGTTTATTTGCTTGTGACGCAGCAGAAACAGATGGGTTATTTGAATGTGGAGGCATGCTTGCTGGGGCTTGACCAATTGCTTTCAAAGTGGTTGGGTTTAGACCCTGTTGATCAAATCCTCTATTTAAAGGTGGCTGCCTAGGAGGCAAAAGGATATTGATTTGAGGAGGAAAGAGACCTGCAATTGAAGCATTCAATCTTTCAGGAGATAAGCTTATCTCAGAAGGTTCTGTACTAGGTGGTCGGTTGGTGGGTGTATGAGGAAAGTAGGGCCTGGGGCTTGCTCGATTTGGTGTTTTTGGTCTTGAAGTCTGGGTGTTAGTGGTAGCATTAGGAAAATGAAGATTATGAGTGCCTTGCACTGAAGTTGTTCCCTGCTGTTGTGAACTTCCACCTTGTGGTGTTGGGATTTGAGAATGCCCTGGCTTAGAGCCAGTAATAAGTACTTGATTTGGAGGAGGAACAGCTTGTTGCCCCGAGTTAACTTGGGTTCCAACAGAAAGTGGAAGCTCAGCTCCAATTGCATCTGGATGATGTGTAGTTGGATTTACTTCCTCGGGAACAGATGATGGGACATTTTGCAGACTTTCCTGAAAAGGCATCTTCCTCAGAGTGCTGACAGATTGATGGCCAACTAACAAAGGCATTCTTGATTTATCTGGTGAGGGTGGCACTCCACTCTGCCCAGGCAAGGTTACCATGACTGGCATGTTACCAGTTGGGGCCATTGGCATCCTTGAGGCATCAGGAGTTAAGGCAGTCTTTGATGGATGTGTACTTGCCGTCATTGGAATTTTAATTGACTTTGTGTCCTGTTGTTGTTGTTGTTGTTGTTGTTGTTGCTGATGCTTCATCATCAACATCATCATCATTTGTTGTTGCTGGGGTTGTAGTTGCTGTTGCTGTGAATGCTGCATGGGTTGAATAGTTGTCTGTTGCAGAGGTCTTTGATCAACTGTCTGCATATGAAATCCTGTATGGAACAAGAAATATGGATCAGAAATGTACTTCCACATGATAATTTATATACAAAAATTTAATTATTTTAGAAAACATTAATATCCTTGAATCATCACTATCCCATTAATAACGTGAAGTCAGGTTCTTTAAACCTTATTTAAAGCCATGGTTTCTATGGAGAATGATTGTAGTGGGGGCAGGAAAAGAACAGGAAAAGAGAATTAGTTTGCTCATTTCTATTGAAAATAGCATCTATTCCCACGTAAAACAAAAAAAAACTGTGGATAGTACTTAGATTGAAAACATTATCCTTAAAAAAAAAGCAAAAGCCTAAGTTTCTCCTGAATCTCACAAACATGAATTCCAAAAATTTAAACTAAATAACCTCTGATTTATATATAAACCATGACTGCTACGTAAATAAAAGCAACCTGTAAGAATTCCATTTAAAATATTGAAATGTTTTCCTCCAGTTGCTTCAGACTTGTGCACATTCACTTTTTTTGAGATATATCAAAATTAGCATTGCATACTTGTATTTTATACATAAGCTGTTGTTTAAAACAAAACCCAAGCCCCTCTTACAAAGAGTATTCACCTGCAGGTCGATTTGCAAATTCAGGCAGTTTGTTGGCTGTTGGATCAAGTCCTACCCCTTGCTCTCCTGTCATTTGCTGCTGGTCAGCATCATCCAGACCTGGCTGCATCTGACGGGCATCTGAAATCCTAAAGCAAGTGACAAGGTTTTACTATACCAGGCACATAATGAAATTATTTCATACATTATGCCAGAAAACCTGCAGAGAGTTGAACAGTACCACAGAATTTTGAGGGAAAGGCAATGGAAAAGAAACATACCGTGATTTGCAAAATTTCTTCAAGAACTCAAATCACAAATGAAATCAACTCAGCAACTTACCAAAATTATTTACCATAGACCATCAAATATAGCCAATCTCTGTCAGGTACATATATCTTTTCACAGGACAGAGGGCAAGAAAGTTGGAGAAAAATAGTATAGTGCAAGTAAATTGTACCAGCCACAAAAAGAGATATTGCTTGCAGTAAACTAGAAATGAAGGGAAAAAGGATAGTAGAAAATAAAATTAGCATCTACAAAGAAATTGATTGGTTGAATTATAGAAATGAACCAGTGATTTGAAACTTAAGGACAGGAACAGATTTTTCAGAGACCTGGAAATGTAAAGATAATTTTCACTTGTTATATTCAAACCTCCTCTTCCAAGTCATGTTGCTTAAAATGATATAGTTTATTCCATCATCTTGTTAATGGCCCAAACCTTGTCTTGGATTGAAATAGTGGACTTTAATTATCAGGTTAGTGTGCATTCTTCTCTCCAAATTAGCAAAATACAACTTCAGTGTTTCATTTTACCAGTGCATTATTAATGGTCAGAATAAGCATTAACACAGAAAAAAATACAAGAAGAGTCTGTGATCTTGAAACTCGGAATATTCTACATATATTTTTCATTGTGTCAATTTTTTAAAAAAGCTGGCCTCAAACCTGAGCTGGCATGCAAAAGCAAGCATTTATACTGCCAAAGGTATGAAAAAAATTGTTATTTGGATGCTCATGACTTTTACCCTCACAGAAAAGTTGCATTTTCATACTTGTAATATGTTTTTAAGGCCAACATCGGGAATTTGGGAACCAAACTGAAGTAGTCGCAAACCAGTTCCAATACAGAATTTGGGCATAAAACCTAGGGCATAACTAGAAGGTAGTAGAGGGCACATCACATACTTGAATGAAGGGTTCCAGCTTTTTTGTTTTGCGCAGCAGTCTACTGGAATGAGGGATTTGTCTAATCAGCACTGCTGCTGGCAACTCAGGAGAACTAATCCATGTATACATGGCTCCTCAGCAGTCATGATCTGAAACTAAACCTGGCAATCTGAGCTCTATCGAGCCCTGCTGCCCCTATTGGCGACTGTAAGGCTGACTGGTTCAGATCCAATGAGAAACACAACAGCAAACTAAGGATTTTAGGGAGGTGGGAGAGGTGGGTAAAGATACATAATTCATTTGCCTACACAAAATACTTTACTGCATACAAAACTATTTAGGGTGCTTCTGAAGATATGATTAGTCTGTATCTAAATGAATCATTTTCCAAGGCTGCTTCATGGAATAATCATCCACAGTTCCCTGGGTTTGACAAGTGTCGGAGACATATAACATAGATGCACTTTCAAAGCTGACCTGTAGAATGCAGGCCATTTGGATGAAGGTGGCTGCAGTAATCTCAAAGCTTCAATACTTGACATTTAGACTATCCATAAAATATGGATGTACAAATATTCTTTCAAAATAATAGGCCAATTATGAAGAACAATAATAATCAAAAATAATTAGATATTGTAGAATTGAAAGCATCAGAAAGTCATAAGCAGTCTGAAAACAACAAGAACAGAAAGGTAAAGTGTAATCTTGGACAAGTATGTAAAATTAGTCACATAAACAACCAATAATTTTTTTTTTTTTAATTATTCATTCACGGGATGAGGGCATTGCTGGCCACACAGCATTTATTGTCCATTCCTAATTGCCCAGAGGGCAGTTCAGAGTCAACCACATTGCTGTAGGTCTGGAGTCACATGTAGGCCAGACCAGGTAAGGATGGCAATTTCCTTCCCTAACGGACCTTAGTGAACCAGATGGGTTTTTCCTGACAATTGGCAATGGATTCATGGTCATTATTAGATTCTTAATTCCAGATATTTATTGAATTCAAGTTCCATCATCTGCCGTGGCGGGGTTCAAACCCAGGTCCCCAGAACAATATCTGGGTCTCTGTATTAATAGTCCAGCGATAATACCACTAGGCCATTGCCTACCATTTTGTCCGTACAAGCATTGAAAATAAATGTACTGTCAAAAAAAATGGTGTGTCACAAATCTGGAATTAATGGTAGAAGCAATTTAAAGTGCTAAATTAGAAGTATTACACAAGTGAATTGTACATCAAACTGCCACTCTTAACTTTCCCCAAAAGACAATGGTATCAGTCAGCTAAACAAACTTAGAAAGCAGAGGACTGAAGTCTGTCATTTTCCTGAAAAGATGGTGAAAACTGGAGAATAATTATCATTGATCTATTAATCAACAGATTGAATAACGTGATATCATTTTGAGATTAAAAGTAGATTGAAAGAAAAAGAAGTGAGAAATTGTTCAGACTTCAACCAAGTCTGGAGTCTTTCCCTACTACAGAAATTTGAACAAACAAGGCTCATATTCAATGTTGTCCTAAGTGGCTGTGAACTATAGGATGTATCATCCTTCCAATGAGCTGCTTATTCTCTTAGGTGGATTCAAAAAATTGTATGGTACTATCAAAGTTTTCCTGGCCAACATTCACCTTTCAGTCAACACCAGAAAATTAAATTATCGGATCATTTTGGAACCTTGTTGCATATAAATTGGGTGTGATATTTAGTGACTCCACTACAGAAATACCTCACCTGCTGGATATTGTAAAAAGAAAATATTAATACTTCCTTGCAAAGAATTTAATTTTTCCTGATTCTGTCCCTGCTAAACATAGAAACTAGGAGGAATAGGCCATTCAGCCCTACAAGCCTGAACCATCATTCAATATGAATCCTCTGTCCCAATGCTGTATTATAGCTACTGGAGTACAATGTGAAAAAAGGCAGTTCAATATGCAGAAATAACACAGTGTGGAGCTGGAGGAACACAGCAGGCCAAGCAGCATCAGAGGAGCAGGCAAGTTGAAGTTTCGGGTCGGGACCCTTCTTCAGAAATGGGGAGGGGGAAGGGAACTGGGAAATAAATAGAGAGGAGGGGTGGGGCTGGGGAAGGTAGGTGGGATGGTGATAGGTGAGTGCAGGTAGGGAGTGGTTGGGGATTAGTCAGTGGGATGGGTGGGGCGGATGGATGGGAGAGAAGATGGACAGGTTGTGTCAGGTCAGGGAGGCGGCGATGAGAGGGAGAGTTGGACATGGGATAAGGCCGGGGGTGGGGAGATTTCAAAACTGGTGAATTTCATGTTTAGGCCATCGGGCTGTAGGCTCCCGAGGCAGAATATGAGGTGTTGCTCCTCCAGTTTGCGGGTGGTGTTTTTGTAACACTGGAGGCGCTGCAGATGGACATGTCACCCAGGGAGTGGGAGGGGGAGTTAAAATGGTTGGCGACTGGAAGGTGTTGTCGTTTGCTGCATACAGAGCACAGATACACTACAAAACGGTCTCAGAGTCTATGCTTGGTCTCACTGATGTAGAGGAGGCCATATCGGGAGCAGCGGATACAGTAGACCAAGTTGACGGATGTGCAGGTGAAACCCTGTCTGATATGAACGGTTTGGTTGGGCTTTGAATGGAGGTGAGGGGGCAAGTATAGGGCAGGTGAGCACTTCCTGCGTTTGCAGGGATAGGTGCTGGGTATGGCGGGGTTAGTGGGGAGTGTGGAGAGGTAGAGGGAGTCACAGACAGCGTGGTCCCTACGAAAGGCAGATAGGAGCGGGGACGGAAATATCTCTTTGCTTGTGGGGTCAGATTGTAGGTGGCGGAAGTGACAAAGTATGATACGCTGGATGCGGAAGTTGGTGGAGTAATATGTGAGGACAAAAGGGATTCTGTCTTTATTTTTGTTGGGGGGAGGGGGTTTGAGGGCAGAAGTGCAGGAAATGCAAGAGATATAAATATGCATCTAGCCCAAAGCAAAATAAAACATATATTTTTTCAAAACGAATTTGAAATAAATGTGCACTTTAATAGCTACTTTCATCATATCATCAGGATACATAGGGTAGAAACTGCAAATGTCACATTGCTATGGGTAGGGATTTTCTTCTGAATTTGGAGCTGAAGATCATTGAGCACCTGACCCATTTGTCCACCTTTAGCACCCAGTGGTAGGCTGAGACGCTAAGAGTGAAGTTGAGCTCACTAAGTATTTTCATTTGGATTTCCATATTCCGACCAAAGCAAACAGTTAGTTTCCTGTCCACGAGAGAAGGAAGGGGAACAGGAGGAATAGAATGAATCATAATCCAATTTGCTTAAAAATATGAAGTGATACTTTCCTTGAAGAGTCAGTTGGTTACGTTAGTGATAGCCTGAAGGGTAGAAATCAAGAAGGTTGCAGGTTTGATCACTTATCTGTGCGATGTTAGCTGATCTCAGCCAAATGGAAGGAAAGAACCAATAGGAAGGTGCAACTGGCCTCTTTAACTGGAGGGAATAGGGAAGCATTTCACTCCTACGATCCTTGTTAAAATGTTGGGGAAGGACAGGATTGGGCTTGGTTACAATGACCCCACTGTAGAATAGCTTGTTGATACTCACTGTCTCGGCTCACGCATGAGGAATGGCCAGAAGACTCTTGGCACCTGTGGAGCTAGATCCCTGCAAAGGGTCAATGTTTTTGGAAGGAAGGGAAGACAGGGGAGAAAATTGACAGGAAAAGGAAAATAAAGAAAACTATTATGAAAAAAATAAAGTTTAGACCAAGCTCAATACTAACACAACAGAGTTAAAATGCAACAAGGTGGTGTGCATTTCAAACACAAGGGACTCCTTGGATTCCAAACAACTTGCAATATCACCAGCCAAAACATCTACCACAGACGCTCCAAAGAAAAACTGTCCAGGATGCCCCAGGGAAGAGCACCATTCTTTTAAAAAGAAACTTACACATGCTGCATTTGCTCTTCCGGCTGCTGAGCTCCACTGTTCTTTTTCTTCTGTGATCGCGAAGGTTTTTTCTTTTTGGGCTTGTTGGCATTCTGGTTGTTTTGCTTGTTGGTCATTGCAAACTGCGCAGATGTGATATCACTCTGCAGCAGATTGACAAGCAATGGACTGGTCAGAGTGACATCTTTGTTGTTTGGAAAACCAGAGGCAGTGGCTAATGTCATTGGACTCCCACTTGCAGTGGTGCTATAAGGAGCGTTGAAGGGCATGCTATGCCCTGAAAAATGAGGCCCAGCAGAACTACCTGCCTGCATTGTCTGCATGTGAGAAGCAACTACATTTTGCTGCATTTGTACATCAGGGAGCATCTGTGTTAGATTGACATCACTGGCTGACGTTGTAAGGTCACTACCATGCTGCTGAGTTAGGTGAGATACGGAGGGTCTAAGTACTTGTCCTTGCATTCCAATCCCTTGAGAAGAATTCCCATTCAGAGGATTCTGCTGGATCATCGGTGTGGAAAATTGAACCATATTACCTTGAGTGTTTGTGGCAGGTCCTCTCATTATTTGACTTGGCCCTGCAATTGTATTTTGCTGGTTCTGATTATTGAATCCCGGTTTGTTTCCCTGCACCTGACTGACAACAACTTGCTCAGGAAGTCCCATCATCTGGCTTTGCTGCAATATGACTTGACCTGGAGGTCCTATTATTTGCCCATGCGTAGTCATGATTTGCTGACCCTGTTGAGAATGCAACTGCTTGGGTGGAGTCATCCTCTGTCCAGATGGAATGATATTATGGCCTTGAGATGCCGCCATCATCATTTGATTCTGGATGAGCTGAGGACGAGAAATAATCATCTGGTTTGCAGGATGTAGACCTTGAGATTGGACATTCATCATCTGTCCCTGTGAAGGTGCGATCTGTTGGTGCATCCCAATAAACTGTGATTGGGGGCCCTGCTGCCCTTGCACATTACCCACATTCACTTGAGGAACACTGATAGATTGTTGAGTGTTTAGGTTTCCGTGAAGTCCAACGAGGTTTGCCTGCATTACGTTAGGGGGCCCATGAGACTGTACATTCATCGGATTTTGGGAAGTAGCATTATTTGGACCACCTAGAAACAAAAAGCACAACAGCATTAACTTCTTTATTAATTTGAGGAAGAAACGTTTCCCTTTTTGGAACTCATGCAAAAAATTAAACTCTGTTCATCAATAAAACATGCTTATGATTAAAAGCAAATGGCTCACTCCTACATCAGCATAGGTGAAACTTCTATTTCAATAATGTCATGAATCATATGTTTGATTCCATGACCAGTAAAATGGAATTTAATCATTTCTCACATGGAACACAATTGCCCCCACCACCCACATCCTGCGTCAATTCCCTCAATGAACAATGCCCAAATACTAATCCAACTCTATCTTCCGAAAGAGAGAAAATAAAACAACCTGTATGTTGTACATTCTGGTTGGGTTGCGCCTGCAGAATTCCACTGTTCATCGAGGTGGCCGATGCAACAGCTTGGTTTATCTGTGCTTGAGTGAAGATCTGATTAGGCTGACCTGGAGGAAAGGTTGGAGGAAGACGCTTTGGCATGCCTAAGGGAAAAAGAGTGATGGATGAGTTTTCATTTCAGCATTGCTGCTAATTTAATTCCATTTCAGAAAACTGTCCTTGAAGTGGAGAAAATTATTTACATTTACATGGAGATAATGCTCTCAGGATGTTCTAAACCACTTCACAGTAAATGAAATACTTGTGAAGGACAGTGACTGTTGCAAAATTGCAATTGGGACAATTTGCCCATAGCAAGATCTCATAAGCAAAAGTTAAACAATTAACCAGATTATCTTTTTTTGATGTTAATTATAGGATAAGTATTTGTCCAAACACCACAGAAAACTCCCTTGTTTTTCAAATATTATCACTGGCTCTCTTACATCCAGCTCATTCACCATATCACACCCAAAAAACAGCACCTCCAAAAGTGCAGTACTACTTCAATGGAACAATCAATTATCCAAGCAGATTATGAGCTCAAAACTTTGAAATGGCATATTGCAATCCAGAGGCAAGAGTGCTCTTACTGTGCCTTGGCTGGCAATTAAAACACAGTCACCTAATAAGAATGCTTTGCAGAGTAAAATCACTTTCTTTGTGTCTTTGAGAATTAAGATTGCAATCCAGTCTGTACAATGTTAACATTTCTGTTGTGTCTGAGTAGCAAACAGAATTTAGTGAGTGTATTATTAAAGTACAGGAGAACATCATATGGCTGATCAAATAAATGGAAATTAACACTGAATAATCATAACCAATTACACATGGATTATTTCTAATAGTAACCACCAACATTAAAAATAGATATACTCTGCATTATCTTAGATACCCTGCCTTTCACTGGCAAAGTTTAAAGGTCTACTAATATACCAAGGGTAGTAATTCCCATTCCACAACATTTCATTTACACTGGAGAAAGGAACCTTAAGAAAATAAGATTACCTGACTAGTTCTGATCAAATCTTGGTATTAAACATTTGTTGAAGGTACAATAGAATGGTAAATCATTCACACAAGTCAGTCTAGTTTCCAGCAAAACAGAACTAATACAATATTTCCACTCAAACAGCAGAATACATATACTAAGCAATATCAGTGCCTTTCTGAAAAGGGTGAAGAAGTGCATATAACTCCTCTATAAAGCATCTGACCTGTTCCAGTTGAAAACTTGATCACTGGAAGAACGGGCATGGGAGTGTAATTGATTGCATGGCTACAAGGCCGTAAGTAAAAAAAAAAGCATGAAATAGTCTGGTAGGTGAATTTGGGCTTTTTCAATCCAGTTTTTTGTGGGTTAAGAATCATCATTTAAAGCTATCAATCCTGAAACTAGAAACCAGAATTGGGGAAAAAAATTATATTCTGAGCAGCGATAACATTTATTTTGTGAAGTCAAACAAATACTAGCAGAATAAAAACAATGAAAATAGTAACAGAAAAGTATTAAAACTGAAGGCACCCTGTTGGTTTTATGTTAAAAATGGGCATTGGGATAGAATCTTTTATTAAAAAAGCTAACCAAGAGGGAAGCAAAAGTAGTTATTTTAATTAGCGTTGGAGCCTAATTGGAAAATATGCAAGTTCATAGGGATTGAGTGCACAATGCACAACATTGTTTACACATCCTCAGATTTTTCTTTACCAAAGCATTTGACTTGATCTCTCAAAATAAAAATGCACTATTATTTCTTTACTGGCAATTTTTTTTTCAAAATTTGTCAATACTTACTTCCTATTCCAGAATGGGAACTCTGTGCCACCTGATTTGCTTGCATCATAAACCCAGGAGGCACATTTCCTTGCTGAACTACAGGACCTCGACTTGGAGAACTCTGGCACACAGCTGGCTGAAACGTCTGAGGCAGGGAGCTGCTCTGAGGTGTCCTGGGTCCTATATGCTGCTGTGGCTGGTTCACTGTTGGAGAAGAAGAAGGGGAGCTTTGCTGGAAAGAGGAAGGAGACGAGACTGGAGACTTGTTGGTTAGATGAGGCTGTTGCAAGGGTGTAGGTACTCGAGAAGGTCCTCCCTGATGGTTCTTAGGGGGTGGCGATGCAAACTGTGGGGAGCTGCAAGGTTGAGAAAAGGTTTGAAGGCTTTGAGATGTTTGTTGACTTCCAAATGGGTATGGAGGAGGAGGGTGAGCTGGCGTCTGCACAGTAGCCAGGGACGGTCTGACCTGAAGCTGCTGCGGTTGCATTTGTCCAGGCATAGGAGCCTTCTTCCAGATCTGATTTGTCAATGTTCCTAAGGCCCCCTGTGTAGAGGATGACTGGATTGCTGCCGCTGGGACTTGGTTCCATGTGGCAGCTATAGAAATTTGAGCCCGGTTAAATGGAGACCGCACCCCTTGCAGTTGATGAGGCTGAATGTTGGCTGGGACAATCTGCCGGTTGGTTGACATCGTTTGCACAATATTAGTCTGTGAAGGCAATGATCCAGAGGGATGGCTTGATGCTTGAATGTTTAGCGTTGACAAAACAGAATCCATATCTTGTTTAAAAAGAAGAAAATGCATTTAGTTTCAAACAGCATAAAATGATTAAAGGTTTCCTATTTGGCTATTCCATAGCTAATACTGCTTTCTATATTGAAATTGACACCTGTAGATATATAACAAACACAGTGAATGCTGCAGAAACTCAGCAGGTCTGGTAGCATCCGCATAGATAAACTGTGTTAATGTTTCAGGTGTAGTATGACTCTTCGTCAGAATCTGTAGAGTTTTGTGGTTTATTTGTTATCACCAGGCTGCATTTTTAAATTTGATGTTACTGTAACAATTAGATTCAGTTTCTATGGTGCATCTTCAATGAAATACATCACACTTTGACTCAATATTTACCCAGAACTGCAGGAAGAAGCTACAATTTCTATGGCCTCTAACCTAAACCTTTAAGCTTTTTGAAAAAGATTTGCCATCCACACTTATTCAGGTTTCAAAGTTTTCAGTCATCAGTTGCAGATATTTTCTAATCAACCTGTTCAGAGGTATGCCAGTTCAGAGTAAGGTTCACCGGACCTAAAACGTCAACTCTGACTTTTTCTTCACAGATGCTGCCAGACCTGCTGAGCTTTTCCAGCAACTTCTGTTTTTGTTCAGAGGTATTATTAGATACCTCTGGAACAGGTGGGACTTGAATCCTGGTCTCCTGGCTCAGAGATAGGGAGAGTATCACTACACCATCATTTGCAAGCTGAACAATTAAGTAAACATGGTTCCTCACTCACTGAACATTGTCTTTAATGGTTAATTTAATTTAGTGCCCTTGGCTGTTGCCAGGTACAAGTAAGGATCAGAGGGCTCAAGCTCACTTATCCTCTGACACCAGGTAGGTGTGGAAAATATAGTAGTAAGCTTGAATGCTTTACTGTCAATCCTTCATGAAGAAGAATTTTAGTAGTGCACAGTGACATTACACAATAGATGAAATGGTTTACATTTCATTTACCAGCTCACATCATTTAACCATATCTTGAAATAAGATGCCCTTCTTAAAAAGGGATAGGTATTCTACTAATGGGAATGACCAGTGACATTGAACCCATGAAAATATCTAATCCACAAATTTGGAACGTATCCAGTGCTGCAATATGACAGAAAATGCCTGTAATAAGTAGAAAAATTAACAAAGAAAAAAAAGTCCCTCGCAGAAATAGCTCCTGGCTGGTACTAATGCATTCAGGCTTGCCAATTCACCATTCAAGATATGAAAGGTTATTAATTTGCGTTAGATGTCTCTTACGTCCTTCCATATAATTTTCTATTTGATCCAGAAAAATGTGCATTCTGCTAGTTCTATAAAGCACCTCTCTTTCACACAACAACAAAATGAGACCTTATATTTTTGGATATGCAAATATGAATCTGTATCTATTATGCCACAGCACATCACACTAGTATGAATAACTTAAATAAATACATGAATGTGCTCCACAAGAAACCTGTAGATGTAGTGTCAGTTAAATAACCACTATGTAAACTTATTTACTGATACTCTTGGAAAATGAATAGTGAACTATTTAACGACAGCTGTTTAGTACTTTGCACAAAGCAGTTTACGTAGTAATTACAAGTAGAAAAGCTCTATGCCGAACAGCTGGAAGACCCAAGTTGGAGTTAATTTGAGAAATGATCTAAAACTCATAAGGATATACTATTCAGGCACCATTATGTAATGAATTTACAAACTGTGAAGACAATTGCTAAAAACAAAGGATTTCTTTGAAACTTTTCATCTTTTATTCATCACGATAATTTGCAAACTAACCAATTAAACAGGAGAGCCTACATTGATACTGTATGAGAGGAAAGTGCTGATTGTTTAGCAAGTAGACTCAGATTCAGAGAGGTGACGACATGGAATGCACCAATTAATTATGATTGACAACTGATAGGCTTTATTTAAATTTTAAACCAGGAAAACTGACTGATTGTTCATGGAACTGCCATAGAAATGAACCACCGAATGGCAGTCACCTATTTTGTTGGGTTGAAGTAGGTGCATTGTACATGTTCTTTCTGTCTGCAAAGAACAGCACCCTGTGTATTGATATATGCAGCTTCCAGTATACACAGGTGTGCCACATTGTGAGCCTGACTGTTAATTCTAAACTGACTGTCATTATAATTCTTCACACATGATATCCAGCTGATGTTATTCAATTGAAGAGTCACAGTTAAGACTCTGGGTTGTAAGTTTTGCAAGTGCAGTTTGGTTAGGTACAGCCTGTAGTGAACACTGAAGGGATATGCTGTTTGATAAGATTTGCTAGTTTTTGCGACGTACCGCCAGCGTACCTAGCACCACATGGGCAATGAAGTTTATATGCCACATGACTCATGTGATAGGCAGTATATCTTTGTAGCTTGACTGCAGCATCCTATTAGTGGCAAACACCATTTGAGTTGCTAGTGCATGGTAACAGCCTGAAACAGCTAGGTATAAGAGCTAGAAATATGTAATGTATTTTATGCAATATGTACACCAATTAAAATATATGTACAAATCAAATCCCCTATTAAACTAGTTTAGTAGAGGGGAAAGATACACATCCTTCAGAAAGCTCTCTCGTCATGTGCTGCCTCTGTAAGAAACAGTTTTTTAACATGCTAAATCCTCTCCTTACCAGGCTGTGTGGTGGATCGAGTAGAGGAATGTGGTATTCTGTTTTGCAGTAGTTCTGAACTCGCTCCACTACTAACTAAGGAACCTGCCATGTTGCTACTTGAAGGAACCATGGGAGCTGATGGGTTGTTCACTCTGATCAAACCTTTTTCCAACAAAAGAACATGGAATTATAATTATTTCATTAAAAATTGCAATTGGCACCACATACTTCTGCCATAATATCATCTTGATACATATTAAACTTTATAACTTTGAACACTAGTGAGTATTACCTTGTGGTTATTAACACAGGCAATAATGCTGCCAATTTTGCAAGCCTTTGAATTTTCTTCTTTCTGCAGCATCTCACTCTGTCATACCATGCGGTCCTTAGATTAAAAACTTTCAGTATTCTTATATCAAGACATGTGAAAATATAGTCAACAGCTGTCCTTGTTGAGAAAAGTTAAAATCCACCTGGTTATTATATTTGCTTGATCATAAGACTCAACTTTTTTAAGAGTAAGACATCAAAAATTGGCAAATGTCTTAAGGTCTGAAGGTTATGTCTAAATATTTTCTATTAAGATCCTGGTGCATCTTACAGTCTAACAAAAAAATTTACCTTACTTTCATTACCTAGTCTAGTCCTTTAACCATATGACAATGTCTTTCTTTGATTACTGTTTATACTTGAACTACAACTCTCTTAAGACAGCTGATCATGTGTTGGGATCTAGATACATAAACCACACTGCTTATTTAATTCAGATGTTTTAATTAAATATTGCACTTTACAATGTTACTAATGTGCAGAAATGGAGAAGGGGAATCAACATCCAGTGTAATTACTGAAAACAAACCCCGTGAATAATTTAAAAAAACAATTAGATGCTTAAGGGAACAATTTTCTGAACAGATGAATAAAGATGGTCTTTATCATCATAACTGTGATTTTATAACTTATGTAATCACTCCTTCCGTGGAGCCAATATTACAAATAGACCCTGCCCGGCCCCCCTCCTATGGAAATATACCTCACTTCATAAAAAGAGTGCAAAATTGCACTTCTAAGAATCTAATTTGCCAGTTCTTTCAAAAAGTAACAATACAATCACCTCATTCTAAAAAGTGCATGGAGTAAGAATATTTTCCGTACCTTGGCCTCCTTGTAAAGAAAATCCAGATTCCATTCTAATCTGATTCACTGGCCCATTTACTCTGATCTCTTGGCCTCTTTGCTGCCCTAAAGCCAAGTTAATGACTCCTTCACCTGAAATGGAATAGAACATTTTTTTTTTAAAAATACTTTCAGATATTTGAAGTGTTCTGTATAGAAACATAGAAAATAGGAGTAGGCCATTTAGCCCTTCGAGCCTGCTCCATCAACCAACCTGACACAGCTGACCATCCACCTCAGAACCCTGTCCCATTTTCTCCCTATACCCTTTCATCCCTTTAGCCCAAAGAACAATAACTTCTTCGTGAAAAATTCAATGTTGTGGCCTCAATCACTTTTTGTGGCACAGAATTCTGCAGACTCACTATTGAAGAAGTTTGTCCTGATCTTAACACACTACCCATATCCTTAGAGTGTGACCCCAATGTTGGACTCGCCAGTCATTGGGAACATCCTTCTTGCGTTTACCCTGACAAGTCCCTTTAGAATTTCATAAGTTTCTATGAGACTCATTCTTCTAAACTCCGGTAAGTATAGTCCTCATTGATTCAGTCTCTAATCTTATGTCAATCCTTTCAGCCCAGGAATCAGTCTGGTAAACTTTGCTGCACTCCCTCCACAGCCAGAATATCCTTCCTCAGATAAGGAGATCAAAACAGCACAGAGTACTCCAAGGCATGGGCTCACCAAGGCAGCAAGACACATTTGCTTCCATATTCAAATCTTCTCACTATGAAGGCTAACATATTTTCTTCACTGCCTGCTGTACCTGCATATTTACTTTCAGCATTTGGTCTACAAAGACACCCAGGTCTTGATGCACCGTCCTCTTTTCCAAGCTATCGCTATTCAGGCAATAATCTGCCTTCCAGGTTTTGCTAAAGTGGATAACATCAAACTTATCCATATTATACCTTATCTGCCATGCATTTAGTCACTCACTCAACTTGCTCAAATCACTTTGAAGTATCTCTGCATCCAACTCACAGTTCAACCTGACACCCAGCTTTGTTAATAAAAGTTTGACATAAGTAATTGCTTGTCTTAATTTCCATCCAAAAGCAAAAATTTTTGATAATCGTAAATCATCGCTAACACTGTAGAAACTGAATATATCAACAGATTTTGTACAGTACATTAGCTGCTGCACTTGGTGTCTTTACACCCATTTGCAGTACCTAGATGAAATTGTGCACATCCAAGCCAGAATGTCCACCCATCCAATAATGTATTAATTACACGTTGGAAATAGATGGAATACCTTCAATCTGAACAGAAAGAATGCCCAAATCTCGGAGCTGCTGATTATTATTCTGAGCCATCAGTCGCAATCGCTCCGCAGCTTCACGGGGAATATTAAACGTTACACGGACGCTGTTCCATGGTTCCACTTTCTCTGGCCTCAGTTTCTCCGAATCTGGTCAAAATGTTAGTAAATATTTGATATTTGGTACTTGCTTCCCAAAGAATTGTTCAAGATATTAAAAGAAACATTTGCAAATATCATGGTTTAACTTAATATCATTTCACTGAGGTGGAGATTGGTCAATGGCTTTAAAAGGACACATTGTTAATTAGAGAGCCTCTGGTCAGAGGTTAATTGTTTAATACAGGGACTTGAAAAATGGAAAAGTGATTGTTTTAGGTGGCATCTCAGAAACAGAGTTTTTGGTATTCAAAGCTAGCAAATCACATCTCAGTCTGAACATAATGTGTCCATGTGGACTTTTCAATCCAACTTTTGAACCTTCAACAGACTGACTACTACCAAATTTACTTCAATGCAGGACTGGCTAGATCAAACATCTTTACACTGGTATCTTCATCATTCACTGACTGACTAGCAAATGAAAGAACGCATATCAGGATAGGGGAACACTAATTAGAACAAAACGAAATAAAAATGACTAGAATTGTAATTGACATCTCTAAAGTTTAATAGGTAATTTGACAATACTATGGCTTAGAGGTGTATTTTGTCCTTTCCGTTTTATGAAGAAAAGTTGAGACAGAAGTACTGAGCAGCCTGCTCTAAGCCAACTGAGTAAACAGCTTGTGAGGCCTTGTTTTTTTTTTAAAAAGTTGGAACAATAGAAGCAGCATGAGTGGGGTCAAGCTCCCAGAACCAGGATATTTAGTTTTAGCTTTCTGCGGTTGCTGGGGTATTAAAGCTTGATGTGGAAGCTGTCATTCCTCTCTGTTACAGCTAAAAACTGGGCTTCTCTTCCTACTGCTAGAATTGCATGTAAGACAATCTATTTTACTGAATTTGTCTTCGCCCAAGAGTGTGTTTATGGGATGTTACTATATTGGAACAATCATTTAGTAGTAGTTAACACATATTATTTTGTTATGCATTTTAATAGTTACAGTTAAGCCAATTGTTTTCTTTTCATTTTGTCTATTTTTACACAACAGTTAAAATACAAAGTATGTTTCGCTTAAAATAGAGTTATTTGACCAATCGCATTGCATCTGGAATGCAACGCCTTACACTTACCCTTAAAAAAAAAAGGTAGGAGCTAGGCTATCGTAATATATGTTGAGGGGGTTTGGTCTGGTCCATAACAGCAATGAAAAACAAGTTCAAAATGGTAGGAAGGAATAACATTCAAAATATATGTACTTTCTACGCAATTAATTCCGATTGCCTGATTTGAAAAGATTAATCCTTTGAATAGAATTCTTACCCATCTCCAGAAGGCATGACATATTAGCAATGATCATGTTTAGCTTATTCACAAAATCAGCATCCTTTATGCTCCCCTTGAAAGATATCCAAACTGTGAAATCATCCTCCCAGTCTTCCGGGTGATCTTTTCCCAACTCCACTTCCATTTCCTCAATGGTTGTAGACCACTTAGAAATAAGCATGTGTCCTAGATTTGATAATTCATCTGCATTTATTCTTTCAGCGTTTCAGGATGATGCCAATTGGTGAGCCACAGAACAGGCTGTGTGATAACCAAAAACACATAAACAGACATAAGAAGCACATTAAGGAGTAGAACTTCATGATGCACCCAGCTGCATGAACTCCAAATACAAGCTCTGAAGCTCTGTAAAAGGTTAACTCTTAGGCCTGCAGTTCCAGATTAGTGTCTTACATTTAAAAAATTATTCACATGCTATAGCAGTCAGTGGCAAGGCCAGCATTTATTGCTCGACCCCAATTGCCATTAGCCAAATGGTTGCTAGGCATTTTCAGACTGCAGTTGCGAGTCAGACTGTGGGCTTAAAATCAGACCAGGCAAGGGCAGAATGTTTTCTTTACTAAAGGACATGAGTGAGCCAAATGGGATTTTACAACAATCCCACACTTACATAGTCATTGTCATTGATATTTCAGAACGCCAATATTACCATAGTGAAAAAGGAGGCCACTCAGTCCATTCATCTGCACCAGCTCTCCAAATGAACATTATGAATTGGTGCCATTCTCCTGCCTTTTTCCGCATAACACTACATATTGTTTGAATAGAAACAATCACCTAATGCCCTGTTGAATGTCTTCATTGAACCTGTCTCCACTACATTTCCAAGTGGTTCACTGTGGACCCTAAATACTTGCTATGCAAACGTTTTGTCTCACAATACAACTGGTTCTTTTAGAAATGACATCATAACTGTGCCCTCTTGTTTTTGTCTTCTACAAATGGGAAGACGGAAGACTGAACCTGGGTCTTTGTTCATTAACGTGGCTCTAACGCGTCTTCTGACATGTGAGCACCACTAGACTATGAAATTTACTCCGGGGGAAGACAGTTGTGCTGAAAATTATGCATGGAGAGCATTCCAGTTGTCAAAGTAAGTCTTGAAAGTTTTTTTTCTATAAATAACATTGTTGCCCATGATGCTTCTCACCTCAGTATGTATAGTCTTTAAAGAAAAGACAAAAATAAAAGAAGAAAAGGATCACCACATACAGATAAAAATTATGATGCTAACCTGGTCCTTCATTTGACAACTGCATTACTTAACTAATACTACTTAGAGGTTACCCATCACCACCTGGACTATAGTGGCTAAAATGTCAGTCAATTACCATCTTACCAGCGAAACAAGGCTGGGCAATAAATGCAGTCTTGCCAATGTTACCATATCTCAAGAATAATAAAACAAAACTATAATAACAGATGACAATAAATTCCTAACAGAACATACATATTTTACACAAGTTACAGAGTGCATGGATTTGAAACCAAGTATCCAAGTTAGTTCAAAAGCAAAAGAGAATGCTGGAGGAACTCAGCAGGTCTATGAGAAAACAGTCAGTTCTGAGAAAGTCATACCGGACTCAAAACGTTAACTCTTTTTCTCTCCACAGATGCTGCCAGACCTGCTGTATTTCTCCAGCATTCTCTGTGTTTGTTTCAGACTTCCAGCGTCTGCAGTGTTTTGCTTTTATATGATTTAGTTGGCAGGCACTATGAAAAGCATTCACCAGTTCTTGTTAAAATTTAGTTTGGTCTCTTTATTTGGACATATGACCCTAATTATTGATCTGAGAAAATATAATTAAAGCATAATGTTCAAAAGGTTCAACTGCCTGCTTGAACCATAAACATGGAAGGAGCTGAACAATGCATCCAAACCAGACAGTAAATCATTGTTCAGAATTTTGAATTAATTCTGTAACAATTTTTCCTTTCTTGAATAATAGTCTGAGTACTGAATCGATCAAAATAAATTAACACAGGCAGAAGATACCAAGAACTGCAGATGCTGGAGTCAGAGTCAATACAGTGTGGAGCTGGGGAAGCACAGCAGATCAGGCTGCATCAGTGGAGTAGGCTGAAGAAGATCCTGACCCAAAACGTCGACTTTCCTACTCCTCTGATGCTGCCTGACCGGCTGTGTTCCCCCAGCTCCACACTGTTGAAATTAACACAGACCTCTGGAAGTGGCTCACCTGCCACTTTCACTTTTGGCCTACAAATTCTGTCAGGTGAGTCAAAGTCTCAAACACCTATTATTTCCCCACCATCTCTTATTAAAGCAAGTGGAATGGGCTATTTCAATGCTAAGGCTGATCATTAAACCAATTCACCTTAAAGCTAATCTTAGGTTAACACTAATTTCTGATCAATAAATAGAAGAGATTTTCTTTAAAGTCCACAGTTTTCACAATCTATTCTTATGATCTTGTCTTGATCCGTGGCACAACATACAGAGTTCTGAATGTTATTCCGGGGATGGCGAGGAAGGAAAGTGTTTGAGGAAGAGAATGAGATAGGGAGGAAAGGAGAGGCAAAACTAAACTAATATACTTCCAGTTCATCCATACAGTCAATTAACTTGAGTTTTCAGATCCAGTTTTAAAAAGCAAAACAAAGATATTTTTAAAGTGTCATCCAACGTCACTCTCCGCCCCATCTCGATTAACCTATCCTTCATGAAATCACGTTGACACCGTATTGATATTTGTCCGTAGTACCCCACCACCGTGCCTGATGATATATTCATAGAAACATAGAGAATGGAAGAGGCCATTCGGCCCATCACGTCTGTACTGCCAAAATATACTAATGCCTACAAGACCCACTTACCCACAGTAGGCTTATAGCCTTGAATGTTTTGACACTTCAAGTGCTCATCCGAAAACTTTTAAAAGGTTGTGAGGTTTCCTACCTCAACTATCTACCCAGACACTGCATTTAGGCTCCCACTGGGTGAAAAAAGTGTTTTCCTCAAATCTCCTCTAAACCTTCTGCCTTTCACTTTAAGATTACACTCTCCTGTTATTGACCCTTCAACAAAGGTGAACAGCTAAATTCTATTCAACCAGTTCTTTCCCCTCAATCTCATATACCTCTACTCCCCTCTCTGCTCCAAAAGAAAAACCTGAACATATCAGCCTCTCTTCATAGCTGAAGTCCTCCATACCAGGCAACATCCTGATAAATCTCCTTTGCACTTCCTCTAGTGCAATCACATCCCTCCAATAGTGTGGTGACCAGAACTGCAAACATTATTCCAACTGTGACCTAACCAAAGTTTTGCACAGGTCCAACATGATTTCCTTGCTCTTTTAAACTATGCCTTGACTGATAAGGACAAGTGGTCAATTCAGTGGCACAGTGGTTAGCACTACTGCCTCACAGCACCAGAGATCTGGGTTCGATTCCAGCCTTGAGTGATTGCCTGTGTGGAGTTATCACGTTCTCCCTGTGTCTGCATGGGTTTCCTCCAGTTTCCTCCTAAAATCCAAAAATGAGCAGGTTAGGTGGATTGGGCATGGTAAAATTGTCCCATTGTGTCTAGGGAAGTGCAGGGTAGGTGGGTTAGCCAAGATAAATGTAGGGTTACTGGGTCAGTCTGGGTGGGATGCCCTTCAGAGGGTTGGTACAGACTCTATTTGCACTGTAGGGTTTCTGTGATTTTGTGAAGTGTATGCTTTCTTAAGCACCCTATTAACCTGTCCTGCGACCTTCAGGGATCTATGGACAAGCACCCTGAGATCTCCCTGTTCCTCTGAGCTTCCTGTCTTCCCATGCATTGAGTAACTTTCTCACACTGATATTAAACGCACAGGTCTCTAGTGACTTGGTTTCTCCCTCTCAAGCATTTGACCTCTGCAATTGTCAGGAAAAAAAAGGCACAATTTCTGAATCTGAAGAGTTGTGAAAAATTATGACTAACAAATCTGCACTTTTCTCACCTGGGAGCAGTTACATCAATCCTCTTTTCTTATGCTCCATTACTTTCTCCATTACAAGTTTGAAGCACATGTAAATCCACTCAGTTCCTCCCCTTGACTTATTTTTACATTTCCTTGTAGTATTAGTATTGTTCTGCCTTCCTTCACTGTGAACACACAAGAAATTCCCATTTTGTCAGAATGTCATTTCTTTACTAACCATTGTAGTTTTGCCTATATCTGTCTCTAATGGACCCACTTATCTCGTTAACACACTTCTCAACATACTCATAACGTGTTTTGCTATTTTCCTGAAAATTATTTTCATATTTTCTCTTTGCATCAAATTACTTTTGTTTCCCTTCCTTAGGTGCTTTTTATAACTCTCCATGTCTGCTAGATTTCCACATTTCCTGGCAGTTGTTAGGCATTTCGCTTGAGTCCTTGCTGAATTTGCTCACCATGGTTAATTAACTACACAAGTAGAACCTTTGTTTCCTCTGTGCATGCATGGATTTTGTTTCATTCATTCAAAACAGTATTTGGTATAAGAACAACATGAAAGAACAAGAGTAGGCCATTCAGCCCTTCATCTCTCAAGCTTCTTCCAATATTGCTGATCTGATTTCAATTCCACCTTCCTGCCAAATCGCCATATCACTTTATTCCCTCAGATTAAAGAAACCTGTTGACCTTATTCTTGAATATACTTAACAGCTGAGCAACCACTGGCCTCTGGAGTTGAGAATTCCAAAGATACTTGTCACTGCTCGTCTTTCGTTTCATCCTTAACAGTTCATCTGAGATTAATTCAATTAATTCACCTCTTATCCATTTGAAGTTTCCTCACAGTTCATGACCATTTCTCATCCCTCTCAAACCTAACAACAAATTCAATCACATTATAGTCAATGATTAGATTGCTAACTAATTCTGGTTCATTGCTCATCACTAAGCCCATGGAGGTCTTTTCCATGGTTAGTTCTAAAACACACTTCTTGAAATAATGTCTTGAATACATTCCAAAAGTTGCTTGGTTTTACAATTGAGCTCTTTCGCTCTAGCCAGAAAATTAAAATTCCTCACTTGAGGGTGTTAGCATGCTGAGACCTCTGGGGGTACAGTCCCAAAAATAATGCAGATGGTGGCATGGAATGAAGCTATGTTACACTTAAATTAACATAGTAAAGAGGAGACTACTTAAGAATAGAAAAATTGTGAGAGCAGAGCTTTTATCTGCTCTGGATCAGTGAATGATAAAATACAAGGGGAAATGACTTAACAAACAAAGTTTCTCAATTCTCATGAATTAACAAGCAATATCCAATGATGTTGGCCCAGATCTTAAAGCTGGAGACTAGAGAATGACCACAGTTGTGCATCAGAACCCCATGCAAGACCCACTACACTGGCTCTGCTAGAAATGCTCAAGAAGTTTGAACCTCCTACAGGCAATTTCCCTGCTCCCCAATGCCTTCTGAAAAAGTCTGTTGATTTTGAGGCAAATTCGGAGACTTTGCACATATGGCTTATCTGGATATTTGTGGAAATGTTAAGCACATTATTTTTTTCCCCATTAATGTCTAACTATACAATGAAACAGCCCCCAACATACACAACATCCACCCACGATTCATGAAAAAGAAAACAGAAATTGCTGGAAAATCATAGTCATAGGGTCTGTATCTGTGCTGTATGACTCCTAGGTCGAAACCATTGATACCAACGAAGTTTCCCAAACTAAACTAGTCCCACTTGCCTGTGAGATAGCAACAACTGCCGATGCTGGAGTCAGAGATAACACAGCGTGCAGCTGGAGGTACACAGCAGGCCAGGCAGCATCAGAGGAGCAGGAAAGCTGACATTTCAGGTTGGGACCCTTTTTTTCTGAAGAAGGGTCCCGACCCAAAACATCAGCTTTCCTGTTCCTCTGATGCTACCTGGTCTGCTGTGTTCCTCCAGCTCCACACTGTGTTATCACCCACTTACCTGTGTTTGGCCCATATCCCTCTAAACCATTCCTATTCTTGTACCGGTCCAAATATCTTTTAAATGTTGTATCTGTACCTGCATTTGAGAGCATGGTGAAACTTGCTGATTTCGTAACTACAGCTTTTAAACTCATTTAAGCTTAATACTGAATAGAGGAAGGAGAGAAAGTACAAATTTTTTGGCTATATCTTGTCATTATGCATTTTTAAAAATTGCTAGTCAATTACAGCCAGGAATAAAACACAATGCTAAAGTTCTTGTGATATAAATAAGGAATGCTCTTCGCTATATACTTCATATCACAGGAGTGGAATTAGTGAAAATTTCACATTTACAGAGTTCTGGGTAAAATATCCCATTTTGATTTTTATGCAGGTAATTTAACAATTGGTGTCTTGAAAACAGTTCACATTACAGAAAAGAAAGTGCTGGAAGTCTTAGAAAAATAAAGGTGGATAAATCTCCAGGGCCTGATTAATTGTATCCTAGGACATTGTAGGAAGTTAGGGAAGAATGTGCAGGAGCCTAGCAGAAATATTTGTATAATCTATAACCATGTGTGAGGTGCCAGAGGACTGGAGGGTGGCTAATACGTTGTGCCTTTATTTAAGAAAAGCTGTAAGGACAAGCCAGGGAACTATAGACTTGTGAGTCTGACATCAGTGGTGGTTAAGTTGTTGGAGGTGATTCTGAATGGTTGGATTTACATGCATTTGAAGAGGCAAAGAATGATTAGGGATAGTAAGCATGGTTTTGCGCAAGGAAAATCTTCTCTCACAAACTTGATTTGGTTTGTTTTGAGGAAGTAACCAAGAAGATTGATGAGGGCAGAGCAGTAGATGTTGTTTACTTGGACTTTAGTAGAGCCTTTGATAAGATACTGCCTGGTAGACTAATTAGTAAAGTTATATCATATGGGATTCAGGGTGAGCTTGCCAACTGGATACAAAATTGGCTTGACAGTAGGAGACAGAGGGTGGTGGTGGGAGGGTTGTTTTTTTTTGACGGGGGCCTGTAACCAGTGGTGTTACACAGGAATCAGTACTGGGTCCACTTTTGTTTGTCATTTATATACACAATTTGGATGAGAATATAGGAGGCATGATTAGTAAGTTTGTGGATGATGCCAAAATTGGTGGTATAATGGACAGTGAAGAAGGTTATTTCAGAGTATGACAGGATCTTGATCAATTGGGTCAATGAGCTGAGGACTGGCATATGAACTTTAATTTGGATAAATACAAAGTTTGCATTTTGGTAAAACAAACAACGGCAGGACTTATACAATTAATGGTAAGGCCCTGGGTAATGTTGTAGATCAGAGACACCTAGGGGTTCAGGTACGTAATTCTTTGAAATTTGTGTCACATGTAGACAGGGTGGTTAAGAAGGTATTTAGCACGCTTGCCTTTGTTGCTCAGACCTTTTAGTTATGGAGTTGGGATGTCATGTTGTGGTTGTAAAGGACGTTAGTGAGGCCTCTGCTGAAGTACTATGTGCAGTTCTGGTCACCTTGTTATAGGAAGGATATTATTAAATTGGAGAGTGTTCAGAAAAGATTTACCAGGATGCTACCGGGAATGGATGGTTTGAGTTATAAAAATAGGCTGGGACTTTTTTTTCACTGGAGCATAGAAGGTTGAGGGGTGACTTTATAGGGGTTTGGAAAATCATGAAGGGCATAGATAAAGTGAATAGCAAAGGTCTTTTCTCTGGGAGGAGGGAGGGAAAGAATTCATAACTAAGGGCAACCTTTTAAAGGTGAGAGGCAAAAGATTTAAAAAGGACATGAGGGGCAACTTTTCTGCTTTTGTTTTACATAGAGAGTGGTTAGTGTGTGGAATGAACTGCGAGAGGAAGTTGTGGATGCAGCTACAGTTAAGTTTAAAAGACATTTGGAGGGATATGGGCCAAACGCAGGCAGGTGGGATTAGTTTGGTTTGGGAACATGGTTGGCGTGAACTAGTTGGACCGAAGGGTCTATTTCCATGCTTTATGACTCTATAACTGTAAAATACCACACAAGTAACTGTATAGGTATCTTCTTTCACAATATTTAGAATCAAGCTAACATTCAAAATTTAATTATATATTTATCTTCTCTGGGTTTCTTTCATTGAGGGCTTAACATTAAGACATATGCATAGAGCCAAAGAAATGATATGACTATACAAGCAAAATATTGCAGAAACTACAAATAAAAAGGCTAGGCATATTCAACAGACTTGAAATCTTAACAATGCTAGTCTCCACAGATGCCGTCTGACCTGCTGATGGATATCTTAAAATACAATGGAACATAGAACATAGAACATAACAGCGCAGTACAGGCCCTTCGGCCCTCGATGTTGCGCTGACCTGTGAAACCAATCTGAAGCCCGTCTAACCTATACGATTCCATTATCATCCAGATGTTTATCCAATGACCATTTAAATGCCCTTAAAGTTGGCGAGTCTACTATTTTTGCAGGCAGGCCATTCCACGCCCTTACTACTCTCTGAGTAAAGAACCTACCTCTGCATCTGTCCTATATCTATCACCCCTCAATTTAAAGCTATGTCCCCTCGTGCTAGCCATCACCATCCGAGGAAAAAGGCTCCCACTGTCCACCCTATCTAATCCTCTGATCATCTTGTATGTCTCTATCAAGTCACCTCTTAACCTTCTTCTCTCTAACGAAAACAGCTTCAAGACCCTCAGCCTTTCCTCAGAAGACCTTCCCTCCATACCAGGCAACATCCTGGTAAATCTCCTCTGCACCCTTTCCAATGCTTCCACATCCTTCCTATAATGCGGTGACCAGAACTGTACGCAATACTCCAAGTGCGGCCGCACCAGAGTTTTGTACAGCTGCAACATGACCTCATGGCTCCGAAATTCAATCCCTTTACCAATAAAACCTAACATACTGTACGCCTTCTTAACAACGCTATCAACCTGGGTGGCAACTTTCAGTGATCCATGCACATGGACACCGAGATCTTTCTGCTCATCCACACTACCAAGAATCTTACCATTAGCCCAGTACTCTGTATTCCTGTTACTCCTTCCAAAGTGAATCACCTCACACTTTTCCGCATTAAACTCCATTTGCCACCTCTCAGCCCAGCTCTGCAGCTTATCTATGTCCCTCTGTAACCTGCAACATTCTTCCGCACTATCCACAACTCCACCAACTTTGGTGTCATCTGCAAATTTACTAACCCATCCTTCTACGCCCTCATCCAGGTCATTTATAAAAATGACAAACAGCAGTGGCCCCAAAACAGATCCTTGAGGTACACCACTAGTAACTGAACTCCAGGATGAACATTTCCCATCAACCACCACCCTCTGTCTTCTTACAGCTAGCCAATTTCTGATCCAAACCGCTAAATCACCCTCAATCCCATGCCTCCGTATTTTCTGCAATAGCCTACCATGGGGAACCTTATCAAACGCTTTACTGAAATCCATATACACCACATCAACCGCTTTACCCTCATCCACCTGTTTGGTCACCTTCTCAAAGAACTCAATAAGGTTTGTGAGGCACGACCTACCCTTCACAAAACCGTGTTGACTATCCCTAATCAAATTATTCCTTTCCAGATGATTATAAATCCTATCTCTTATAATCCTTTCCAACACTTTACCCACAACCGAAGTAAGGCTCACTGGTCTATAATTACCAGGGTTGTCTCTACTCCCCTTCTTGAACAAGGGAACAACATTTGCTAGTCTCCAGTCTTCTGGCACTATTCCTGAAGACAATGACGACATAAAGATCAAAGTCAAAGGCTCTGCAATCTCCTCTCTAGCTTCCCAGAGAATCCTAGGATAAATCCCATCCGGCCCAGGGGACTTATCTATTTTCACACCTTCCAGAATTGCTAACACCTCCTCCTTATGAACCTCAATCCCGTCTAGTCTAATAGACTGTACCTCAGTATTCTCCTCAACTACATTGTCTTTTTCCTGTGTGAATACTGACGAAAAATATTCATTTAGCGCCTCTCCTATCTCTTCGGACTCCACGCACAACTTCCCACTACTGTCCTTGACCGGCCCCAATCTTACTCTAGTCATTCTTTTATTCCTGACATACCTATAGAAAGCTTTAGGGTTTTCCTTGATCCTACCTGCTAAAGACTTCTCATGTCCCCTCCTGGCTCTTCTTAGCTCTCTCTATAGGTCCTTCCTGGCTAACTTGTAACTCTCAAGCGCCCTAACTGAGCCTTCACGCCTCATCTCTACATAAGCCTCCTTCTTCCTCTTGACAAGAGATTCAACTTCTTTAGTAAACCACGGTTCCCTCACTCGACCACTTCCTCCCTGCCTGACAGGTACATACTTCTCAAGGACACGCAGTAGCTGTTCCTTGAACAAGCTCCACATTTCAATTGTGCCCAGCCCCTGCAGTTTCCTTCTCCATCCTATGCATCCTAAATCTTGCCTCATCGCCTCATAATTGCCTTTCCCCCAGCTATAACTCTTGCCGTGCGGTATATACCTATCCCTTTCCATCGCTAAAGTAAATGTAACCGAATTGTGGTCACTATCGCCAAAATGCTCACCTACCTCCAAATCTAACACCTGGCCTGGTTCATTACCCAGTACCAAATCCAATGTGGCCTCGCCTCTTGTTGGCCTATCTACATACGGTGTCAGAAAACCCTCCTGCACACATTGGACAAAAACTGACCCATCTGAAGTACTCAAACTATAGCATTTCCAGTCAATATTTGGAAAGTTAAAGTCCCCCATAACAACTACCCTGTTACTTTCGCTCCTATCCAGAATCATCTTTGCAATCTTTTCCTCTCCATCTCTGGAACTTTTCGGAGGCCTACAGAAAACTCCCAACAGGGTGACCTCTCCTTTCCTGGTTCTAACCTCAGCCCATACTACCTCAGTAGACGAGTTGTCATCAAACATCCTTTCTGCCACCGTAATACTGTCCTTGACTAACAATGCCACACCTCCCCCTCTTTTACCACCTTCCCTGATCTTACTGAAACATCTAAACCCCGGAACCTGCAACAACCATTCCTGTCCCTGCTCTATCCATGTCTCCGAAATGGCCACAACATCGAAGTCCCAGGTACCAACCCATGCTGCAAGTTCACCCACCTTATTCCGGATGCTCCTGGCATTGAAGTAGACACACTTCAAACCACCTTCCTGCCTGCCGGTACACTCCTGCGACCTTGAAACCTTATTTATGACCTCACTACTCTCAAGCTCCTCTACACTGGAGCTACAATTCAGGTTCCCATCCCCCTGTTGAATTAGTTTAAACCCTCCCGAAGAGCATTAGCAAATTTCCCCCCCAGGATATTGTCAAAATGTCCAACTGATACAGGGCTGAATTCTGCTATGCCCTGAACAATGTGGGCAATGAGGAGATAGCTGGGAAAATATGGCGAGAATGGAAAAAATGTGAGTTTTGATGCCAGGTGACAAGAACATCCAATTTAGCGCATGAAGTTTCCATGGCTAGATAAGGGTCTCACTTGTGGGTGTCGAGGGACCTATTTGCATGCATTAATATTTCATCATTGTTACCTAATTTTGCCTTATCTATATGCAGGCTGCTATCTTCCCCAGCAGTGGAGAGAAACCAGATGGTGGCAATTCCCAACATTAACGTCTGAGAGGATACCTAGCGACTAAATTTCCTGGTTTCTTCTCCAGGTTTCTGTCTTGCCAGCATTCACCAACACCTAATAAAAACCAAAAGAACTGCGGATGCTGTAAATCAGGAACAAAAACAGAAGTTGCTGGAAAAGCTCAGCAGGTCTGGCAGCATCTGTGAAGAAAAAGTCAGAGTTAACGTTTCGGATCCATTCTGAGCAAGGGTCACTGGACCCGAAACGTTAACTCTGATTTTTTTCTTCACAGATGCTGCCAGACCTGCTGAGCTTTTCCAGCAACTTCTGTTCTTGCTCACCAACACTGACATGGGCAGATACTGCCTGGAAATCGCACAAATAGAGGCTGGAATAAGCTAAGCACAAGCCTCAGCACACCACATTGGTACATCTCAGACTCACTCACTTCAGTATTACACTTTGGAACTCACCAATACCCAACAATTCAATTCTGCTGCCAGAATGCTTTGCACACAGGAACAGGCTCCAATTTCATGCATTGGCATAGGCTGTATCTCAGGGCTCTTGGGTTGCTTTCTCAGTACTCACTCACTTTGCACCTACTTAGATGCTTACAGCATCTCTGCCTTGCCTAGTCTTTTTGCTCGTTGCCACCTCATTTGGAACTTAAATGCTCAACATACTGGTCTGGCAGCACGTGGAGAGAAAACAGTGATAACGTGTCGAGTTCTAGATTTTGAGCCCTTTTATATTCTAAAAACCACCATAAGGGGGATATGAAGATATTTCAACTTGTAAGGAATCTAAATCTTAAGAATTTAAGTGCAATGATATTCACTGAGAAATCCAAAAGGAACTTGGAAAAAAAATTTATTTCCCCAGACAATGGTTAGTATGCGGAACTTATTAACATGTGGAGTAGTTGAGTAAAATATCATGAATACATTTAAAGGGAAGCCAGTTTTTCTTACCTCTCCATTGTCATTTTTCTTCCTTTCTCTCTCTCAATCCAATTTTTTCCTTGCCTCTGACTTAGAATCTGATTTATTTAATTTATTTATTGTATCTGTTTAGTGAGTTTAGAAACTGGTATTTTAGAAATAGAAACATGGATAGAATTCTATGAAAACCATGATTTAGTATTTATCAGAAAACAATAATAATAGTCTGCCTGAAAAAATCCGTGCATACGGAAAAACAAATGAACCAGTTCTTCAAAGAAAGCCGCTGCTGAGATGATTATTTCCCCCACAGTACAGGGATTATGGATCAGTCTGTCGAAGATCTAGCTGATGAGTAAAAGCACTTAACTGTAAACAGTGAAACATTGGATCCTTTCTTGCTTCAATCTTAGTCTCGTAAAAATGGGAATCTTGTTAAGAATTGGGAACATTTCCACAATTTAGTGTCGTATCTCCTAGTATCCTTTCTCACATCTGCTCCTGTTCAGAGTTCAGATTCAGAATGTACATGTTACGGTTAGGCTGTGGATTTACAACATCGACTTTATCATGAGACAAGTTACTACTTCCTAAGTTGTAAGTATCAAAGCGACTGGACTAAAATGTTCACATCAATGAGATGTACCTCTTCATAATTTTAGCAAATGTTTTACTGATTGTGACAATTTACTGAAATATAAACAGATATTCACTCAATACCCACTCAAAACTTTTGGTTCTGAGGAAGGGTCACTGGACCCGAAATGTTAACTCTGATTTTTTCTTCACAGATGCTGCCAGACCTGCTGAGCTTTTCCAGTAACTTCTGTTTTTGTTTCTCAGAGATTGATTTAATGGATTTCAATCATAACATTAAACATCAACTCAACCAGACAAAGCTGTGCTAAAGAACAACTGAGTTGTGTAACAAATTAATGTCTCTTATTATGGCTAAATTTGAGGAAAACAACAAGTATAATTTCTTGTATTAATGTAATTAATCCTTTCACAATACTGTCAATAATTTGACATGCTCACAAGTAAACATTACTAAAATCTTAACAACAGCACTTTTACTGTTGAAAACCCATGTTTTTTTCAAGTATATGTTCCTTAAATAATCCCTGCAAACTATTCCTATTTCTCCAAGGAGCATTACCTTACAAAAGATGTAACAAGGCACAAAACTTAACAATATTTCTCAAAGACATTTGTGAAACAAGCCTGTAAAGGTGCAACTTTTATGTAAAAGCAAAATACTGAGGATGCTGGAAATCTGAAACAACACACGAAGAATGCTGGAGAAACTCAGCAGGTCTGGCAGCATCCGTGGAGAGGGAAACAGAGTTAACACTTTGAGTCCAGCATGACTCCACTTCAGAACAGCATTCTGTATTTTTTGCGACTTTTGCATGTTAATGCATAAATTATTAAGTACTTAAAAATTAATCTGCAGCCTATATGCCAACTTTGTGCATCATGCATTTTAAGATCAATAGCCTTAAAATTTCAAGATCTTCCCCCTACCTAATGTTCACAGTAACATGGATCACAAAAAGCTTGATTTGCTTGGATGCGCCGTTAGACAAAATAGAATTATGTACCGTGTATAAGATTCTGAAAATACAAAATCTCAAGATCTAGGACTACGAATGTGTAATTACAAAACTCTGAGGTGTACACAGAAATATTCTGCACCAGTGACAACCCAACAATTTAGTATGCTTCTGTTCACTATAGTTCAATACAGCATCTCACTGTATCAATGGAAGGACCTATGCCCCTACAGACCAGTGTGGACCAAGACAACATGAAGGACTTTGTCTTAAAACGTTGCAATTTAGTCTACATTCATGTGCCATTGGTTACTGATGAATATACCTGCAACACCTGCATTAGCACAATTAATAAGGCAGAATAAATCACAACATGAAAGAAATTTTAAGAAACACTTCTGCTTGAAGTACAGAAGAACTTGTTACCTGTCAACTATCTTAAAAAGGTACCAACCAATTACATATAAAAATGTAGTGACAGTGCAAGGTGTAAGCTGTATGTAGTGGGTCAGTGTCAAAGTAAAAGTAAAAATCAACACCATTGAAAAGGGCCTATTTGCACACCAACAAATTTTTCAGCTAAAGTGTCACAGAAAAATTAATTTTACCAAGAAGAATTATTTTTAAAATATCAACCTGAGAGATCTACATTCAATACTTGACAGAAAAGTTCATGTGAAAGTGTATGCCTTGTAAAAACAGTAAGCTGAAAAAGACAGTAAGTTATTACATGCTCTATAGCTGGTTTCTACTCATCATTCCACACAGAAAAGCTGTTTAAATGGATCTCATGCACAGCAATCATTGAGCCACTTATATAAAAACTTCAATGCATAATTTAAAAATCAAACAAGTTCTTAGTAGAACTTAGTAAAACCAGTTCAGAGGAAGGATCACCGGACCTGAAACATTAACTCTGTTTTTTCCTTCACAGATGCTGCCAGACCTGCTGAGCTTTTCCAGCAACTTTGTCTTTGTTCTTAGTAAAACTGTTTATTTCATCCTTGAAGCAAGTTTCTGGGAGCAGCTAAAGACACACATCCGTCACATTCAAATTCTTTCCTATAGGTTTAAATCCAAGCCAACAGAAACAGACTAATTTACAGACCAAAAACAGAACATTTATCGTTAAGGATTTAACTGGCAGTCAAATTCATAACAAGTAAGAATTTGATCAAGTTACCCAATGTTAGTATTTTCAAAATTTAAGGAAGAAATTAGGGAACTTCTTTAATAAGGATAAATAATTTGAAGATGAAAGACAGAATTACATCAGTTAATATAAAAAAATCACATTGATTGTACAACACATTGCTTCTGTAACAACATATTTAACTAATGATGATGTAGCCCCGTTTCTGCAAATGTATAGACAAACATCAGAAATAACCTTGCCCTTACGATTTATGTGCTTTTACTATTGAATTCAACAGAAAATGCAATACAAGATTTATTGAAGTAAAATTAAACTGCATTTAACATGACAGGAAAATTGTCATCATTGCATCCTTCAAACAGAACAAAACAAATAACTTGATTATAATCACTATCAGACCATAAGTAAGGAAAAGTGACATTCGTACTCTGCCCAAAAGGGTGGTGGAAGCCTATTCAAAGGTACTTTTCAAAAGCGAATTGGATAAATATTTGAAAAGTGCAACTTGGCAGGGGTAATGACAAAAGAGACGAGGCTTAAGGACTTATTGCAGATTTTGTTTCAAAGCGGCAGCAAAGGCATAATAGGTCAGAAGGTCGCCTTCTAGATTATTATGAGAAATTAAACAGACCACAACTGTGTTTAACACCGAACAAGGGAATGTGACAATTGGGAGGAAACGCTGTGATACGAACTGACAGATCGATCTCAGGCGCGCCGTGAGAGAAATATTCTTAAAAACATATGGATAGCTGGTTTGTATTTAAATTAATCGACTAAGCGAACTAGGAGGTTTGGGTATCAACATCACACCCTACATAGAGGCGGAGAGGGAAGGCAAAGCTCGAAACACTGCGGCACAATGAATGACAGGGGGGGGTTAAGAGTGGCACCGGGCCCGGGATTGATGTCAAGCTCCCTCTGCACCGGAGAGTAGCCCGAGGCTCGCAGGGCCCCGGTCTCTGTCACAAACTTACCGGCCTCCGTCAAGCCGCCGACCCAGCCGCTCTCATGCCTCTGATCACTGCTGGAACGTTAGTTTCACACAGCCATAAATTTCACAGATTGATGCTGAATAGAATTCGCGATCTGCTCCCTCCTCCCCCTCCCATCCCCCCCCCCTCCAAAACCCGTCAACACAGGGACCAGCATCCACAGAGAACTACCCACTGGCCGACCCCCCAAACAGCCGCGCTCCCATTGGGCCCTCCTCGACGGAGGCGTGTATCGGGCTGCAGTAAGGTGCCGTCCCATAGGTCGACGCGTCAGCCAATCAAAATCTAGGGCCGGCTGCGTGGTGACGTCAGGACCCGCCCCGGCGGCTGCGAAAACTCCACCCACTGGAGGGATCGCGCAAACTTTTCTGTTCCAAGATAACAAGGTGTAGAGCAGGATGAACACAGCAGGCCAAGCAGCATCAGAGGAGCAGGAAGGCTGACGTTTCGGGCCTAGACCCTTCTTCAGAAATCTAGTACTATATTCAGCATTTTGTTATGTTACCTTGATTTAGTTATTTAAGGTATAATTTGCCTGGATAGCACACAAAACAATGCTTTTCACAGAAAACAACAAATGTTGGAGATCACAGTGGGTCAGGGAACATCCATGGAGAGAGTGCAAGCTAACTTATCAAGTCTAGATGACTCCTCATATTCGCTGTATCTCGATATGTGACAGTAATAGTCTGGGAGAGGGCCGCGCATGCGCCTCTTAGTCACCATGGGAATAAACGCGCATGCGCTTCGCCAGGACCTGCCGGCGAAGCCATTTTCTTCGCTGGTCTGCTGTTTATTGTCAGCTTTCTGCTTCCCTGGAAGGGGTCTTTGTGGTGCACTGCTAATGTCCCTATCTCTGAACAAGAAGGCCTAGGTTAGTTCAAGTCTCACCTGCTCCAGAACTGTGAAATAACATCAGAAAACAAAATTGAACAATAATTCTTTTGTGCAGTGGTAATGACCCTACTTCTGAATCAGGAGGCTTGGGTTCAAGCCCTACCTGCTCGAGAGATATGTCATGACATCTCTGGACAGTTTGATTTGAAAAATATCTTTGATTTGATTTATTACTGTTGCATATTGAGACACAGCGAATCTGATGAGTCATCTAGACTTGAAAAGTTAGCTTGCATTCTCTCCATGGATGTTCCCTGACCCACTGTGATCTCCAGCATTTGTTGTGTTCAGTGAAAAGTATTGTTTTGTCTGCTATCCAGGCAAATTATACCTTGTATAACTAAATCAAGGTAATAGAACAAAATGCAATATAGTATTACAGCTAAAGAGAAGGTGCAGGGAAAGATCAACTTTATTATATGAGACCTCTGTTCAAAAGTATAAATAATGGTTCTCATAGTCAAGTGGTAATGTTCCTAACTCTGAGTTGGACCTGTTTGAGAGGTGTGTCATGTCATCTTTGATCAGAAAAAATGTCTGCAGCCCACCTGGAGTCAAAAAATTCAACTTATACAGGGAGCACTGATTTCTGGTAGTCCCTGACTTCAATCTCAGATTTGAGTAACCTGGTTCTCAAATATTCTTCTTTTCACTTAGCTGAAAAGCCAAGCAGTTATATTGGAGGCAATGATGAATTTCACTGTTTATGCCTCAAGAAGACAACGGGTTCCCAAGTTATGGAGAATGATCCATGTTCACAGCATCCCACTGTTAATCTTAATCAATGGGGTTGGAGTGGGAAATGGTTGTGCTATGACTTTCTGAGAATTACTTTGGGATGTTCAGACTGTTTTCCTTGTCAGGGAGGAAGCTGAAAGGAGATCTGACATGTTCAAGATAGTGAGGGCTCTGAACAGAGTAGACAGGGAGTAACTGCACCCACTTGTGCAAGAATCAAGAATGACAGGGTGCAGATTTAAAGTAATGGACAAAGGAAGCAAGGCAGTAGTTTGGATTTGGAATACACTGCCTGAGACTGTGATGGAGGCAGGTTCTGTGGCTTTAAGAGATGTGTTTTGTCTTGGTTACTTTTAAAACGAGATGGGGTACAGGTAATGAGCAGTCTGTGAGAAGACAAACAACTTGTGAAGCCTTGGGATTTTTTTTAAAGTTGTAACAGTAGTGCAGCATGTATGGATGTGATCAAGCTCTCACAGATCCAGGATTTTTAGTTAGGTTTCAGCAGTTGTTGCTGGGGTCTCAGTGGGATAGGAAAGCAGTGAATCCCTCCTGGCTACTACATTCTCACTCATAATTGTCTTTTGATGTTCTTTCCTCATGGATTAGAGAACTGCATGTGAAATAGTCTGTTTTCTGAATTTGCCTTTTTGCTAAGGGTGTGTTTATGAGATGTTACCAAATTGGAACAGTTAATTAGTCATATTTACTATTTATTATTGTGTTAAGTTTTCCAATAGAATTAGGTTATTGTAAGTTCTTCTGTCTTTTGTTGTGTTTTAACTATAGTGTTTGAATAAATTGTGTTTTGCTTAACGTTAAGTAGTTTGACCAATCAAATTGCATCTGGAACACAGCACCTAACATTTACCTTTAAAATAAAAACAAATTTAGAGTCTAGGCTACCTTCTTAATATATTTTGAGGAGGTCTGGTCTGGTCCATGACAGTATTTTCAAAAGAGAATTAGCCTGTTGCCTGAAAAGGAAGACTTCTTGGTAAGGGGAGAAGGCTGGAAAATGGCAATTAGTTAAAATGACCAAAGATACAGTGGACTGAATAGTCTCCTTCTATGCTGTAACAATTCTGTGATTCTGGGTATTTGGCCCAATTTCTCACTTACTCATCAAGGACGTGCCCTCAACCCTTCTTGAAAAGACACCCCAGCTTTTTTTTTTAACCTTCACCACCCCATACCAATCTTCTGCTTAATGATGTAGATTCTTCTAGAATTGCCTAATTATAGCTGTCTGTTTGTAAGTAGAAATAAAAATAGGAAGTGGTGGAAATACTTAGCAGTTTGTAAGAGCATTTGTGGAGAGAAGTGGAATAAACATTTCAGGTCTGTGACCTCTGATCCAAACTAGGAGAAATTAGAGATGTAATAAGCTTTCAGCAAGGGCTGGGCAGGACAAAAACAAAAGAAAGTTTTGTGACAGAAGAGTTTGAAAGACTGAAGCATTAGTCTTACATTGCCAAAGAAATTGGTGATGGGTCAAGAAAAGAAACAGAAATAAAAAATGTGCCTAGAATAGATGCGATGCTGACTGAAAAGAAAATGAAACAAGCAAAGAAAATGAAATGGAACAGAGATTATAGTCTGAACCCAGCAAAGAGTTTGGAAAGCTGAATTCAAAGGTGACACGCTGTTCCTCAAGGTTGTGCTTAGCTTCACTGGAACACTGCAGCTAGCAAAGTACGGAGATGTTAGTGTGGGAGCCAGATGTCAAATGACAGACCACTAGAAGCTCAAGGTGGTCCTTACAGGTGTTCCATGAATTGGTCACCAAATCTCCATTTGGTGTCCCCAGTGTAGGGACCATGTAAATAGTGAATACAGTAGATAAAACTGAAAGCATACTTAAATGAGATACAACAAAGTGTGGAGCTGGAGGGATACAGCAAGTCAGGCATCATCAGAGGAACAGGAAAGTTGACGTTTCAGGTCGGGACCCTTCTTCAGAAATTTTCCAGTAGGGTCCTGACCCAAAATGTCAACTTTATTGCTCCTCTGACGCTACCTGGTCTGCTGTGTTCCTCCAGCTCCACACACTGTTATCTAGGAATAAATTGGTCTTTTGCCAAGTGGCAGACAGTGATTAATGGGGTGTTGTAAGTATTAGTGCTTGGGCCCAGCTATTCACAATATATATAAAAGACCTGGATGAGGGAACTAGAAAGCCATAGAAATATACCGCATGGAAACAGACCCTTCAGTCTAACTCGTCCATGCCGACCAGATATCCTAAATTAATCTAGTCCCATTTGCCATAATTTGGCCCATATCTGTCTAAATCCTTCCTATTCATGTTCCCATCCAGGTGCCTTTTAAATATTGTAATTGTACCAGGCTCCACCATCTCCTCTGATAGCTCATTCCATACATACACCATCCTCTATGTGAAAAGGTTGCCCCTCAGGTCCCTCTTAAATCTTTCCCTTAAACCTTAAATCTGTGCCCTCTATTTTTGGACTCCCCTACCCTGGGAAAAAGACCTTGGCTAATCACCCTATCCATTCTCCTCATGATTATATTAGACCAAATGAAACATTTCCAGTTTTGCTGCTGACACAAAACTGGATGAGATTGTGAATTGTGAGGAGGATGCAAGGAGGCCTCAAGGTGATTTAGATAAATTGAGAGAGTTGTCAAACATATGCAGAAACAACACAACATGGCTAACTGTGAGGTTAATCACTTACGTATAAAAAATCAGAAAGGCAGCATATTATTCAAATGGTGATATATTGGGAATGTGGATGTACAAAGGGATCTGGATGTCCTTGTATGCCAGTCTATGAAAGTAAACAGGCAGGGTCAGCATGTAATTAGGAGGCAAATGGTACATTGGCCTTCATTGCAAAAGGATTTGAATTCAGAAGTAGGGATACCTTACTGAAATTATACAGGACCCCAGTGAGACCACACGTGGAGTATTGTGCACAGTTTTGGTCTCCCTCCCTAAGAAAGGATATAACTGAGGAAGTTCAGTGAAGATTCATGAAGTTGATACTCAGGATGGCAGGAATATCCAAGAGGAGAGATTGATTCCACTGAGCCTGTATTCATTAGAGCTTATAAGGATCTTGTTGAAATGTATAAAATTATAACAGGGCTGGACAGACTAATTACAGAGAGGATGTTTTCCTTGTTTAGGGAGTCTGGAACTAATTTCAGGATATGGAGTAAACCATTTAGGACTGAGATTCAAGAAAAATTTCTTCACTCAAACGGTATTGTGTGAAATTCTCTACCACAGATCTCTATGGAGGCCAAATCACTCAATATATTCATGAAAGAGATACATAAATTCTTAGATTTAAATGTATCAAAGGGTATAGGGAGAAACCATCCTTTTAAATTCTAATGAATACAGGCCCAGTGGAACCAATCTCTCCTCTTGGACAATCCTGCCATCCCCAGTATCAAGGTAGACAGACAGGAGGCTGGAAAAACACAGCAAACCAGGCAGCATCTGGGGAAGGAGAAGTCATGTTTCAGGTATTATCCTTCTTAAGGACTGGACATGGGGGTAGGTGGAACTGCAGAAAAGGGGGATGTAGGGACACCCGTAGTTGGTATGACCTGGTTGGTCAATGGGAGGGCTAAATCCAGTTGGTAGCTGGAATGGAAAGGAGGAGGCTGTAGGTGGAATAGTAGGGAGGAGGCAGGGCTGGAAAGGGAGCCGGGGAATGGGTGGGAAGGTTATTTAAATTTACAGAACTCAATGTTATGTCCTGCAAGCTATAATTTCAAATAACCTTCCCAACAATCCCCTGGCTCTCTTTCCAGCCCTGCCTCCTCCCTTCCATTCCAGCTACCAACCGGATTTATCCCTTCCATCCACCAACCATGTTGTACTGACTACCGGTGTCCACCTATCACTACCATTCCGCTACCCTCCCCCCGCCTTTACCTGCAGCTCCCCTTACTCCCACATGCAGCCCTGAACAAGGCTAATACCTGAAACGTTAACTTCTCATCCACATGCTGCCTGGCTTGCTGTGTTTTTCCAGCCTCCTGTTTGTCTACCTTGGATTCCAGCATCTGTAGTTTTTTCTTTGTCTCTAACCCAGTATCAGGGTACTGAGTTCGATGATCAGCTGCGATCACATGGAATGACAGAGCAGGTTCAACGGACAAAATGGCTTATCGCTGCTCTTAACTTCCATGTTTCTTTGAATACAGAGACTGATGGTTTGGAAGATGAGGGCAAAAGGAACCCTGTTGTAATTCTGGGAAGGATTGGGAGGGATAAGAACAGAATTTCAGGAAATATAGCAGACACAGTCAAAGGCCCTCTCATCTACATATAGGATATAGAATGGAGATCTTGAATGGGGAAAAAGATGACAACTCAGAAATGCAATTAACCAATTTACTTTTAATTTAATTTATTGTTCTAACTGATCATTACATTAAGGTCAGTCTTATTTCAATAGTTCAATGATCACATACTGTATTAAACACATGTCTTTATATAATAAAACATGTTTATCTTATGGTTGTATTATTAGCAAAATTTTAGACAGTTAAGTCACCCCTTCCTTGTATTTTGAGATAATTATTCAACTGTTCAATGTCTAAAGACCGGCTGTCTAAGCCTTCATCAGACATACTGTGCTGCATAACCAGAACTTAATCCATTGGCTTCCTTGTGCGTTGAGAATCACTCAATTTTAATTTCTCATCTGACCCATCTCTGTCTGCTTATGATTTACATATTTATGTCTTGCATAAGCCTTGGGCTAATTTACATTGGCATTGCTGGATTTTGAAGGCACCAGAATTTGTACCTTCTCTAAAGCACCTTTTGAGCAACTGGGTTCTTCGTAGAATGAGGAATGTAATTTTTTTTAGCAATTTTATCATTTGTATTTATTCACAAAACGTGAGCTCCAGAAAACTAGGGAATCAATTTCTGATCTTTCAACATTAGTACTTTGTTGGCTCAAAACAGTCTGTGGTTACAGAAGCATCCGTGTTACCATCCTCTGCATTAGAAGTGCCAATTAAGTGGATTTGCTTTGCCCTGCCATCTGCTATCCCTCCTAATTACCATAGGTAATTAACACGAATTAATGAACGACAAGAAAAAAAACTTGGATTTATATAGTGCCTTCACTGAACCTTAGGATATTGCAAAATGCCAATGAAGTGTAGTCATTGTTGCAATGTTAGAAACTGCAGCTAATTTGAATACAGCAGAATCCTGTAAACAGCAATGTGATAATGACCCAATTCTTTTTTTTAATTTTTGGGATGTTGGTTGAGAGATAGATATTCACCAGGACACTGGGGATAACTCCCTGTTCTTAGGGAACAGACAGATTTGGTGCCTCAACTTAAAAACGGCATCTCCACCAGTGCACTACTCCTTCAGTTCTGTCGAGGTTTTTGTGACTCAAGTCACTAAATCAGGACTTAAATGCACAATTTTACTCAGAAGCTCTTAAGAACTCAGAAAAAACCTCACTTATTCGTTACTTCATGCAGATAAACAACTTAGATGTCCATAACTCTGTCCCATGGTATCCAAGTCGTGCCTGTTAGGCAGAAGTCAACAGATCGTGTGAATTTCTTCATTGCTGCATTTTATCCTGGGTTAAAAAAAAATCAAAACATAATCATGTTGTCAATCACATTTCATAACAAACTTCAAGAATGAGGCAGATTCTGAATCCCTTTGCAACCCTACAATCTTTGGCTGTTCACCATCCTCTTTGATGTACTTTGGGAATAAGGCGTGGAGTAGAAAAAGTTAGAAGTAGAAATTAAATTCCCCATGTTCATGTTGAAGTGGTATTCAATTTTTTTAAGGGAGGAGATTCCAGTAAATATTAACATGTTAACCTCATGGGAAATAAGGCAGTGCAAGTGACTGAAGTGTTAGTAGGGGAACACTTTGGGACTAGTGATCATAATTCTATTAGTTTTAAAATAGTTATGGAAAGGGATAAGTTTTCGATAAAAGTTAAAGTGCTTCATTGGAGTAAGTCAGTTTTTAATGGTATTAATCAAGAACTTTCAAAAGTTGATGGGGTAGACTGTTTGGAGGTAAAGGGATGATTGACAAGTGGGAGGCTTTCAAAAGTCTGATAACAGAAGTTCAGAGGCCTTATTTTCCTATTAGAGTGAAGGGTAAGGCTGGGAAAAGTAGGGAACAATGGACGAATAAAGATATTGAGGTTCTAGTCAAGAATAAGAAAGAAAAGAGCAAAGGAGTATCTAGAGAGAGAGAATAGGGCCCCTTAAAGATCAATGAGGTCACCTATGTGTTAAACCTCAGGAGATGGGTGAGATACTAAATGAATATTTCATGCCAGTTTTTACTGTAGAGAACAAAATGGAGATGAGAGAACTCAGGGAAATAAATATTGATATTTTGAAAACAGTTCACATTACAGAATTTCTGGAGGTCTTAGAGAACATAAAGGTGGACAAATCTCTGTGATCAAGTTTATCCCAGGATGTTGTTGGAAGTTAGGGAAGAAATTGCAGGGGCCTCAGAAATATTGGTATAACAGAGCTGGAGGACTGGAAGGTGGCTAATGTTTTGCCTTTATTTAAGAAAGGCTGTAAGGAGAAGTATGGGAACAATAGCCCTGTGAGCCAGACAGGGTAAGTTATTGTAGGTGATTCTCAAAACTATGATTTACATGTGTTTGGAGAGGCAAGGACTGGTTAGGGATAGTCGGCATGGTTTTGTAGGCTAATTAGTAAAGTCAGATCATGTGGGATTCAGGGTGAGCTTGCCAATTGGATACAAAATTGGCTTGATGGTAGGAGACAGAGGGTGGTCATGAAGGATTGTTTTTCGGACTGGAGGTCTGTGACCATTTCTTCACCCAAAGAGTGGTGAGCCTCTGGAATTCATTACTACTGAAAGTAGTTGATGCCAAAACTCTGAATGTATTCAAGAGGTGGCTAGATGTAGCACTTGGGGTGAATGGGATCAAAGCTTATGGGGAGAAAGCAGGATTAGGCTATTGAGTTGGACAATCAGCTATAATTGTGATGAATGGCGGAGCACGCTCGAAGGGCCAAATAGCCTCCTCCTGCTCCTGTCTTCAATGTTTCTATGACCAGTGGTGTTCCACAAGGATTGGTACTGGGACTACTTTTGTTTGTCATTTATATAAACGATTTGGATGAGAATACAGGAGGAATGGTTGGTAAGTTTGTAGATGACACCAAAATTGGTGGCATAGTACACAGTGAAGAACGTTATCTAAGAATACAAAGAGATCTTGCTGTTGGGTCAGTGAGTTGAGGAGTAGCAAATGGAGTTTAATTTGGATAAATACGAGGTATTGCATTTTGGTAAATCAATCAAGGGCTGGACTTATACAATTAATGGTAGGCCCTAGGGGTTCAGGTACATAATTCTCTGAAATTTGCGTTACATGTGGACAGGATGGTTAAGAATGCGTTTAGCATGCTTGCCTTCGTTGCGCAAACCTTTTTAGAATAGGAGTTAGGACATCATGTTGATGTTGTACAGGACATTGGTGAGGCCTCTTCTGGAGTACTTTGTGCAGTTCTGGTCATGCTATTATTAGGAAGGATATTAAATTGGAGAGCGTTCAGATAAGATTTACCAGGATGCTGCTAGCAATGGGGGTTTGAGTTATAAAATTAGACTGGAATGTTCATAAAAGTTCATAGAATTCCTACAGTGTGGAAACATGCCCTTTGACCCAGCAAGTCCACACTGACCCTCTGACCACACCGATTGGGAAAGGCTAGGACTTTTTTTCACTGGAGCACAGAAGGTTTAATGACAACCTTACTGAGGTTTATAAAATCATGAGGGGCATAGTTAAGGTGAATAGCTAGGGTCTTTTCCCTAGTTCAAAACTAGGGGCATATTTTTAAGGTCAGTTTAAAAAGGAAATAAAGGGCAACTTCTTTACACAGAGAGTAATTAGTGTGTGGAATGAACTGCCAGAGGAAGTGGTGGATACAGGTACAGTCACGGCATTTAAAAGACATTTGGATAAGTACATGTATAGGAAAGGTTTGGAGAGATATGGGCCAAATACAGGCAGGTAGGACTGGTTTAGTTTAAGAACATGATCGACATGGACTAGTTGGATCAAAGGATCTGTTTCAGTGCTGTATGAGTCAATTACTCAAAAACTAGTCAATATTGAAATGGGAATGAAATTAATGTCTCCTCCAAAAAAGACTGGGAAAGTAAAAAACTGAAAATTTCTCAAAAAAGAGGTGATATTCAGTACATAACATATCTTTAATGGCAGCATGCTATTTGCTTTTGCTACTATAGAGGGAGCATTACTCTTATAAAACACTTGGTCCCCAAGTTTATTTTCAAGCATTTACTGTTAGCCAAAATTATCCTTTTCCAGACTGCTTTTGTTTAAATTGTATTAGAATTGTTGGGAAGCAGACACATTTTCTCTGGAATAGAAATACTCTTGTCCCAAAGCAGTTCCATCTTAACTGCAAGCAATAAATAAAAGCTTGTATTTATATTGTATCTCTTTCATTGCTTTCAGGTCCAATGAAATACTTTTGCGTAGTAATCACTGATGTTGGAAACACAGTGGCAAACAAGGCCCACAAACGTACCAGTTACTCTTTCCTGGAACCAGCAAGACATAACTGTATGCTGGGCCAAGTCCACAATGATTCAATTCATCCATTGTTCTTAACAAGAACAGGAAAAAAGTAAGGTCACTGCAACCCCATTGACCTAAATAAGGGAGCAGAATGGTGCAAATAGAAGCATAATGAACAGTTGGGAAAAATCACAGAAATATGCAGTGGGGTGAAGTGTCTAATGTCAAAGGGAAAATAACAGGTTTTGTTTCCCTTTAGCGACAAAAGATTTGAGTTACACGATCATGAGAAAAGAACTTGTGAACCCAATTTCCATTTCATAACCTTAAGAAGGCTGTACAAAAAATTCTTGCATTACGTTCAATTCAATGCGCATGAATAATTCAGCAATCCAACAGCAGAAATACACTCAAGATGCCTCCCTTTAGGTGTGCCAGCACTTAAGCATATTGTAAAACATTGGCAATGAGTTGCACAGGTGTTGAATGCAGAAGCTTTTCATTAAGGTGGTCTGGAGCTCTTTACCAAGTTGTCAAACAAAGTTAATTTCTTTAGAAAACAACAACATGCCTGCTTGTGAGTAATATCAAGGCACTTATCCTGTCACCTTCACCAGGCATTTGCTGCCCGTATCTTAACTTGCACCAAGACTGTCAAATACCAACTCACTGCACACTGATTTGAAATAGTTCCCCAGTCCACTAATGGGTTGAGGTTGTTGACTTGCTCGCTGAGCTGGCTTGTTTTCATTCAAACGTTTCATCACCATGCTAGGTGACATCATCAGTGGAGCCTCCGATGTTAAAGTTGAGCGTATGACCAACGGGGAGTTCCACACCTCAGTATACAGATTAACAATCCACACTGATCAAATCCTCAACTTCCACAGCAACCACCCCAACGTCCACAAACAAAGCTACATTAAGACACTATTTAAACGGGCCAGGACACACTGCAACACTCCGGAACTATGCAGGAAAGAGGAAGAGCACCTGTACAAAATCCTCAATATGAATGGATATCCCCGCAACTTCATCCGCAAATATCTACTAAACAGACAACAACAGGAGGACACAGTACACCCTAACACACTGCCCTAGATCAAGAACATATCGGAACTGACAACAAGACTCCTAAGACCACTAGGAATCATGTTGGCCCACAGCTACTCTACGACAAACACTTAGAAGGATTAAAGACCCCATTCTCACAACATGCAAAACCAACATGGTTTACAAAATACCATGCAACGACTGCTACAAACATTACATCAAACAGACAGGAAGGAAAAACATTACATCAAACAGACAGGAAGGAAACTAGCCATCAGAATACATGAACATCAGCTAGCAGCAAAACGACATGACAAACTCTCCTTAATATCAGTACCCTCAGACAATGAAGGCCACCATTTTAACTGGGACAAGGTAACCATTGTAGCCCAAGCCAAACATAGACATGCATGGGAATTCCTACAGGCATGGTTCTCCATCTGTAATGCAGTCAACAAATGTCATGAATTGGACCCCATATACAAACCCATACACATCAAAACCGGAAATGACACGACTCACTATAATGGACCAGGCAGTATAAATTCCAAGTGGATTAGAATAACATCGCTTCATCGGAGGTTCCGCTGCTGATGTCACCTAGCATGGTGACAAAACGTCTGAGTGAAAACAAGCCAGCTCGGCGAGCAAGTCAACAACCTCACCCACAACCTGAGCTACAGATCTTTGGCAAAACTTTACACTAATGGCTTGAGTTTAAAGTTTGAAGCTTTATTTTGAAATTCCTCCATGGCGTAAACCCTCTGCATCTTGTAATCTCTTCCACTTCCATTCCTCTACAAGATCCCTGTGTCTGTCCAGATCTGGACGTTATATATCCTCAGTTTATATCACTCTGCCAGTGGTTTTGGCTTCAAATGCCAAAGCCCAGATTACTGGAATTCTTTCCCAAACCTCACAACCTCTGTCCCACTCTCTTCTCCCTTAAGATGTTCCATAAAACCTCTTTGACAAAGCTTTTGGTTATCTGTCTTGGTATTATCTGATGTGGCTTAATATCATATTTTATTCACGATTGCTCCTATATAAAAAATGCTGAAATATTTAATAATGTTAAGAGCACCAAAGTTTGTTAAGTCCTTCAACTCCAATCCTTTATTTAATTTAATTGATTCTTGAGCTTGTTTGTTCCTCTATCTCCGATCTTTCAGTTTGTTTCTCCATGCATCCCCAATTATTCATTCTGTATTGCTGAAAAAAGACACAATTTGTTGAAGCTATTCATCTAGCACTCCTCACAACAAATTGCAAAAAATACCAAACCAAAGGGAAAATTACATTTGTATGAGAAGGGAGTGCTGATTGGTTGACAAGTGGACTTTGATTGGTAGAGGCGTTGCCATGGAGAATGTACTAATTATTGAAGACTGACAGTTACCTGCCAAAATTTACTTAAATTTTAAACACAGTAGGTTCACTCTGATTCGTCATATAATGCCCTAGGAAATGAAACAGTGAATGGCTGTTGCCTATTTTGTTGTGCTGAAACAGGCACAATGTGTGTACACGTTCATTCCCTTCAGTTTTGTAAAGACCATACAGGACTTCCATATTGATACCAATGCAGTGTCCATTTGACATTGCTAACCTATTTGCCAACATATCACGCAAAGAAGCCATATAACGCACTGTTGTACTATATCAGGGTGATCTCAACCCATAACCATGGTGTAGATCAATATTCATTGAACTTATTAACTCAGCAACTTGTGCAGTTGAGTTCAGTTTTAATGACATCATGTATGCCCAATTAAATGGTGTCCCTGCTAGGCCCAGTTCTCACAAGCATGTTTGTTAGGTTCCACGAAGTCTCTGATGGAATGATGCTTAACCTTCTCCTCTTTGCCTATTTCCAATATGCAGATGACATGTTTGTGATATTTGAATCCACAGCTGCATGGAAAAATATTCTTACATCTTAATGGGCTCCATCTGTGCTCAAGTTCACCTTTGAAATGCAGCAGTCAAATTGAGTTCTCTTTCTCTGATGTCATGGTTAAGAAATCAGCAATGGGATTCTCTACTCCAATTGACTGCAAACTCACCATAATTGATCAATACATGCATCAAATTCCTGCAGTACAATATGCTACAAGATTGGCCTTATTGGCAACCTTGTACATAAGACTAGAGCCATTTGTTCATCATGCAATCTTGAATACAAAATTGGAAACATCAAAGCTACCCTGTAGGATAATGACAACCATGATCAGAACATTTCTCACTGGGTCTAAGGCTGTCACTAGATCTGAGAAGTGATCTGAGAAGTGCCCAGTCTACTTCAGTTTATCTTGGAAGTGTAAGGTATCTCAAACGTTTGAGCAACAGGTGAAGCTGGCTGTTTCATACGCTATTATGCTGTAGCAACAAGTGGTGTACCACTCCACTAGCAGTATGCTGCGGTCAAGCCAAAAACGTGTTTGGTCATTTCACAAAAGTGTGTAATGTGGTATGTGAGTTTCAGTGCTGGGGTGATGCCAGATATGTAGGCAGTACATCCAAGGACTGGTGAATCATGTCAAATAACACATACCTTTGCCTTTTCACAAAAATCAAAGTTCTCACTGTCCCAGCCAACCTACACTTGCAAACCTTTTAACAGTGTCCAACATTGGATCTGTTATTATGTATAGTTGCTCGGAGGTCATGTTGCGGCTGTAGAGGACATTGGTTAGGCCATTTCTGGAATGCTGCATTCAATTATGGTCGCCTAGCTTTAGGAAAGTTAGGAAGCTTTGTGAAACTTGAAAGGGTTCAGAGAAGATTTACCAGGATGTTCCCGGAGTTGGAGGGTTTGAGCTAAGGGGAGAGGCTGAATAGGCTGGAACTATTTCCCCTGGGGCATCGGAGGCTGAGGGGTGACCTTTTAGAGGTTTATAAAATTATGAGGGGCATGAATAGGGTGAATAGCCCAGGGTGGGGGAATCCAAAACTAGAGGGCGTAGGTTTAAGGAGAAAGATTTTAAAAGGACCCAAGGGGTAACTGAGGGGTGGTGTGTGTAAGGAATGAGCTGCCAGAGGAAGTGGGTATAATTACAACATTTAATAGGCATCAAGATGGGAATATGAATTGGAAGGGTTTAAGAGTTTAGAGGGATATGGGTCAAATGCTGTCAAATAGGACTTGGTTACATTGGGATGTCCAGTTGATGCGGATGAGTGGGACTGAAGGGTCTGTTTCTGTGCTATGACTCTATAAAATGGGGAGAAAGCAGGAACAGGAACAGTACAATGAACTCATTGAATGATCAACCAGTATGATATTGAATGGCAGAGCAAGCTGAATAGCCTCAGCTATATTTCAATGAACCTGCTGAAGATGGTTGGGCACTTGTCAGCCCAAACTTGGATATTGTATGGTGAGCTAATGTCAAGGGGTACAGTAGTTAAAGCAGCAGTTCAGGCTGGCACAGTGGAACCCAAGAGAAGTGCTCATGTTTTAAAGTGAGATTTAATGTCAGAGTCTTTAGTCTACTACCTATGATGTTTTGCTCTCTTAAAAGGTGCTGTTTAAAAGCAACCTTTTGTTGTTTGCCCCACCCCAAAATGAAACAAAAACATTTTCATTTTATTGACATAATAAACCTGCTGAAACCCAATTTTCTCAAAGTTGATTAATACATGATAAGTGCAAATCATGTTATACTGTTTCTCCCTCTATCACAGCATTCAGTTCACACAGAATAAAACAAAAACAGTAACTTTCAAGGCTTCAGTGTGAATTATCAGCAGGGTCAGGATTTTATTTCAGGTGAAAATTGGCAATTCAATTAATAAATAATAAACAGTCTGTTTATAGAATTCTTGGCATTGATTTGGACCAGAGGACACTTGACTCAAATCACATCATTAAACAGCATCACATCGTTGTTCAGTATTATGGTCTCATGAACACTTCATGAAAAATTGTTATCCTTCCCAAAATATTCATCTGTTTTTACACACTGCTCATTTGCATTAGTTTCTTTATTTTTTTGTCCCTTCATTTATCACCACCCTTTTCAAGTTCACGCAACACAAAGGGTCCAAGCCAAGTGCAACTGCTAAAACAAAGTAAAACATGTCTTCCAGTAATCAACCTGAGAGTAACTTCACTGGAACACCAATTACTGTATTATCTTATAGTTAAAATGGCAGGAATGGACATATTGTAGTCCTACACTTGATCTGACTATTCCCTTTGGAAATGCTGCACGAGTAGCAACTGGCTTATATTGTGAACATATAGAACAGGAGCAGTAGACCGTTTGGCTCCTTAAGCCTGCTTCATCCTTTGATAAGATCATGGCTGATCTGTTTGTGTTACGAATTGCGCATTTCCATCTATCTCTAATATTCTTTGATTCCCTTGCCCAAGAAGAATCTACTACCTCCGTCTTAAAAATATTCAACAACACCCCACATCTAATGCCTTCTCAGGATTATGCAACTTTGGATCTGCCTTTGAAAGGAAATCAATCATTCTCGTCTCTATCCTAAGAAGGTGATCCTAATTTTAAAATAGCGATCCCCTGCACCCGGTTCTTAACGGACCCAGAAAACTAAACATCTTTTCCACATCCACTTTATGGAGACTATTCAGGATCTTATCCACGGCAGCTGCATTGTCTTTAATTTTCAGATCTAGGATCTGACTTCTCAATGACAAATTTTGCTTGATGAAAATAAATGGCATATTTTTGGATTTGGAGTCTTTGGTCTTCATTTTGAAACTTAATTTTGTATTATCTATCCTGAAATGTCTCATACCCTGGTTCTTTTGCTTTTTATCTTCCCAACCTATTCTCAAGAATGTATCTCCCAATGTATCTTCAACAACTCGGAGGTCATATTAGTGTCATAGTTTCCATGTAATATTTTAAAAGTTGCAAGAAGTATTTGGCCTATTAAATGCAGCATTTATCATTGATCTCAACCTTGACTGTCTGCCATGAATTAAACAACAGCCTTCAATGCTAATGAGAGCAATTAGAAACAAAGAATGAAGCTTCAAATCTTTTCTGGCTACATCAAGTCTGTGACTCTGGGGTGCTCCTTGACTTCCACTGGTCACCCAACAGTAAGACAATTAAATATAGTACTCAGTCTGTCATCTAGTCCTGTACGCACTCACTAAACTTTCAATCACACCTCATGTCATTAGAACATTCGGTTAACTTTCAGTGCATGTTGACTTTTCAATATACAAGATGTTTTAAAATTTTGAAATGTTTATGTAGGCTACAGGAGAAAAGAAAAACATTTCTGTTGGATGAGTAATCATTGACAATGGGTCATCTATTTAAATTACCATTAAGAAATTAAGAGGGCAGAAGAAGTTGAGGCTGAGATGATTAGATCTTTTAAGCAAAACTGCATCATGCTATAAGCAGACAAAAATCCAGGACTTTCAGGAGAAAGAAGCAAAGGGATTAGTTTTGAATTGTTTTAGCAAAAAGCAAGCACAGACACAATAGACCAAATGCCTTCATTTTAATGAAGTAAACCAATATTGTTCACTATTTTCAGTCAGTCCTATAATTACCACTGGGAACTACTGGTGGTGCCTCCAAGAAATAAGAACTTAGTCTACAGTATTGTTGTTTATGTTTAATTTGATTAAAAACTCATGCAATTTCTGCCTCTTAGATGGAAGGGTGGAGTGGAACATAAGCACCGATGTTGATTTCTTGGACCCAAATGGCATATTGCTGTGGCTGTACATACCATATAAGAAAATGCATCATACATTGTATATGCAGTGATATGGGTCACAAACATCCCTGACTCAGGCCTTGATATTGAACAGGGAAACAGTTGGAGTGCGTATAATTCCCATTTAAGTGCAGTCAAATAAAAAATTAGCCAAGGTTGCAATGCTGCACTATTGTGCATCCTTCTGGAAGTTGTCTACTTTGGGCACAGTGGTTACAAAAATGGCTTTGGCTACATTTGTTCAAGATTGACACATTTCTTGTTCTCAGTGTCTTCTGGGGAAAATTAGAGATGGGGCTTGATGAAATGGGGTACAGGGAGAAAAAAAATAAGGAAGAATGGAAGAACCTATCAAGAAAGCAGGAACCAAGTATTTCTGACATCTCAGAATCACTTCTGTAAGCTCTGATGTTTTCTACACCTAAAAATGTCATATTGTTTAATAAAAAGTGACAGATGATAATAAATGAAGGTCCTGGCACTCATATGCCCTTGTGAACTTGATTTTAAAATAATAACAATAATGAAGTGCAATAAACTGGTAGTTAAAGGAAGTACTCACATTTCTAAAGCACTGTCATGACCGCAACATGTCCCCAAAATGCCTCACAGCCAATGAATTACTTTAGAAGCTGAATTACTATTGTAACATAGAAAATACAACTGCATGAATTTGCATGTAGCAAGTTCCTGCAAACAACAATGTGAAATATAGCTAGGTCATCTGCTCTTAAAATGGATGTTGGTTGATATAGGCTCCTAGGCACAGAGGAAAACTTCCCTGTTCTTCCAATAATGTAATGGCCACATTCGGTCCCACCCAATGGGACAGATCAGGTTTAACCTCTTATCCTGAGAGACAACACACTTGGCAGAGCTGCATTTCCTCAGAACTGATCCTCACTTAGTCTGTTATGAGTTTAATGGAAAAAAAATACTTTGCAGGGGAACTGTCATTTTAGAACAGTTTTAAACATGCCCAAACAATGTCAATAACAGATTTATAGCAGTAGAAGATGGAAATTCAGTTAATGTAGTGAAAATATCCACATATTTTGCCCATTTGATAATAAAAGCAGTGGCGGAGGTTGGTGGATGTGAATTGAACTGAATTGGTAGAATCTACTTTCACAACATTCAACTTCAGTGTTCAAACAGCTTTATACAAATAAATGAACTAATTTAAAAACAAATAAATAAAGTACCAGCCAACATAGTAATATTTGGCATCTTTCACAACAGAATTGTTAATATCATAATTGCACCATGGATTGAAAATTATGTACCATTAGTCGCTCTCTGACGTCTGCTTTTGAAATTCCACTGGACGAGGGGTGAAGAGAAGAAAAGTCAAGAAATTTTAGAGGAAATCAGGTGTGGTTTTTCATTTTCTAGAGATAGCAGCCAGTGAAGAAAATATGCTATATATTTCCGACAGTGAAGCAAAAGAGAGAATGAAATTACTGAAATGGTTCTTTAAAAAAAAAAATAAAGACTTTGCCAAAGGAAACCTTTTAAAACATTTAGTGGTTAAATTACTTGGAGAGGGCATTTAAAAAGTGGCAAATGTAGATTCCATGATGCTGTTATGTTTTAGCAGCACTCACCTCTGCAAGTTAACTTTATCAATGAGTGCAGATCAATTGACATTGATACACAACACTGTGGCAAAGTTCCCTTTCTGCCCCTCCTTATTTCAAAAACGGAACACTCAATTTTCTTTTGGTTGGGAGTGGGTTTGGAACACTTAATTATGATTTCTCCAGGTAATCAATTGGGTAAACATAATTTACAATTCTCAAGGCAAGTTGCCCCCAAAATATTTGGAAGTAACCAAGAGAGGAGAGGAGATGATCAGAAATGAAAACAGGAAATGCTAGAGGAACTTGGCAGGTCTGGTAGCAGCTGTGGAGAGAGAAACAGACTTAATATTTCAGAGTCTTTCGTTTCAAGACATTAACTCTGCTTCTCTCCATGGATGTTGCCAGACCTGTGGAGTTTCTCCAGCAGAGATAGTAGGAACTGCAG
>NC_063350.1:11315349-11329789 GCF_021869965.1 Rhincodon typus
TCAGGTCTCTAGATTCCTGGTCCAGTAACATCAGCATGATGCTTCAACTAGGATATGGTAGCAAAGTGATCAGAAGTCTGCATCTTGGAAATTGGTGTGACAAACATGCTGACGGTTTGCAACAGCATAGATTTCTATTACTTTGCAAATCTTTTTAACTGTATGACTGTAAATAAAGAGGAGTTGGTGGTGGGGGCAGCTGCAGTGTCACAGATTAAATCTGTAGCATGCTTTGGTTCTAAGATAAAATGCACATCGTAAATCATCTTATCTGCTCTAAATCACAAGAACCTGGACAAACAGTGGGAGTCAGGCCACCTTTAGATAAAACATCAACGATAACCAGACTCAGACGAATCTACTCACAGCTCCCCCAGAACGTTACTTCTCTTGTCACCGGGCCCTGACTGTTACATTCGGTGTTTAACCTTTGCCTTGCACTCTGCAACTTCACGGTGAATCAAAAGTAAAAAGGGTAAAAAGAAGAGAGAAAGAAACCATCACAGGCAAAAAATCCTGGCTACAAAATGACAGCTGCAGCTGCATCACTGCTTCTTGGATCCTTGGCCCCTGTGATGAAGTCATTTATCCTCCTGGCTACATGGACCAAGGAGTGAATCTCTTCTCTCACCACTGTGTGACCTCGCTCTGCAAGAAACTCCACTTCCTCCTCTGGGAACTCATCTGCAAAGGAATACAGACAGTCATTAATCGTGGTTGTTCTCCTCAGAGCAGAGAAGGTCAAGGGGGAAGTTTAATAGATGTGTTCAAAATCACCATGCCGGGCGGCACATTGGCTCAGTGGTTAGCACTGCTGCCTCACAATGCTAGGAACCCAGGTTTGATTCTAGCCTCAGGTGACTATTTGTATGGAGTCTGCGCATTCTCCCCATGTCTGCGGGGGTTTCTTCCTGATGCTCTACTTCCCTCTCAGTAGAAAGATGGATTGGTTAGGGTGGATTGGCCATGCTAAATTGCCCATAGTGTCCTGGGGTATGCAGGCTAGGTGGATTAACCATAGGAAATGCAGGGTTAGGATGGGTTTGGGTGGGATGCTCTTTGAAAGGTCAGTGTGGAATCGACAGGCCGAATGGCCTCCTTCCACACTGTAGGGATTTTATGTAGTGTTATGACAGAGAAAATAAGAAAAAAATGGTTTTGGCTGGCAGTAGATCAGATAACTAGAGAAATAAAAACAGAAATTGCTAGAGAAACTCAACAGGTCTGGCAGCTTCGAATTTCACATCAAAGAAGAATCACACTAGATTCGAAAATGTTAAGTCGGTTTCTCTCTCCCACTCTCCAGACTTGCTGCGTTTCTCCAGCACTTCCTGGTTTTAATTCAGATTTCCAGCATCCACAGCATTTTGCTTTTATACAGTAACCGGAGCAGACAGATTTAAGATAATTGGCTGAGATTAGCAGAAGGTTAGTTACAGAGCAAGTTGTGATGATCTAAAATAAGGGTGAAGATTCTCTCCAAATCACACATCATCCAGACTTAGAACTCTCTCATTCCTTCACTGTCTGTGGGTCAAAATCCTAGAATTTCTTTCCTAACAGCAATATGGATGTTGCTACACTCCAAGGCTTGCTGCAGTTCAAGAAGGAAGCTCATCAACACCTTCTCAAGGGCAGTTGCGGATGGGCAATAAATGCTGGCCTAGCCAGCCTTTTGCAAACTCTCAAATAAATTAAAATAAAAATCCATTGGGAAAGAAAATTATGGTGAGACTAATCGGAGAGAGCTTTCAAGGAGTCGGCACAGGCACAAAGAGGTAAACAGTCTTCTGTGCTGTAAGATTCTATGATTATAGAAGAAATCCATCAAAGACACTTAAGACATTACTTGATATATTCCTCAGCTGAATCAACTTAATTCCCTTTAAGAAACAGCCATCATGACCTAGAATGGCAGCCACAGTCCTTGCTCATAACCAGGGGACAGGGATTAAGGGTAAAAGCTGATTTTTTTTTTTCCCCCCCACCAAGAGTGTAATAGGGATTTGGAACACACTGTCCAAATGTAGGTATAGCCAGACACCCTTATCTCAATTTGGAAGTCCTTAAAGTGCCATAATTCGCAAGGTCACTTAAAGAGAGATTAGGCTGATGACTCCTTGTCAGCCACGCACCAGTGTGATGGTCCAGATGGTCTCTTCCTATGCTTTATATTTCTATTTGCCACATTTTGTCATGACTGTTGAACATTTGAAACTTATATTTAGCACAAAGTGAAAAACTGGAATTCTGGATAAACAGCTTAGCTTAGAAACATGCCCATGTGATAGGTTGCCACAGGGAGAGAATCTCAAAACAGTTTTACCATCTTTTCATGGCATCTCACAGGAAAAGGGCAGGTGCTGCTTGAGACAAAGGCAGTAATACTGTGGGAAAGCAAAGGCAACTACTTTTATGGTAATGACCAAGCTAGTCAGCTTTATGTTTCTGCACCAAAGAAAGGGAACAGTACAGATGGGGTTCTTGAAGATTTAAGAAATATAGAGGGGTTAATCATATCCGGAAAAGCTCTGATGGATGTAAAAGATACCGGGCATGATTTTGAAGAACAGCACCCCTAACACTTAAAAGGACAAGGGCAATAGTTACATAGGAATACCATCACCTGCAGATTTCTCACCAAACAAAACACCATCCTGACTTGGAACAATATCATGGTTCCCTCATTGTAGTTGGCTCAAAATCCTGGAGCTCCCTCCCTAATTGCACCATGGTCTACCCACAGCAAATGGACTGCAGTGATTCAAGAAGGCACTGCCTTCTCAGGGGCAGTTAGGAATGGGCAATAAATGACACCCTAACCCAGGTGTCCTGGTCAACACACATGTCTCCAACAAATTCATTATCTGGTCATCATCATATTGCTGTTTGAGGGGTCTTACTGTGTAAATTGCTACATTTTCAACATTACAGCAGTGACTAAACTTCAAAAGTCCTTGGCAGGTTGTAAAGTGTTTGGGAATACTTTGAGTCATGCCAGGCAATTATAACTGGTGGGAATTCATTTATTTATTTAGAAGTAGTAAACGGTCTGATTTACTTACTCTCAACCAGTAAAACATTTGGCTGAAGCTGCGGATAGAAACGGCTAAGAGCAAGGCTTTCATTCAGATGCTTGCGAAATGAGAAAATGTTCAACAAGACCTGCTCAGACACAAGAGATAAATAATGATGTATGATTATATTAGATTAGTTATATTAGCTACATTCCTAATTTTCCCCTATTGTTTCCAATTCACCAGTCACAATTATTTCCCATTTCCTATTCACTGAAACTGAATTGCAGGCTGACATTTACATAGCACATTTGAATCCTGAAAGAGAAGAACAGGAAAAGGCTATTTGGGCCCTCAAGCCTGTTCTACCATTTTCATAGGTCATGGGCAACCTGTATGTCAACTCTCAGCTTCATAAACCAAAAAAGATCTTTGTTACAATCAGTCTTGAAAGCTCTTATTTCCCTGACATCTAGTGCCCGAAATACAGATTTCTCCTGTGCGGTGTGTGTGAACAGATGCTTCTTGATTTCCCCCCTATATGGCTCAATCTTTTTATTCTTTCATGGGATGTAGAAATTGTTGGCAAGGTCTACAATTATTGCCCATGCCTAGTGGCCCTTGAACTGATTGGCTTGGTAGGGCCATTTCAAGGGCAGTTAAGAGGCAACAAATTGCTGTGAATCTGGAGTCACATGTTGGCCAGACCAGGTAAGGATAGACGATTTCCTTCCCAAAAGTGAACTAGATGGGTTTTTATGACAATCAGTCCTGGTTTCATGGTCGCCAATAAACTAGCTTTTTTATCTACAGATTATCTTAATTGAATTTAAACTCCACCAGTTGCCACACATTCCTCCTCCCCTTGTTGATATATCGAGCAAACTTCAGACTATCCATCTAAATTATAGTAATTACACATTCCTCATTGCACAGAGGAGGTGAGCTATCTTTATTTTTCTATTTTTTTTTCCTAAGAATTTGTACTCAAGAATCTGTACCTTGGTGCCGTTAGTGGCAACTTATAAAGTTTTGACTGTACCCATTTGAGGACATGACAGTAAAGCTAATTCATTCATTGAATGGAATCTGAATCAAATGTCCCATTAACCTGAACCTCTGGATTACTAGTTGACATTACCACTGCACCACAGTCTCCCCCCCATGACAGAATTCTGTCCTCTTGATTCCCCACTCATAGTAAACAGTTTCTGCCTATTTAACATTAAGCAATTTTTAATACCTTGAGCACCTAATTTGAACACCCTTCAATCTTCTGTTGTCCAAATGAACCAAATAAAAAATGATAACCCTCACTCACCTCAGTGAGGCTACTCAGAGTATTTGTTCCACCAGACGCTCCAAGAGAGAGGTATGTCCCACACATCCCTCGTAATGGCCGTACGATTGTGGGTAACAAAAAAGACAAAGGCCTTTTGCCAGGTTGAATACTGTTCCTCTGAAACAAAAATAAATGTATATAAGCATGGGATGAGGAAAGCCTTCTACAGACCATACATTTCTGTTCCTGCACGTAGTCGACCCAGTCCATTTACTTTTCTGAGGAAAGCTTTTTGGAAAATTCCTCCTCTCCTTATTGAGGGATCAAGCAAACTCCAGAATATCCATTTTAAATTATAAATTATTACACATCCTTCTCTGCTCTAAGGAGGTGAGCTATCTTCTTGGAAATAACTGAGTGGCTTGCTAGGTTGTTTTTGTTCATTTACAGGATGTGGGCATCACTAACTGGGCCAGCAATTATTGCCTTGCCCTTGAGAAGATGGTGCCTTCTTGAACTGCTGCAATCCAATTCATGTAGGTGGACCCATGGTGCCGTTAGGGCACAAGTTCCCAGCGACAGTGAAGGGATACTGATATCATTCCAAGTTAGGATGGTGTTTTGTTTGGAGGAGCAGGTGATCATGTTCCTGTGTCTCTGCTGCTCCCGTCCTTCAACGTGGTAAAGGTCACGGATTTGGAAAGTGCTGTCTAAGAAGACTTGGTGACTTGTGGGAGCTTAAGAAGCAATTACAAAGGCAAGCAGTGGACGTGATCTATTTGGATTTCCAGAAGTGCTGCACAGGAGGCTGCTAAATAAGACTAGAGCCCATGGTGTTAGGGGAAAGGTACTGGCATGGATAGAGGATTGGCTGACTGGCAGTAGGCAGAGAGTAGGGATAAAGTGTTTTTTTTCCAGGATGGCAGTCAGTGACTAGTGGAGTTCTGCATGGGTCAGTGTTAGGGCACAACTATTCACGTTATATATTAATGATCTAGACAAAGGAACTGAGGGCATTGTTGCTAAGTTTACAGATGACACAAAGATAGGTGGAGGGACAGGTAGTGTTGAGGCCGCAGAAAGACTTGGACAGGCTAGGAGAGTTGGCAAAGAAGTTGCAGATGGAATACAGTCTGGGAATTTTGAGGTTATGCACTTTGGTAGGAAGAACAGAGGCCTAGATTATTTTCAAAATGGGGAAGGCTTTGAAAATCTGAGCACAAAGGAACTTAGAAGCCCTAGTTCAGGATTCTCTTAAGGCTAACATGCAAGTTCAGTTAGCAGTTAGAAAGACAAATGCAATATTAACATTCATTTCAAGAGGAATACAATACAAGAGCAGGGATATACAATTAAAGCTGTATAAGGGTCTGGTCAGACTGCATTTGGAATATTGAGTAGTTTCGTGTCCAGTATCTAAGGAAGCTGGCCTTGGAGAGGGTCGAGGAGGTTTACAAAAATGATCCTGGAAATGAAGGGCTTGCTACATGTGGAGTGGTTGAGAACTCTGGGTCTGTACTTGATGGGATTTTAGAAAGGTGAAGGGAGGATCTGAATAAAACTTACAAAATACTGAGAGGCCCGGATAGAGCGGATGTGGAGAAATTGTTTCCAATAGCAGGCAGCACCTCAGATTGAAGGGATGACCCTTTAGAACGGAGATGGGGAGGAATTTCTTCAGCCAGAGGGTGATGAATCTGTTGAACTCATTGTTGCAAAAGGCTGTGGAGACCAAGTCATCAAGTGTATTTAGGACAGAAATAGATACGTTCTTGATGAGAAAGGGGATCAAGGGTTATGGGGAGAAGGCAAGAGAATAGGGTTGAGAAACAATACCAGCTATAATAGAGTGGTGGAGCAGACTTGATGGGCCGAATGGTCCAACTCTGCTCCTATATCTTATGGTGTTATGATCACTACACTATTGTACTCAAGTGATTTCAGATTTGTGGAGAAAATAAACCAGTCAGGATGAATAGTGAGGGATTGATCTATTAGCGTGGTGTTTAGGATGGTAGCAGTGTGCTACAGTTCTATCTGAGGCCAAGTCATGGTGGAATGTACACATGTCTGCATGTTGGACTCTGGAGTTTTGGGCAGTTAATGGTAGATGCTGGAAACACTCAGCATGTGTGTTTAGACACAGACAGAGAGATACAGAGTTAATGTTTCAGTTCAATGTGGTTTCGTCAGGAACAGGCAAGTTTAAAGATGCATTAAGATTTGAGCAAGGTGTGGATGGGACAAGGACCGATTGTGATAAGGTGAAACCCAACAGAACAATAAAAGAGTTTGTCATCCTGCTTCAGAGAGATTGGGGATGGTCAAGAACAGAAACAAAGATGTGGCCAGAGCAGATGAACTCATTGGCAAGAACAAGCACGGAAATGGAAACAAAACAACGCACAGGTTATAGTCCCAAATGGAGTCAAGAAGGCTGTAATGTGACAAATCAAACAGCAAGGTACTGTTGCTGAGTTCACTGAAACAATGCAGAAAGTCTCCGGTAAACCCAGTTATTCTGAAAACAGCATTACAGTTGTGGTGATATTCCCAGTTTTTTCAGGGAATCCAAATTTCGGGAAGGCTGTGAAACATTCAGTATGCTCCCTGTTGCGTACTCAGAGGGTAGATGCCCAGAATTCCAGTGCCGTACAGTCCAGTCCAGTTTTTAGCTGGTCTGATCACTGTCAGGTATTGGATGTCTTAAAATCTGGTATTGTGTCCAAAGGTACCTCATTGAAGCACCAGCAGCTGGGGGCCTGTTTGCTTTCCCTGGGTCTCTTTCCCTACCTGCAACAGTCTCACACAGACTGGGACATAGAAAACAGGCTGCCTTTCATCATTTTACCCCACCCCCATTGACTCTGAAATACTGATGGATTCTTGTACGCAGTGATGTCACCTCATTTGTGATGGTGTTTGATATTAGTAGCTTTGGGCATTGGTCCCATCAGCCAACAAACTGAGGGTTTAAAACCTGTTCCTTGGTGCTAGCTCTGAACATTCAAAATCCAGCCTGGGCCGGGTAAAGCATTCTCAGGTACAATACTTACTCATCGCCTTCCATATGGTATGCTTACTGGTCCATCACCTGTAAAACTAAATGTGCCATCAACGGATTTCTGGGCTAAGATATCTCATGGCGATTTTTAAGTGAAGAAGGGTTTTTTTTTTTAAAGTCAAGAGATTTCCTTACAAGATTCGCTGTGGAGTTGTCTTGCGCTTTGTTCGGCCAGAAGAAGTCCGACATCTGGCTGTTCAGAAGAACCCCAGAGGCAGTCATGATCCCACTGCCAAATGGACGGTTCAAGGAGCTGTAGAATAGATAAAGAAACACTGGTTTTACGTTGATACTCCTCTAGGCCAGGCTTAGTTCTAGCTTGCTCGTTAGGTTTCAGAATCCCCACTGAAATATCCTTTACTTTGTTGCTTAATAAGCAATCACCATTAGCTGAATGATGAGACTTCTGGAATTGTAACTTCCCCACATCCCAAAGTACTTGAAAAGCAATAACACTGTTGAACGATGGCTCAGTGGTTAGCACTACTGCCTCACAGCACCAGGGCCCCAGGTTTGATTCCAGCTTCGGCCGACTGTCTATGTGGAGTTTGCACGTTCTCCCTGTGTCTGCGTGGGTTTGCTCTGGTTTTCTTCCCACAGTTCAAAGACGTGCAGGCTAGGTGGGTTAACCATAGGAAATGCAGGGAAATAGGTTAGTGGGTTGGTCTGGGTGGGATGTTATTTAGAGGGTCAGTATGAACTCAATGGGCCAAATGGCCTGTTTCCACGTTGTAGGGATTCTATTCTATGGTTCAGCAGTAAATAGCTGCAAAAAGCAGCAGATATTTTATGCAGAACAAGATCTCAGAAACAGCAACAAGATGGAGGATCATTAATGAGGCCCAATGGCTGAAAGAGCCCAAGACTCATTTTCTCCATTGGATGGTAATATAATCTGTGGTCACAGTCCTGTACTACAGCTTTATGGGCTGTAAGTATGAACTTATAAATCACAACTGAGAAATGGATAACATTCTGTCAAGCAACAGAGTTGAGGGGCCGACTGACTTTTTCCTTCCTGCCAACATACATGCAACACATGGACCCCAAATTAATCTCAATGACTGGACAAAAGGTCATTAAAATAGGGAGGAGGAAGCTGATGGTTCTCTGCAGTCACCCCTCCTACTTTATGTCAAGTTCCACAGCCATGTGCAGATCTAGACAGCCCCCACCCCCGTTCCCCAACTGACAGCATGTCCATGCTGGTTAGTCAGCTGGGTAGATCGTCACATTCCCACCCAACCTGGAGCTGAAAGGATGGCAAACCAGCTGGCCAGTCATAGGCTCTCAATTAGTCACTAGCTGGCTACTTTGGTGGCTCAGTACTTTTGGGAGATGGGTGGAGCTCTCACATTCCTGTTCAGAACATCATGGGAGGAGGTGGAAAGGTTCTCCCATGTCACTGTCCCACCCAATTGAGTTCCCTTCCTGCCGCCAAGCCCACTGCCTCCAGAAGGTTCCACTCTAGTTGTCGATGAAGAGGAGATTTCTTCTCACAAAGGCAGGAATATCTAGAAAAGTATGTTGCTTAACAGACACCAAGCAGGCAGAAATATGGATTGGTCTTGACCTTTCTACTTGAGAAACTGTTCAAGTGCTTCACTATTCAATGCAATATGAGAAATTTAGTGATACAGATATAAAACAACAATGAATCAGCCTATTAAACTTCCAGACTCTTCCATAGTGGTCAAATAAAAAGGATTACAGGCCAGTATAGCTTCATGAAGAAGGTGACATTAAGTGTAGCAACCTGCAATCCTATGACTTAAACTGCTTCTGTAACTGCAAATATGAGTGTGCGTGCGTGTAATCACACAAGTGGGAGTGGGTGTAATCATGTACGTACTTGGTGTTGAATAACGAACATTTTATCTTTCTCTTAAAGTGCATGAGAAATCCCATCATTCGACTGCTGCTGACAATTGCAGAATTCCACAGTTAAAGCTGGTTTTCTTAAATGGAAGATGTGTTGCCAACAGTAAGATGACCAACAAAAATGGCTACCATTAGCTCTTTTTCGAAACCAGTCATTGATGCGCACTCAGAGCTGGGAGCCAGCATGAACTCTGCCCAATTGCACAAGGCACTCAATCAACCCTCATTCCACTCTGTATTCTGCTCTGCTCAGGGTCCGACTCTCCAGCTCCACAGCCCTGTCCCCCAACCCCAGTTACAGCTCCGCTCCCCACTCTGTTTAGCAGTAACATCACTGCACCCGAAAGGGCAATGAGTGTGAAAAGAAAAAACATCTTTGGTTGAGAACCAACTTTAAGAGAAAGATAAAATGTTTACTGTTCAACACCAAGTACTACATGTTTACACCCACTCTCACACTTGTGTGATTACATGCAAGCACACTCCTGTTTGCTGTTACAGAAGGAGCATGCGTTTAAGTCATAGGATTGCTGGTATTCTCTTGTTACACCTAATGTCACCTTCATGAAGCTATACTGGCCTGTAATCCTTTCTATTCGACCACCAAAGAAGAGCCTAGAGGTTTAAGAGGTTGATTCATTGTTGTTTTATATTTGTATCACTAACAGAAGAGGTAAGGGTGAAGTTGCCATTGTCCTGTTGGACCATAGGGCTTTCCTTTACACAACTGATAGTGGTTTAACCTGAGGGTCATCGCACCTCAGGTGAGGTGAGAGATTGAGCAGTAGAATCCTTCATGGTAACCTCAGCTAGTGCAGGAATTGAATCCACACTGTTGGTGTTACTCTGCATCATGAGCCAGCCACCCAGCCAACCTGTAACGTTGCCCAAAGTTAAAATCAACTGCACTTCAAAACATAATTCATTGTGCTGTGCACCTCAAGATATTGTGGTATTGGTGCGGCACATTGTCTCAGTGGTTAGCGCTGCTGTCTCACAGGACCAGGGACCCAGGTTCAATTCCAGCCTTGGGTGACTGTGTTGAGTTTGTATGTTCTCCCCATGTCTGCCTTGGTTTCCTCCAGGTGTTTTGGTTTCCTCCCACGGTTTAAAGATGTACAGGTTAGGTGGGTTGGCCATGTTAAATTGTCCTGTAGTGCTGAGGGATGTGCAGGCTAGGTGAGTTAGCCCTGATAAATGTGGGGTTATGGGGATCAGGTGGGTCTGGGTCGGATGTTCTTCGGAACATCAGTGCAGATTCAATGGGCCGAATGGCCTCTTCTGCACTGCAAGGATTTTATGATAGAAAAAGAAGCCATAAAAATGAATGCATTACACAATGTCTTTAGGGAAGGAAATCTGCCAATCTTATCTGGTCTGGTCTATATTTGAATCCAGAACCACAGCAATGTAATTGATCTTAACTTCTTTCTGGGCAATTAGGGATGGGTGATAATTGCTGGCCCAGTCAGTCAGTGACACCCACTAACCATAAACAAATATTACAAAAATGACGACAACTACAATCAACAATGCCGATGTGAAAAGCAATTCCTTCTAATGACATGCTAATGGGAAAGACCTCACTCTCAATGTAGATTACAGCAAATAAATCAGTCACTTAAAAAGGATGAGCTCAATTTGTTCAGATTCAACAGTATTTGAATGCAATAAATAATTCCCCATTTTTGTGTGTTTACCTCACAACAGAAACAATGAAGTCATCAGGTCCAATGACGTGCACTTGGCTTGTAGAAGGACCAGTCTCCAAGGAGTAGACAGGCAGATAGTGAGCAGGAGGGAATGCCACACTGTCATTAATCAGCTGGCGCAGAGTTCTGGCTTCTGATTTGCTGGCAGAAGAAAGGAGGAAAGGAGGAAGTTTTCAGCAGGATGGATAGACGGCAAAATGAAATGAGCTAAATTTCCTCCAAGGTTTGACTTAGAAATTTAGCTGTAGTTTCAGCAGAAACAATATGTCAGTGAATCCACTCTCCTGGAACTTCTACAACTCTTCCACTGAAGTTTCCTGGAAATCAGGAAAACCCCTCTCTGAAACACCCCAAAATTGCATTGCTGAAAGAATTTTGCACACAGCCTCTGTTTAAAGAGTGTAAGGCATTGTCTAATCATACCATAGCGCATCACAAACATTGTGCCAAAATGTTATAAAGACACCCTATGCCTTTACATTAATATATATTCCTGACAAGGACATGTTGTTGACTCTTTGCTATCTTGCATTAATCAGGACAAATGCAAGAAAACCAAATTTCCAACATGGGCACCAATTTATACCATAGGAGAAAGGGTGCTGACTGGTCCCATACCAACCCTGACTGACCAAAGCATTATCATGGAGGAAAAAAAAAACAAGGAACAAGCCTTCCAAACTCCTGGGTATTTCAAAAAACTCAAAAGGCTTGAACATATTCCTTTGTTTGCAGAGAATGGGATCTTGCATGTGAATGCACTTCCCCTTGCAAGTGGAAATGGGTATGTTACAATCTCAATTGATTATCTTTACTGAATTATAAGCATACCTATTGGCACACTCAGGATTGTTGGCAAGTGTAGCTCAAATGCAGAATCATATCTAATTGTAGATATTTGTTTTGGGTTTTATAGGCCCAGGTTGTTTGAACACAGTCTGCATTCTACCAATTACAAACAACCAAAGGAACATGCAATTTGATTTTGCTGTTGGGACAAATGTCCAGTATACAGAGTGCACTGAAAATCAGGATCAATAAATGTGGAGTTGGGAAAGCTCAGCAGGTCAGATGGCATCCGAGGAGCAGGAAAGTCAACATTTCAAAATGTTGATTTTCCTGCTCCCCAGATGCCGTCTGACCTGTTGTGCTTTTCCAGCTCCACATTTATTGACTCTAGCTTCCAGCATTTGCAGGCCTTACTGTCTCCAATGCACTGAGAATCAACCCTTCAGCCAGGTTGCTAAATTTGATACCACGTCACTAAAATGCAGCTTGAAATAAATAAGATGATTTTACAAAAAAGAATGATGGCTGTAAGCCTCGAATTGGTGCAAGTTTTTCTTTGAACAAAAAATAATGAAAATGAAATCTCTTACCTGAGCATCTGCTCAATCAGTTGATTAACGGAGGAATTAAAGAAAGGGTCACTTAGGCTGCTTGCCAAGGCTAGAGCGATTTTCAGTGACTGAAGATAAAAAGAATTGAAGAATTAGCAGAGCGTACAGGGACCGCAAAATAGATCTTCACTTTGAGAGGGCGGAGCTCAATGGATTGTCAGGAAGCAGGAAGATAAAGCACAAGTCTGCAGCACCTCCCATTCCTACCAGTTCACCATTGCCAACAGCTACCTCTGCCACGCACCTTCTGGAACACTGCCTTGTGATCCCCTTCATGTTCCATTGGCTCCTAAAGATCCCTCTCTTTAACAAAGTTCTCAGCACCCCCCAAATGTTTAACTTCCTCTCGGTCTGCTGTCCACTTTTTATTTTCTGACCAGTATGGAATTCAGTGACGTTGGCCAGAATTTTCCTAAATATTCTGCCTCCCACCCCCTTGCCCAGTCCCAAAGGATCTAGACTAGCCAAGACCAAGCGCAATTTCTTAGCTTGTGGGATCTTTTGCAGGGAGGTAGAAAGTTTACTCCCATTAAAACCGGAATCTTATAGGAATGAGGAGAAAGACCATCTGAGGCGCCCTATGGAGGAAAGGATGCATTAATGTGTACGTCCCCCTCTCCTCAGCTCAGAAGCAGATGACGGTCAATGTCTCTGAGGAATATTTTATCTATCTCCCTGCATTGTGGGCCATTTGTCCCCCTGGTCGGTGACTTTGCCTCCCTCGGGTAGCGTGTGTGCCAGATTTTCTGATAGCCGGATGGTTGTTATTCCACTGTCAACAGGAGTTGCCAATGGGGGCCCTGTAGGATCCCCATTGTAGCGCACTCAAAAGGAATTGTCTGGGAAATTAAATCTTCAGCTGGACATTTCCTCTACACCTCCAAAAGTCTTCATTTAAATCAGAGAGTTTCAACAACATTATGAACAATAGTTACTGAGGAAATGTTAGACAATTAGTTACATAGTTTTACCTCTGAGTAACTATTCAACAGGCCCAATACTTACTCCCAACTCTACCTCTCTGAGACACATTACAATCCTCAACTCTGACCTGACACCCAGCTAGGGACCCCACCAACTTTTGGACCTAACACCCCACAGCCCCAACTGAGACCCAAAACCCCATACCCCACCAAACCTGGATTCATCACTCCAAACCCTAACTACCCCCACACCCCAGGAACCAACATCCCATACCCCCAACCTCAGGACCATTGGCACCCCCTCCTCTAGGAACCAACCACCAAACACCCTGCCAAAACTAAATCCCACTTTCATCATCCCTCTGACAGATCCCCTCCCACTGCTATCTGACCTGACCGTCTCTCAGGGCCTCTGAGAGAATAGACCCCTGAACCCCACCCCCCCCAAACCCAACCTGGCCCCCAAACCCCAACACCCCCATCCAGCCAAAACCCACTAGTATTGCCCCACCACACACCACCTTACTGTCAAAACCAACCCAACGTGACCAGAGGCCCCTGGGCTGGACAGGGCACAACCAGACACACACCGTTCCACATCTGACCCAGACCCAACCTCTGCTGGACCTAAATTCCCTCAGATCCAACACTCACTTTTCCCACCCTACACCATGCTGGACCCAAGTTCTCCCACCCATTATGACTTCCCTAAATGATGCATCACTTACATGTCCCACTTTACACCTTGCTACCCTACCTCCTTCCCACAGCATCCTACCACGCTGGCACCCTAACCCCTCCCCAGTTGGTATCCTACACAGATGGCACACTACACCCACCCAACATGATGTTGCTATGCCCAGCTAGCATCCTACTTCCCTGGCATCCAACCCAACTTTCACTGTAGCCATCTTGTAGCCTACCTCCCAGCACCCTAACCTCTCACTTACCTTCTGTACTTCTGTCTGACAGTAGCTGTCAAAGTGGCCATCAGGACTTTTACATTTCACAAGGCAGCAACTGACTGCTGTGAAATGGGGACATGTGTTGTCTCCCTCCTGTACTACAAGAGAACTGTCAGAATGGAAGCATGGCTCCTGAGGGAGACTAACACAACTGCACAGAGGCCGGTATCCTGTCACCAAGTCACCCTCTATTTAC
>NC_063350.1:11329799-11354259 GCF_021869965.1 Rhincodon typus
CACAGTACACAGTACACAGTACACAGTACACAGTACACAGTACACAGGCTGTAGCCAGCCCAGCTCAGAGTCAGTCACCAACACTGAGGAGATTCTAAATCCCCTGTTTATACTGGGCTTCCTGATTGGCCCAGGTTAACAACCCCAATCAAGAACCTCACAGTCAACAAGATCCACCTGATTCCAATCACCACAGAGACCTTAGCAGAATTTCCTTGCAGAAATGCAGAGGTCCATGTTTTCATTTTTGAAAAAAGGCAGGGATGGCCATCTGTGTAAGATTGCCACTCCCTGGAAAATCTGGCCCTTAGAATCTCTGAACACTAGGAAATTGCACAGCAATGTAAAATAAGCTATATGTATAAAACAGCTGTGGACTAAAGACAGCTATGTGCAGAATCTCTGTGGTGGCCCTCCCCATATTTCCTTGTATGGCCTCCTTCAAGTCCCTAAACGAGGCTGGCAGTGAATGTATCCTTTGGCTGATGAAAATACATTGGAAACTTGGTAATTAAACCTTCACATCATGACTGACTGAAATCAGTAGAGATGATGGCCGTGTAGTGTTTTCGCTGGACTGTTAATCCCAAGGCGCAGGTAATGTTCTGGGGACCTGGGTTCGAATTCTGTCATTACAGATGGTGGAATCTGAATTCAATAAATATCTGGAATTAAGAGTCTAACAATGATCATCAATGTACTGTCGACTGTCAGGAAAACCCACTTCATTCACTAATGTCCTTTAAGGAAGGAAACTGCCATCCTTACCTGGTCTGGCCTACATGTGACTCCTAACCCTCAGCAATGTGGTTGACTCTTAACCGCCCTCTGGGCAATAAATGTTGGCCTTGCCAGTAACACCCATGTCACATGAATGAATTTTTTAAAAAAAAATCAGTACAGTAAAAGGTCTTTTCCGATGTAATTTGCAAACATTTTTAAGCATACCTTTTTACATTAAGTCCTAAGTGCAATATAACATGATGATAAACTTTGTTCATTTTTGACAGATCAGCAGGTCCCCTCTTTATATGTTAGCATTTCTATAAAAACTCTCAAAGCTGATGAACAGCAATTCTATACTGGACTCTACAACTCCTACCTCAGTGAGTAAGTGATAGGTTAGATTCCTGGTTGCCTGCGCTGTAATGTTAAATCCTTCCAAAATGTTGAGGGCTGCAATAAGTGCAGGTCCTGCATGTGGGGCTGGAGCAGACAGCACAAAGTGACCTGTAAAACAGCAGAACGTAAAATGTAGTTTACAGTTACAAAACAGAAGTGCTGCATTTATGTAGCACCATTCATCACCACCAGATGTATCAAAGTGCTTCAAAACCAATGAACTACTTTTAAAGTGTAGCTATTGTCGTAATGTAAAATATAATTATAATGCAATAATCAGAATCCACCTGCCAGACAACAGTGTTTTCTCATACAAAAATAAAAAAAACTAGAGAGGGGGAGATGATGGCCTAGTGGTATTGTTGCTAGACTATTAACCCAGAGACAGGTAATGTTCCAGGAACATGGATTCAAATGCTGCCATGGCAGATGGTAGAATTTGACTTTAATAAAAATCTGGAATTAAAAGTCTAATGATGACCATGAAATCATTGTTGATTGTCAGGAAAAACCCATCTGGCTCACTAATGTCCTTTAGGGAAGAAAGCTTGACATCCTTACCTGGTCTGGCCTACATGTGACTCTAGACCCAGAGCAATGTGGTTGACTCCTAACTGCCCTCTGGGCAATTAGGGAGGGGCAATAAATGCAGGTCCAGATAATGATGCCCACATTCCCTGAATGAATGACAAAAGTGATCTTCCTTTCACATTGGTATTTCTATCACATAAAGATAGATATGTGCAGAATCTTCCTACATTCTCTTGTGTGGCCTCCTTCAAGTCCCCAAGCGAGGGTGGCAGTGAACGTATCTGATGAAAATACATCGGAAACTTGGTAATTAAACCTTCACATCATGACTGACTGAATGAAATCAGTAGAGGTGATGGCCTAGTGATGTTTTCGCTAGACTGTTAATCCTGAGACGCAGATAATGTCCTGGGGACCCGGGCTCTAATTCTGTCATTACAGATGGCGGAATCTGAGCAAGCCAAAGAGCAAGAAATAATGGGCACAAGGTGGTGTTTTCTCCCCAACAATCTCAGAGATATTGGTGCCAACAGTTAATCCAAGCTAACACTATAGTGCCTTGGGAAATCTGATCCCACACTTCAAATACAGAGACAAGATATTTCTGAACTCTAGGTTCAGATTTAATTTACCCCTCCCAACCTATTCACAGAGATTTATTCAAACCTTGGTATGATCCTTCAACAGGCTTCTCAACAATCACGCTGTAATTAGCAAAATCCTCCACAGACAGCACTCCACCTCTACTCTGAACCTGGAGGTAAAGTAAAGTAAATTGAGTCAGTTTTAAGTGCTCCACCATATCCAAATTGGTGTCATGAGCCCTGAAGACAAAAATTCATAACTATCATAAAAAAAGCTTTCATCCAAATTCATTGGGTAATAGGGAAGACAAAGGAATGTTGGCCTTTATTTCAAAGGGAATGGAGTTTAAAAGTAAGGAACACTGAAAGAACTGTGGATGCTGTAAATCAGAAACAAAAACAGAAATTGCTGAAAAATCTCAGCTGGTCTGAGCAGGTCTGCTACCAGACTTGCTGAGCTTTTCCAGCAATTTCTGTTTTTGTTAAAAGTAAGGAAGTTTTACTGAAACTGTACAAGGCACTCGACAAACCACAGCTGGAATACAGTGAAGAGTTTGGGGCCCTTTACCTAAGGAAAGATATACTGGTATTGAAAGCAGTCCACACAAGGTTCATTAGGCTGATCCCAGCTATGGACAGATTGTCTTATGAGGAGAGGTTGAGTAGGTCATAGAGTCATAGAGATGTACAGCACAGAAACAGACATTTTGGTTCAACTCATCCATGCCGACCAGATAACACAAATTAATCTTGTCCCATTTGCCAGCATTTGGCCCATATCCCTCTAAACCCTTCCTATTCATATACCCATCTAGATGTCTTTTAAATGTTGTAATTGTTGCAGCCTCTACCACTTCCTCTGGCAGCTCATTCCATACACTCACCACCCTCTGCGTGAAAAAGTTGTCCCTTAGGTCCCTTTCAATTCTTACCCCTCTCACCTTAAACCTATGCCCTCTAGTTTTGGACTTCTCTACCTTGGGGAAAAGACCTTGGCTATTCACCCTATCCTCATGCTTTATGTAAACTTCCATAAGGTCGCCTTGGACCTGTGCTTGTTGGAATAAAGAAGAATGACAGGTGATCTTATGGAAACATACATAGTTCTTTGGGGACTTGATAGGGTAGATGCGGATTCTCATTGTTCCTTTCTAGGACCAGAGCGCATAATCTCAGCATAAAGGATTGCACATTTAAGACAGAGATGGGGAGGAATTTCTTCCATCTGAGGGTAGTGAATCTGTAGAATTCTTTACCACAGAGGGATGCTGAGGCAGGGCCAGTATTCAAGGATGAAATAGACAGATTTTTGATCAGTAAGGGAATCAAGGATTATGGCGAAAAGGCAGGAAAGAGGAGTCATAGAGTCATACAGCACGGAAACAGATCCTTCGATCCAATCGGTCCATGCCGAACATAAGCCCAAACTAAACTAGTTCCACCTGCATATTCCTGGCCCATATCCGTCCAAACCTTTCCTAATCATATATCCATCCAAATGTTTTTTAGAAGTGGTAATTGTACTCGCACCCACCATTTCATCAGGAAGTTCATTCCATATGCAAACCACCCTCTGTGTAAAAAATTTGCCTCTTATGTCTTTTTTACATCTCTCTCCTCTCATCTTAAAAAGGTGCCCAATAAAAACCGAAAGAACTGTGGGTGCTGTAAATCAGGAACAAGAACAAAGTTGCTGGGAAAGCTCAGCAGGTCTGGCAGCATCTGTGAAGGAGAAAACAGAGTTAACATTTTGGGTCCGGTGACCCTTCCTCTGTTCTGAACAGAGGAAGGGTCACCGGACACAAAACGTTAACTCTGTTTCTTCTTTCACAGATGCTGCCAGACTTGCTGAGCTTTTCCAGCAACTTTGTTTTTATTAAAAATGTGCCCCCTAGTCTTGAAATTCCCAATCTTCAGAAAAATACAAGTACCATCAAATCTATCTATACCTCTCATTATTTTATAAACTTCTCCAAGGTCACCTCTTAACCTCCTACGCGCCAGTGAAAAAAAGTCCCAGCCTATCCAGCATTTCCTTATTACTCAAACATTCTATACCCAGCAACATTCTGGTAACTCTTTTCTAAACCCTCTCCAGCTTAATAATAACCTTCCAGGGAGACCAGAACTGGGCACAGTATTCCAGAAGAGGCCTCACCATTGTCCTGTACAACCTCAACATAACATCTGAACTCCTATACTCAAAAGGACTGAGCAATGAAGGGAAGTGTGCCAAATGCCTTTTTAACCATCCTGTCTACATGTGACACAAACTTTAAAGAACTATATACCTGCACCCCTCGGTTCCTCTGTTCTACAACACTACCCAAGGCCCTACCATTAATTGTGTCAGCCCTATCCTTGTTTGTTGTACCAAAATGCAAATCTGCTGTTTTTCAGCCCATTGATCGATTCGATCAAGATCCCTTTATAATTTTAGAAAACCTTCTTCACTGTCTACAATGCCACTGACTTTGGTGTCATTATCAGATCAGACACGATCTCATTGAATGCAGAGCAGACTCAACGGGCTGAATGGCCTACTTCTGCTCCCATGTCTTATGGTTTTAAGTACTTTACTGAAAAGTGTACTGCCGGCTGTAGAAGTAACACTTTGAAATCAAACGGTTGCAGTATTTATCCAATAGCTAAACCCAATAGTAACTGATCAATAGTGAATCATTGAGTGTATTATGTTGTTGGTTCTACCCATTGATTCAGTCCATAGGAATATATTCCATAGAAATCCTACATCAGTAATATCTCATCCTCACCAATCTGATTGCACAATGTCCAGCATCATTTGCAGGTCCTCAGATACTGAAGTCCAAACACAGCAATATCTGGACATTATCCAGATTTGGGCTGACAAGTGGCAAGTACATTTGCATACAAACAAGTGCCTGGTAATGACTGTCTCAAATAAGAAAGAATTTAATCATTGTCGCTTGACATTCAACGCATTATGATCGCCGGATTCCGAACTCCCAATATCCTGGGGGTTACCATTGATCAGAAACTGAACTAGACAAGCCATATAAACACAGTGGCTCCAACAGCAGGTCAGGGGGAGGGAATCCTGCAATGAGTAACTCACCTCCTAACTCCCTAAAGTCTGTCTAGTATCATAAGGCACAAGTCAGAAGTTTGATGGAATAATCCTTGTTTGCCTGGTTGAGTGCATCTTCAACAACATAAGAAGTTTGACACCACAAGGTCAAAGGAGCCCACTCAATTGGCACCACATCCACAAACATCCACTCCCTCCACCACAGATGCACAGTAGCAGCAGTCTGTACTGTCTACAAGGTGCACTGCAGAAAGTCACCAAGCTTCCTTAGATAGCACCTTCAAAACCAATGACCACTTCCATCTGGAAGGACAAGGGCAGCAGATACATGGGAACACGACCACCTGCAAGTTCCCCTCCAAGCCACTCACCATCACAACCTGGAAATATATCGATATTACTTCAGTGTCACTGGGTCATAAACATCAAATCCCCTCTGTAATGACATTGTGGGTCTACCTACACCAAACGGACGGTGGCTGTTTAGGAAGGCAGCTCATCACCACCTTCTCTAGGGTCTGTAGGAATGGGTAATAAGTGCTGGCCCATACTGCAATGCCCACAGACCAGAAACAAAAACCAAAAATAAATCTACTCTGACCGGCTGAGTAAGTACCTGTTACATACTATTTCACCAATATTAAACAAAATGAATTTTTAATTTCTACTGCAGCCAATCAAGAGATCCTCATGCTTAAAATTATTGTATTGACAAAATTAACTCTTTACCTCAGAAGCCATCTCCTCTGTTACATTTCCACTGTAAAATGCTGAAATGCCCCCGAAACCAACAGCGCTGAAAATTGCTGCCAAGTCCAAACGTTTCATGAAAGCTCCTGGATGTAACGGTTGCCCCTGTGGCAGGAAGGTTTCATGGAAAGTATCTGACATATTGGAGTCCTTAACTTGATTGATCGCTTTAGCTGGAATAGTTTCAGTCAAAAGAAAAATTTACACAATTAGATCAGACCACCAAAGCAACCTGATTCACTTTATAACATTCTCAGAGAAGAGAGATTTCATTAATTAGAGAGATGTGCATTGACATTTTAATACCTTACAATGAGATACCTGGGGATACACTAAAATCAAATTGTGGCATTTGCTGGATTGATTTAATAAACTAGAAAGGAGGGTCTGACTTGAAACATTGTAGACCATTTCTTTTGTACTTCACGCCTCAATCATGCTCTCTCTTTAGCTCGGTAACTCAGCCACTTTGTGGCTCTCTCAAAAGCAGATGACCAGAAAATATAAAACAATGTGATCTTTCTGATATGGGCTATTTCTTCCTGCCCATCCCCACCCCTCCATTCCAGATCATCTCTCAGTGACTCCCCTAGATTCAGATCTCACGATTACCCAGCTCAGAGTTTTCCAGCTAACGTGCTCAGTTATCTACGATTCTGTTTTGTCCTCATGCCCAGGTCTCCTAAATCAGCTAAACGCAAAATGCTGGAAATCTGAAACCAAAACAGAAAATTCTGGAGAAACTCAGCAGGTCTGGCAGCATCCGTGGAGAGAGAAAGAGAGTAAATGTTTCAAGTCTGCTGTGCAGCCTAAAGCAAAACATTGCTATAATTAGCTACTATTTCCCTCTTCCTCGTTATTAAGTCCTCAGCTGTATTCTTCAGCAGTGCCACACTCACATTAGGTACTTTCTTTCTGGAAATATTTCCACAGAAAAACCTTGCTGCTGTTTCTATGTTTCTTGGCAATTTACTTTCGTAATCAATTTTCTCCCTCTTTATTAGCCTTTTGGTCACTGGTTCCTGGTTCCTAAAATATTCCCAATCCTCTCGCCTACCACTCATAATTGAGACTTTGTACGCCTTGGTTTCAATTGGCTACTCTCCTTGACCACCTTGTTAACCACAGTTGATTCATCCTTCTCATCGAGTCCTTCCTTTCAATCAGAATAAATTTTGCTGAATGTTATGAAATCTCAGTTTAAACATCTGTGACTGCTCATCCACTGACCTTCCCCTTGGTCTAGTTTTCCAGCTTGCTTTGGACAGTATTTTCTTCATTCAAGTTGAGGACACTGGTTTGAGATCCAAGTTGCTCTGCCTCAAACTGAATTTTTACATTCTACCATATTGTGGTTGTTACCCCTCTGTAGGATCCTTAACCATAATTAATTCTAGAAATTCATCTTCCATGTTACCATTGACCATCAGATTTGACCAGTCAATATGCAGATTTGAAATCACTGGTGAGAAATTTTAGTGACTTTCTTACAAGCCTCCTTTGTCTGTCAGTGAGGCTCTTCAAAGGCCAAGGGATGACTCCCAGCTATGACTTCTTTCCCTTGCTAAACCTTAATTCCATCCAAACTGAATCCATATTACACTCTATTGCAACATTACTTCCCAATGCAGTGATTCCTTCCTTCATTCATTAACAAAACTACCCCACCTCCTCTTCCTTTTTGCCTATTCTTCCAGAATATCAAAATACCCTTGAATACCGAATTCCCAGTTTATGTCTCCCTGTAACCAGCCTCCGTGATAGCTACCAAGTCACGTCCATATATTTCTATTTGTGCCATTGACTCGTCTATCGTGTTACAAAAACTGAATGCATTCAGATAAAAAGAGCTTTAAATTTATACTTTTACTATTATCGCTTACTCTAATTCTAATTTCTGCTGCATTCTATGTGCATCTTCTACCCCTTCCTGTCACACTTTGATGATTGTCTGCCTCTCCACTATCTTGCACCTCTGCTCTTTTGTTTTTGTTTGATTTTTTAAATTCCCCTTCAATTCAACCTTCTCCTCCACTAATGAATATAAAGCCCTATCTACTCTATGCTCCTGGTTATATGATTCACAAGGACACCAGTCCTAGCATGGTTCAAATGAAGCTCATCACCATGGACCAGCTCTTTCTCTCCTCAGTGCTAGTACCAGTGCCCCATGAATTGAAACCCATTTCTCCCACGTCAATTTCTGATCCACACATTTACATCTAACCTTATTTATTCTTATTTACTTATTTTCACGTGGCCCAGGTAATAATCCTGAGATTAATACCTTTGTGGCTCTACTTTTTAAAATTTAGCTCCAAGCTGCTCAAAATTCCTCATGGGAATCTCTATCCTAGTCCTACCTATGTCACTGTACATACATGGACCATGACAACTGGATCTTCGTTCTTCTACACAAATCTGAGCCAAAGTTCCTCAACACATGCAATAGATGTGGTCACCATGGATTGCACTGGTGTTCACCAGCTCCTACATACTGCAGCTGCAACACATTGCCTGCCCAGCTATGCCTATTCTATTTCATTTATATACATCCAAATTAATTGAAGTTAATTTCTTAAATGTACTCTCCAGTTGCAATAATGTTTTCTGATTTAAACCATTCATTTAGTCAAAAGGGACACTGAAGAAATACACACAAATCTCCTATCTGTTTTTCTGCAGATGTTGCACTTTGGGTCTGATGGGTAGGAACAGGTTTTTATCTTCCACTGTCCTTCTCACACACCCCTGCTCTTCTCTTTAAGAAGCTGCTGTCCTGCTCTCTCTCACGCTTTTTATGAAACTACTGTCCCGCTCTCTCCTGACTTTTATGAGGTTGCTCTCTCTCTCTCTAACACACACACTCTCTTTGCGAATCTGCTGTCCCACTCTCTCTCACACTTGTGATGTGCAGACGGAGTGAGTGAGTGAGACAAATAAAAGTCCCCAAATACTAAAAAGCATACTTCAAGAAGTCTCCGGACGAGCCTTCGGGGGTGGGGGAATATTTTGAGCCGATTAGAAATATGCTCAAAACACTTAAGTACTTTTCAGGAGTTTCACAAAGTTTTACACATCGGGGATTCTCTGTCTTCTTCCACCTTTTAGAAATGTTGTCACCTTGTATCTATATCTGCTAGATCACCCGTAGTGTATAGAGGAGCTTAGATGGCCAAGATGCATTCAAACTACAGAAAGGGGTGTGCACAGCTCAGACCATCACGGAAGCCAACCTTCCATCCCATGGATTCTATTTACATGGCTCGCTGCCGCAGAAAGGCTGCCAACATCAAAGACCCATTGCACCCTGGTAATTATCTCCCATAACCTCTTCCGATACAGAAATCTGAACACACGCATAAGCAGGTTCAGGAACAGCTTCTTTCTGATCGTTGAATGGACTCTAGCCTCAAATAATGTAACCTGCAATGTAACCTATATACCTCTAAGTCTTTTTGGTCTGTACATCCTTTGCTTGCTGTGATCTGCCTGCACCGCTCATAAACAAAGATTTTCACTGTATTTTGGTACAAGTGACGATAAAATCAATCAGACTCTCTTTCTAATTTGTTTCTAGGAGAGCGGTCATAAGAACCTTGTCCATTGAATTTCATATCTTGTAAGAAGTGTTATTGCACCTACCAAGTTCTTGAGTCACATTAAAACCTTCTCGTGCAATTTTCGCTGCTGCAGCCATCAACTCAGACCAGGAGATTCTGGAGAAATGAGAAAATAACAGGAAATTCTCATCACTCTCTTGAACAGGGTATGCGCTTCCTCATGTTACAATATTTTAGTCAATATTTAATCGCCACAAATTGCAATGTGAACACTCCCTATTCAGCTTTCACATGTAAATGATCACAAGATAGCTGCACCCTGCGAAATGAGTTCTAAAGATTGCCTCCTAAATGCATCGCTGCCTTTTGTAAATGAAAAGCTTTTGCTAACTAATTATTTTATTCACCAGGGGATTAAGGAATGTAGAATTAGGTCGCAGAACAGCCTTAATCTAATAATTGAGCAGGCTCAAGGGGCGAAATGGACTCCTACTGCTCCTATGATTGTGAGTAATGACACGAGCAATTTGATAGCGCAAAAATAACTACAGATTTTGTTTAGGGGATAAATCTTATTATTCAAGCATTCACTTCACCATAATGTTTGGAAATTGCACTTGAGCAGGGTTCTCCAGTTAGAAAATTAAAATGGAGCTTCATTTGAAGTAGCTTAATCTGTGACTGCTCATTTAGCATTCTACTGTTTAGTACGCGCGCACTCACTTTTCTACTTTATTTCAATTCCAGAGTTCCAAATTTTACACAATTATGAGATTGGGTGAGGGGAGGGGGTAGGAAGACATTCTTTTTCATTCTGTTAATTAAATTTCAGTGAATTAAACCCAATCCCATTGGATTATTTCAGTTGGAGAAGTTGCAACCGTTGTTACAAAGCCATGTAAAAAGTATTCACAAGGAGATTATGGCCTTTCAATCTCCAAATTCCTTTGTCAGTTTTGCTTTTCAGCAATGCTACGGTTATAACAGCCAATGCTAAAAAATCTGCACTTTTTTTCTCCCTCTCTTTCCAAAGACTGGAGTAAATTATTCTGAGTGGTCAATTTTCAGTTCCTGTTGGGCACAAATCCACAGACAAAAGTGCCTGGGATTTGGCACACTGGTCATTTTGAACCAGAGAAGTAGCTGATGTGTGAAATAGGCAAATCACATCAGACAGTCCGGTGCATGCCTCCAAGAATGAATTCAAGACGAACGTACAGAATAATTGGAAATGTAGACCTGGGCAAGCTATTTGATCCTTCCTTTTTCTTGTGTTAACGCTTGTTAGGGTGACATAACAGAAAGCGTTTCTAAAAAGCAATCTTGATACAGCTTCTCTTTTTGATCTTTTAGCAAAGTATTTAGACAATATTTTCAGTTAGTTAGGGATGCACATTGAAGGATACAACTTATTCAAAGAAAAAGACTCAATAAGCCAGTGTTGACTTTCGCAAAATAGCCCTGAAAATTGCATCTATGTCATGTGTCATGCCTCTTTTATGTTTAAAAAATGTGTTATTATAGAGCCACACTAGTCATTTTGCAGTTAGAACCTGAAAATCAACTCCACAGTGTGTCTTTTCAGGCCATCACAAACTCTGGATTCTGTCAGATTCAGCCACTCAACCTGGGCTGTGACTTTTTAAACTAATGCCTGTTTTCCACTAGCACTTTAAGCTTTAGGCCAACAGTTGCAAGATACACTCTCAACTCGCCAAAGGAAAAGCAGCTCCTTCAATATAATTATTTTCGTAGAAAAGAATAACAGATTTCCACAGGATTGCTACCACAAGGTGCCAAGGTTCAATATTTCAATTGTAATTAAGAAAAATCAAGCATTTTGATCCAATTCAAAAACAAATTGATTTGATCATGGAGCAGAAACTTGTATAACAATGTTCTCGGTTTACCTGCCATAGAGTTGATGGGCCTGATGCAATCCTTGCATCATTCCTGGGACAGCTACCAAGAGACCAGGCTGCATAGAGAAGGAAAGAAGACATCATCTATATATACATATATATGTAGTGGAGTTCTCCTAATACAAATCTTCTGTTCAGACTTCTCCCTGAAATATTCGATTCTCCCCAAATTGTTGGGCACTTTCAGTCCTCTCAGACATCTCCATATCTGCTATCGACAATTCTCACCAGCATGAGGAGCATCAGCAGACCATGTGGTGATTTGTTCCATGGTTTCTGCAGGCTGTTCTTGGAAACAAAGTCAGGAGCTGGAGATCCTGTAATCCCGCCAGGGAGGTTTTTGCCAGGCCTCCTGGAGCAGGAGTCAAGCAATTAACCAATGTAGCCTGCCTGTAGTTGGGAAGCGGTGGTGGTGGCGATGGAGGTGGTTGGGGGCATGGTGGAGACAGTACCTTCCAATGGTCGAGTTGGCCTCCCTGTAAATTTCTGCCCCAGTTGTAAATGAAAAACAACATCATTTAAACTCAAATTCCAACATTTTAGATTATTGGTAGAAGCCAAATTATCCAGCACTGTTCACAGGAATGTAGGCATTAGCCTTTAAGCCTACTGTGTCATTCAGTAAGATCATGGCTGATCCAGTCTTGGTCTCACCTCCAATTTCCAGTCTCTCCCTTAGCCCTCGGCTCCCCTGTCTATCAAAAATCTAACTGACTCTATCTTGAGTAAATGTAAAGACTCTGCTTTCACAACTACCTGGGGAAGAGAATTCCATTGATTAATGACCATCTGAGAGGAAATATTTCTATTAATCTTCATCTTAAATACGAAACCTCTTTTTCTTGGCCAGCTCCCCAATAGGATTTATTTTCCCAGTAGTCACACTGCCAGACCATCTTGCATGTTTCAATGTGTTTATCTCTCATTTTTCTAAACTTCAATGGGTAAAAGCCCAGTCTGTCCTACCTTTCCTCATAGGATTACCCCCATATCCCAGGATGAGTCCAGTAAAGCATCACGTTAAGTATTGTACTAAGTGACCTAACAGTAAAATCCAATGCCATACATTCAGGTGATTTTTCTGAAGACGAGGTTTTATTATTTAAAGACATTAAAAATAGCAATAAAAGAATAAAGTGACATTATGACCATGGGTTTACTCTTATATCCATTTCAGAATAATCAGTTTGAAGGAACGGAAGTGTTTTGTATTTCCTTTCATGCTGATTCCATTCCCCTTATGTGGTCATTGCCTTGTCAAGCATGATCCTTTAGAGGGTGAGCAGGTAGCTTTCCCCAGATTGATCTCGGCTATGAAGCAAGCAATATCGTTTCGAACAAAAATAGAAGTTGCTGGAAAAGCTCAGCAGGTCTGGCAGCATCCATGGAAAAAAAATCAGAGTTAACGTTTCGGGTCCAGTGACCCTTCCTCAGAACTGACGGTAGCTGGGAAAATGTCGGTTTATATGCAGAAAATAGAGAGGGGGATGGGGTAGAGGGTAAACGATAGGATAGAGCCCAAAGAGACAGAAGAGCAGTTGGATAGATAAAGGAGTTGCTAACGATATCATTTTGAGACTGGAAATTCTGCAATGAGTAACTCACCTCCTCACCCCCCAACAAAACTAAACACAATCTATCAAGTACAGGTCAACATGGATGAGTACAACTCAACTATTGCAACACCATCCAAGACAAAGCAGCCTGTTCGAGCAAAACCCCATCCACCACCTTCAATATTCACTCCTTCCACCACCGACACACAGTGCTAGCAGTGTGTACCATCTATAAGGTGCATTGCAGCAACCCACCTCTTCTGCGGTACTGTGTCCAGTTCTGGTCGCCCAGTTATAGGAAAGATATTATTAAGCTGGACAGGGTTCAGAAAAGATTTACCAGGATGTTGCTAGGAATAGAGGGCTTGAGTTATAAGGAGAGACTGGATAGGCTGGGACTTTTCCCACTGGAGCGTAGGAGGTTGAGGGGTTACGATATAGAGGTTTATAAAATCATGAGGGGTACAGATAAGGTGAATGGCAGGTGTTTTTTCCCAAAGGTTGAGGATTTCAAGACTGGGGTACATATTTTTAAGCTGAGAAGAAAGATTTAAAAAAGACATGAGGGGCAACTTTTTTTACACAGAGAGTGGTTTGTGTGTGAGTGAACTTCCAAAGGAAGTGGTGGATGTGGGTACAGTTACAATGTTTAAAAAGCATTTGGACAAGTTCATGAATAAGAAACATTTGGAGGGATATGGGCAAATGAAGGCAGCTGGGACTAGTTTAATTTGGGATTATGGTCGGCATGGACTGGTTGGATCAAAGGGTCTGTTTTCGTGCTGTATGGCTGTCTGAATCTATGACTCCATGGTTCCTTTGACAGCACCTAACAAACGTGTAACCTCTACTAGTGAGATCATTAAGGACAGCAGATGCATCACCACCTGCAAGTTCCCCTCCAAGTCACACATCCTGAAATCAGAGGTGAATAGATTCTTCATAAGCAAGGGGTGAAAGGTTATCGAGATTAAGCAGGAAGGTGAAGTAATCAGATTAGCCATGATTTTATTGAATGGTAGGAGCAGACTTGAAGGGCTGACTGGCATACTCCTGCTGCTAATCTGTATTCTTGTAATTAGGGTAGGGCAATAAATTTGGCCTTAACAACAGAGCTTCCATCCCAGGGACAAATAGAAAATAACTCAGGAGTTATTGATGACAAGGTAAATCAAGTATGGCTAAAGGGATAGAAAAGAAACTTCTGGAAAGTATTAGAGAGAGTAACATTAATAGATAAAACAGATATTACATACAAATTCCTTAACCTTTGCTGAGAGCTGACACTTGAGTGCAAGGGGTTGAGTTTTACCTCACAGGGAGAAAGGGGAATCATACTGGGTAACATTTCCCATCTTATCAGCAACCAGCAAGCAGTGCTGGCAATGAACGTGTGTGTGGGATTGCGTCAAGTTCTGTTGAACAGCCTGCTGACACTTTTTGGCAAGTCCCACATGTGAACAGCAGCTCCTTGGGTGAGACATTACAGGGCATCCAGAATGCCTAGAACTTGGGTTGGGACAGGGTATACAGTCAGGCTGGACACAGGGGGCCAAAGGGTGGGTAGTTGTCACTAACTGAAAGCAAAGTGGCTGCAAGCAAGCCACCTTTCAGATCACAGGTGAAACAGTGGATGGTCTTGAACCTGAACAAAATGAATAATGAACAAGTGTCAAAGAAAGATAGTTTACCAAGAAAATTATTTTAACCCCTTTAGTAATTGCAATATTGTTCCAAAGACACTTCTGCACTTGAATCTAACCTTTCATGAGCCAGCTTGCATCCTAAGTTAGAGCAAGTCATTTAGCCTGTGTTTGATGGAGAAAAGACATTAGAACCAAGCCCAATTCTGCCTTTGCCCTGTGTGTACTAGTAACACCATACAGAGGAGTAGACAATCATGCCATGAATGGGCATTGCCCAAGTGAATGATCAGTCACAGAAACACTAGCACATATTATTTTTCTCAATGATGAAGAGGCCAATGAAATGGCTTCATTCGTTCTCTAGTAGGTAACTCATTATAAACTGGATATCAAACATGAGATTTCCCTGTTGTGTACAGCTCTGTGTCAGAACCAAGACAGCTACAGAAAGTTAGAAAGAGCATTGTTATAAGTAGCATTTGGACTACAGGAAGTAAAAGTCATGTAAAAATTCCTAAATGTAATGAATACCTTGAAATAACCATATTAGGGAGAATCACAGTTTATAATTTTGCTAGGATTAAAAGGAAAGCAAAGCAGAAATTGAATGTTGCAATCAAAATTTCTTTGATCATACAAGATTTCAAGTCGATGAGACGAAGGATTTTGACCAATCTCTGGTCTTCCATTGAGAAAAATCCTTGAAGTACCCCACTATAGAGTCCAATTTTATCTTGCATTCTGAAAATGTCAGCTTCACTTCTCCATCCTCGAGTTAATCTCAGAACTATTACAGTGCAGGAGGCCATTCAGCTCATTGTGTTGACACTGGAGTGCACCCCTTATATTGGTGACTCTTTGTACGAAAAAGTTTAATGACATTAGTCCGAGTTGAAGATGAAAATTTCAAAAGTAATCCTTTCATGAGAAGAAGATCCCATTGAGTAGCACTTCTAATGTATTTCTCCAAATAAAATAAAAAGACGGCTAGTAATCCCTTTCAAAGATTGCCTTCTCTCATGACAAACCATGTCTGTGTGATTACCACCAAGATGAAAAATCTAAAGCTACACACAGATGTAATGCATCAGACACGGTGTCCATTAGCCACCAAAGACACAACAGTTTCAGGATATTGTCTATTAATCAGAAGTCATAATATCACAAAATATGGTGATTTAATGAAGGCTGGTGCACCATGGTGTGTTTCCACTAACCCTCAGATTGAAGCATAGATTGTCTACCAAGACTTTGTACAAACTTAATAACTTTGGTCGGGCTCATGACTGAAGCAAATTGCAAATGCCATATGAATGCAAACAGTCTTAAAATGGTATTGTTCAAATTTCCAGACTTAACATTACTGCTATCTTTTGTGGTACACCATTTATTGCAATCTCTCAACTGTTCATCTTTTCTTCTACCACCGTTTTCGATAGTTTCAGCATTGTTAACAGCACAGATCTAACCAAGAACAAGTCCTATGTTCAGTTCTCCAAGCTTCAGTCTTGTGTTTTCCACTTCAGCAGCTTGTAAAGAGCTTCCATTTATTAACTTCAATAGGAAACATGACTAGGGCTAAAAGGATATGAGGTGGTTTCCCTTTGCCTTCCTCCTGTGTTCTTAAACAACCAAAAGTCCACTTCGGGAAGAATCCTCTATCTGTAAGTAGTGCTCTGCCTGAAGGGTCTAACTCCTCTGCCAGCAGCACCAAAAATTCACTGACTCTGCCCTTGACCAAGGCTTACAACCCTGAGCGTAGGACTCTTGCCTTGGATGGTTCATATTTGGGCAGTAACAATCACTCCAAAGTCTTTAAAAGACCACTACCATAACAGTATTCACATTTATTATAAAATGTCATGAGCTTTCCCTTTGTGTGCTATTTATAGTTTGATTATACCATGCGTATATTAAATTCACGAAAAGACTTTGTAACTTATGGAACTCTGTCACTCCTCAGATAAATAAACAGAAAGAAGTACTGACCTTGTCCTTCCAATTATGTGCAAACATCTGTTCCTCAACCTCTGCTGGAGCTGTCTCTCGGAAATCAATGATGAAGCTTTCATTCTTCCTGATATCATGAACTAACATGACACCACCCCTGGAAGAAAGGACAACAAGAAAGGTCATACTGTCAAAGAGTGAGCTATATATATAAACGTGCACACAGATATATATTCTCTATCATTCTCAGCACCCTTTCATCTACTAAAGGTAACGGACATGCAGGACGCAATCCTTTCCAGATGGGTGTCTTCACATGGCACATTTTTTTTGCTGACAGCTGAAGTGGCCAATCTTTAAAAGTCAGGCTTTGCCACATGTTCCACACATGAAGCTACCAGTTGTTGATGCAGGTAGTTCTTTTCGCTGTTGCCAAGCTGGTCACACCTGCCCACAGGAGGCGCTGCCATCTCCCCCAGTCATCAGCTACAGACTCCCACCTGTAAGAATCGACGTTTATGGCCTTAATGTCACGCTTGCCAGCATCGTTTTGGGCTGAGTGACTCCAACTGCCTCACCTTAGAGTAAGCCCTTCCTCCAACCTGCAAACATGCCCCAGATAATGAAGCCACCTCTGTTCAGTGAGTGCTAATAAACTTGGGAACTCTGTCTTTGACAGGACTGGCATGTTTATGATTTTGTCCAAGCAGGAGATACCCAGACAACTAAGACAAAAATTGTTGAGCTTGTTTTCTTGATACTGTAAGTCATCCGTGTTTCATAGACATACGACAAGGTACTGAGAACTCTCAACTTATAAACCATCAGCCCCTAGGTCACTGGTGAATTCATCCCACAACAAACATCTCTGTGCTGCGATTGAGATTTACAAGAATATAGTGTCAATAATGATGCGCCGTTTTGGGCCTGTTAGGATCTGGGCTGATATTTGTTTCGCTTCACAAAAAAAATTACAACTTTCATTTAAATGGCACCCTTATTGGAGAAAACATCCAACTGGGTGGAGAAGGGATGTAAGGACATGTGACCCTTTGTAAAATGGTAACAAGTTTGTAAATAAACATGAATACTTTTCATTAGCGATTCCTTAATACCTACAACACCTACCCTCCAATTCCAGAGCTGTGGGGGTGGACTATTCCTAAGCATAATGCGGACACAATAGCTGCATCCACCGAAGAGCCATCACGATTCAGTATTTCGGTACCAACTGTGGAGCAATGGGCCACATCTGTAACTACTGCACCTTGGTGAAAGATCTACATGGAACAAGAGTGAATGTAGAGTCACAGATGCAAAACGTCCCTTGTTTATGATCGCTGTTCATTACGTTTCTGCAATATTGCCATCACTGCTTCATTCCAAATGGGAATACAGATTAAAAAATCTTGAAAACACCCTATCCACAGGGCTTCCAGTACCCCAGTAAAGATATTGAGGTTTTGTCCGAGTTATGACCTGACTTTATTTCCTGGGGTATTGCTAGCTTAGGGACGTTTCCCCTTTCAGTATGTGCCAGCACTGTGGACCATACCTGACCTGTTCCTTCATTCAGTATAAATAACTTGCACCCTCTTGAGTGCTTAAATACATAAATTTATAACCACAAACAAGCAAGGAACGTTGAGATGCGTCCATCTCACATGGCAATGGATATACTGTTCTAGGGATATGACAGCAGCAAGGACACAGCAAGAGAGTAGATCAGAGGGAAACAACAGAGGCAGCAGAGATTTATGTTGCAGGGAGTGTAGGTGAGGGAGGACTGCACTTCACTTCCTCAGAGTCAGCTCTGGCACTATGGTTGGAGCCTTGCCTCAGAGTCAGAAGGCTTGCGTCCTTCTTTCAGGACATTTGAGCTCACGACTGAGGCTGACATTCCGGTGCAGTATTTAGAGGGGGGCACAGAGGGTGTGGCAAGGTCGGAGGGGCCGACAAATTATTGGAAGACATGTTAAACCAAGGCATGGTCAGCTCCCTCAGATGACCACAAAAGAATCCCCATGGCCCTACTGCAAGGAGAAATAAGTGGTTTCTTCCTGGTGTGCTAACCAATGTTCAATCTTCAACCAGTAAAACAGACAATTTGCTTATTATCAAACTGCAGCTTGTGGGATCTTTCTATGTGCAATTTGGCTGCCTTGTTTTCAACACTATAATCGTGACCACATTTCAAAAGGACTTAACTGGCCTTAAAGTACTCTGGGATGTCCAAAGGTCAGGAAAAGTGCCAACTTAAAGAAAGTCCCTCTCTTTTAGTTTGCAGGGCAGGTAAAACCTTTTGAGTGAACCTTTTCTTAACACAGTGACTGGTAGAACATGTACCTGTGGGTCTCCAAAGTAGATCTGCATAATCAAGGCCACAGTGACTCCAGTCGCAAATGTTAAGCAGGCAGTGATGATAACAGTCAGACCATCCTGGCGACAGGCGCAGTCACCAGAGAAAGGGTCCTTGTTGGTCACACGCAGGGGAGACATCTCCTGACTACCCATCTCAGAGGAGGAGGAGGGTAGGCGTTGAAGGCGAGCTGATTTCAAGAACAGGTCCGGATCTACAAATACAATTATGGAAAGGTTTAGTTTTGGTTTGTCACAATTGGTGATTCTTGGATTTCTACAATGTGCAGCAGGTATGTGCAAGTGAGAGGGCAGAATTCTGTTCTCGTGCTGGGACTCTCGCCAGCTCGCTGCTGCGATGCTGGCTTTGCCTCTTTTCGGGAAGGCCCCTGGACTACAAGATAATCAGGTAGTGGATAGGTCACCAGTGGACTTTACCCCTGAATCAAAGATCCCTGTGGCACAGGTCTTGCCCAATGGGAGCTACTAACCAATCAGAAACTTGTGCAGATCTACTTTGGCCACCATAGGCAGCAATGGCAACTGCCAGAAGCACAGATCGTTGGGAGTCCCAGAATAGGGGAGGGGCCAGGGTTAAGTGGTGTGTGGGTGTGTCTGCGTGTGTTTGTGTGCATGTCTGTGTCTGTGTGTGTGTGTGTGTGTGTGAGCACGTGTGTGTGTGTGCGTGTGCATGTGTGAGGGTGCACACGTGTGTCTGTGCACATGCGTGTGTCTGTGTGCGGGCGTGTGCATATGTATGTGCACATGGGATCAGGTGGAGGGTAAGGAGGTGGGAAATGAGAACAGAGAGTGGTTTTCATTGACCCACCCCTCCTGTACAACCAATCCCTTGATCAGAGATTGAATGCCTTTGTTCAAATCACACCACCCAACACACACCGAAGATTACCAGCTGGTCGCACAGTTTTAAGCCTAAGGCCTAGCAGGAGGGTGGCTTGCAGCTGGGTTAACCTTCGCAGGGTCGGATATTGCCCATAGATGATTATTAATTGGCCAATTAAGGGGCTTAGTTGGCAGTGGGGCAGGAAGGTCAATCATGGGCTGTCCTGTCCAGAACTTCATTCTGGTGGAGATGGAAGGGTTCAAGTACGTCACCTCCCTGCCCAACTAACTGCCCTTGCCACCAGTAAGAGTGAAAGATTCAGCTCAAGGCGTCCATAAGTCTCAGAATTCATGTTTTAATTTAATGCTATAGGCATATTGGTCCCTCTATCTCAGCTCCATATCTTGAGTGTGTCCATCTCAGTATCAAGATTTGCTCTTGGTTCAGAGTAGGTGCAAACATGATGGGCTGAACAGCCTCTACACATGGTTGATTTTGAAATGGCCTAGCAAGTTTAAAGCTGTTCTGTTCAAGTGCCATAAGAGACAAGTCCACATCTTATGAGTGAATGTTTTTAAAAAAGAACCTTTTGTCAGAAGACGGTTTATTTCATGAAGTTTTAGTAGTGTTTAATAATTTGTAAATTATTAATTAATTAAATTATTGAATATCAATTAAATTATGAGTAAACAATTAACCAAATTAATTTGTATTCATTTGTACTTAAAGTAGATTGCTTAGCCCTGTATGTTACACCGATACAGCTTAATATTTTTTAAACATATTTATTGTTTTGATCTCATTAATAACTAGGTCAGTGCCTTTAGTCTTAAGGCTGGGGTTTTTAATGCTCTCTGCATTAAGTGTGGGTGCAGATGACTTGAGGGGTGACTGACTCCTTGTCCTCAACACTAAGATTGATGGATCAAGCAACAATTAGGAACATAAAGTGCTGACCATCAAATCAGGAGTGTTGTCACTGATGTCCTGTGTTCTGCAATCACCCCAACCCCATCCACCTCTGGCTGCTAGCCAATCAGAGGCTGGAAACAGTTCCCAAGACCAGGAGACCTCTGAAGGCCCATGCTGTGAAAACATGAAGGGGTGCAATGATAAGGAGGTGAAGGGGATTAATTTTAGGGGATCTCAGGTGGGGGTTACAAGGAGAAGGGGGGGGAGTTCTGAGGAAAAGAGTAGGAGTTGACTTTCAGCATCCACTGCCCTGATGTGTATCGCTGACCCCAAATGGAGGCCAACACCCCTTCCCCACACACCAATTTCAATACCTGGTCTCCACTTGAGTCACCTGCTAGGAAGACAGATAAATGGGACAACGGCAAGTTGAAGTCTTTTTGGGCTATCAATTGGCCACTTAAGAGCCTTAAATAGCAGTTCAGAAAAGTCAACCATAGCGTTGAGAGTGAACTTAGTGTTACTTTTGTGGATCTCAGTATAAGACTTACCTATTTCACCTTGTCAACTTTGTAATACATGATTAACGCAGTTAGTGCGTTCTAGTGGGTTAATGAGTTTAAGAAGGTGATAATTGTATCAGGAGATAATTAGTCACACTAGACAGAGTTGGGGCCCTTTCGATCAGAGGAGACAAGTTGACACAATTCGCAGAGGCAGGGGTACAACGGTGGGACTCTCGGAACAATCGTGAACAAGAACCCCAGGAACCAAACCCCAAAGAAGAACGCTGACTCACTGACAGAACTGATGAGTCCAAGACTGATCAACTTGGCTAGACACGGGTAACACTGTGTGCAGGTTGTGCATATTATTTGTAACTGGTTTGTTATATGACTTATTAATGAAACATATTGTACTCCCTATTGGTGTCTGTAACAGTTGCTGCTGTTACCCTGTTGGCTTTGGATATTGTCGGCCAGGAGTTGGATCACCAGGGATCTTTCCACCTAGAACTTTCTATCTGAGGTGGCAGGAAGGGGATGGCAATCTCCCCATGACAACCAATAAATTATATACCCTTCCCACCACATTTTCTGCAACTTCTCAGGATGAAAATATCCTGGCAAATGAAACAAGCAGATTGTTGCGAAATTCCAACTGGTCTATTAATCGTCTTTGAAGGAAGGAAAACTACTGTGATTACCTGCTATGACTGATGTGTGACTCAGGTAGCATTGCTGTGAAGCTGCCCTCTGAAATGGTGTAGCGAGCCACACCAAATTTGTAGTAAATTGCTACAAACAATAAACAGTAGAGCACAATAAGTGCAGAGATTCAAGGCGAAGGCTCACCACCACCTTCTCAAAGACAACTAGGCGCCGATAATAAATGGTTTTACAGGACGTTGGTGAGGCCCCTTCCGGAGTACTGTGTCCGGTTCTGGTCGCCCTGTTGTGGGAAGGATATTATTAAGCTGGAGAGGGTTCAGAAAATATTTACCAGGATGTTGCCAGGAATGGACGGTTTGCGTTATAAGGAGAGGCTGGATTGGCTGTGACTTTTTTCACCGGAGCGTAGGAGGTTGAGGGGTGACATTATAGAGATTTTTACAGTCAGGAGGGGCATATGTTGTGGCTGCCCATGCACAAAACGACTGACAGCTGCCCAGGGCTAACGCTGCAGAACATAGCTGACAGTAGTTAGAGCGTGTGGGAAAATATTTGCTTAATATAGTCTCTGCAAGTAGAACAATAATAACTCTGTATAATCAAGATTGCTTAAATGAGATAGATAAGAACAGTTCACACTAATTAGTTCCTTCTCTTGAATTATTTAATCAATCTATCACAACATTTAGAGTAGGTTTTAGTTAAGATCCTTCATATAATCATAGATATAGATTCCAAAATAGTTATAGATCCACTTATATACAAAAAAAATCACCAAAAGCATTAGAGGAAAAGATTCAAACCAGTTTCAGACAGCAAAAGTGCCCCACCCCCTCATCATTACGGGGAGGAATGACAGAGATTAGCAGACATTGGACTGTGGATTGAATAAATACATTAAAACACAACTTGTTAGCTGAAGAATTCTAACATAACTTTGTTGGAACAGATCAAAAAGCAATATTCTTTTGTATTCCCTGTTATGAAAAATGTAAAAGATCCTGAAGTAGTAGGCAAATATCTAATTAACTGGCAGTTAACATGGTGCAGGCAAATGTTAAGATGCGGTACCTGACAGCCAATTACAGAGGGGTAACCTGGCACGGCTGACCAATAGTAATCAAAGGGAAGTGGGTGGGGCATGTGTGCTTTAAAGTGTATAAATTAAGATATTCTGAAACTTTGTGTGTGCCAGTGTGCTGTAAATCATAATAAAGGTTACCTGACTTCCTACCATCGGACTCTCATTGGCAAATATGAGCTCTAACAGTATAGATAAGGTGAATGGCAGGTGTCTTTTCCCCTAGGGTGGGGGGTTTTAAGACTAGGGACCATATGTTTGAGGTGAGAGGAGAAAGATTTAAAAGGGGTGTGACAGGCAACTTTTTTTTTTAAACACAGAGTGGTTCATGTGTGGAATGAACTTCCTGAGGAAGTAAAACAAGGAAACAAAACAGAAGTTGCTGGAAAAGCTCAGCAGGTCTGGCAGCATCTATGAAGGAAAAACAGAGTTAACGTTTCTGGTCTGGTGACCCTTCCTCAGAGCCTGAGGAAGTGGTGGATATGGACACAGTTAAAACATTTAAAAGATGTTTGGGTAAGTTCATGAATAGGAAAGGTTTAGAGGGGTATGGGCCAAGTATAGGCGGGTGGGACTAATTTAGTTTGGGATTATGGTTGGTATGGACTGGTTAGACGAAAGGGTCTGTTTCCATGCTATATGACACTATGCCGATGAATGAATTAAAAGAAAAGCTTGCATTAACGTATTTCTAAAATCTGAAACAAAAGCAGTATACTATAGGAACACAGCAGGCTTGACAGCACCTGTTGAGAAAATAAAGAGTCAAGTGTTGCTTTGTCAGAACTAACAATAGCTGGGAAAGGGTGGTGTTTATGCTGATGACAGGGTGGGGGAAAAGGAGTAAACAGAGTATGCAGAGACTGAGACAACAAGGTGCAGGGCTGGATGAACACAGCAGGCCAAGCAGCATCATAGGAGCAGAGAGGCTGACGTTTCGGGCCTAGACCCTTCATCAGAAAAGGGGGAGGGGAAGGGGGTTCTGAAATAAATAGGGAGAGAGTGGGAGGCGGATAGAAGAGGGATAGAGGAGAGGATAGGTGGAGAGGAAACAAACAGGTCGAAGAGGCGGGGATGGAGCCAGTAAAGGTGAGTGTAGGTAGGGAGTTAGGAAGGGGATAGGTCAGTCCAGGGAGGACGGACAGGTCAAGGGGGCGGGATGAGGTTGGTCGGTAGGAGATGGAGGTGCGGCTTGAGGTGGGAGGAGGGGATAGGTGGGAGGAAGAACAGGTTAGGGAGGCAGGGACGAGCTGGACTGGTTTTGGGATGCGGTAGTGGGAGGGGAGATTTTGAAACTTGTGAAATCCACATTGATACCATTGGGCTGCAGGGTTCCCAAGCGGAATATGAGTTGCTGTTCCTGCAACCTTCGGGTGGCATCGTTGTGGCACTGCAGGAG
>NC_063350.1:11364259-11383729 GCF_021869965.1 Rhincodon typus
CAAACTTTTCACTGTATTCATTTGAGTACATGTGACAATAAAGCTAATTCAATTCAATTCTGAGGAAGGGTCACTGGACCGAAACGTTAACTCTGATTTCTCTCCACAGATGCTGCCAGAACTGCTGGGCTTTTCCAGCAATTTCTGTTTTTGTTTCTAATTTCCAGCATCCTCAGTTCTTTCAGTTTTTATTAAATTCACAGCATATCCTTTCCAGCCATCACCTCTGTACCTGCAGTTACAGTTCCTGGTCCAGCAACGACTTCATCATTAGATTCTCATCCTTGTTGAAAATTACCTCTATAATCTCCTCCAGCTCTTTGACCCTCCTAGATATCAGTACTCCTCTAATTTGACCTCTTGGCTAACCTGATTTCAATGCTTTACTGATGGCTATGTCTCAACCTCTGCCCTAGGTACTGGAATACTCTCCTGCTTTCTTCCTTGAAACCACACCTTAAAACCTACCTCTGATCATTTGTACTCATTTCGGTTGTGCAACCCATTATCTCCTTATGTGGCTGAGAACATACTTTGCTTTATAATATGTCCCTGGAGTAACAGCTTGGAACCTTTTGTCACATTAAAGGCACTACTTAAATACAAGTTGTTGTTTCACTACAAATGGTCATTTTTTTACGAATGGACAAAGCTCTCAGTGACCAAGATAGTATCACAAGAGATGAGATCGTCAAAAGAAAGAAACTTTACCTGTTCTCAATCCATCCCTGTTAATCTGTTCTCTAAGATCCAGTGACCAGTGGGAACAATGAATGTAATCTCAATCACTTGGTTAGCAAAGGCAAGTTTATACTTTTAGGCCTCTTCAAAGAAAGCTAAACACAGCCCCACATGTATGAAGGTACATATAAGGCAAAGGCAACCTCACTTGATCCCTCAACTTACCCCTGGCTTCAACATCCTCAGTGTAATGGAGTGTGTCACACTTTTCCGTTAGTGATCATTCCAGCTCAGGCCGCAGCCTCTCCACACGGCCTTCCAGCTCTCTGGCCAACCCCAGCACCCAAACCCAACATTACTAGCATTGGTGGTAGCCATGTCCCGCACACTCCTTGCTAATTTAAGCTTGAGTCTCCAATATCTGTGGGAGGGTAGCGGAGTCCAAAACCGGAGGATTTAGGTTTAAGGTGAGAGGGGGAAGATTTAAAGAAGACCTAAGGAGCTAACATTTTCATGCAGCGGGTGGTCCATGTATAGAATAGGCTGCCAGATGAAGTGGTGGAGGCTGTTACAATTACAGCATTTAAAAGGCATCTGGATGGGTCTATGAACAGGAAGGGTTTTGAGGGATATGGGCCAAATGCTGGCAAATGGGACTGGATTAATTTAGGATATCTGGTCGGCATGGACGAGTTGGACCAGAGAATCTGTTTCCACGTACAGCTCTATGACTGGCCTGCAGCCAACTGAGTGATAGTTGCAGACACAATGCAACAGCAGCAGGAGGATTACGGAGGGTTATTGAGGCTTGAGTAAGAAACATCTCCTCTACTCATTTCTTTTGCATGTGAGGGAAGATCAGATCAGATTAATTCTCTAGCCATCAGCAAGCCACAGCTGTCTGACTTCAAGCATTCCAGTATGAGAAAAGCAGATAGGGAGACAAAATTGGAATGAATAACAAAGAGGGAAACACTCAAGAAACAAGGAAAAGCAGATGAGGATCGACAGGAATGGAGGAAATACAGAAGCAGAAGGAGAAAATAATAGAATAAGATAAGGAATAAGAAAGTAGTTAGTCATATTGAGGTCAACATATTGAATTCACTCATGATTGATAAGGGATCTTCCATGTAAGACAGAGATGAGGAGAATGATTTTCTCTACGACACCAGTTAGTCTGTGAAATCCTCTTTTTCAGAGAGCAGAAGAACGTTCAATGACTTCACTGAAGGTTCTTAAGGCCTCGTTAGATTGATTCTCCATCAGTCAAAAATCTAAGAATGGACCATGGAATTGAGGCCACATTCAGATCAGCTGGGATCTTGTCAAACGGCAGAGCAAGCTTAAGAGACCAAATGGCCTAGGAACCCAGGAGAAAGATTGGGCTATTCAGCTGATCATGTCCATCCCAACATTCAATATGATCATGGCTGATCAAACACGTCAATGCCTTTTACCCACACTATCCCCATAACCCTGCACATCATCGGTAATCAAAAACCTATCCATCTCTACCTTAAACATATTCAGACACTGAGCTTTCACAGCCCTCTGTGGTAGAGAATTCCAAAGGTTCACAAACCTCTGAGTCAGAATATTTCTCCGCATCTCGGGAAGCCCCCTCTCCAAAACAAGATAATGTAAAAATATATCCCTTAACCTTTTCCCCTAAAACACTGCTCTCAAAAATCTGACTTTTACACAGATACATGCTATGTGAACACAGTGACTGAGTTAAAGGCTAGTCTCAGCAAAGTGAATGTTTAGTGGCATCCTAAGCAACATTGTAGAGACCAGTTCCTGGCATGGGGTGGGAAAAGGAAAAGCTAATGATGGAATGTGGAGTTCTCCTCTTGAGCATACTTATTGAAACAGTCAAGCCATCAATGATTGAGGGGTTTTGATGGAATAAGGAGAAATGGGCAAGTGGGTCAGTTACCAGAGGACATTGGCATCCAAGAGGGCTTTGGATAATCATTTGGATAGAAATAGTGTGAAAAAGTATGGGGAAACAACAAGAGATCGTCACTAGGTAATGACACTTGGTTAAAGGTCTGGTACAGGGGCATTGTGCCAAATGGGTTCCTTCTGCACTGTAATAGTCCTATGATTATGTGACAAGATTGACAACAGTTAGTAGAAGTTTCAGAGGTAGGATGGAGAGACATTTATGTACAGCTCGTGGCTATAATCTAGAACACATGGCCTGAAGGGCTGCTGGAAGCTGATTCAGTGGTGACGTTCATAAAGCAGATGAATATGCATTCTTACGTGACTGGAGAGAATTACAAAGAACAGAATAAATAAGAGCAGAAGTCAACCGTCTACTCTACCACCTTCATAAATGCAAGGTAGGCTATCACTGAGGGCAGTGCTGCTGAGAGCAGGATAAAAATCAGCAGGTAGACAAGCTGACTAATAGTAGGCACACGTGATTGGAGACAGGCTTCCAAACAAAGCAATCTGTAAAACTAACACAATAGCCTCTGTGTTTGATGCATAATCTTTCACTGAGCCTTGTCATGGGTGGGGTAGGAGTTAAATGTTCAAATTTTGAATGAATCAGTCTGTTCATTGTCAACCACAGGTGTAACTTGCCTAAAGAATGCAAACCAATTGGCAGACAGACTTTGTTCTTAAAATGGAGGCAAGGTGTTTTAGAAATTTAGAAGTAGATTTTATTTTTACTGATTATAACACATATTTTTGCTCTCTCTTTTTTGAGTTTATATATGTTTGCCCAGGGCATTATTCATCCTAAGCCCACCCTGCAAACCAGGATATATTGTACTGTGTTCTCTGAAATATCGACATAGTTTATGAATAGCTAAAACCCGTGTATGGATCATTGCAGCATCCCACCAGTTTAAACGTCCCAACTCATTCAGTTGTCTTTTATTGCTCTGGTTTATGCTTGTTATAACCAATCCTCAGTCCAAGCTAATATATTACAATCACAAAAATTACAAAATCCCTTTTCTACAGCCATTATCACTCCTTTTGTCTTTTGTTCAGTTGATCATTTGATGAAGGGTGTGTGATTTATATACATTAGAATATTATTTATTTTAGAGTTTGAATTTTGAAGTAGTGGTAAGTGGGCTTTGTCTATGTCTATGTCTATGAAAGGGTTTAATGATTTAACTTGTATTTCTGTAGGCAAGATGATTTCTTTTAAAACACAATGCTACAGAGTGATTTCCAGAGTGTAACGTGGTTTTGTGTTCTTTAGGAGAGTTTACGAGTGAAGTAAATAGTTGTGCATCAGGCTTTTGGTTTGGAGAATTTTTGTTTCAAATTTCATTTAAGGGAACACCTTTAGCTTGCAGAAGAAACATTTGGGTTTCAGCTTGGCAGATTTTGTAGAAGTCCTGGCTCAAGCTGGATGTGTACAACAGTTACTCTTGATAGAAGAAGATTGGTTTAGAACTTTAAGTAAGAGATTACATCAGTGTATGTAGTTTAGTTTAAAAGTACCAGACTAGACATGTTTGGATTAAAACCCTGAAGGGTTACTTGAAGCTAAAAACATCGATGCTTGGTTATACGAATCCTCCGAAAAAAGGTTATTAGATTCTCAAGACATAGAATTGGAGCCACATTTAAAGTAAGCCCTACTGATATGAAAGAGAAGGGAGTTCTCTCTGGTGTGAGTACTGCACAGGAATGCACCTGGGATTAATGGGATTATATTTTACTAAGTGGTTCTAAATCTTTAAACTTGTGTTATATGTAAACAGTTTGGATTATTATTTTTTACCTCCATTTCTTTTCTGCAATAAACTTCTGTTTCATTGCTAAAATGAGTCTGAAATATTGTGTGTGAGTGTTTTGGTGAAAGGCCATCTTGTTAAAACTAAAAACAAGTTGCGTTCAATCTGGGATCTAGCTTGTCCAGTTAAAAACATCAGATGGGATCATAACAATCTCCAATCTTCCTCATCAATTAACATCTCCCTAACCTTCCCTTCTGTTCCACTTGCTCCTTCCCATTTTCCTCCATAGCCTAAAATCCAACAATTTTCCAAGAAAGCATCATATTGGACTCGTGATGTCCGTTCTCTCTCTTTGCTGCCAGGCCAGCAATACGAATACATTTATTTTTGTCTCAGGAAATAACTTAATTCCCATAAACTCAGCAACCAGCCATTCTTAACCTTCTGATTCATAAACCAAATTTCATAGTGAATTACATAGTCATAGATGGACAAACTCAGTGTTACCAAAAATTAAATCAAGCAAACAGGCTGCTGGTGGAAACAGATTCCATGGAAACTTCTAAACAGTACTGGACAAGTGCTTGAAAAAGACTCATTTCCAAGTGGAGGGAAAGATGTGGTGTGGGAATCAATTTAACAGTCCTTTCATAGATTCTAGCAGAGGGAAGAATAGGTCTTATCCTGGGCTTTAAAATTCCATGGAGTCTGAAATAACTCCACAAAGGTCAATATCCCGTCACCAAGTCACTCCTTATTTACACGTGCATAGTACACGATATTGACCCCGCTAGCTCAGAGCCAGCCTCCGAGATTAAGTAGAACCCCTGACACTCCTGTTTAGATCTGTCAGCCAGGACTCCCTGATTGGACCAGGTTAACAACCTGAATCAGGGAACTCATACTCTATGACTCCACCTGTCTGACCTCATTCCAATCACTACAGAGTCACTGAAAGAGACATTGCATGTGTTTTTTTTTCTTTATTCGTTAACGGGAGGAGAAGGTCGCTGGCTAGGCAGCATTTATTGTCCATCCCTAATTGCCCAGAGGGCAGTTCAGAATCAACCACATTGCTGTGGGTCTGGAGTCACATGTAGGCCAGACCAGGTAAGGATGGCAGTTTCCTTCCCTAAAGGACATTAGTGAACCAGATGGGTTTTTTCCTGACAATCGACAATGGATTCATAATTCCAGATTTTTTTTTAAATTGAATTCAAATTCCACCATCTGCTGTGGCGGGATTCAAACCCAGGTCCCCAGAGTGTTATCCAGGTCTCTGGATTAACAGTCCAGCGATAATACCACTAGGCCGTTGCTTCCCTGTTAGGTGGCTTCTTTATATGTTACTCAACCTGTTAAGGGCAAACGTTTGCCATTGTTATTTCAGAATTTCCACAACCCTATTTGATGGCATTGTGAAAGTATACTTCCTGATTACAGGTAATAACTACTTTCATACTCCCATTTTCAAATGCATGAGTTGGAAGATGCCAAACAGAAGCCAATTTCACTGTTATTCTTTGCTCTTGAATATTCAAAAATAGAGCCATCAAACCTTCCAGGATTGTCATGGCAGCCGTAGATGAGACTGAGGAGTATTTGTGAAGAGCCAATATCCCCCAAAATCTTGCAGAGTTCTGCTCTGCTGATGGCATTGAATGCCTTCTTGAGGCATACTAAAATATGGCAAAGGGGTATACTCTGTTCCCTTCACTTTTCACTGGTGTATCAAGAAGATCATGTCCACAATAGATCAGTTAGTATTGAAAATTCACTGTGCTTCCAAGGACCTTGGTCTGCAATTAGATGAAATCTTTTAAGTATGCCTCAAGCAAAGGCTTTCCCTGTAATTCTGAGTAGTGAGTTCCCTGGGTTGTTGTTGCAGTCTCAGCTGCTGCCTACGTTTTTGTATAAAACCTAAAGAAATTGGAACAGGAGTAGGCCATTCAGTTCCTCAAGCCTGCTCCATTCAATAGGATCATGGCTGATCCGACATTCCTCATGACCCTTCATCCCCTTACTGATCAAGAATCTATCTAACAGAGCCTCAGATATATAAAGACTCTGATCCCACACTTCTCTCTGACAAGGAGTTCCAAAGACTCTCAACCCTCTGACGGAAGAAATTCATCCTCATCTCAGTCTTAAATTGGTGCCCCTTTATTCTGAGTCTATGCCCTCTGATCCTAGACCCTCCCATGGGGGGAACATCCTCTCAACATTTTCCCTGTGAAGCCCATATGTCTCAATGAAACCATCTCTCATCTTTCTAAACCCCAGTGAACAGCATTCCAATCTGTTTAGCTTTTGCTCATAAGACAGTCCCTCCATACTGGGGATCATCCTAGTGAACCAATTCTCTGAATTGCTTCCAATGACATCATATATTCCCTTAAATAAGGGGACCAAAACTGCTCAAAGTACTCTAGATGTGGTCTCATCATCACTTGTAAAGTTACAGTCAGACTTCCCTACTCTCCTACTCCACCCCCTTGAAAAAAAGAGCCAACAGTCCATTGGCCTTCCTGATTACCTGCTGTACCTGTGTGCTAGCTTTCTGTGTTTCATGCACAAACACCCACAAGTCCCTTTGTGTTGCAACTTTCTGCAGCTATTCTCCATTTAAATAATACCCTGTTCTTTTGTTCTCCCTTCCAAAATGAACAACTTCACATTTTCCCACAAAAGTCTCTGTTTGCCAACATTTTGCCCACTTACTTAACCTTTTGATATCACTCTGTAAACTGTTTGTATCCCCTCTGCAACTTGCCTTTCTGCCTATTTTGGCTGCAGTACTTTCACTTTCTTCCTCCAAGGCATTAGTATATTTTGTAAATAGTTGCAGTCCCTGCAACTGATCCTGTGGAAGCACCCAAGTATGCTGTTTTGTCAGAGACGTGAACAATACACAGCAGACATCTCAAATCCCAGACAGTGTCACCAGCTATGCCTCTGCAAAATCCTGTAAACATGCTGGCAGAACAGGCGCTCCAAAATCAATGTTCTTTCTAAGTCATCGTCCTCACTGGAGGCACTGGTTTACAGTCAATCAGCTGTGCTGGCTGGGTCACATTGTCTACATGCCTGACACAAGACTTCCAAAGCAAGCCCTCTCCATCGTTTTGTTACAGTAAGCAGTTATCACGAGGGCAGAGAACATGCTTAATGACACCCTCAAAGCCTGCCTTAAAAAAAAATTTGAATATCTTTCCCAACTCATAGAATCTCTTGTCCATGATAGTCCACACTGAAAAAAGAGGCATCTGTCAACCATCTTGAGCATCTCTGATGGGTAAAGGTGGAGGCCAAGCACAAACAGCAAAGAGTATGCAAAATCCAAGCATCCCACCCTCCAGTCTCTTCAAACATTATTGACTCCATCTGTGGCGCGTATGTAGATCCAAGATTGGACAGGTTAGTCACATCATGACCCCAACATCAGAGTGGAGGGAAGTCATCATTGATCCCAAGGCACTGCCTAAGAAGTCATCCAGGGAGTAACTTAGCTACAAAGGCTCATGGAGATTCTCTCTCATGACTGTAACTTGTTTCCTCCCTTGAAGCACCAACATAAACTGTGACCAAGTGACAAGGTATTACATCTCTGCCCCTGATCACACTAATAGCACCTACTGGACATGATTAGTAAATTCTACTACCTTGTGACATGCACCAATCTGGAAAAGAAGCTTAACAATTCCCAAACTTCATTGTCTGGCTATAACTTGGCAGGACTGGTTCATGAATTCAGCAGACTTCTCCCAGGTTTGACGGCATTTACCAACTAGGGTCAACTTTCTTGGCTTGGCCACATTCATAGGATAGAAGATTGGAGTAGGAGGTTCTGTACTGTTGAGTCTGTAGAAATTGGGGATGGAGAGGTGACAGCCCCTAGTGGGTGTGCCAGGCCTCTGCTTTAAAAATCTAGCTAGAGTTGCTGGACCATTCCTCCTAACCCAATCCCTAACCCTAAGCAATCCGGCGACTTCAGCAACCTCCAGTCCCAATTCCCAGCTCATTCCAACCTGTTGCCTGTCCCATTCAGGTCAGCTCGATCTCCATTACTGGACATCTGCCCTGGCAGAGTACTGACGCTTCTCCAAGCCACCTTCTAAAACCAGACAACTCTCAGAGGAGAGTTGGGCGGCATAGCGGCTCAGTGTTTAGCACTGTTGCCTCACAGCGCCAGGGACCCAGCTTTGATTCCAGCTTCAGGTGTCTGTCTGTGTGGAGTTTGCACTTTCTTCCTGTGTCTGCATGGGTTTCCTCCGGGTGCTCCGGTTTCCTCCCACAGTCCAAAGATGTGCGGGCTAGGTAGATTGGCCAGGCTAAATTTCATTGTAGTGTCCAGGGGTGTGCAGGCTGGGTTGATTATCCATGGGAAATGCAGGGTTACGGGTGGGAGTGGGGTGCCCTTTGGAGGGGCCATGTGAACTTAATGGGCCAAATGGCCTGTTTCCACACTGTAGCAGATTCTATGAGAGCGCGAGACGGAGCTGGTGCTGCTGTTCCATCGTTTGTGTGTGTGTGTTTGTTTGCATGTGTCTTCCATGAAGGACTTTCTTTATCAACCTCTCCCCTCACCCGAGGCATGGTAACCCTCAGGTTAAACCACCACCAGTCTTCTCCTTCTGATGAGAGAGCAGCCCTACGGTCCAGGAGGACTATGGAGACTTTACCTTTACACGTGTCTGTGAGATACAGTAATTTAGATTAATTTTTAAAAAAAGGTGGACACAGGGTAGAAATCTGGAACAAATGGTGTCCTGGAAAGGCCAGACATGGGACTCTGGGGAGGGGAGAAGGAAAGAAGTTAAAATTACTACCTAACAGCAGAGGAAAATGACAACGCCCCCTGCAGGGTGACTTGTGCCAATCCAATGGGCAGCAGTTACAGCAGAGATAGCAGGAACTGCAGATGCTGGAGAATCTGAGATAACAAGGTGTAGAGCTGGATGAACACAGCAGGCCAAGCCACATCATAGGAGCAGGAAGGCTGACATTTCGGACCTAGACCCTTCATCAGCGGTTACAGCAGTTTGGCAACAGGTGCCAAAGACAACAGTCCACTGCAACACCTGGAAACCCCAAGCTTGGTACAGGGGCAGAACCAGGTCAGACTCTCGATCCATCAGCACCCGTGGGACCATATCATAATCCCTCCCCCTCTCCCCCAAACTGAAATGCACTGGTGCCTGTCTATCATCTTTGGTGGATGGATGTATGGGTGCGGAGGAGGCAGCTACTCATTTCAATGAAAACAGGGAATCGGTGCCTCTTTGCACATTTACATTAAGCACAGCCCAATGAACACACACCAACCGCGCCCCCCCCCCCAGAAAAATGGGTTAATTTCCCGTGAAAAAACCAGAACGCAGGAGTTTCCCTGCAGAACAGTGTCTCCCAGACTACAATCTGATATCCATCCTATTCCAACAACACCTCAATAAAATGAGACAACAAGGTGCAGAGCTGGATGAACACAGCTGGCCAACACAGCAGAAATGCTCCTATGATGCTGCTTGGCCTGCTGTGTTCATCCAGCCCTGCACCTTGTTGTCTCGGATTCTCCAGCATCTGCAGTTCCTACTATCTCTGATTCAATAAAATGAGGGCGCTTTGCACCTGCCCAGGTTCTATCAAAACACATCTATTTCTCGGTAACTGTCCCCTTTACAGTGCCTTGACCAACCTGTGGTGTCCGGGTCACAGAGGGACGAGTCATCGTCTTTGCGGTACCGCAGCACATTGTCGGTGGAGCCGGTATCGTCCTCGGGAAGCCGGGGGAAGCTGGTGATACTCATATAGTCTACGGGCGAGTAGGCCCCGAGGTTTGTCTCCTGACCGGCTTCTTCTTCCGCCATCCTCGCTGTATTTACCCCCTCTGTAACCTCTCTGCTTCAGCCCAGCAATTGCGAAGGGGCAACAAAAGGTCTTGAGACATTCACGGCCCCCCTCAGTCTCGGCTCCTCCGCAGCGATACACTGATGCCCTGTAATTTCTCCTCTCTGTCTCCTGTATATTGTGTCTCTGGCTTGTACGATGTTGCTTTTCAATTTGTATAACCCTTCCTTGTAGGAAGTGGGGGAGCGTCTGTGCACAGAGCTAGCAGGTTAAAAAATAAACACCCAGAAGCACCAGAATTTCAAGTAACTAGAAAAATGAGGTGGGTGGAGGAATACAGCGAGAAATACGAGCGGTTCAAATAAAAAGGGTATGGGTCAGATGACAACACCACACAGTCTTATGCGCACACACAACATGGATGGGTGCAATTTATGTTTATCTGCACATAAAATATTTGTATATGGATTTTTTTGCATATTTTAAAGTCTTTATAATATAATTAAATGTTACAAATAAAATGCTTTAAATGTAAATTTACCATATAATTTTATGTATACGTATCGGATTTTTGTTGCTACAGGTAACGGTCGGGGTTGTGGTTTAAAAAAAAGCAAAATGCAAGGGAGGGGGAGAATCGACGTGATACTGCACTGCAGAGAGCTGGAATGAATCAAAACCAATAAATCGACAAGATGCAAGTCTGGAGCATCGGAGGCTGAGGGTGACCTTATAGAGGTTTACAACACCATGTGGGGCATGGAAAGGGTGAATAGTCAAGGTCTTTTTCCTCCCAAGGTAGGGGAGTCCTGAGGTTTAAGGTGAGAGGGGAAAAATTTAAAAGGGTCTTAAGGAGCAACTTTTGCACCCAGAGGGTGGTGCGTGTATGGAATGAGCTGCCAGAGGAAGTGGTGGAAGTTGGCACAATTGCAACATTTAAAAGGCATCTGGATGGATACATGGAGAGGAAGGGCTTAGAGCTATATGGGTCAAATGCTGACAAGTGGGACCATAAATAATTTCTGGTGGGCATGGATGAGTTGGACCAAAGGGTCTGTTTCGGTGCTGTACAACTCTATGACTCTCAGTCATGCTCACTATTCTGCATTAGCTGGAATTTAAAAATAAACTGGTGCAGAATTGTGCTATTGTTACTGCAAATGAAAATGCTTCTCTTAAAATGATGTCTTTGTTCCTCCATTCCCTATCTCAGCTTATTCATTTTACACAATCAAACAACTTTTAGCTCAAGAATAAAATTCTGTGTGGATGCTGGCATTCTGATCGAAGAAAACAGAAACTGCTGGAACTAAACATGTAGCAGCATCTGTGGAGATGCAATCAGAAGTGAACTTGATCCTGATCTTAATTCTGTTTGTGGCAGAGTTTTGAATCAATTAAAATCTCACCCAAGGTTTTAGGTCGAAAAACATAAACACTGAAAGGTCATTGACCGTTTCTCTCTCTCTCTCCACAGATGGTGGCAGACATATTGTGAGCATTTCCAACATTTACTGTCTTTAGTTTCATATTTCCAACACCCACAGTATTTTGCTTCTGTGTTTAATATTCTGCCTACTTCAGCCAATTGCTGACACCAGCAACACAGATGGGGGAAGTGTTGTCACATTCACTTCTTTAAAATCTCTGAACTTCTCTCTGAAAATATTGCCCTGTAGATAAACCATAAGGAGAGAAGCGGAAGTAGGCCATTTGGACCTTCAAGACTGTTCCACCTTTCACTGAGATCATGGCTGGTTTGTTAATCCTCACCTTCACTTTCCTGCCTTTTTCCCATAAGCCTTTTTTCCCTTACTGAGTAACAATCTGTCTATCTCAGCCTTCAATATACCTAAGCATCCAGCCTTAACAGCCCTCTGCATTAAAGAATTCCACAGATTAACTTTCCTGTAATTTTCAGCTTTAATGTTGATTAACCTACACTCCCATGATTATGTGGCCAAAAAGGCCTGAAATAATTTTATAACACAGTGTGGAGCTGGAGTAACACAGCAGGCCGGGCATCATCAGAGGAGCAGGAAAGCTGACGTTTTGGGCCGGGACCCTTCTTCAGCAATGTAGCAATGTGAGAATCCAAGCTATATTCTGCATCAGTCAGTCTCTCTTTGAAATTCTGAATTACTAAGTTTGCTTTAACCTTATAAGTTCCACTGCAAGGACATTTTCAGTGCAAACCTTTCTACACGTAACCTGGTACCTCAGAATAATTTCCAAATTTTATAAACTATGTAACCCCATTTTATTTTAAAAAAAGAAAGAACCGCGGATGCTGGAAATCAGGTACAAAAACAGAAATTGCTAGAAAAGCTCAGCAGGTCTAGCAGCATCAGTGGAGAGAAATCAGAGTTAACATTTCGGGTCCTGTGACGCTTCCTCAGAACTAATGTTAGCTTATTCTCAACTTTATTGGCAGCCACTGAAATGTCAGGATCATGTCTCTTGGCTATCATCCTGAGTATTTAATTACAAATGAAACTTGCCCGGAAACTTTTCCTGCATGTCCACCAATTGTTGCAGTTTTCCATTCATTAGGACATATTTGGGACAGATTTCACCCATGTTATACAATAGGTATTCACTCTGGATGTGAGTGCTATGTCATCTGTGTCATAATCACACAAATTACTACTTGATCTAATGTATTATTTTCCTCAGCATCTTTATGACAAAAATGGACTTAGAGTCATAGAGATATACAGCATGGAAACAGACGCTTTGGACAAACTCGTCCATGCCAACTAGATATACTAGATAAATCTAGTCCCATTTGCCGCATTTGGCCCATATCCCTCTAAACCCTCCTATTCATATACTTATCCAGATGCCTTTTAAATGTTGTAATTGTACCAGCCTCCACCACTTCCTCCAGCAGTTCATTCCATTCACGCACCACCCTCTGCGTGAAAATGTTGCCCCTTGGGACTCTTTTAAATCTTTCCCCTCTCACTTTAAACCTATGCCCTCTAGTTTTCGACTCCCCCATGCTGGGAAAAAGACTTTGTCAATTTACCTTATCCATGCCCCTCATGATTTTATAAACTCTATCTAGTCAACCTTCTGCCTCCAATGCTCCAGGGAAAATAGCCCCAGCCTATTCAGCCTCTCCCTATAGCTCAAACCTTCCAACCCTGGCAACATCCTCGTAGATCTTTCCTGAATCGTTTAAAGTTTCACAACATCCTTCCTATAGCAGGGAGACCAGAATTACACACAGTATTCCAAAATTGGCCAACCGATGTCCTCTACAGCCCCAACATGACTTCTCAACTCCTATAGTTAATGCACTGACCAATAAAGGCAAGCATACCAAACACCTTCTTCACTATCCTATCTACTTGCGTGTCCACTTTCAAGGAGCTATGAACCTGCACTCCAAGGTCTCTTTGTTCAGCAACACTCCCAGGGCCTTACCGTTAATTGAATAAGTCCTGCCCTGATTTGCCTTTTCAAAGTGCAGCACCTCACATTTATTTAAACTAAATTCCATCAGCCATTCTCGGCCTATTTGGCCAATCTGATCAAGGTCATGTTGTACTCTGAGGTAGTCTTCTTCGCTGTCCAGTACACCTCCAATTTTGGTGTCATCCTCAAATTTACTAACCATACCTCCTATGTTCACTTCCAAATCATTTGAATAAATGACAAAAAGCAGTGGTCCCAGCATCAATCTTTGTGGCACAACACTGGTCACAGGCATCTAGTCTGAAAAGCAATCCTCCACTCGCACCGTCTGTCTTCTACCTCCGAGCCAGTTCTGTATCCAGATGGCTAGTTCTCCCTGAATTCCATGTGATCTAACCTTGCTAAGCAGTCTACCATGAGGAACCTTGTCAAATGCCTTACTGAAGTCCATATAGATCACGTCCACTGCTCTGCCCTCATTAATCCTCTTCGTTACATCTTTAACAAATTCAATTAAGTTAGTGAGACATGATTTCCCATCCACAAAGCCATGTTGACTATCCAAATCAGTCCTTGCCTTTCCAAACACATGTAAATCCTGTCCCTCGGGATTCCCTCCAACAACTTGCCCACCACCAATGTCAGGCTCATTGGTCCAAAGTTCCTTGGCTTTTCCTTACTACCTTCCTTAAATAGTGGCACTATGTCTGCCAATCTCCAGACTTTGTTAAAGTCAATGATATATTATTATCTCCTATTGCAATACATGTCTACTTTCCAAAATCTATCAAATACTCACCAGAATTGTAGATTTCATTTTGGAATTCCATGAGAAAATAAACCATTGTATTCCAACTGACTAGCACCCATTTTAGAAAACACCCTACCTATGTGTTATTTCCACAGAAAGCTGAAAAATAATTTTCTAGATTATTCCCACTTTCCAACTGTTGAACCTCAGCTTTGTAGATTGCAGCACTTAAAATGCATATCCAACTATTTTTCTGTTTTTGTAAAGACTGTGTTATTTTCTTTTACTGTGTTTTTTTAAATTGTAGACTGAAATGATAAAAGAACTATTTGAAAACAAAGGATTGCTGCATGTTTTTGAAAGCAAGTTACCTGTCATTTATTCTAAGTACTGCTTACACAGTTGCAGGAGTAGGAGATGGTGCAGATGTGCTGGAGCCAAACATGTGTACAAATTGAGGTTCAGCCAGCAACAAATAGCTGATTGGTATATACACTAGTGACCAGTTATCAATGAGAAAAGCCATTTTATTAGTTTAAAGGTAGCTAAACAGCTCAGGCTGGCGACAAGACATGCAGAGCCATCAGATCATTAGGTCAAGCTAATGTTTTCTACCCTGTTCTCTGCCGTAAAAGTCATTTTAAGCCTGAAGAAAATCGTTCTACTTTCCCATCAGCAGCTGCTGTGAGCTATGACATTTAAGTGTGAAACAATCACCATGTGCCTTCTGCACAGAGTGATTAGTTCATACAGTGAAAGCATTCAGAGAAGGAAGACCAAAAAGTAGCGTTCTAATTAGCACAAGAATCATCTCAGCAACTCTATGAAGGGGAACCACTGACAGCTTCCCAATTTTCCCCTCCATCCATAATACCCTTTTTTCCCCTCTGTGTGTGTGTTTGAGAGAGAGAGAGTTGGGGCATCATAAAGGAATGAGAGGTTTAACTAGTCAAGTTATATGCCAATGGTTAGTAATTGTTCACCTGTGGCTACAGTTTAATTACTTGTAATAAATAGTAATTCTTGTTAAGTACAGAAACCTCGGCCATGCTTTCTGTCAATGTGCGTCTAAGTGACAGGCAAATTGGAAATTTTGCATATTATTTAAAACCTTTAACTTCTGCGCCAACTCTGGGAATAGCAGGACTTGATTTCTAGTGAGGTGTAACAATGTGATGTTGTCAGGCAGTTAGAACCAGACCCCTAATGCTCTGAGTGACCAGAATTCTCTTCAACTCCTCTCTAACCCTTCTACTCCTTACTAAAAGAAATTGGACCTTCTGCTCCACTCTATGTAGGCACCTAATAATTTTATACACCTCAATTAAGTATCTCCTTAGCCTCCTCTATTATAATCCCAATCTATCAAATAGTCTCTTATGGCTAAAATTTTTTACTCACAGCAACATCCTCATATATCTCCTCTGTATGGTCTCTAGTGGTTTCATACCCTTCCTGTAATGTGTTGAACAGAATTGTTCAGTTTTCTAGCTGTGGTCTAACTAGTATTTATTTTATAAAGATTTTCATAACCTCACTGCTCTTACATTCTACATCTGGCTTAATAAAAGGGATTCTTTATGCCACTTGCGCCACATTAAAGTTATAGAGCTTTTACAGCATGGAAAGAGGCCCTTCAGTTCAATGTATCTGTGTCAGTCATCAGACGTCGACCTATTTTAATCCCAATTTCTAGCACTTGGCTGGTAGCCAGCGTTCTCTCTAATATTCTTTAGATAAGCATGGACCTCTGAGGTCCATGTGTGGCAGTGACTTCCACAACTGACATTCCAATGCTGATTGCTGTGCATGGAACTTGGAGTGGATGTACATGCACACAGCTGTGCAGCTTAGAGGAAATGTTATGCTATGGCATTTCAAGTGCTCATCTAAATTCTTCTTAAATGTCTTGAGGTTTCCTGCATCTACCACCATTTTAGGCAGGTGAGTTCCAGATACCCACAATCCTCTGGTTGGAAACATTTTATTCTCAAATCCTCTCTAAACTTCCTCCTCCTTACCTTAAAACTGTTTCCCCTGGTTATCCAGCCCTCTACTAAAGGGAAAAGCTCCTCCCTATTTATCCTGCCCCTGTCCCTCTTAACTTTGTACATCTCAAGCAAGAACCCCTCAACCTTCCCTGTTCTGAGGAAAATAACTTCAGCCTATTTGGTATGTCTTCATTGCTGAATCACTTCAGCTCAGGCAACATTCTGGGTGGATCTTCTCTGCACCTTCTCTAGTGCAATCATGTCCTTCCTATAGACTGGCAATCAGAACTGTACACAGTATTCCAGCTGTGCCCCAACTAACATAATATACAACTCCATCATAACCACCTTGCTCTTGTGTTCTGTGCCTTGACTGAAAAACACAAGTATCCTATATAACCACTTACCTTCCTTATTTACCTGTTCTGCTGCTTTCAAGGATCTATGGACATGCACATCAGGGTCACTGATCACCCATACTTCCTAGGGTCCTAGGGTTGAATGTTTTCCTTTGCCTTGTTCTTCCTCCCAAAATGCATCACCTCACACTCTTCAGGATTAAGTTCCACTTACCATTGTTCAGCTCATCTATCATTCCATAGTCTAAGACTTGCTCCATCGCTATTTACCACACTACTAATTTTTGTGCCATCTGTGAACTTCCTGATCGTACTTTCTACCTTCAAGACTAGGTCATTAATGTTCTTAATCATACACTCTATATTTAACTCATTGAGATATTCTTTGTAATGAAAGGGATTTATCACTGAGCCATAAAGAATACCAATAAAAATACCCTTACAAGTCACTTTTTTTTTTATTCATGGGATATGGGCATTGCTGGTTAGGCCTGTTTTTATTGCGCATCTCCTAATTGCCCAAAAGGCAGTTAAGAGTCAACCATATTTTTGTGGGTCTGGAGTCAAGTGTAGGCCAGACCAGGTGAGGATGCCTGTTTCCTTCCCTGAAGGGGATTAAGTGAACCAGATGATTTATTTTCCAACAAGTTACAATGGCTTTCTGGTCATCATTAGACTCTTTATTCCAGACTTTTATTTGAATTTAATATCCACCGTCTGTCACGGCAGTATTCAAACCTGGGTCCTCAGAACATTACCTGGTTCTCTGGATTAAAAGTACCACTGTTCCATCATCTCCCCACTCCTTACTTCAGCCACTGTGTTAATTTTGGATCAATTTCCCCTTGGATGGCATGTATTTTTACTTCTCTCACCTATATGACCTATGGGTCCTTGCCAAAGGCAATAATGAAGTGCAAACAGACTAGATTAAATGCAGTACATTCATTGACCCTCCTTATCACCTCCTCAAAAATTCGCTTACCAGATCCATGCTGACTGCCTCAGACTACTCTGTGCCATTCTAAATAGGTTTATCCAAAACATTAACTATTTTTTCATTCCAACATTTTACATTTTTATTCCCGCTTCTCAGCATGAACTAAATATTGACCGTTGAAAGTCCACACAACAAATTAAAAAGTTGAAAATATCTCTTGGTTACTGTTATCACGCCATGTGGTAAAATGTAAGTTAAAACCAGAAAGTGCTGGAGAATCTCAGCGGGTCTGGCAGCATCTCTGGAGAGAGAAAGCAAAGTTAATTATTCAAGTTCAGTGAAACCAAAGAGATGATGGGTTATATAATGTAGAATTAGATGGGGAGGAGCAAATGGAACAAAAGGAAACAAACGGTCAGTCCTCAGTAAAGGGCTCACCTTTGTCCCCCTCCACCCACAGATCAACGAATACCGCTCAAGCTTGGACATAGAGCAGTTTTTCCGCCGCCTCCGCCTCCACGCTTACTTCTTTAACCGTGAACCTAACCCTCCCTCTACTGACCCCTTCTCCCGCTTCCAACACACCCCCTCCTCCTGGACACCACCCCAAGGCCTCCTACCCTCCCTCGACCTCTTCATCTCCAACTGCCGTCGAGACATCAATCGCCTCAACCTCTCCACCCCTCTCACCCACTCCAACCTCTCCCCCACAGAACGTGCAGCCCTCCGCTCCCTCCGCTCCAATCCCAACTTCACCATAAAACCCGCGGACAAGGGAGGCGCAGTTGTAGTATGGCGCACTGACCTCTACATCGCCGAGGCCGGACGCCAACTCTCCGACACCTCCTCCTACCGCCCCCTTGATCATGACCCCACCCCTGAGCACCAAACCATCATCTCGCAAACCATCCACAACCTCATCACCTCAGGTGACCTCCCACCCATGGCCTCCAACCTCATCGTTCCCCAACCTCGCACTGCCCGCTTCTATCTCCTTCCCAAAATCCACAAACCTGAATGCCCTGGTCGACCCATTGTCTCCGCCTGCTCCTGCCCCACCGAACTGATCTCCAACTATCTCGACTCCATTTTCTCCCCCTTGGTCCAGGAACTCCCTACCTATGTCCGTGACACCACCCACGCCCTCCACCTCCTCCAGAACTTCCAATTCCCCGGTCCCCAACACCTCATCTTTACCATGGACGTCCAGTCCCTCTACACCTGCATTCCCCATGCAGATGGCCTTAAGGCCCTCCGCTTCTTCCTGTCCCGCAGGCCCGACCAGTCCCCCTCCACTGATACCCTCATCCGCTTAGCCGAACTCGTCCTCACACTCAACAACTTCTCTTTCAATTCCTCCCACTTCCTACAGACAAAGGGGGTAGCCATGGGTACCCGCATGGGCCCAAGCTACGCCTGCCTCTTTGTAGGTTACGTGGAACAATCCCTCTTCCGTACCTACACCGGCCCTAAACCCCACCTCTTCCTCCATTACATTGATGACTGTATCGGCGCCACCTCGTGCTCCCACGAGGAGCTCAAACAGTTCATCCACTTCACTAACACCTTCCACCCCAACCTTAAGTTTACCTGGACCATCTCTAACACCTCTCTCCCCTTCCTGGACCTCTCTGTCTCCATATCGGGCAACCACCTAGAAACCGATATTCATTTCAAGCCCACCGACTCCCACAGCTACCTAGAATACTCCTCCTCCCACCCACCTTCCTGCAAAAATGCTATCCCCTATTCCCAATTC
>NC_063350.1:11388729-11470678 GCF_021869965.1 Rhincodon typus
GCATCCCAAAACCAGTCCAGCTCGTCCCTGCCTCCCTAACCTGTTCTTCCTCCCACCTATCCCCTCCTCCCACCTCAAGCCGCACCTCCATCTCCTACCGACCAACCTCATCCCGCCCCCTTGACCTGTCCGTCCTCCCTGGACTGACCTATCCCCTTCCTAACCCCCTACCTACACTCACCTTTCCTGGCTCCATCCCCGCCTCTTCGACCTGTTTGTTTCCTCTCCACCTATCCTCTCCTCTATCCCTCTTCTGTCCGCCTCCCACTCTCTCCCTATTTATTTCAAAACCCCCTTCCCCTCCCCCTTTTCTGATGAAGGGTCTAGGCCCGAAACGTCAGCCTCTCTGCTCCTATGATGCTGCTTGGCCTGCTGTGTTCATTCGGCTCTGCACCTTGTTGTCTCAGATTCTCCAGCATCTGCAGTTCCTACTATCTCTGGAACAAAAGGAAAGTCTGTTTTGTGAGCAGCTTTGGTCCCTTTATTTAAAGAAAGATATAATTTCATTGGAGGCATTCAGAGAAGGTTCAATTGGATGATCCCTGATATGGAGAGACTGTCTAATGAGCAAAGGTTAAATAAGATTGGGACTCTAATCATTGGAATTTAGAGGAATGAGAGGTGGTCTCATTTTGACATACACAATTCTTAAGGGCCTTGGCAGAGTAAATGCTGAGAGGATGTTTCCCCTCATGGGAGAGTCAAGGAATAGAAGACATGTTCTCAGAATAAAGGTGCACCAATTAGGACTGAGATGAGGAGAAATTTCTTCTGTTGGAGGGTTATGAATCTTTTGAACTCCTTGCAACTGAGAGCTGTGGGGACCGAGTCCTTGTGAATATTTAAAATCGAAATACATATTTTCTTGATCAGTAGTGGAATCAAGTGTTATAGGGAAAATGCAGAAACGTGGACACAAGGAATGTCAGATCGACCATAATCCTATTGTATGGCAGAGCAGGCTCAAGAGTGTGAATGGCTGATTCTTGTTCCTATTTCTCATGGTCTTATTGTCAGAGGAAGGTTAAGAGTGCAAACAAAATTAGAGATTACACAGTCATGGAAAGAAGGCAAATGTAATGTCAAGTTAGAGGTAAGTCCACGATAAGTGTTTATTCTAGGTGTTAAAAGCAGAAATTGGGTCAGCAGCAAAACCGAGAAAACCAAACTGTGGGGGACTAAAAAGCTGTAAAGTGCCTAAATGGAAAATGAGGTCGTACTCCTCAATCTTGTGTTGGGCTTTATTGGAACACTGCAGCAGTTCTCAGACAGAAAGGTGAGCAGGAGTCCAAGATGGTGCATGAAAATGGCAAGGAACTGAAAGCACAAGAGGTATACTTACTGACTGAATGGAGGCATTCCACAAAATGGTCACCCAGCCTGCACTCAGTCCAACATTCACAGTATTCTGCTTTTGTATCGTGACATGGTATAATAAGACTACTTATTGATCTATATTTCAATTGCTGAAACCTGTCTTCTATTACGATATATCTCAATTCAATTTTGCACAAAGGATAACAATGCTTCTGTATTTTGTTGTATAGAATGGTATAATTTGTATTTAGTGTAGCAAATTCAAATGTTTTTAAAAAAGCAAAATTGTGCAAATTCTCAGCACCTCTAAAGTAAGCTGCATGCACAAGAAAGCAGGTTTATGCTGTCTGAGGCAGGGTACATGTTGATGGCAGCAGTTTTATGCTATTGCAAAGTGCATGGGGCTTGGAGCAGCCTTACGTTATCGATTGAAAGGTGCATGTGCCCCAGCGCAGCTGTGTGCTGTTCATTACAAGGAGCTTGTGACCTGCAGCAGCTCTACACTGTCTATAACAAGGTGCATGACTTCTGAGACATCTTTGTACTATCTACTGCAAGGGGTATGTCTCGTCAAGCAACTCTGTATGGTCAACCGCAAGTTGCATGTCTACTAAAGCAGTTCTACACTGTCTATGGATGCATATACCCTGAAACAGCTCAGTACTATCTACCGCAAGGTTCATGTCTTCTTACGCAGCTCTGTGCTGTCAATTGCAAGGCGGATGTCCCCTGAAACTCTCCGCTGTCTGTTGTAAGGTGTGTGTCCAGTAGCAGCTCTGTATAGCCTATGCGAAGTGCATGTACCTGAAATAGCTCTGTACTATCTACTTAAAGATGCACGTCTCCTGAAACAGCTATGGATTGTTTATTGCAAAATGCATGTCACTGAAGCAGCTCTGTGCTATCAAATGTAAGATTTTTGAAGCAACTCTGCGCTGTCTATTGTGAAGTGCGTGCCCCTGAAGCAGCTCTGTACTGTCTGTTACAAAGTGCATGCCCCCCCGAAGCAGCTCCGCGCCGCCTCCTGTGAAGTGCATGCCCCCCCCCCCGAAGCAACCCCGGCCCCGAAGCAGCCCCGCGCCATGCGCCCTCAGGAACATCTGACTGGTTCCTTGTGAGGTATCGCGCGATCTGAGAGGTGCATGCGCAGTCGGCGCGCCCCGGCGGCAGGTGAGGGGGAGGGGAGCGGAGATCCCAACTGAAGGCAACAGACCTCCCTGGGGGTGGGGGGACAGCGTGAGACGACCCGGTACCGGGGGTGGGTGCGGCGGCTCTTGTTAATCGGGACTGGAATAACCGGAGAGATAGAGGCTGCGGGGAGACAGTAAGCCGGGTACAGTGTCGGCCCTAGGCCTCGGGCTTTGTCCGGCTTATACACTCAGTGAGTGCAGCTGCTGTTCCCGTTTAAAAAGTCTAATGTTCACAGACCCCGGCTTTACACAGGATGTAAATATTCCGTGAGGGTTGTTCACCTGACTTGCTGCAGTTATTTATTAGGCATGATTTGGTTTTGTTATTAAACCAGTGTCTGGCGGGGGGTTTGTTTTGGTTTCGTTTGTTTTGTCGCCCCCTCTGCCCTCAGTCCGGAAATCTCGCTGTTGCGTCGCAGATCCTATCGCTGGATCGAGCCCTTACACAGTTTGAGTTTAAATCTGTTTTAAATTAACAGTTAATCTGATTGGAATTTAAAAGCGAAAGAATGCTGGAAATCCGAAACAGAAATTGCTGAGCTTTTCTGTTTTTGTTGTTGGTAATTTTAAAAAAACTTGTTTTGAGAACAGCTTCTTTGCTCGTTTCGGAAGGCGGTGCACTGCAGGTTTTTGTTTGTATTGCTTTCATTTACGAAAATCGACAGTTTGGATGAGGAGGCGGGCCTCTCGCCGTTTGTGCTATAGATAGTTCATCAATCACCTTAAAGTTGAAAGCACACGTTTCGAAAGTTTCGGTGGTTTCCCGTGCAGGTTTATAAATATGTTGTTGCAGTTAGAACAGAGTTGTCAGTTTTTGTAAATGATATTTCTGTCATGTAGCTTCACAATGTTTGACCGTTGCAATTGATTTGTTTAGGAAGCTCGTGAAGACTTGAGAGACTGCAGAAAAGATTAAAGAGTGTGGTTTTAGGCCGAAGAAGTTATGTAGGTGGGTTGTTTTCTTTAGAGAAGGGCATCTTAGAATTCCTATAGTGTGGAAGCAGGCCATTTGGCAAATCGAGTCCACATCCACCTCCAAACAGCATCCCACCCCCACCCTACGTTTCCCACGGCTAATCCAGTTAGCCTGTTAAATTCTTAGATACTGTTTTAACACCATTTAGATTGCTGTGAGCCAACAGCACTGAGTTAGATTGAATCTGTAGAATGTGGGAACAGGCCATTCAGCTCAACGAGTCCACACCAATCATCTGTGGAGCATCCCACCTATACCCATTCCCCTACTCTATCCCTGTATTTCCCATGGGGTTAACACACCTATCCTACACATCTCTGAACACTATGGGTAATTTAGCATGGCCAATCCATCTAATCCACACACAGTTCCCCAGGGTGGAATTGAACCTGGGTCCCTGGCACTTTTGCGTAGCAGTGCTAACCACTGAGCCATGTAATAGATTTGATAAAGTGCTTAAAATAATGAGGGAGGGATCCAGACGGAGTTGATGGAGAAGAAACATGCCAGTGGCTGAGTGTGTAGTGAAGCCAGCTTCAATCATTACTGTCAAAAGGGAAATGAATAATTTTAAAATTCATTCATGAGATGTGGATGCAGCTGGCTGGGCCAGCGTTTATTCCCTATCCCCAGCTATATTTACTGAAGGCAATGATGAGCAGCCATCTTGAACTGCTGGAGTCTGTTTTTTGTAAGTACACCTACATTGTTGCCAGGATTTTACCCAGATTTGCTGAAAGAATGGTGATATAATTCCAAGTCGGGATGGTGGGGTAGCTTGGAGTGAGTCTTGCAGGTAGTAGTGTTCCCATATGTCCGATGACCTTGACCTTTTTTTTGTTCTAATCAACTTGTTCAGAGACATAATTAAACACTTCTGGAGCAGGTGGGACTTAAACCCACGCCTTCTGGTCCAGCGTTAGGGACAACAGCACTATGCCACCAGAGGGGGCCCTGAAGGATGGCAACAGCGAGAATCGCTAGAAACAGTGAGAGTGGAATAGATGGTGTTGGCCATATGTTTGAAAGCTATTGTGCAAAGAGCCTCAGTGGATTTCTGCACTGCATCTTTTAGGCAACAGTGGTGGAGGGAGAGCATATTTGTGGAAGTGGTGCCAGTCATGTGGGTTGCTTTGATTCAGCTGGTGTCAAGCTTCTTGAATGTTGTTGGATCTGCACTCACCCAGGTAATGGGGAAGTATTCCGTCACAGTTCTGACTTGGAGTTGAGCTATTTGCTACTGGATTACTAAGCACTGATCTGCTTTTGTGGCTATGGCTAATCCGGTTCAGTTTCTGATACAAGGTAACCCTTAGATGTTGATAGTAAAGGATTCAACGATGGTAATGCCATTGACTGTCAAGGGATATCTAAAGAGAGTGAATTTGCAGGGTTACAGGAAAAAGGTGAGAGAATGGGACTAAATGAATTCCTCTTGTAGAGAAATGTTTCAATTCTTATAACTGGGTAATCGATGCTGTATGTATGGTGCCTCAGCACAGCATCTTGAATATTCTCTTGTTAATGTACTTGTGTTTTTAAAATTTTTTTCTATCATAAGGTTTGAATGGACACAATCTCTAAAGCAAGACTGTAAATGTTCAGCAATGGACAAGGAAGGAATCAGTGAATTAATTTGAAGCTAATATAAACTCGCTAGACTGATTCATCAACAGAAAGCTTCTTTATGGAGATACTTTTGCAAAATATCTTGATGACATTCTTGTGTATAACATACATTAGGAATAAAGAAACTGAAAGCTAAAGGAGTGTGTGACAAAATCCTGGATTTTCATTCGATGTACATTCCACCACCAGGATACGTGTGGAAGTAAGTCTCAAACTGTTTGTATTCCTCTCAAAAGAATAGTGAGGAAAGTTTATTCACTGTCTACTGATCTTATTCATTGCTGCCTTCAATGAGGTTTTGGTTGACATCATAAGGAACTGTCGTGCCCTCTCTGTGCCTGGCTTTTCTTGAAGATCCATAGTTTTTTTAAAAGTAAATGCATTTGTCCTTTTGGATTCTGCAAGGAACTTAATTGTATTGTACCTTATAAAAAAAAAGTTAATGGGATATGGATGATGTTGGCCTGGCCAGCATATACTACTATACCCAGTTGCCCTTGAGAAGGTCATTGTGAGCTACCTTCTCAACTGCTATAGTCTATTTGGTGTGGGTACCCCTATAATACATCAGGGAGGAAATTCCAGGATTTTGATTCAGCAACACTGAATGAACAGCAATATATTTTCATGGATAATTTTTTGGGATCATCCTGAGAAAAGTGCAAAAACAGCTTATGTCCTTTGTCAGATGAAATGTCTGCTGGGGCACCTGATGGTCATCTGCTTTGGAGCTCCTTTGATGTCAGCGTGGTCTCAGCTTGCCTAGTGAATTAGATCAAAACAGGACTTCTGTGGTTTACTCAGTAATCTGTCGTGAGAGTGCAGGCGCTCAGGTCTGCAATTTTCAAGATACTATTTTTGTGAGAGACCAGACTTTTTTGAATTGCTGTGAACTTCCAGATGCAGTTGTCTGATGATGAAATGATCTTGTTTTTATCTTTGTGGCCTATAAATGGGGGAAAAACCCCACTCAATTAATTCTAATCCTTTTCAGGTCCTTGGATTACCCAAAATCGGAATGGGAGGAATTGAAAAAGATAGACATTATTTTATTGTGATGAAAGAATTTACTGACAGCAAGAAGAAGATCCAAAAAGGCTTATTGGGCTATTTCACCAGGTCAGAAAATGGGGAATTATCTGCAGTTGTGGAGCTTAACAAGAAGACCATAAAATTAACAAAAGTGAAGCAAGAAGATGTCCAAAAAATCAGCAAGGATGAAGCAGAGTTGCTTCTTGAAATCCAGGACATGTCTCATCGATGTGCACTTGTTCAGAATGAAAATCTTTTCAAATCTATTTCTATCCTACAAATTAATGACATTGTGCAAGTGAAAGGGGCCAAGGAAACATGGGTAGGAATTGTCAAAAATATTATAAACTCTAAACGTGACAATGGATTGAAACTAAATGGAACATTGTTTCAAGTCGAGAGTGTGGTAAGCAGCGCATACCTATTGCTAAATATTATAGGATAGTGGCAGTTTCTGACTAAAGTTTATCACACTTTCCAACTCCAGGAGGTACTTATAGATTTGTATTGAAGTACTGTAAGATGCAGGGCAAAGTACAGTCGATTGTTTTGTTGGAATATGAATTTTCTTTTGCCTCCTGTCTCAACTGTGTCTTCTTATTCTGGAATTAAATATTCGTGTAATATTAGGCTAAAGAGTGGCACAGTGGTGTTCAGTGGTTAGCACTGCTGCCTCACAGCTCCAGGGACCTGGGTTGGATTCCAGCCTTGGGTGACTGTCTGTGTGAAGTTTACACATTCTTCCTGTGTCTGCATGAGTTTCCTCCCACAGTCCAAAGAAGTGTGGGCTAGGTGGGTTGCCATATTAAATGTGGGGTTATGGGATAAGGTAGGGGGCTGGATCTGGATGGGGTGCTCTTTAGAGAATCGTTGCAGACTCGATGAGCTGAATGGCCTCTTTCAGCACTGTAGGAATTCTGTGATTCTCTGTACTGAGCTCAGAAGGACTTCTTGAAAGCCCAGTTATTAGTCTGACTTTTTCCTGGAGTTTAGGCGTTCACTCTGCATGAGGTTTAAAATGTGGGGAAAAGCTCTGGTGATTTGTATATAAAAATTGGCTGTTTTTATTCATTAACATCAGATTTTGACTTCAGTGAGTCCATGGAACCATATAAAATTTTTAAGAGTGTAACAAAAACTATAACTTATTTCCATCATATAACAACCCTGAGATTTTAAATAATTTGTCAACTATGTGTGAGCATTGTTGACTGGCCAGAATTTATTGCTAATCCATAGCTTCCCATGACAAAGTGATAGTCAGCTACTTTCTTGAACAGCTGGAATGCAGGTCAGGGAGACCTGGTGGTATTATCGCTGGACTGTTAATCCAGAGACCTAGATAACATTCTGGGGATCTGGGTTCGCATCCCACCATTGCAGATCGTGAAATTTGAATTCAATAAATTTCTGGAATTAAGAATCTAATGATTACCATTAATCCATTGTTAATTGTCAGAAAAAACCCTCTGGTTCACTAATGCCCTTCAGGGAAGGAAACTGCCTTCCTTACCTGGTCTGGCCTACACGTGACTCCAGATCCACAGCAATGTGGTTGACTCTGAACTGCCCTCTGTAACTTGGGATGGGCAATAAATGCTGGCTAGCCAGCGATGCTCTCATCCGGTTAATGAATAAAGAGAAATAAAGGTAGGGCGCCAGAGTTGTTAGGGAGAAAGTTGCAGGATTTTGATCCAATGACGGTGAGGGAACGATGAAAATGCTCCCAAGTCAGAATGGTGTGGGGCTTGGAGGGCAACTTGTAGGTGGTGTTTTCCAGTGTATCTGTTGACCTTGTCCTTTTGTATGGTGGAATTGAGAGTTTGGGAGGTTCTGTCAAAGGAAGCTTGATGAGACGCTGCGTTACATCTTGTGGATGGTGTTCACTGCTGCCACTGGTGGAGGTAGTGAATCTATAAGATGCTGAATGGTGTGCTAGTCAAGTGGCTCCTTTGTCCTGGGTAATGCAAAACTTGTGCATCGTCATCCAGGCATATGAAGAGAATTCTATCACACTCCTGACTTGTGCCTTGTAGACGGTGGACAAAGTTTGGAGACTTGGGAGGTAAGTTACTTACCATACAATTTCTATTCCCTGACCTGCTCTTGTAGCCACAGTGTTTATATGACCAATGGTAACTCCCAGAATATTGATAATGGAGGGTTAAAAGATGGTAATGCCATTGAATGTTTTGGGGAGATGATTGTGGCTTGTCACTTTTGTGACCATTTTAGATAGTTTGGAAAATTGCGGTTTGTAAATTGTTTTCCACACAAGAGGGGCAATGATTTTCTTTAGTCTTCTTTGCTTTGGCATTACCATGTACCTTTCCCAGGGAAATAAGTTGTTTGGATCCTTCATCCCAGCCACCTCACTGAAACAAATCAATACTTTTCTGAACAAAGAATGCAGCTTTTGATTTATTTTCCGTACTGCACGTGTCTCCACTTTCTCTTTCCCTCTCCACAATTGCTGACAAGGGCATGGATTTGTAGCGATTCCTGGGTGCACCAGATGATACTATATGCTAGTGGTATAGTGTATCATACCATCAGGAATGTTCAATTTAATTTTTGCTGTCCCTGTGCTGAAGATCTTGTACCCTGAATGGTATTTACCCACATTCTGCACACCTTTTCTCTGGCTGGTTTAGGTAGGTAGAAAATTCTCTGGCTGTGTGGTTTTGTTTGGTTGCCTGTATGATTCAACTCGTGAGTGACCCTCTCTTTTAACGTTGAGATAAAAGCTACACAAAGTGACCCATCGATTTTCCTTGATGTTGTTTTCTCATCTGTTTGGGATCAGTTTACATTTTCTTTAAAACCTAACAACCACAACCTCAGATTGCAAGTTATGCTGCTTTTTGTCAAAAACGTTCTTTTCTCCCATCTCAATGCAGGAGGGAGAAGACCATAAAACGAAGGGGAGGAAAAACGTCAAACACACTTTAATTAATGCAGGGGATATCACTTGCGCAAGTAATACTAAAGTGGGACCATCTCATTCAGATGATAAAGAGAATAAATTATACAGTGATGGTAGGTTCGAACATCAGTCGACAGTTTTCACTGGTAGGAGTTCTTGTGTATATAGTTGCCTATATATCTACATCTATCTAATGTATTTGAATATTTTAGTTTTTAATACCGATTTCATAGTACCTTCATCTTCTAGGTAGCTAACATTTCACAGTATCTCATCTATTGTTAAGAGCTATTTTATCACGTTCCTGTAATATAGATTGTTCATGAATCATGGTGATGGAGCTCCATTCACTGACTGAAGATCGGTACTACAATATTTTTACGATCCTGCAGAGAGTGATAACTCTAAAAGAAAGATTTGAATTTTTACTGACCAAGTTAGAAGAATCGTTCTAACGCATACTGTAGCAAACAAAAATCAGTATTGACTAAATACTTGCGTAGTAAGCAACTTGTACTCCAAGCAGCAGAAAAGATGGATTTTATTGATGTCTTAATGCCAGTGGGTGCATATTTCCCAGCTTTGCTGAATCCATAATATCCCTCAACCATTGAAGATTGTCTTCTTTGACATGGTCAGAATTTCTGATCTGTCAGTCAGCAGTAAGAGCCACTCTGTGATTTTTTATTTATTTTTTTTTTTTTTATTTTTTTTTTTGGCTCACCAGGACAAATCTTCCAGTGTCCTTAACCGATGGACAAGCTATTCCCAGTATTCTGTCTGGTAGCTAACTGGCAAGACGGTCTTTCCCCAACTGCTGAGCCATCTCTTTCTTTCTTCCTCAGTCTCTCTGCTCAAAGACTTTGAGGTGGAAAATCTGTAAAAAGAAGAACATCTGCTTCATCCTTTGTTTTCAGGTATGTAACATTGCACCTCGCCCTCATAAGTCTTGACTTGGGCCTTCTGTCCCATGGTATCCAAGTCATGCAGCCTTTTAGGTAGAACTCAACAGATAATGTGATTTTCTTCATTGCTCCATTTTATGTTAGGTTAAAGAAACAGATCAAAACATAATCATGTTGTCAATCATACTTCATAACACACTTTACGAATGAGACAGATTCAGAAACCCATTGCAGCCATACAATCATTAGCCATTCAACATCTTCTTAGATGTACTTTGGGAATAAGGCTTGGAGTAGGAAAAGTTAGAAGTAGAATTAAATTCCACATTCATGTTGAAGTGGTATTCAGTTTTTTTTTAGGGGAGGAGACTCCAGTAAACATTAACATGTTCCTTTCCTAATTTTGCAAAGTTCATACCATCAACTAAAGGAAAATAGTGCTATAATTGAAGAAAAGATTTTCTTTTGTTCTTGGTAACAATTAAGTAGCTGCTAATTAGTTAAAAGTACAGTAAATATAGGCAAAATACATAGAAAAAAAACATGTTTATCAACATTTTCTGGTGTTTTATCCATTGATTGTGTTCCTTTGCCTTTTGTGGTGTAGATCCTTTGAACTATGTGGATAGAGTTCCCTCTACTGACAGAAAATGGGTACTGCAGTCAGAATCCCCCTCGTCCTCACGTACCACCCCACCAACCTCTGGATCCAACGCATCATCCTCCGACACTCGCCATCTGCAATCCGACCCCACCACCAAAGACATTTTTCCTTCCCCACCCTTATCTGCTTTCCGGAGGGACCACTCTCTCCATGACTCCCTTGTCCGCTCCACACTCCCCTCCAGCCCCACCACACCTGGCACTTTTCCCTGCAACCACAGGAAGTGCTACACCTGCCCCTACACCTCACCCCCATCCCAGGCCCCAAGAAGACTTTCCACATCAAGCAGATGTTCACCTGCACATCTGCCAATGTGGTATACTGCATCCGCTGTTCCCGTTGTGGCCTCCTCTACATTGGGGAAACCAAGCGGAGGCTCGGGGACCGCTTTGCAGAACACCTGCGCTCACTTCGCACTAAACAACTGCACCTCCCAGTCGCGAACCATTTCAACTCTCCCTCCCATTCCTCAGACGACATGTCCATCCTGGGCCTCCTGCAGTGCCACAACGATGCTACCCGAAGGTTGCAGGAACAGCAACTCATATTCCGCTTGGGAACCCTGCAGCCCAATGGTATCAATGTGGACTTTACAAGCTCCAAAATCTCCCTTCCCCCTACCGCATCCCAAAACCAGCCCAGCCTGTCCTTCCTCCCACCTCAAGCCTCACTCCCGTCTCCTACCTACTGACTTCATCCCGCTCCCTAGACTGACCTATCCCCTCCTTACCTCCCCACCTACACTCACCTTTACTGGCTCCATCCCCGCCTCTTTGACCTGTCTGTCTTCTCTCCACCTATCGTCTCCTCTATCCATCTTCTATCCGCCTCCCCCTCTCTCCCTATTTATTTCAGAACCCCCTTCCCCTCTGAAGAAGGGTCTAGGCCCAAAACGTCAGCCTTCCTGCTTGGCCTGCTGTGTTCATCCAGCTCTACACCTTGTTATCTCAGATTCTCCGGCATATGCAGTTCCTACTATCACTGCAGTCAAAGTGTGAAGCAGATTCAGATTGCTGCTGTATCCCTACAAGTGTTGGCACAATGAGGTTGATTTTCTGTGCCCAATGCATATTCGATAATTGCTAATTATGTGACAGCAAGGCATTTTGTAAAAATGTCCCAACTGGAGGGCATATAGTGGCTGAAAAATCTGTCTTGGATAGCAGGACAGATTGAGTTAGATCTCTTGCTTCAATTTTGTGAAAATCTAAATTTTGTGAGGGGAAAATAAATAAGAAAAAAGATTTCTCCAACTTCATAAGCTACCAGAAATTCCCATTGTACACCTATATCTAAAAATTTTACTTGACTCTATCCCCTCAAATCTATTCACCCCTATAATAAAAGCTTTAGTATATTTTTTCTGTGTCTGACTTAAGTATAGCATTAGATGATCTTTCTGTTAATATTCAGACTAATGAGTCATCCTGTGTGAGATACTACTTATTGCCTGTCACCAGTCCTGTTGGGTGAAACTGATTTTCATGCAGCAAGGATTACAGGCAGTTTGCTGTCATGTTAGCTCCATCTTTTTCGAACAATTAGCTGCATCTTCTCAGCACAGTGCATGGAATGAGACACCATTACTGCCTCCAGATATTGTACTTTCAATTGCTGGATGTCTTTTTGAAATGTTATTCCATATCAAAAATTGAACTCCTTTAGTAAACACATGACATTTACATTCAAAGTAGTTTAGGAAATTACCTTAATTTACAAGAGAAATTGTAAGTCTTTTTAACCAGTTTCTTTCTCCTCTCACCTTAAAATAATGACCTCTAGTTTTGAACTCCCCTACACTGTGGAAAAGACCTTTGCTAGTCACCTTATTTATGCCCCTCGTAATTTTATAAACCTTTATAAGGTCACCCCTCAACCTTCTATGCTTCAGTGGAAAAAGGTCCCGGTCTATCCAATCTCTCCTTATAACTGAAACTCTGAGTGGTTTGTTTGTGGAATGAACTACCATAGGTGATTGTTGCAGCTACAGTTACAACATTTAAAATTCATTTGGAAAGGTGCATGAATAAGAAAGGTTTGGAGGCATATGGACGAAAAGCAGGCAAATGGAACTAGTTCAGTTTGGGAAAGAGTCTGTTTCTGTGCTGTATGACTCCATGACTCTTAAAGTTCCAAATTGCAATTTTATTGACAGTAGTAACATATGCATGGGAGTAGTAGACAGTTGTTAGCTTAAAGATGTTGGATCCTAAATGCAATTTCAAATTAATTCAGTTAAAAGAACTAAAATAAACCAAATGTACATGCAGCAGTGACCACCTGTTTCTAACTGTCCATCCCCAGCTCTTTCTGAACTTTGGAAGCCTACCATTCAGGTTATTGTTGAGTAACTGACTATGAAAAAAAGTTCCTTCTCTATTCCAACACACAAGGAAGTGTGATAATGCTTGATAACAAAGAGACAATCTTCTGAATTTCACAAGGCTGTCTCAGAGTTCAGTTTGAAAACTTACCTCTGGTTACATTTTTGTGGCAGGTATATTAAGTCTTTATTAGTTTCTTCTCCACTTGAGGGATAACTCTACTTGCATGCCTACTGATACTTGCTATTATTGGCATTTACTTTTTACTTCAGAAAGAACAATTGTTTAAATAATGGATGCATTTTATTTTCAGCATTGAAATAAAGCAAAATATAGGGATTTTTGCACTCTTGTCATTGTTACAATTTTCTCTCAAGTCAAATGGAGAATTAAGTGCCAACAAAACCAGAAATAGCTGTTGAAACTCACAGGTCTGGCAGGATCTGTGGGGAGAAAGCAGTGTAAACGTTTTGAGTCTGGTAACTCTTCATCAGAGCCCAGTTCTGATGCTGCCCACAGACGCTGCCAGACCTGCTGAGTTTTGCCAACAAGTTTTGTTTTTGTATTAGATCTCCAGCATCCACAGTTTTTTTTAAATTGGAGAATTAAGTAGATGGAGGGGAAAGCTTTTGTGATTGCCAATTCAAGAATTTGTCCAAAAAGAAGTTCCTGTAATGCAGTTAGAAGAAAAACATTCAATTTTCTGAACTTATCCTGATCAAACCAGACTTGAGAGACTTGTGCAAGTAATTGAGGCTGATGCTTCAATGCAGTATTGAAAGAATGTTGCTCTGTGGCACGCACCATCTTTTGAATAAGATGTTAAATTGAGGTCCTGCCTGGCCCTGTAATTAGATGTAAAAGGTACTACAACACTGTTCAAAGATGAGAGTTTCTTTCAGTAAACTAGCAAATGTCTATCAGTTAATGAATCACTAAAACAGGTTCTCTGGTTGTGTATCTTGTTATTTGTGAGAACTTGCTGTGCAAAACTTGTCTGTACAATGTAATAGTTAATATACCTCAGGCAGTTTCTAGTTTGGCTATAAAGCATGAGATTGTGGAAGGTGCTCTATATCTCTGAGTTCTTTCTTTTATTATCTATCAGAATGGAATAATAGATATGTTGCAGAATTATGAACTTTTAATGCTGTGAAAATGTGCCCATAACTATCTAGGTGAACCTCCTCCTACTGATTTTAACAGCTTGCATCGTTGTGAGTTGGATTTAACCCCAGTCCAATTGACTGTGATGTCTATCTCCAATATTGTTTTTTTTTTTAAACTGACATTTGCATATAATTTGATTTTTCAGTTGCTAACATGAGTTTGGCCCATTGAGATTTTCCTTTAATGCACATGATGTTTTTTTGTAAACTCCTCAGGGAAGAACATCAGTCTAAAATGGGAAGAGACTATCTTCCCCTGCCTGGCTCTTAACCTTCAAGAAATATGAGTAGAGAAATGTATTCTCCGAACTCAGGATAGTTAAAGTCAGAATATGGTTGATATGAGTATGTATTTTATATAATATAAATGATCTTTTTGTGTCACAGAAATGAATTATTAGTGATTTGGCATGTCCTGTTACTTTCTTAGATGCAGAAAACTGGAACAAGTCCCCAGTTGGAAGTCAGTCTCCAAGCTTATCACCCAGGAAAACGGGCAGAGAAAAATCAGATGAAGTTTCAACCTCAGCTCATTTAAAGATTTCTAAACACTACAGTTCCAAAACTTTCAACTCTACCCTATCCATTCCTGGTCAAAAACTTACGGAGAGTGACAGTAGTGCTCTAGAGGTTGAGTCAATGGTGGAAGTAAAATTGCCTAATAATGCTATAGTCTATGGAGTTATCAGATGGATTGGTATACCGGAAGGTCACGACAGTTTGTGGGCGGGAATTGAGTTGGTGAGTATAGACAATTGCTGAATCATGTGCGTACAAACCTTTTTCAATTTGAATGTTTTAAAAAAAAAAAAGTACATCAGGGATGTCAAAGACTTAGTGACTAGTGATGTTCTCAAAAAGTGGCTGCAATTTCTTGATCATCCACTAACTACACAACTGACAAAAAAGCAACAAAAAGTGAAATTGCTGGAGGACCATTCTGAAGAAGGGTGACTAGACTCAAAACATTAATTTTGCTTTCTCTCCACAGATGCTGCCAGACCTGCTGAGCTTTGCTAGCAATTAGTATTTTGTTATTGATGTTGACTGTAGGAATTAAGGTCACATTTAAATACAGAGCTGTTGAGACCATCATTACACTCTAAATTAGACTACAATCTTTTTGGCAAAATGTAGTCTCCCTGGTGAGGCTGAATTGCTAGCTGGCAGTAAATTATTCTCCCTTTCCTAAGTATTCTACACTCTGGTTTAAATGATGAGACTTCTGGAAAGTTCTTCTTAATTATGCATTTAGGAAGTTGCTTTAAATTCTAGGTGTCACATGATATTGAGTTGGATGTTTGATTCCCTGACCATTATGCTGTGGGGAGATGTTGAACAGAAGAAATATTTGTTTCCAGAGTTTCATCTGAGTGGGTCATCTTGGTGTACCTTCTAACAACTAGATTAAGCTGTTTCTCCCTCTTGCTGGTTGTTGCAGGACTGATTTATGATATTTGCAGAATGGGGATGTAAAATTAAATGGAACGTGGCACTCCAGGGAGGGAAGGTTCAAGGCTGGAAAGAGAGTGCAATTTCATAACACTGGCAAGTAATATTTTTGTGTCTGTTTATTACATAGGACTATGAACTAAACAATGCGAGCGATGGAACGTTTGAGAAAAATCGTTATTTTTGTTGTGAACAGAACAAAGCAACTTTTATACCATTAAGGAACTGTAAACCTGACGCCCGCTTTTCATCAAACGTACTGAAGGAGGTAGTCAACAGTCCAGTTCCTGCATCAGGTAAAATTATCCTTTCCACCGTAACCATTTTGGGTATCTAAATGAAGAATTATAACCTGTTGGAAGTGGGGCTGTGAAAACTGCAGGTCCTGTGGAGTAAATTGGAATGTAGTGGTACCTTTTTCTGGGGGAAGAATAATGCGTCTATTACTGAAGTAGTTCAACAAATTTATTATCAGAAACCTGTTGAGGGCGATACAGCAGCAGCAGAGAAACTTGTTTAAAGTACTCGAGCACCTGGAAGTTTTCATTCAGCCTTTGAATCAGGTACAAAAACAGAAAACACTGGAAATGTTAAGCCGGCTAGGCAATGTTTGTGGAATAAACCGATTGATGTTACTGGTATGTGGCTGAATTTTGGTAAGATTGTGAACCAGGATTAGTACACTGTTACTACTGCCCTTGAATGAATATAAGCACAGTTTATCTTTGTAGAGAAGATAATTAGTTGCTTTCATACTTCTAAATATTTCATCGCAAATGGAATTATAAACCACTTTTATCATTTGATAAAGCAGGAAAATAACCTCTAATATGTAGAGTGATGAGTTAACTGCCGAAAATGAGAGTTAAAGATCAAATATCTGTGGGTGACCTGGTTGCTTTATTTTTTACATCTGGGTTGAGTACAGGACAAAGAATGAGAATTGTTCCTATTAATTCATAGCTCAGTCATTCACTCTAGTCATTGGAACTTCAGGATTAGACTTTATAGGTGTTTGTGTTGTAGCCCAATTAAATTAGTGACTGCAATTTTGATTTCTTTTCATGTGGGGTTTCCAGCTATGGAGGTGGCTCCAGGATTGCTGAGATTGTTAGGATACAATGCAGATCTTTGTCAATATTGAAAGTATTAATTTGGTCTGTTTCAATTCTAAGTGAAGACCATTCAAGATAACCTGGCCGTACAAGAGGATGTTCCTCCAGTGCGAGAAGCTGAAGCACTACAGCTTATGAAAGGAAGAATGAAAGGGATTCAGGGACACCACAATTCTTGCTATCTGGACTCCACAATTTTTAGGTTTGGTTGATTTTTCTAGTTTTCAGTCGATTGCTGTAAGATTCTGCTGTTCTCCTGAAGGGGCTGACTGCATGCTGAATGAATCCAGCATATATCGATGAGGAATATATAATCTAGTTTCGGCTTTGTACTAGGTGTAGTGGACTGCCAGTTCCTCAAGATGTAAAAATTCCTGTGTACACTCTATCTCACACGTTCTAACCCGGAGCTATGTATAGGGTCATAGAGTCATGCAGCATGGAAACAGACCTTTCGGTCCAACTCGTCTATGTTGACCGTGTTCCCAAACCAAACTAGTACCCCTCCATTTCGCCCATATCCCTCCAAACCTTTCCTATTCATGTACTTATCCAAATGTCTTTTAAATGTTGCAATTGTACCTGCATCCACCACTTCCTCTGGAGGTTCGTTCCACATACGAATCACTGTGTTTAAAAAAAAAAAAAAGTTGCCCCTCGTGTCCTTTTTAAATCTCTTTCCTCACCGTAAAAATGTAACCCCTAGATTTGAACTCCCCCACCCTAGGGAAAAGACCCTCGCTATTCACCTTATCTCTGCCCCTCATGATTTTATAAACTTCTAAAAGGTTATCCCTCAACCTCCCACGCTCCAGTGAAAAATGTCCCAGTCGATCTTTAAACTCGAACCCTCCATTCCCGGCAACATCCTATTAAATCTTTTCTGAACTCTCTCAAATTTAATAATATCATTCCTATGGCAGGGTAACCAGAACTGTACACAGTAGTCCAGAAGAGGCCTCACTAACGTCTTATTACCAACTCACCTTATTTACTCAAAGGTCTGTGTGAGTGATCCTAGAGATAGCAATACTTCCCATCACATGACTGACCAGAATCAGTCCCAATCTGGCTGCCTGCCATTGACAAATGGTGGAAGGATTTACAAGTTAGTACGCATCCTGCGTGGTCGTATTTTGAGTACACCTTCCTTGGCTGTTAAGTCCTGGATGGGACTTGAACCTGATGTTTTTGGCTCAGAGGAAGGGATGTTACCCACTGGGCCATAAGACCTCCCATTGAGTAATATGTAGGTCGTTAATGGGTACTGCTATAGAACTTCAGGCATGTCTGACCAATTACTAGCCTTTCTGTTCTCGGTCCTACCCCTCTCTTTATTAGCTGTGGTAGGATTCCTTTGTCCTTGTTTTCCATCCTGCCAGTTGACCTTGACCATTTCTGCCAACTCTAGGATGCACCGCCAAGTACATCACCCTCTCCTCTTATCAGCATTCTGCAGGACCATTCCCTCCCTGACAACCTAATCCACTCCCCTGTCACTCCTGACCACTTCCTCACTTTCCCATGGTACCTAATGTTTGCAAAGTCAGTCACACGACACCAGGTTATAGTCCAACGGGTTTATTTGAAATCACAAACTTTTGGAGTGCTCTCCTTTGTCAGGTCCTCCTGATGACGGAGCAATGCTCAGAAAGCTTGTGATTTCAAATAAACCTGTTGGACTGTAACCTGGTTTCGTGTGACTTCTAACTTTGTCCACCCCAGTCCAACACTGGCACCTCCACATCATACTTAACTGTTGCAATCATGGAAGATGCAATGCTTGCTCTTTCTGCCTTTACTGTTCAGGGCTCCAAATACAGCTTCAAGGGAAAGCAACGATTTGCTAGTACAAACAAAAACCAAAAGAACTGCGGATGCTGTAAATCAGGAACAAAAACAAAGTTGCTGGAAAAGTTCAGCAGGTCTGGCAGCATCTGTGGAGGAGAAAACAGAGTTAACATTTCAGGTCCAGTGACCCTTCCTCAGAATGGGTCTGAGGAAGGGTCACCGGACCCGAAATGTTAACTGTTTTCTCCTCCACAGATGCTGCCAGACCTGCATTTGCTAGTACATCTTTCAATCTAGTCTACTTTATTAGCTATGCACAGTGCAGTCTCCCCTACATTGGTGAGATAGACCACAGACTGGATGACCACTTTGCAGAACACCACCTCTCTCTGTCCATAAGTTAGGTGTCATTTCAGAACACCCTCATGCTCCCTAGCTTTCCTGTCCTAGCCCTGCTGCAGTGTTCTGGTGGAACGTGATGCAAGCTGGAGAAACATCATTTACTTTTCTACCCAGACACTTTAGAGCTGTTGGGACTCAACATTGGGTTCCCTTTTGCATTGACTTCTCTCCCTTACCATGAGCATTCTACTTCTGTTTTGCTCTGGGCATCTCACCATCTGATCCACTTGCTGCACATCCTCCATAGTCAACAATGAAAATACCATCATTTTCTAGCCATGTTCCATTCTGAAGAGTCATAGGACTCGAAACATTAACTCTGTTTCTCTCTCTACAGAGACCTGCTGAGTTTCTCCAACTTTGTTTTTATTTTACATCTTCAGCATCTGCAGTGTTGAGCTTTAATTTACTATCTCAAGAGTTGTGGGTTGACAGTTTTAGTGCTTCTACAGTTGGTGTTGCCAGGCTCAGCTCGTGATCAAGGAGAGACAGAGTGGAAAAGTTAAAGTAATTCCCAAGCCTTTGTGTGCCTTCTATTAGCTATTTCAGATTTCATACCTGGGGATAGTTTGCCCTTGGGGTGCCAATGGGGAGAAAAACAGACTGCCACTAATTGAAGCTAAAACAGGTGAATCTGTATTCCTTTCAGTTCGCTGAGGCTATACCTGATCTAGAGGTGCCTAATGCCAGCAGTAAACTCATTCCTCAATCTGATAATGATTACGATGGTGTATAATAACGTGGTCCATTGAATCAGATCTGATTTTTGTTTTACATTATATTGAATTTCATTATTTAAAATAATGCTTTTCCAGCTTGTTCGCATTCACGACAGTGGTAGATAGTATACTTCACATGCCTGGAGGACACGATGAGAAAATTCAACGTGTACTGAGGGAGGATATAGTCAACCCACTTCGCAAGTGAGTGAGGATCGTGTTTGCAAACCTGTACCTGACAATTTAAAGGCTTCTACGTTTTGTATTTTTATTAGTTTTAATATTCTGGTAGGAATCACCAGTGATTACACCTTGTGCTATTTCTGATGATGAGCAGCTGATCCGCAATGAGCAGCAATGTCCCCAGTTGAATTCTCAGTGCACTGACCTCACTGCAGCAGTAGAGGCAGTAGATTGGGCCTCAACATCTCTGTGTAAAATCAAGAAAATCTGCAAGGTTCTTCTACTTAATCATGGTTGCCTCTACTGGGCATGAGGTCTGAAAACAGGATCGTTGCAATTTCACAACACCACTATCGATATTCTTTTAGGTCACAAATAACTAATCTACTCCCATAAGTGGACGTAGCGTTTCTTAAACTCCAGAAAACATTTACGCTCTACAGTATCCAAATAACAATGTGGACTGGAGATTGTAACAATAGACCAACTGTTGTTTATACTGGGTTCTGTTCTCGTGCTCATTTATACATTCTCCCATCTTTCTCATGGACAGATTAAATAGTAGTCTGATGAAGTAAGACTCATTGAAAACCAATAATGTGGTTCATTTCTAACATGGAACATGAGTGAATTAATGAGTCTCCCATCAATCCTACTGCTCATCAAACAATGAAATTCTCAACCATCTGTTGTATTGTGCCTACAGGCTTTTAACATCAGGAAATTATTTTGAAATTCTGGGGGGTTAACTGATCAAAAACAGAATGCGACTGTAGGTTAACACTATAAATTAAACCAAATTCCCTTCTAGAACATAGTTTAATTTGTTTAAACTAGTTTAATTTGTTAAGAAAAAAAATCTTGATATTACCATTTCCCACTGATATACAGACAGTTAGTCTACTGTTCTCTACACTCACTATTGAAGTGGTCACACTTTAAATGTAAGTTGCTAGAAATCTGTCTGAACTTACAGAATTTTAACCCAACATGAGATGCTGCCTTGGTGACAAAAGGGAGCAGGGAAATTATTAGTGTAGAAGTGTTCTGAAATATTGCACTTTGTAATTATTCTCTGTAACCTAGGATCCGGATTTTTAATTAAGTGTTCAAGACGCCAAGGATTAACCAACAAATCATTTGATCCTAGGACTGGAGTTGTGAATGCAGATAAAGTGACAAAATTAAGGAAACTATTAGGATGTGACACGTTTATTTCGGCAGAGAAAGGTAATTGCTTTTTGTTTGTGTAAGTAATGTTCTATTGAATTAGCCCAGAATTTCTGAATTTGTTGCATTTACCCTTTCTTCCTGTTCTCTTATGCATGCTCTCTCTTTCTAAACCTATTCAGACAGATCAACCTTACACCATTTTGTGTTGATTTGAGATTTTGCTGCTTTGATACTTGAATTTACAATATAAGCTAATTTCCATATTCCATCTTCTATGTATGACAATGATTTTCCACATCACATAACTTTTTATATCTTCCGTGCATCAAATAACTCCTTTCATAGTGCCAGAATTCTTTTTTCAGGCTATGTCTCATCAAAGCCTCATGCAGTAACTTTGTGGTATAGAAATTAAGAATTACTAAATAAAAGAGACATGCTTTTGAAGGCTTTAGTTTTATCACTCAGGACAGAGTGACAAGAGCATCAAATGTTTCTGTGATTCTCCCAGATAAGTATGAGACAAAAAGCATATGAGTTTATTGACTTGCCTGCCGAACTGGCTTGTTTTTGTTCAGATGTTTTGTCACCATGCTAGGTGACATCGTCAGTGGAGCCTCCAATGAAGCGATGTTATTCTACTCCGCGTGGAATTTATACTGTTTGGTCCGTTATGGTGAGTAGTGTCATTTCCAGTTTTGATCTGTATTCCATGCGTGTTTATGTATTCCTAGAGGCATGGTTCTCCATCCGTAATGCTATCAACAACCACATAGAATTGGGCCCCATATACAAACCCATAAAGATCAAAACCAGAAATGCCATTACTCACCATAACGGACCAGACATAATAAATTCCAAGCAGAGTAGAATAACATTGTTTCATCAGAGGCTCCACTGATGATGCACCTAGCATGGTGACGAAACATCTGAACAAAAACAAGCAGTTCGGCAAGCAAGTCAACAACCTCACCCACAACCCGAACTACAGATCTTTACCAATACTTTAAAAAGCATATCTTTCTTTTTTAAGCAATACAAAAACCTTCTTTAATTTTTTTCAGTTCATTCATACAATCATTGCTGGCTAGACGAGTATTTATTGCTCATCCCAAGTTGTCCTTGAGAAGGCAGTAGTGAGCAACCTTCTTGAACTGTTGTAGTCCATATGCTATAGACAACCTGCAATGCTGTTAGGGAGGAAAGTCCAGGAATCTGACCCAATGACACTGGATCAAAGGAACGGTGTGGAGTTGCTTGAAGTGTAACTTTTAGATGGTGGTGTTCCCATGTAACTGCTGCTCTTGTACTGAGAGATGGAACTGGTCATGGGTTTGGAAGATGCTGTCGAAAGGACCTTTGGTGAATTTCTGCAATGTGTCTTGTAAACCGTACACACCGCTACAGAGCGTGTCCGTTAGATGCTACCACTATCTCTTCAAAACTTGATGTTAATTTTAGATGAGCTACTCAAGATTAGCTAGTCTGTTGCTGAGGGACAATATTGCATAATTTCAACTCTCTTTATTTTGATAGTTTTGCAAAGGACTGAGGAAAGCATGAAACATTATGGTTATGACACAGTGCAAGTGATGGAATACTTTGAATGATCTTGCCTGGAATTTAATTAACAATTAGAATTTGTAATTTAAAAGGGACACAGTTTTCAAGCTAAAGCCTTACAAGTCAGTATCAGCCAGGAATGTTCCACACTTCACAATTCTAATTATTTAAAATGATGTGCAACTAAGCTGATTAACACTGCTTACATAATTGTGCAACTTTTCATATTTTAGATCCAGAAGAATTCATCAATATCCTATTGCATGAAGTGCTGGCAGTTGATCCATTGCTAAAGATCAGGTAATTTTAAAAATCTTTTTCTGCTTTATTCCTAACAATATTGAATGTTGCTAGGATCACAGTTTCACAAGTGACGGCTGCCTATTGATACCACATCATTGTGGTCAATTCATGAGTCTAGATAGGACACATTGAGGCATGATGTTCATCAATTGAAGATTTTTAAATCACCCTTTTCAGACAAGTTATGACACACCTCTGTGGCAGGTGAGAGTTAGACTGGACCTTCTGGAACGAAGGTAGAAATACTACTGCTGCACCACAAAAGGCATTCCCTATTTCTACTACAGCCAAATGTATAGAAATCAGCATCTAATGTTCATTAGCAGATTTATTTTCTTATTCCCTCCCTAGCTGAAGAACCTAATTGTAAATCTCAAATTGTTCTCCTCCTGATCTGAGTTCAGGTTACTCAGAATAGGCCTTGAATCATATTTGGGATGTACTGGTCAATGTTACACTCAATGATATTATCTCACATTAAAGGATCTCAGACAATAGCTTTAAAATGAAGGGAAATTTGGGACGTCAGCCAACAAACTAGTTCTTTTACACAAAAGAGATCCATTTGAAAGTGGATGTTTCAATTTATTCATAATTTAATTGCAGCAACTCATGAATTTTTATTTCCTCTGTTACTTGATGTCAAACTGTTTAGTACTGGCTTAAGTGCAAGTTTGAATTAGAATTCAGTGCAAAGGTTTTCGATTTTTTTTATCTTATCTCACAAAAATACTTTAGTTTTACCTTTGGTACAATTTGTATTTCATGTTGCAGTAAAAGTAATCTCATGTTGACATTTGCTGTCATTTATTTGGGGGGTTAGTGTGATCACTGGTGACGACAGGCTAATGACTAGGTGCAAAATAAGAAAAGGCTGCCCAACCATGGTGAGTGGGAAATAAGAGAATCTGATTTTTGCGGTAATGATGAGTTAGCATCATGTCATTACTTCACTAAAACCTACAGCAGTTTTTACTGTAGACACAGTAAAATACTGAAATTCAGAAGTTGTCAGTAATTCTGCACCTCTTCAGATGAACCGCTAAAGTTTCCTCCAATGCAAATGAGTAGAAATAACTGAAATGACAACTAGTCTTGGTGCAAAGTGCCTTGAAAAGTATTACATCTTATTGAATTAGGTGTGGTTGGGGTTTAAATGATATGCTAAGGTCAAACCTACTACTGTGAATGATATCTGTCCTTGGAAAACTAAGTTTTCATTTGTAGAATGTCAGGTTTCTCCATTAATGAGATTATGAACATGTATACTAAAAAGTTTATTTTCTGTTCTATGTATTACATGTATGGTACTGTTTTCACATTGGATATCTTTTCATAGCTTTGTGTATAAAGTAATTCCCTTTGTAGTGCCATTATGATGATTTCGCATTTCAAGAGGTTTGATATTTTAATTCTACCTTAGTTCCCTTGTGTATATTCAAATACTTGTGTCATTGTCTCTAAAATTGAAAGTGAAGCGGAATCTGTGCATTTTACTTCCTGGTTTGTTGTCGGAGAGAATTTTTAATTGTGTGTCTGCTTATCTTGCTTGATAGACATCACTGTTGTATGACACTTGGAAATTCTCTTGAGGTCAGACCAATTTGATTTCAGGAAAGGAGAAGTTGCACTAAATTTGCTTGGAGCCTAGAGTTCCCCTTTTACCTGGGCTGGCAGGATCTGTGGAGAGAAGTCTGTGTTTCAAGTCTGGTGTGACTCATCTTGAGAACCAGGTGGTTAAATTGTAGAATGAAATATTGACATTAAGGAAATCACCATTAAACGGATCTAGGGAGAATGAATGTAGATAAATCCATTACTGAGATTGTTTTGAAACCTAATGCAATCTCTGCCCAATCTTTATAATTTATTTGAAAATACATTAATTCAAAAAATAGAAAATACACACGGTATGGAGATTAGATTTATACTGAAATATTGTTACTTTGGTCAAAGTTTCTTTTTGTGATGATGTCAATTTTTATAATACCAGCAGCATTTTCTTCTCAAATTTGTTTATGCCATGTAGCAATCCTAAATTGGGCAGTAACTCATTCTGACACTTTTACCTTCATTTCTCTTTCCAACTCGTATTTCCTCTGTGACTTGAACTATGATCAGCAACAATTCCTGGTATGTTGTGCTGTGTGTGTGTCCTCACCTGTGACTTATAGTGTACACTTTTATACTGTGCCATCTTGGGCGATGACATTTAATTTGGTTTTTGTAAATTCCATCCCCACCTACAAATCTTAAGGCTGTTAATTGTTAGTGTACTATTTATGGTTACCTTTATAATGGTTGTATTTATTGAGCCCAAGAGATTTATGTAATGTTTATTATTAATGTGCACAATTCAGGTCAGGCCAGAAAATTCAAGAGAGCTACTGTTATCAGATAATCCTGGAGAGAGACGAGAAACTGACCGTACCAACGGTACAGTTGCTTCTGGAGAGGTCCTTTCTCTCTTGTGACTTAAAATTTGAGGAGGTTGGTTACAGTCTGTTTTTGAGATCTCTTTATTTACTTTTTAATCTTTTAGGAGTCGCAGATATTGTTAATCAGTGTACTACCAAGCTGTGTCTGACATAAAGTTTTTTGGATATGCTTCAGTATTGCGTAGTGACCTACCTTTTCCACGTGTTTAAATAACTTGTTTTTGAACTTAAAAGTACTCCTCCATTCAAATACGGTCTACTTCTGAACATTTGTTTATTTTTCTTTAAAAAAATTGAATTATCTACTAATTTCAAGTAAGCAATGTAACAGTACACTGGGCTAAAAAAAAACTGAATTATCAGATATTTGAATTAAACGTAGCCTTACCTCAACACACTGTTTTCACTATCAAAAAAAACCTACTAACAAATTATTCATGCCTTGTGTTTCTCAACTTTAAAAGTTTTTTTTTCTTATGGTTTATGAAGGAAGCTCCAATATGTGCTGTCATGGGTGTTACCGATAATCAATTACACTGTTTATAAATGTTAAAAACATTCACATTGTATAGTTTACATTTGTCATTGGGGCTTGGGTCGAATTATATCCGGATTAATAGCATTCCCATTTGACTGTACGGGTTCAATTTAGAGAACACGTATAACCACCCACTCTTCCCCCACTTAGCTTAAAACCACTGATAATTTGGCAGTCATGGGAAAGTAGCGATTAAAGCTAGTGTGGATTATGTAAGTGTTTTGTGCGGTGGGCGATGGGGAGTTGAGGCATATTGGGACAGTAGCAAGGTTTTTGTTTGCCGTCTAACCTGTATGATCTTGAACTGTGACAGTGTCTGCTAGAATCCTCCACTACTTTGAACATTGTTCCTATTTCAGATCCCATCGTGCCTGTTGATTCAGATGCCACGGTTTGGAAAAGAGTTTAAAATGTTCCCAAAGATTATGCCCTCATTGGAACTAGATATCACAGATTTACTTAGTAACAGTAAGTATTAGATCCATGTTGGTTATTCTACCAAAAGGCAGCATTGTTTCCTATTGCTTAATGACATGCAATTGTAAAAGTGAATTAATGTACAGTAGCTGGAAACATTCCATTTTGTAATTAACCACCTGCTAGTATCAATATTCCACTGGGTGGGCAATAACACAGTATGGCCAGTGTAATTAGGCAGTGTCTTGTCAGAAATTTTTGCAGATTTTTTATAGCTATCACATACAGTATACAGATTGAAATAGCTTTTGTTGTCACATGGTTTATATTACAGACACCATCAATTATGCAATTGATCTTATAACCCATTTTGTACCAGTTATTCTACACCTCTGTCAGTCATCCAAAATTTCAGAATCCTGCACAATCCTTGCCTGGTATGTTCTGCACCACTGTCTGTATAGATCTACCCCAACTCAAAACACAATGACATAGAGTTGGGTGTGACTGCTAGTGAACGTGTTAAATGTTGATATGGATAATAATGCATTTCACGATGTTTAAAGAATATGCAATTTGATTATTTGTAGCTCTGAGACAGTGCTTCATATGTGGAGAAGTGGCAGAGTATGAATGTGCTCAGTGTCTTCTGGACCCAACACTTAATCCAGGTGCCATAAAACAATACTGCTTCACTTGCAATAAACAGGTACAAATACTGAATTCTTAAAATTGAAAGCGAATAGTTTGTGTGTGACCTCCATTTTAGTAATGTTTTCTGTTCTAATAGCTTTCCTCATGAAATTTCCCACAGGTTCATTTCCATAAGGAGAGGAAGGATCACCAATTCAGAAAATTTCCATATCCAAGAGACATTTCTGCCAGATCCCCTTTTCCACAACACAGGATGGAACTGTTTGCAGTGCTTTGCATTGAAACCAGCCATTATGTTTCATTTGTGAAATATGGGCCCAGCAAACATTCCTGGCTTTTCTTTGACAGTATGGCTGATCGAATTGGTAACTTCTATTATTGAATCATAGAATCCCTACAGTGCAGATAGAGGCCATTCAGCCCATTGAGTCCACACTGACCCTCCATTGAGCATCCACCCTATCCCTGTAACCCCAGATTTAGCATAGCCAATCCAACTAACCTATTGCATTTTCAAAGCAAAATGAATTGGGATTTTACAAAAGACTCATTTCATTTCCTTCCCTTATCTTGCATCCATGTAATTTAGTAATTCCCTACTTGTAGTGGAAATAAAATTTGTTGTTTAGGTAGGGAGTGGAATAACTCTAATGATCAGCATTATCCAAATGACCAGCTGAATGTGTGAACTCTCTATGTTGGTATAATGTTAAATTTAATGGATGACTATGTGAAGTACTGCTGGTTTTTGGGAATTAGGTCAGTCTTTACAACATTTCTTCTGAGCTTCTCCTTTGTCCTAATCCATCTTTAATACTGAAAAATGAGCAGTTTAATTTGATTAAGTGGACTGTACATCTGATGGCATGTCAAATTTTGCTTTGGTTGTGAAGCAGTAGTTGTGACACTTGGACACAGACACATGCTGAACTAGAATCTCAAATTGGCTCAATGGATCTGTACTTATGGATATGTCATTTTCAAAAATGTTTTAACTAATCTGGAATGCAGACAGATAAACCATGATGCTTTGAATGGTAGAGCAAGCTCGAGGGGCTGAATGGCATACTCCTGCTCCTAATACATATGTTCTCATCTACCTGTAATACAAAACAGTTTCTTCTTTATTTTGATTTCTCCTGGATATATTATGGCCTTAACCAAACTGACTTGAAAGCAAGAGCAGTTGACGCTATATTTAAATCAGTCATCACTTCAGCTTCTTCAAAACAGAAGGCCTAACTGATTTTGAGTTGATATTAGATAGCGATGAAATAGTACAATAAAGATGAAATGATAACACAGTCGGATCCTATATCTTGCTGAACAACAAGTAAGCCCATTTAACTTAGCTTGTTCTAATGATAACACACGCTTCTTCATCAGAGCGTGATAGTTCGAGCTTAAACCCGAGGATACAACTTTGACTTGACGATGTCAGGGCCTTATGGTATTAATGGAGGTGACATTTTAATTGGGATATTAAATAGAGGCCACATCTGTAATAATACCAAAGGATAGGTAGTACTATGGACTCTGGAAATCCCAGAGCACCATTCAGAGAAAATCAAAGAATTCTCCCATTTCCTCATCAACACTTATCCCTCAACTACCACACAATTAATTATGGAACCTGTGTGTACAGTTACAGTGCAGCTCTTTGAAATTTCTTTCATTTTGATTTAGTAAACTCAAAGATTCAAGTCATTTGACTTGCTGAAGATTCCCTGTATTAAATGTTTCTGCACTGTGCATATTAGTTCAAGTATGTTGCTGTTTGAAATTTACCTTATTTGTTCTCCCAGTTTGTGTTGTTTACTCAAGGAAGAATGTATTTTATATAATACTGATGTTACATATTTAAATCGATAATTTTGTACTCCCATCTACCAAACCTCTATGGTACTGTTTATATTTTTTCCAGGCACAGATTGATGCAAGTCTCATTTCACTGACCAACCTGTTTTCATTACTCTCTCTAGGTGATGAGAATATTCCAGAGATAACGGATTGTCCACAAATAGGTGATTACCTGCTGATGTCAGAGGACAAGCTGGCTTATACGGACCTGAAGCAGCTTGATGGATTTGCAAAGAGACTTTTCTGTGATGCCTATATGTGCATGTATCAAAGCCCTAGGATGTGCTTGTATAAGTGATGTGCAGCAGAGTTCAAAAGGCTGACAGTGAAACTGACCTTTCAATAAGTTATTGGAAATAGTCTTGTCTTCAGTGTTCAACATTCTTGAATGGAGGAGCTCATTGAATGGGTAATAACAAGTCTGGCAAATGCTCCTGTACTATCTTCTTCAAATGAACTGCCCTGCATGACAAAATAACTCTGTAAAGATGGCTAGCTATTTTGACTTTGAATTTAAACCTGTTTTAAATAAATGTTGGATGCAACTAATTTTCATGCACTACTTGTCATATTGACACAAGCATGTACACCAGGTTTGTTGAGTCAGAAAATAAAGCCAAGCCGATCTTGGTGGATTTCGGAGGTGTAGTTTGACTACAGATTGTAGCAAAGAAAAGAAATTGCTGACCATATGGTACTGAGTAAGAGTAGCAGCTTTCATGTTGGGGAAATAAGATTATTTACTTATCAATTAATATCAGCATATAACTATTGTAGGAATGTCTTTCATTAGTACAATCACACTATTATAATCTCACACACACACCCATCCTGTGCCAAACACAATTTTCTATTTAGATAATCATAATGTAGGAATTAAACAAACTTAAAACAAATGTTTGACTTTTATGAAGTAATTACTCATTTTGCACGAAAACAGGTTTACTAACTTTGTTTTATTAAATTAATTCATGCAATATGGCCATTGGGGATGGGTAATAAACCTTAACTGCGACGGTTTATTTGACCATTTCAGAAGCTATTCAAGAGTCCACCATATGCTAATGAATCTAGAGCCATCACAAGGCCAAAAGGTGTAAGGACAGCAGCTTCCTTTCCCTGAGGACAATAGTGAACCAGATGGGTTTTTAATGACAGTTTGGATTCTTACCATTTACAAGATTTACGGTCACCATTACTGAACCTAGCTATGATGGGATAGCTTGGCTTGTTTTGATACACAATTTTAAATTCATCAATGGGGAGGTGATGGCCGAGTGGTATTATTGCTGGACTGTTAATCAAGTGACCCAGATAACGTTCCGGGGAGCCTGGTTTGAAACCCACCATGGCAAATGGTGGAATTTTGAATTCAATAAATATCTCTAATTTAGAGTCTAATGACTGTGAATCCATTGTCAATTGTTGGAAAAACCATCTGGTTCACTCATGTCCTTTAGGGAAGGAAACTGCCATCCTTACCTGGTCTGGCTTATATGTGACTCCAAACCCACAGCAACATGGTTGACTCTCAACAACCCGATGGGCAATGAACATTGCCTAGCCTGTGAGGCCTTCATCCTGTGAATGAATAAAAAGGAATTAAAATGTTTGGAACCTTGTTTATGACAGGTCTACAATTTTGAGTGCCAACTGTGCCAGTACTCAAGGATTCAATGTTGGTCAATGATCACTGTGACTATAGAGGGGTCATCAATTCCATTCATTACTCTGACAATTATAGACAAGGCTCCTTGTCACTAGAGAAAGATTTATGATAACTAAGTATAATTTATTTTGTACTAGTTGGCATCTCACCTTTATGAAATCTCTGCAAAGTTTTTCAGGATGGCAACCTAGGCTGAACCATCTTCAGCTGCTTTATCAATGACCTTGCCTCCATAAGGTCAGAAGTAGAATGTTTGGTGATGACCAGACAATATTCAGAACCAGTAGTCTTGACTGCTCATGTATTGAACTAGTCCATGTGCAAATGCAGCAAGTCCTGGACGATGTTGAGGCTTGGGCTGATAATTGGCAAGAAACATTTGTCACAGGTGCCAGCCAATGACTCAAAACATGAGAATGTAACCATTTAGTGGCATTACCAGTGTTGAATTCCCCCACTAACAACATCATGGTGGTGGGAATGTGCTTACCATTGACCATAAACTGGACTAGCCCTATTAAATACAATGGCTACAAGAACAGGTCAGAAGTTAGGAATCCTGCAGTGAATAACTCACCACCTGACTTCCCCAAAGCCTAACCATTATCAACAAGATACATCAGGAGTGTGATGAAATGTTTCCCCCACCCCTGCCTGGATGAGAGCAACTCCAATAAACACTCAAGGAGCTTGACACCATCCAGGACAGCACACTGCCAGGGTCCTGGGTTCAATGACAACCTAGAGTTTGCACATTCTACCCATGTCTGCATGGGTTTCCTCCCACAGTCTAAAGATGTGTAGGCTAGGTGGATTAGTCATGGTAAATGCAATGTTACAGGACTAGGTTGGGGTGGTCCACTGCAGAGATTCTATGAAAAGTAGCCCATTTGATTGACACTACATCTTCAAATATTCACTCAATCCATTGCTGATGCACAGTAGCAGGAGTGTGTACTATCTGTACAGTGCAGAAATTCACCAAGGTTCTTTAGATTGCACCTTCCAAATCCAAATCCATGACCGTTAACATTTAGAAGGGCGGCAGATACACAGGAATACCACTACTCTTTGCAAGTTGCCCTCCAAACCATTCATCATCTCGACTTGGAAATATATCACTATTCCTTGGACCTTGTTGCTGAATCAAAAACCTGACATTCCTTCCCCAACAGCTTCGTGGGTTGCAGCAGTTCAAGAGACAACTTGCCTTCTCACAGGCAACTAGGAATGGACAATAACTACTGGCCTAGACAACACAGCCCATGTCCCACAAATGAGTGCCAGTATTTTGATGATGGCACGTAATGAGTTCACCTTCCAACTATGGGGGAAAAAAAAGGCAGTGATTACTTAGGTATGTATCTTTGAGATTTTATCAATACCAAGAAGCAATAAAGTATGTTTTCTATTCTCTAATCTCCATTAAAGCAAGGGAGAGTTAGTAGATACAACAATCAGTCCTCACTAGAGAAAAACAAAAATTCTTTGCTGCTGCTTTACTGGTTGAGGAACTCCATTTGTTAATACTGTCAACAAAGAGGTTAAAAGAACTGAGCAGAAGCAACTGTGTAACATATCTAACTTGTACAGTGTTAGATTTCACATCACTAATAAACATTTGTTTATTGTGATTAGAGCACTCTGACCTCCAGAATTGGATTTTTTTTTGTCATTTCATGTTCAGAGCAAATTTAATTCAACTCAACAAAAAATCTCACATTTAAATTAAAAACTGATCCAGCAAGCAGTTCCTTTTGTAGAAAAAAAAAGTTCCAAACATCTACTACCCTTTGTACATAGAAGTGCTTCCTAAATGTCTCTCCTGAACAGTCTGGCCCTAAGTTTTAGGTTATGCGCCCTAGTTCTAGAATCTCCAACCAGTAGAAATGGTTTAACTTTATCTACTGTCTTTTTTTTGTTCATATCTTGAAGACTTTAATCAGATCACCCCATAACCTTCTGAATTCTGGAGAAAAACAGCTTAATTTGTAATCTCTCCCAAAAATTTAGCCCTTAAAGTCAAAGTATCATTCTTGTAAACCTACATTGTACTCCCTCCAAGGCCAATGTATCCTCCCTAAGACGTGGTGCTCAGATCTGCTCACAGTAGTCCAGATGGGTTCCATTCAGGCTTTTGTGTAACTGAAGCATAACTTCTGCATCCTTATACTCCAGTCCTCCAGACACAAAGGCCAGCATTCCACTAGATTTCTTGATTATTTTTGGTTGTATGTTTTCTAGTCCTGTCAGGATCATAAATTAAATCATTAACAGGATCCTTCCAACATGAGATTATGGCCCAAAATGTGTGACAAAACTATTTTATCTTATTGGTGCAATGTCTTGACACTGGTGGTTTATTCAAGGCTAATGGTAAAGCAGTGCAATTTGTCCAACAATTTGCAACTTATGGTTCATCTTCAGCTTGCCATGAATTGCTGTTCTTTAGACACGGTACCATGAATTCTATTATTTTCCAATTTGAGGAATTTGGTGGCTTTAGTTAAGGGAATTTGAATAAAAGCTAGACTTTAAGGAGTTATAGCAGCATATTAAATAATAGCCTTCAAATGGGATGGCCTGACAACTCATCAGCAAGATTTGCAAGTAAATAGATGGTTGGTATTGAAGGAATGAATACTTTGTTTCTCATTTGTCTCACTTCCCTAAATTTTCCTCACTTCAAAGGCCTTCTTAAAACCTTTAACCAAGTTTTCAGATATGCCTCCTAAAATCTCCTTTGCTTCAGCATTCATTTCCTCGGACTTTGGCAGCACATATAGCTTTAAACTGAAAATGTATTAGTTATGTTATGTGCAGGTTAGGTGGATTGGCCATACTAAATTGCCCGTAGTGTTCAGGGAGGTGTAGATTAGGTGGGTTATAAGGGGAATGAGTCTGGGTGGGATGCTCTGACTGTGGACTTGTTGGGCCGAAGGGCCTGTTTCCACACTGTAGGGATTCTATGATTAAGTAGATCCTGTGTTATACTTTTCCATCCAGTTAGTTAGTTAATATGTCAAAGATAGCACTACACAAAACAGTTACACAAAGTCAATATGGATTTATACAAGAAAAAAATCATGTTTGTCAAACCTATTGATAAAGTCCCACAAAGTCCAAGCACATTGGATTAGTGGTAACATACTGGATGGATGGGGAACTCGTTAGCATACAGGAAACAGAGAGTAGGAATAAATGTCATTTGTGGAGTGTAAGGTGGTAACATGTGGGATACCACAGGGATCAGTGCTTGGGTCCCAGAAATTCACAGTATATACCAACAATTTGGATGAAGTAATCAAATGTAATATTTCCAAGTTTGTTGGTACAAAATTAGGTGGGGTATCAGAGTGGTGAGGAGGACCTTTAGGGTTTTCAGTGAAATTAGACAAGTTAAGCGAAAGGGCAAATGCATGCCTGATATAATATAACTTGAACAAATGTGAAGTTGTTTACTCCATGGGAAAAAAAAATGGCAGAATATAACTTAAATGGCAATAGCTTGTTAATGTATATTGATCATTGAAAACAAGCCTGTAGGTGCAGTAAACAGTTAGGGAGGTAAAATAGTGTGTTAGCCCTCATTGCAAGACAGTTTGAGTACAAGAGCAAGGAAGTCTTACTGTAACTCTAGAGATTCTGTGGCTACATCTAAAATATTCTCTACAGTTTGTGTCTCCTTAACTAAGATATAATTGCCATAGAGAGTGCAGAGAAGGGTCACCAGACAGATTCCTGGGATGTTAGGTTTGTAATACGAGGAGAGATTGGGTTGACACATATCAATTAGATCCCCTCTTATTCTTATGTGTAAAATTGACAGGGCTGGAACAGCAGGAATGATGTTTCTATCACAGAACAAAGGGATAATTGGGGATCCTCTACCTGGCAGTAGGCCATTTTGGACTGAGATGAGAAATTTCTTCATTCAGGAAGGCAGTGAATCTTTGGAATACTCTATTACAGAAGGCTATGAAGGGAAGGTCACTGCATATACTTAAGAAATAGATTTCTAGAACCTAAAGATGCCAACGGGTAAGAGAAGAGAGCAGGAGTATAGCATCGAGCTAGAAGGTCAGCCATGATCATGTTGAATGGCAGTGGACTCGATGAGTCAAATAGCCAACTTCTGCTCCTATTTTGTTTGTTTCAGTGTACTAGGGGTTTGGAAAATTGGGGAGAATGTTTCCACTAGCAAGATGATTATTACCAGTAAAATAAAGTAACTGGCAAGATGATGCAAGGGGAAAGCAAGATCTCCTTTTACGATTATAGCAGCAGTTGAAAAGGTAGAAACAAATTCAATAGTTACGTTCAAATGACATTAGGTATATATGTGAAAAGGAAAATTTGTAGGGTCTTGACCAAGCAGCAAGAATATGGGAATCATTGATAGTTCTTTCAAAAATCTGGCAGACATAGCTGAATAAATGACTTCCTCTGTGCTGTAATATTCTACACGATTTTAAAGTCTAGATACAACTGGTGGTAAAATACATTACCTCAACAGCTTCAATGTGTCAAGTTTGGTAAGAAAATAATCGAAGATAGATAGATTACTTAACTCTAATGCAATTTTAGCTCACATGAAGAGTAGACTTTTATATAATTCTTCCATGGAATGCAGGTACTCCTAGCATGGCCAACACTTGTTGTTCATCCCACATTTCCATTGAATTAAGTGAATTGCTATGGCCTTCTCAGAGGTCACTGAAAAGTCAGCCAAATTGTTACTGGCCTGGAGTCACATGCAGGCTGAACCAGGTAAAAGGCAGCAGATTTCCTTGCTTAAAGAGCATCGGTGAAACAGATTTTACAACAATTGATTGTATCTTTACACTGCAAATTTAGTATCTGAATTCTAATTTCACCAGTTACAGTGGTGGGCTTTGAACCCACGTCCCCTGAGCATCAACTCTGGCCTCTGGATTACTACTCCAGTTGCTTTACCACTATTTTTCAGAACAAAGCATGATGATGGTTTGCTGCAGTACAAATGACTATCCTAGTACAACTAATTTAGAACACCATTGTTTATAAACAAATGCTTAAATGTATGCACTCAAGACATTTTAGAAGAAACATGCTCAATTTAAACTGGTAGTGCTAATATATGCACTGAGATGAAAACATCAAGTCAAACACAGTATAAATTTAAGACTGTACTTTTCAGGTGATCTCGTGAAAAGACTAATTCATGCCTGTAACCAAGAATAAAACACAATACATTTTCCCTTCAGTGTTTAAAAGGAGAACATGGTTGAAGTTCATCAGCCTCTGTGCTGTAGGTATAGTCAAAGGTCAGTATTACTTGGCAATGAAACCTAGGAGCACATGGAAACAAATGAATTAGGAGCAAGACTAGGCCACTCAACCTGTCAAGCCTGTTCCACCTTACGATAAGATTTTGCTGAACAGATATATTCTTGTTTTCACAAGAAAACATTTGAATTAAACAAAGTAAAAAGAACTCTTAAAATGGCATTAACACTCATCAGAAATGGTTTTAATGGTCAATCTGCACTTATACAATTCAAACTTTCATCCTAAATCAATATTACCAGTGCAATGACTTGTCATTCTGATAAAATAAAGAACTTCTCTTCTGCTCCTTCTATTCCATCAAAACTATTCTTATCTCAAGCAACATTCCCCTTTATTTGGGTTGTTAGGACTAACTGCTTTGGTGTGTGATAAATACAATAACATTTAGATCTGATTATTCAATGTTTCCTTAGAATTCTGACAATGGGGAACAAACCTGTAGGAGAGGGATACAAGGAAAAGAAGAGAGAGTTCCCTTAAGATGTCCAAAATTTCCTCACATCCAGTTAGTTTCCTGTCTGATGTAGACAATGTTACACAGGCATCTGCAGAAACCAATTTGGACAAAGTGCTGGAAACAGCAAATAAGATTTCAAAAATCTAGTAAATTTGTTGTGGTGCTGTTGACTGAGGTAGTAACGTTGGTCAGGGCACTAGAACTCCCTGTTCTTCAGCAAACTGTGATATTGGATCTTTTACATCAACTAGAACAGGCAGTCAAACTTTGGTTTCATAACTTCTGAGGGATGGGGTGGCACCTTCAACAATGCAGCATTCTGCCTGTATTGTCTTTATGTTAAGCCTGGACCAGATAGTTACCTTCAATGCTGCTATGTGTACCCACAACCTTTAACTCAGTTAAGAGTGACACCACCTAAAAGAAGCTGGCACTTCATAGAGACAAGGCCATAGAGTGCACAGTATGAAATCATATTAACATATAAAGGATCAGACAACCATTGCATTCAGATTACATCTTTGCATCACAACTTTCCATACTTTGATATTCATTAGTTTCAAGGCAGTAAGTCAAACTGTGACAACTGTAAAATGCACTCAGGAGGATTTTTCAGAATAAAATTATATAATCAAAGTAAATTGTACTTTTATTTTAATATTTAAACTATGTCCATGCTCAAGACAGGATACAATGTGCAAGACCATCTTTAAATTGAATGGAATATTTACTCCCTTATTTTTGCAAGGCCTCTACAGCAGCAATCAGTATGGTTCCATCACAGAACCAGAAGCTATGATCAACAATAAAAAACAGAATTTGCTGGAAAACCTCAGCAGGTTTGCCAGCATCTGTAAAGAGAAATCAGAGTTAATGTTTCGGGTGTGGTGACCCTTCCTCAGCATCTGCAAATCTGTCGGTTTTTTTTTCCCCCAAGAAGTTATGATCGCTTTGAGGAATGTGGCTCTCCTCTACTCCCTTAACAGGGACTTCCTGCATACAAATCATTGAAACATACCCAACACATACAAGTCAAATGACTATCATAGCCGTGGTTCTAACTCCAGTTGAGTGGGATGAGTAAGAAAGATGTAGTCTGTTTAAACTCAAATCCATGGAGAAGCATTGAGCTCTTGCTCACTGCATCCAGCAGTGCTACCACAGCAGAGATTCACAGCAAATATGGACAAAGCACAAACCATAGCCCTTTGCTCTTCTAATGCCCAAACTAACTGTTTCTGTTCTTCATCTTTTCAAAGGCAGCTCAAAGTTGCTGCTGAATTCACTACTGACAGCTATCTAAAGGCTCCCAGGCACATCCTTCTTATCAAACTTTAAAAAAAATCTTCGGATCATTTGAACCTTGGTACACAGTTAGTGATGAGCAAACTGAACAGAAGAAATAAAGAGGAGTTTTGTTGAAAATTCAGAGTCCATCAGCTTGAAACAGACTGCATACTATGAAACACTAGAGAAAAATCTGGAGACTGGGATTTTGTAAGAAAGTGGGTCACAGCAATGAAAATATTAACTATAACATCAGGGTGCAAAGCAACATTTGAACATTGAGCCATATACCTGTGATCTTATTTGAAGAATATTTTAATAATTGAGATCACCTCAAATTCCACATGCAGTACCGACTGCACTCCTTCAGCACTAATACAATCTAGCAGGTCACTCATGTTGCATATTGACTTCTCCCACTACCGTGCCTCATTTATATAGTTTTGCACCTCATTCTAAGTATTAAAATAGAATTTATCAAGAGAAGAGAGCTGGGTCACCACTTTTGAGAAGAGCAGACACAAGGGCAATTTGATCAGGATGATTCAAGGACTAAGTGGCTCGAAAGTTGGCAATTTGTTCCAATTCTAGAGACTGGTGAGGACCAATGGTCATAATTTTAAGATGGATAAGATGAGGCCTTAGTGGCTCTTTTGTCACAGAATACTGGAGCTCTGTAACGTGCTGCTGCCTCCAGTAGTAGATACTAATTCATCAAATTTCTTCAAGCAAGAGTTGCACCTGCTCCTACTTGTGGCTAAGGTTACCTCTTACAAAAAAGGAAGCAATGGAAGGAATTAACAGAAGTCAGTGATTTTCTGGACTAGTTTCAATCTGGTAAGAGTTGAGAGGAAATATCAAGATTTTCTCCTCAAACATTGACCCAGGTTTTAAAATGTTTTTATTGTCTCTCCTGGAAAGTCTCAGTTTAAAAAAACAATTGGATGGTGCATGAATATCTCATGATGTACAAGGTATTAAACAAATACATGGACTAGCCTGGACAGACAAGAAGGTCTTCTACTGATAGTCAATGTTCTGATATTTACTAGACAGGTAAAGCTTTCAAAACACTGTACCCCAAAAATCGAGTATTTGGTAGCTATCCATGTAACCAGACAACATCTTTGTATCAAAACAAAAACAAAGGAGGAAGACAAGAATAGGTGTCAGGATGGGAAATTCGAAATAGGCCCTTACTGGATGAGTGTAATTTTGAAATGCTGGCTGAACACTTGGATCTTTAAAACAGGTACAAAACACTCTTGTAATTTTAATGCCACCCAAGGTGCAATCATTTTCCATTATAAAGACTGAAATACAAACTCTGAAAGATGTACAAGTCAAAAATTAATGTTTCTTCTCCAATTCTACAAGTAATTTACATTTGTTAAATTAAAACAGATACTAACAAGAGTACCGACATTACAGGGTATGACACAGGGAAGCTGCACTTTGACATGGCTGTCATCAGACTTCAATGCTTCTGGAGCTCTTGAAACAGTCTTAATATAGAGATCCACATCTTGTAAGATTCCTGGGATGTTCCATACATTATTGCAGATATTAAAACAGCCTCTGTGGGAATACTGCTTCCTGCAAGATATCCCAAGGTTTCATCACAGGTCCCGTGATTTGATGGCACAAAACATTTGAACTATTGCCAGTTTTCATAATGTAAACACAGTTGAAGTGTTTTAATTTCTCTTTTGTAATTTAAACTTGACAGGGACAGGCAGCTATTTTCAGTCTTTAATCAAAGTGAACTGCAGTGTAAAAAATTATCCAAACCACCTGGAAGGGAAAAAAGATGAAAGAGTTAACAAGCTACTCTGAAAGCAGTCACTTTCTTTTGGCACTGTCACTGGAATAATAGCATAGGATCTGTGGGAACATGTGTTCAAACCCCACTTTGGCCAGTGGTAAATTTTTTTTTAATAAAAAGGGACCCACTTGTGGCGCAGAGATAGAATCCCTAGCTCTGGACCAGGAGGCCTGGGCTCAAGTCCCACCTGCTCCAGAGGTGGGTAACAACATCTCTGAACAGGTTGATTAGAAAAATAGGTTAAATTTAAAAAAAAACTATGACAAAAAAGCTAGACAAACTAAAATAATCCGCACAGCACAAATTATTCAGGTCACCATTTGGGTATTATATAAAGACAATAATAGAACTTAATTTAAAAATGTTTTAACCAATTTAGCCTGCACTTAGGTTTCCCCTCCTCTCAGCTCCTAAAAGGAGTTGACTTGTATTCCAACACGCACAATCCAGGCACCAATTTGTCATCCATCAGCCCAGAGGGGAAGTTTTATCAGGCTATTTCACTCTGGAGTGTATGAAAATTAAATGGATTTGCTCCCAATTAGTGCACTTTCCAGCACATACGCACTGTTTTCCGTTCAGCACATTCAGAACTAAATATTGTGCTCCAGAGTTTGGAACAGGTTTTGAACCCATAATATTCTGATTCAGGGCAAGGAGAGACACCACAAACAGAAGAATCAGGCAAAGTACATTTATATGTTTCTAATCAAATGCTACACCTTGTGCCAATTTTTTTTTTTACTTGTATGTGATATCTTTGACAATCTCAATATGGAAGCCATATTTTTAAAAAGAAATGCTTCAAGGTAATTGCTATTTTCACTTTGACTGATCCACATTTTTATACACCATCCTTGTTATTCCAAGCAACACTTGCCCCCAGCAACTACCTCATAAATCAACTACAATTCCTCATCCTCCTTACAGGTTCTGCTTCCAAGCTTTTCCTAGCCATTCTAAGTTAGCCAAAAGGAGATCTACAGCTCCTACACCTGGTGAGATTGCAAATCTAACTCCCTTCAACTGTTTAAAATAACTCAGTTTTTAAAGAAGTTAAACTGATCGTTGCATTCTATGACAACCTGCTCTATATGCATAGAATGAGAGCAATAGACTATTAGGTAATGTTATAACCCGTTTTTTGTTTTTGGACACAAGTACGAAAACAGCTAACTTAACATCACACTCAGAAATGGCTAATTCATCTCGAAGTCTGAAAGAAAACATATTCATTTTATCATCGTTCAGTTGTTTTGGCACTGACTGCCATTAATATGCAACATATTTATTGCTATTTCTCCTGCCTGCTTCGAAATTCTTTTCAAATCTAATTTACCTTTACACTAAATGCAGCAATGGTTCATCTACTTAAAGCCTTTCAATAACCTTAAGGTTGTCAATTGTATGCGCCATAGTAATTTCCCAAATAATATCTACTTTAATACTTTCTGGTTCTAGTACTAATAATCTAAAACAAATATATCCAGATTCTTGTGGTGCACTGGCAGTCACCCTCCCTCTGAGCCAGGAGACTCGTGTTTATGCCCCACGTGCTCCAGAGGTCATAGAATCACTACAGTGTGGAAACAGGCCATTCGGCCCAACAAGTCCACACTGACTCTTTGAAGAGCATCCCACCCAGGCTCAACCCCTTCCCTATCCCTGTACTTCCCATAGCTAATCCACCCAACCTACACATCCCTGGACATTATGGGCAATTTAACAATCCACCTAACCTGCACATCTTTGGACTGTGGGAGGAAACCAGAGCACCTGGAGGAAACCCACACAGACACAGGGAAAACGTGCACACTCCAGTCACCCAAGGGTGGAATTGAACCCTGGTCCCTGGTGCTGTCAGGTGTGTAACAACATCTCTGAACAGGCGTGTAACAACATCTCTGAACAGGCTGATGAGAAAATAAAAATCAAATGACTTGTGAAATAAATGAGACTTGGAGAATCAGAACATATCCAAATGTATTTCCTTTAGGCGCATCATAGAAATAAGGAACCACACAATTCATACCAGTCACAGAATGGCATTTATACAAAACAAATTCATCAGCAAGACAAGTTTATTGAGCTTGTGTGTCATTCTAAAAAGGGTGAGGATTTAACTGAAGTATTGAAATCTGTAATATTTCATAGTGCAAAAATTACTAATTGGCAGAATTTCCCTACATTCCAAGTGTGGAAATAACCAGTTACCAAAAACAATGCAAAAGATGTCATGAATCCCTCTTTTGTTAACTCCCAGGTTCCGCCATACTCCTCCTCGTCTACTTGCTGGAAGCTGCTAAAGTAGAGGTACAAAAGTCCAGCATTGATGAGACAAAATCTAGAAGCAGAAAACACAAAAAGAGCATTTATAAAAATGCCTGTCCAACATGAGAACTGAAAACAAATAAGCATTTATGTCATTCACTCTTGCACCTCTATCACCACGAACCCCCACCCCAAAATGGAATACAGTTCCATATCTGTCAGGAACCCTATCCTTTAGCGAATGTGGAGTGTGGATTAGACAGATCGATCGTGGTGGACATTGCTGCCATATGCAATCGTGCCCAGCCCCACCCATTTTCCGTGGTTATTACTAGACTGCAGCCTGGACAATCTCTCTTCTTCCTAGAACAGAGCAAAGAACTATGGATGCTGGAGATTCAAGGAAAGGGAAGGAAGCAAAAAGGGGCTAACTGTAGACCAGAGATAGTAGGAACTGCAGATGCTGGAGAATCTGAGATAACAAGGTGTAGAGCTGGATGAGCACAGCAGGCCAAGCAGCATCAGAGGAGCAGGAAGGCTGACGTTTCGGGCCTAGACCCTTCTTAACCAGTTAGTCTAACATCTATTATTGGAAAAATGCTGGGATAAATTATTAAGAAAGTAATAGCAGCCGATTTCAAGAGTCATAATATAAGCAAGCAGAGTCAGCATGGCTTCATGGAAGAGAATCAGTGTCTGACTAATTTGGGGATTTTTCAAGGAAGTCTCAACCAGACTGCATAGAGGTGAACCTGTAGATATGTTGCATTTGGACTTCAAGAAGGCATTTGATAAGGTACCTCACAAAAAGTTAAGTCATAAGAGCCTGTGGTGTTTGAGACAGTATAGTGGCATGGATAGAGAATAGGCTCACGGGCAGAAAACAGCAAAGTTGAGAATAAGGGCTCTTTTTCAGGCTGGTAACTTGTACAAGAATGAGAGGTGATCTCATTGAAATGTACAGGATTCTTAAGGGGCTTGACAGGGTAAATGCTGTGAGGATGTTTCCCCTCACGGGACGGTCTAGGACCAGAGGGCATAGTCGCAGAATAAAAGGGCCAATTTAAGACCTAGATGAGGAGGGATTTCTTCTCTCAGAGGGCTAAGTGTTTTTGGAACTCTTTGTAACAGAGAGCTGTGGGGGCAGAGTCCTTGTGTATATCCAAGGCCGACATAGATAGATAGATTCTTGATCACTCAGGGATCAAGGGTTAAAGGGAAAAGGACTGAAAAGTGGATGAGGAGTGTCGGATCAGCCATGATATTAAAGACGGGCCTGTGGGGCTGAACAACCTATTCCTGTTTCAGAGATAGTAGAAACTGCAGATGCTGGAGAATCTGCAATAACAAGGTGTAGAGCTAGATGAACACAGCAGGCCAAGCAGCATCAGAGGAGCAGGAAACTGACGTTTCTTCAGAAGGGTCTAGATTTCTGAAAAAGGGTCTAGACCCGAAACGTCAGCTTTCCTGCTCCTCTGATGCTGCTTGGCCTGGTGTGCTCATCCAGCTCTACACCTTGTTATCTCTAACCTATTCCTTAAAGTTTTAATTAGTACAGCATTACAGCTAATCATCTGCTTACTTTCCAATGGGTTAGCAGGTGTCATATGGCAGACAAAAAAAAAGAGCTTTTTTTAATAAAAAGGATGGTGGAGTAGGAAGTAGATCTTTTTTCATTAAACCGCACAATGCAAAGTAATTTATTAAGGATGGAGATGAATTGTAACTTCATAATATAAATATGCCTTCAACAGTAAACATTTTACTCCCATTTCATTAATAAAAAAGGAACATTACATGAACTTACATTGCTATTCCCAAGAATCCTTTAAGTGGAACAACTCCCCAGATGACTCCTAAAAAAATTGCAATTAATTGTCGAAACCAATAGATCACATCTAGAAACTCATCCTGTAAGGAGGAGGAGAAACATTCAATTAGCTTTGGCACACAATTTGTAGTCTACCGTTTTTGTAAAGAAAGCAACTTGTAAAAAGATTAACATTTATCACCTAACAATTCCGTACACTTCAATTCAAGACTATTTTGATAGAAATTGACAAACCATAAGTGATATAGTAATGGAATTTTATCTGAATATAAAAAAAACTGATTGGAGGTGCAAGTGCACTAATGGAGTGCAAACATCTCTTCAGTTTATGCATATGGTCCTATTTCACAAATGGAAGCACCAGCTTTTTAAGTAGTAGTGTCACAATTTACCTTTCCAATAATATCCAAACACGTGTCAAGTGCAGTGCTATGTTTATGATGGCAGAAACATATCATGATATATAAAAATGCATGATATATAACAATTGCATGCCACAACGTATCTGTCACTTAATTTTAATTCACAGTGAACATTGGCCCTTATGGGTTCGAAGGCATCAGGGGACTCCTTCAAAGCCCTAGAGATGCTGGAGCAACGAGTCATGATTAATTTTAGATTAAAGGGGACTGTCATTTAGGACTAAAGGTAAGGGGAAATATGAGTGAAGAAAAGGTTGTGAAGATATGATATTCAATTCTGCAGAGCTGCAGACGTTCAGTCATTTAATATGTTCAAGATGGAGGTTGATGTAGTTTTTCAGTATGGGAAGGAAAAGCAGAGGCCAATCGTTCGCAATCTTGTTAAATAACAAAGTACGCTCAAGGGAGCAAGTGGCTTAATCTCATTCCTATTTATGTACTTCTCTTTCAAGACCAACAAATTGTAAAAGTTACCTTCCAATTTCAAACTGTAACATGTCCACATTGCTCTTTACGCATTACACAAAGTGCAGTTTACCCGGAACTGCTGAGACGACAAAGTCCTGCCCTAGAAGTATTGCTCTCCTGCTCTTTTCACAAATTTTACCAGATTATTTTTAACTTAAAACTTAAATTCAGGTGACCACAGCTGCATGTTACACAAAATATTAGCTTTTGTGTTTCACTGAAAAGGATCAAGTGGGATCACTTTTCTTTATAATATAAAGGACAACCTGAGTTCAAATTGCATCTTTGACACAATAAAATGGTCCAGGGACTTTATAGAACAAAGTAAAACAGAGTCACATAAGGAGACATTAGACAAAATGACAAACAGCACAACCAAAAAGGTACGTTTTAAACCTACATAATAATGCTGAATCCACGATTAGTACAGTCCGAAAAGTAGGTCAGATTTCAAAGTTGATCTGGCTGTGGTGTTAACCCTGTCCAATCCAACACATGAATTGGTATCCACTTGATGGTCTCCCACTCCTCTAGGGAGGCAGCTGCTCCACACAGTATGTGCCTTGCTCAGCTGCCTTCTTCACCCTTCACTCTGTGCCTGCCTCATTACCTCCCTGGTCACGCTGCTCCTGACTCTTCACTGCCTCCCTCCTGAAAATAGTGAGCAGTGAGGCAGCAGAGAGGTGAGCAGGAGGGGGGCAGTGACGAGTTTGATATATGGTAGGCTAGTGCTGTAAGTTAACGATTGCAATCCCAGGATTTGAATTAATCTAAAACACTCAAAAACCCTCATTTTATTGCTCCTACTTACTGATGAAGGCCTCTCATTGCAATGACATTGTTAGTAGGCAGTGAATGCTTTCTGTGTAGTTGTAGTGGCAGTGAATTCAAGCTTAAAAATAAACCAATGTGCTTATTTACCTGTTTCTTTTACTTCCAAGGTCTGAAACAATTTCAAAAAAAAGTTATTTTCTTTAAACTTGAAAGCTCCGTTGCCATTAAAGTTGACGAGTATTAGGATCGAAAAGGCAAAATTCTTAGTGCCACCCCATGTAATGTTCTTTAACCATTATTGGATAGCTTCTGCTCAGCCTTATTTTTATCCTTTTAAACAATACTGAAATTTCCAGTGCTCTTGCCAATAGCAAATTGCACTTAAATCATACCTCTTACACAGTAAAATGTCACAAGGCACTTCACTGGTGTGTAGTCAGCCAAAACTTGAGACCAAATCACAAAGCGATATCAGGACAAGGAACAATTCCTAATATAAATAAGGAGACTGGACTTAAAGGAACATCTTAAAAGTGAAGACAGGGTGCTGAGCTTTAGGGAGGGAATTCTAGCACTGACTGCAAGACATTTGAAGGCACAGCTGCCAGAAGTTGAAAATTGGACCTGGGCCATGCTTAGTTGGTAATCTGATACTTCGCTAACTCTACTTAGAAAGGAGGGTCAGTTAGTTCAATTGGTTGGATGGTCAGCTTATGATGCAGAGTGATGCCAATAGCATCAATTCCTGCACCAGCTGAGGTTATCATGAAGGACATGCTTCTCAACCTCTTCCCCCTCACCTGAGGTGTGAAGTCATCTCTATCTAAAGAGAGAGCAGCCCCATCACCTGGTAAGACTATGGCAACTTACTTCGAAACAGAGTGATGACAGAAGGGACCAATGGGCACCTCTGATAGCACTCTGAAACAGCTATGCAATTACCTTCATTCCCTGACTGTTTCCCTATAATTCTACAAAATGTATTTCTCCTCTGTATTTATCAAACTCTCTTTTGAAAGCTACTAATGAGACTGCTCTCACTGCCCTTTCAGATAGCTCGGTACAGATAACCATAACTTGTTGCTCTTACATTCCGTAAATAAAGAATTTTCATTCAATAATGTTAAAAACTTGAACACAGTACACAATTAAAATGGCTGCTGCAAGCCATGGAACTTTTGGCATTTTGAACTCTAGATAGTCCTAAGTCTCAAGCAAATACCTAATTAAATTTGGACATCCACAGCCATCCAAGGAATTCACACAATCCTTTAAGGATAAACCATCAACAAAAGAACGATAGCATTCCCATCATTCTGTTTCACCAAGGGAAAAAGAAACAGCAAAACTCATTGTACGTTACATGACTGTGAATCAATTGCATTGATCTTTCATTGAATTATGATGGTTGCCCTCAGCTAAATTAGGTTGGCTGCATCTCAGGATATCAAATGGCAGTACAGAATTTGTAATCAACTCATTTCCTGCTGGAAAAAGGATCATGAAATTTTACAAGTCAGGTGAAGTGGTCAGCATTTTGAGAGATGCTTAAAAAGTAACAGTAATAACCACGCTGCAGAGACAGAGTTCCATCAGAAACTACTGAACAATCTGCAAGTCAACAGCCAAGGTAATAAACAACATATTTAAAGTAGGAGAAGGACTCCCCTGCAACCAATTCCAACACTTGAGTTCTCATGAGAACCAACCCCCTGGAAATTCAACCATTATGGAAGTGATAGGCTAAAAGGGTCTTTTTCTGTACTGCAGACAACAGTGACTCTAAAGAGCCTCATGGCTTATTAAGAATTCTTTGCTTTACAAGACCTTCACTTCAACTAAAGTGCAAATTTATCTGAAAAGATACAAGTCTTCCACAAAAGAGGCTGAGACAATCAAAAATTTTGATAACATTGCTTTACCTTTTTGTGTATCTAATCTTTGTATGAGAGAGTGCGCACAAGAGATACCACGTTTTAAATATCCAGGTCAGGTCTGTGAGAATAAACAACTTCAGTTTTAAACTTACAAAAACTTGCTGCTGGAATTATTTGAAAATAGGGCAATTACTCTGCTGCAAAGAAAATGCAAAAACCATATATTCAAATACACTGATTACAGACAATAGAAGAGGACAAATTTTGCATGCAATACTGCATTAAAAATAAAATCATACTTTCTGGTTCTATTACTAATCATCTGAAATGGAAAACAGCTTCTCCTTATCTACTATAAAACTGAACATTTAGAGAGTCATACATATGCAAACAGACCCTTTGGTCCAACTCGTCCATGCCCAAGTGTCCCAAACTAAACTAATCCCATTTGCCTTTGTTCGGTCCATATCGGCCTAAACCTTTCCTATTCATTTACCTGTCCAAATGATTTTTTAAATGTTTTAACTGTACTTGCATCTATCACTTACTCTGGCAGTTCATTTCACATAAAAATCACCTTCTGTGTGATACGTTGCCCCTCAGGTCCCTTTTAAATCTTTCTTCTCTGACCTTAAAGCTACGCCCTCTAATTTTGAACACTCCTACTTTAGGGAAGAGGCCTTTGATATTCAACTTATCTATGCCCTCATGATTTTATAAACGTGTACAAAGGTCACCCCTCAACTCCTACACTCCTGCAAGAAGTCCCAGTCTATCCAGCCTCCCCTTATAACTCAAACTCTCCAGTCTAGTAAGCTCCATGTTAAATTTTTTTTGCACCCTCTCCAATTTAATAATATCCTTCCTATTGTAGGGTGACCAGAACTGCATACAGTACTCTAAAAGTGGCCCCAATGTCCTGTACAACCGCAACATGATGTCCCAACTCCTATACTCAATGGTCTGAGCAATGAAGGCAACCGTGCCTAATGCCTTCTTCACCACCCTGTCTGTGACATGACTTTCAAAGAACTATGCATCTGAAACCTTAAGTCTCTGTTCAACAACACTCCCCAGGGCCTTACCATTAACTGTATAAGCCCTGCTCTTGTCTGTCTTACCAAAATGCAACACCTTACGTTTATCCAAATTAAACTCCATCTGCCACACCTTGGCCCATTGACCCCGATTGATCAAGATCTTAGATAACTTTCTTCACTGTCCACTATGCCACTAATTTGGTGTCATTCGCAATCTTACTAACCATACTTTCTACGCTCTCATCCAAACTGTTTACATAAATGACACCCAACAGTGGACCCAGTACTGATCCCCTGCGGAACACCGCTGGTCGCAGCCCTCCAGTCCAAAAAACAACGCTCCACCACTGCTCTGCCTCCTACCATCAAGCCAATTTTGTATCCAATTGGCAAGCTATCTCTGAATCTCATGTCATCTAACTTTAGTAACTAGTCTACTATGCACAGCCTCGTCAAAGGTTTTAATCTCTTCATAATCTTCACTGCTCTAAGAACAACAAAGCTTCTCAATCCATCCACGTTAATAAAATGGTACCATGGATAAATTACCTATGTAAAGTATTCTGCACTCTCTGAAAAGCGTCGACATCACTCCTAAAGAGTGGTGCCATAATTTAGAAAAAAAGACAATAGTTCAGTAAAACTATTCTGTCAGGAAACCAAGGTAAATAGATCCTACAGTCAGTGGTGCTTTACTGTTGTTTTGACCTTTGGAAGCTCATTTGGGCCAGCAACTAAATGCCGGTACTATAATAATGTCTTTGGTTTGAAGCAGGATTGTGCCATTTTGTTGTCAAACAGTCTTTAGGAACATTGCTTTAAATAGGTAAATATAGGTAAACTGTAGCTACTAGCAAAACAGAGGTTAGCCAGAGGGCAAAGTGAATTTCCGGATCCAGATTGAGGACTTTTTTTTTTCTGTAACCAATCATACAGTTCAGAAGAGGCCCTTTAGCCCATCGAATCTGCACAGATAAAAACCACTCTAAATTTATGCTCATCCCATTTTCTAGCCTTTGGTCTCTAGCCTTGCACGTTATAACATTTCAAGAGCTCGTCCAAATATTTTTTTAAAAGGTTGTGAAGTTTCCTGACTCAATTATCCTCCCAGGCAGTGCATTGCAGATTCCCATGACTCTGAGTACAAGATGTTTTTCTAAAATCCTTGTTAAACCACTTGCCTTTTACCTTAAAATTATGCCATTTTATTGATCTTTCAAATAAGGGGAACAGCTGCTTTCTATCCACTTTTCCAATGCCCTTAATTACAGACGTCTATAATGACTCTATTAAATGGGATTAGTGTAGCTTGCTGTGTCTTGGTCAGCATAAACATGGTGGGTCAAATGGCCTGTTTCTATGCTCTATGACTGCAATCAGGCCCTCTCTCAGCCTTCTCTGCTGAGAAAACAACCTGAGCTTATCCAGTTTCCCTTCACTGTTAAACTGCTCCATCTCAAACAACATGCTGGTGAATCTCCTCTGATACCCTCCAGTGCAATCACATCCTTCCCATAGTGCCATGACTAGCACTGCACACAGTACTCCAGCTGTGGCCTAACCAAAGTTCTGTACTGCTCCAACATGACCTCCCTGCTCTTATAACCTATGCCACATCTGATAAAGGCAAGCATTTGTATGCCTTCTTAATTAACCTATTAACTTGTTCTGCATCTTCAGCAATATGAACAAGCACTCCAAGATCCCTTTGTTCTTCTGAGCTTTGTAGTGTGCTGCCATTCATTCAACATTCCTTCTTCCAAAGTGCATCATTTCACATGATTCAGGGTTAAATTCCATCTGCTACTGACCTGCCCATCTGACCAAGCCGCCTTTATCTTCCCAAGGCCTTCCTCTTCACTGTCAAACATCCAGTCAACCTTTGTGTCCTCCACAAACTTATCCATTTTCTCCACATTTTCTTCAAAAGCAATAAAAGGGACTGAGCCCTGATACCTGTGGTATACCACTGAACACTAACCTCCAGTCACACAAGAAGTCTTCTACCACCATCATGTCTCCTACCACTAAGGCAATTTTGGATCAAACTTGCCAAGTTACCCTGGATCCCATGCGCTTTTGCCTTCATTCTCAGTCTCCCATGAGAGATCTTGGCAAAATCTTTGTTGAAATACATAAAAATGACGTCAACTGCACTACATATGTAAAATTTTGAGGAGCTAGCCATCAAATTTGTTAGGCATGACTTCCCTCTGACAAAGCCATACTGATTATCCCTGGTCAAACCTTGGTTCTCCAAGTAGAGATTAATTCTCTCCTTCAGAAATTTCTCCAATATTATGGATGCCCACAAAATCTGAATATTGTAATTTTGCTGACTCTCAGATACAACATAATCACAACATGGACAGAAAAAACACTGACATAACAATCAGGGAATCTATCAATATTCAATTGTAAAAATGCCCAAATTCAGACTCTCTTACAAAACATATACATATTTCATAAAATCCTATTGACTTAAAATTATTTGAAAAAAATCTATGTATCTTGTAACTTATTATGGGTCAGATAGAACGTAGGTTATGTCAACAAACTGGGTCTCCAACTAAAATCTATCACTTCAGTATAATTGAAATCAATGACTGATTGAAATCAATTCCTGTTAATAGCAAGAATATGATTAAGCTGGGGAGGGTTCAGAAGAGATTTACCAGGATGTTGCCACGAATGGAGGGTTAACGTTAGGAGATGCTGGGTAAGCTGGGACTTTTTCACTGCAGCTTAGGAGGTGGAGAGGTGACCTTATAGAGGTTTATAAAATCATGAGGGGTACAGATGTCTTTTCTGTAGGGTGGGAAATTTAGAGAATCATAGAGTCATACAGCACAGACATGGGCCCTTCGGCCTAACCAGTCCATGCCAACAATAATCCCAAACTAGTCCCACCTGCCTGCGCTTGGCCCAAATCCCTCCAAACCCTCCCTATTCATATACTTGTAACTGTACCTACATCCACCACTTCCTCTGGAAGTTCATTCCACACGAGCCACTCGTTAATAAATTGTCCCTCACGTCTTTTTTAAATCTTTCTCCTCTCACCTTTAAACTATGCCCCCTAGTCTTGAAATTCCTCGCCTTAGGGAAAAGACACCTGCCATTCACCTCATCAATACCCTTCACGATTTTATAAACTTCTATAAGGGTCACCCCTTATGCCTCTGAGTAGGAGGTTTTTTTAAGGCGAGAGGAGAAAGATTTAAAAAAAGACATGAGGGGCAACTTTTTTTAATACACAGAGTGGTCCATGTGTGGAATGAACTTCCAAAGGAAGTGATGGATGTGGACACAGTTACAATTGTTTAAAAGACATTTATATAAATACATGAATGAGAAATGTTTGGAGAGATATGGGCCAAATGCAGGCAGGTGGGACTAGTTTAGTTTGGGATTATGGTTGGCATAGACTGGTTGGACTGAAGGGCCTGTTTCTGTGCTACACGACTATTATACTGTGACTATCAGAAAATAAAATCTAAAATGCAAGTATACTGATCTTGCATAACCATTGTTACTTTACAGGAACATAAATATAGACATATAAAATCTTTCACAACACTAAATGGCAACTTTCACCAAGTAAAATTAAGTCACGCAATCTTAAAACCATCTGTGCTCATAATCAGATGAAATAACTCCGAAAACAGACACTGCTCCAGTTACTTGATGCAAGCTGTATAGTTGAGATATAACTTTCATGCTTTTTAGACCGATATACCTTCACTACATTCAACCTCACCCTGAAAAATAAACACAGCATCCATATTCACACGATTCTCTTAAAAATAATTTCCAATTTCACCAAAATAGCACTGTACTTGACAGATGGCACAACACTACAATATTACTTCTTTAATTTTTGTGTGACATGTGGACAGCGCTGTGGTGTCAATATATCAGTGTTTTTAAAGGTGGAGTTCCAGGGTTTTGATCCAGCAACCGTGAAGAAATGGCGATACATTTCCAAGTCAGATGGTATGTGGCTTCGAAATGGTCAAATTCTAATGTCTGCTGCCTTTATCCTTTTAAGTGGAAGATGTCACAGGCTTTAAAGTGCTGCCTAAAGAGCCTTGGTGAGGATTTTTTTTTTTTTTTTTAAAAAAAGAATCCCTACAGTGTGGAAGCAAGCCATTCTACCCATTGAGTCTACACCAACCCTCCGAAGAGCATCACACCTACACTGACCCTACCCTTTCCCTGTAACCCTGCATTTCCCATGGCTAATCCACCTAGCCCACACATCCCTGGACACTATGGGCAATTTAGCATGGCCAATCTACCTAACCTGCACATCTTTGGACTGTGGGAGGAAACCCATGTAGACATGGGGAGAATGTTGTAACTCCACAAAGACAGTCACTTGTAGTGCATTTTGCAGATGGTATACACTGTGGCCACAATGTATCACTAGTAAAGGAAGTGAATGTTTAAGATGGCGCATGTTTTTTCATATTTGCTCATGGGACATGAGCATTGGTCACTAGGCCCGCATTTATTACTCAGGGAACAGTTAATAATCAATGACATTGCTGAGGGTCTGAAATCATGTGCAGGCCAAACTGCTAACGATGGCAGATTTCCTGGTCTCCAGGACATGAATAACCAGGTGAGATTTTACAACAATTGACATTGGTATCCATTAAGTTAGCTCTTTATTCCAGATTTTACTGAATTCAAATTTAACACAATCTGTCATGGTGGGAATCGAACTGATGTCCCCAGAGTAATGATCTGTAGTTTTATATCAGTGATCCAGTGACATTTCCACCACTTCACTGTACTCCCAAATTATCTATTTTTGATTACTGGCCATTTGCAATTAAACAAAAAAAAAAATCACATACATTTTTATAAAAATGAGGCCCTACGCTTCCAATCACTCTCACCGACCAAAAAGATTTATGGCTGTCAGACAGGTCTGCTCAGCTTACACTACGATTGCTAATGTTATCGCTGATGTAGAGGTGCTGGTGTTGGACTGGGGTGGACAAGGTCAGAAGTCACACGACACCAAGTTAGAGTCCAACATGTTATCTCTGGTCAAGTTTGGCACATTGGTCTCAATACACTGTCAGAAAATTTGCACTGGAGCCAATGCACAAACTTGTGAGGTGTCTCACAAGTGAGAAACCTCTACGATACACTAGTGTTGTGCGGCTGGGGGTAAATCAGCTCTCTCTCTCTCCCCCACCCCAAACACACCCTTCCCTCGGTAGATACTGCCCAAGCTTGGAAACGGGTTAACTCTGTAGCCCCAGAAGATTTTCCGAGAGTGGAGATTTTCCACGGGAATGCTTTACACAGTGACTGCCCCTCAGTGAGCTCTGACAGTGCGTCAGGCAGACACTCACGTGGGGGCTTGCCTGGGGCCTGGTGCCACTCCATCCGTCTCCCTGCTCGATCATTTCACCCACTCAGCTCTCACCTTATCCTCCCAGGCCGCATTACACTTCAGCACTTTACTCCAGACGGACACTTTCACGCCGCCATTGACCAAGTGTTCTCTGGACGTCTTGCCCCCGCTCATTCTCCTGTCACCGGCGGCTCTTCGCTTTCTGTCACCCGTTCAGCCCCGGGGGCAGCGCCGAACTCTCCAACCGCGCTCTGCCACAAACGCCGACAAACTGGAGGGCGCCAGCGACGGTGGAGCCCTCCAGCATCCCGGCATGCTCGGCGGGCGCGCCAGCGGGAGCGGCCATTTTGTCGCGGACGATTGTGTTGGGTGGGGTGAGAGGAAGCAGCGGTCACGTGAAAGCGGCTTAGTCCCTATTTGGATGGACTTGCATAGTTCCTTACTTTTTCTTTTGGCGGAACATGGGTTCCTTGTACGCTATGGCATTTCAAGTGCTCAACTAAGTACTTCTTAAATGTCTTGAGGGTTCCCACTTCTACCATCCATTTACACAGTTACAGATACTTACAACTTCCTTGGCCTGAAGACTTTTCATAAAATCCCCTCTAAACCTAGAACAAAAAACTCCCCAAAGAACTGAGGATGCTCGAAATCAGAAACAAAAACAGAAATTGCTGGAGAAACTCAGCAGGACAGACAGCAGCTGTGGTGAGAAAGCAGAGTTAATGTTTTGGGTCCAATGACCCTTCTTCAGAACCCACAAGCGTCTTGCTCCTTACCTTAAAATTGTCCCTCCACTGGCTATTGACCCCTCTACTAAGGGGAAAAGTTTCTCCCTATCTACCCTGTGTTTGCTTCTCATTGCACACCTTATTCAGGTTTCCCCTCAGCTTTCTTTGCTCTAAGGCAAACAACTCCATCCTATCTAGTCTCTCTTCTTAACTGAATTGTTCCGGTCCAGGCAACCCACTCTCTATTGCAGCCCTCTCTAGTGGAATCATATCCTTCCTATAAAAAAAACTGAAAGAACTGCGGGTGGTGGAAAAGCTCAGCAGGTCTGGCAACATTGTGGGGAGAATCAGAATTAACATTTCAGGTCCATTGACTCTCATATCCTTTCTCTAATGTTGCAACCAGAACTGCTCACAGTACTCCAGCTGTGATCTAACTAATGTAATATACAGCTCCATCATAACCTCCTTGTTCTTGTATTCAAATGCCTTGACCAGTAAAGGCAAGTATCCTATGTACTGTCTTAACCACATTACATACCCTGTCCTGTTGCCTTCAAGGATCTATGGACGTGTACACCAAGGTCCCTCTGATCCTCTGTACTTCCAAGGGACCTACCATACTATGCGTACTTCCTTGCCTTTATAGTTCTCCCAAAATGTATCACATAATAACTTTCAGGATTACATTGCATTTGCCACTGTTGTTACAAAAACCCATCTGGTTTACTAATGTCTTTTAGAGAAGGAAATCTGTCAGCCTGACTCTGGCCTACACATGACCCCAGACCCTCAGCAATGCGTTTGACTCTTAACTGTCCTCTGAAATAGACTATCAAGCCACTTAGTTCAAGGGAAATTATGGAAGGACAGCAAATGCTGGTCTTGCCAGAGACAGCCACATCCTGTGCAAAAAATGATAAAAAACCCTTGTGTTCTGAAGAATTGTCACTGGACCCGAAACTTTGACTCTGCTTTATCTCCACAGATGCTGCCAGACCTGCTGACATTCTTCAGCTATTTCTGTTTTTGTTTAAAAAATCCTTCTGTTTGCTGTGTAAGCAGTCATCACCACAGATCACCTTGTATGACGCCGTCTGCACTGTTACTAATCATGGCGTAGGTTTGCTGCCATCATCCTCTTTGCGAATGGGAGCTATCCCATGATAAGTAATAATACAAACTGTTTATACAATATGTTTTTATTTCGGTACATAGGAAGATATGAGTTAGGACCAGGAGTACACTAATCAATCCTTCGAATCTACTCATCATTCAATAAGATCATGGCTGATCTGATCTGATCATGACCCACAGAGAAAACAACTCTCCATTCTAAATGGATGCTCACTTACTTATGAACTGTGCCTTTTTAGTTCTCCCGCAAGGGAAACATTCTTTCTGCATTCACCCTGTCCTCTTAGGATCTTATATGCCTCAATAAGATCACCTCTTACTGTTCTTAACTTTCATTGATACAGATCCAACAGTTCAATCTTTCTTAAGATAACCACCCCTATTCCAGGAATCAGTCAAGTGAACCTAATCAGGCCAACATCTAACTCAGTTATGTCCTTTCTTAGACAAGAAGATCAAAATTGTACACAGTATTCCAGGTAGGGTATCACCTACTCTCTGTACAGCTGAAGAGAAACATTCCCACTTTATATACCATTCCCTTTGCAAAAAATGACGTTATTTAATTTGCTTTCCTCATCAGTTGCTATACCTGCAAATTAACTCATTTTGATTAATATACCACCCAGATCCCTCCTTACCTCAGAGTTCTACAAACTTTCTCAATTTAAATAGTGAGCTACCTTCCTATTCTTTCTGCCAGTTTGTCAAATTCTGATTTTCCAACATTTTGGTCCATCTGCTACATTTCCCCCATTCACTTAATCTACCTACTTTCCATTTCAGACTCCTTTGTTCTCTTCACAATTTATTTTTCCTACGTTTCCTTTAATTCAAAGTGCTATACTAGAGCAGGAAAACATTGGCCATATACTACAAGGGAATCTTGACAGTGGGAGGGACAAAACTGAGGAAGCCTTGTAAGGTGGCTTTGGGATTGAGAAGACTAAAAATGAAGGAATTACAGGAGTTGAATAGATATCCCTGATTGGAGAGGATCATGACCAGGGAACAAATTATAATCTGTAAATGTGGGAACCTAGGGAAGAGATTGCTGAGCCCCTTGCTGAGATATTTGTATCATGGATAGCCATTGGTGAGGTGCCGGAAAACTGGAGGTTGACTAATGTGGTGTCATAAAGAAAGGTGGTAAAGAAAAGTGAGGGAACAATATACTGGTGAGCCTGACGTAAGTGGTGGGTAGATTGATGGAGGGGATTCTGAGCGATAAAGATTTACATGAATTTGGAAAGGCAAGAACTGATTAGGGATAGTCAACATGACTTTGTGCATGGGAAATCATGTCTCACTAACTTGATTATGTTTTTTTTGAAGAAGTGACAAAGAAGATTGATGAAGATAAAGTGGTAGATGTCTATATGGACTTCAGCAAGGCGTTCGACAATGTTCCGCTTGGTAGACTGGTTAGCAAAGTTAGATCACATGATATCCAACTGAATACAAAATTGGCTCGAAGGTCGTAGACAGAGGGTGGTGGTGGAAGATTGTTTATCCAACTGGAGGCCTGTGACCAGCGGTGTGCCACAAGGATCGGTTCTGAGTCCACTGCTTTTCATCATTTATATAAATGATTTGGATGTGAATAATGGAGGTATAGTTAGTACATTTGCAAATGACAACGAAATTGGTGGTATAGTGGACAGTGAAGAAGGTTATATCAGAGTACAACGGGACCTTGATCAGATGGGCCAAGGAGTGGCAGATGCAGTTTAATTTGGATAAATGTGAGGTGTTGCATTTTAGGTAAGGCAAATCAGGACAGGACTTATACATGTAGGGCCCTGGAGAATGTTGCAAGTAGACAGGATGGTGAAGAAGGCGTTTGTCACACTTGCCTTCATTGGTCAGTGCATTGAGAGTTGCGATGTCATATTGCGGCTGTATAGGACAATGTTTAGGCCACTTTGGAATATTGCGTTTACTTCTGGTTTCCTGCTATAGGAAGTGTGTTGTTAAACTTGAAAGGGTTCAGAAAAGATTTACAAGGATGATGCCAGGATTGGATGTTTGAGCTATAGGGAGAGGGCTTTTTTTCACTGGAGCGTGGGAGGCTGAGGCGTGATCTTATAGAAACTTATAAAATCATGAGGGGCATGGATAGGGTGAATAGCCAAGGTCTTTTTCCCACAGTAGGGCACACCAAAACTGGAGGGCATAGGTTTAAGGTGAGAGGGGAAAGATTTAATAGGGACCTGAGGGGCAACGTTTTCATGCAGAGAGTGGTGCGTGTGTGGAACGAGTTGCCAGAGGAAATGGTGGAGATAGGTACAAAATTTAAATGGCGTCTGGATGGGTACATGCATAGGAAGGGTTTAGAGGGATATGGGCCAACTGCTGGCAAATTGGTCTAGATCAGTTTAGGATATCTGGTCGGCATGGATGAGTTGGATTGAAGGGTCAATTTCCGTGCTGTATAACTCTATGATTATAATTGCAGTTTTTTTTTTTAACTTGCTATCTACTGCAGGTAGGCTGTATGAAGCTATTAGCAGATTTGGGAAATATAAATTCAAGAAACTTTAAATTATTTGGGGCAAAAATACTGTACCTATTAAGCATAGTGGATATGTTTCAGATCCAATCAGTGGAATGGTTTATTACTGTCGCCCAATATTCAGGTTGATAAGAGTCTTACGAATCCACAAACATTCTGACCGCAGAAGGAAAATGCACGGTGAAATCTTTTAAGTTGTAAATTTGGTAGCTGGAACAATTCATAATCTGCAATGTCTACTAGTTATTGGAAGATTTCAATAAACCAACAGACACTGCATGTACCTATAAAAACCTAAAGAACTGCAGATGCTGTAAATCAGGAACAAAAACAAAGTTGCTGGAAAAGCTCAGCAGGTCTGGCATCTGTGAAGGAAAAAACAGAGTTAATGTTTCGGGTCTGGTGACCCATGTACCTATTCCAGAGTCACTTGATTTTCATTAAGGATGTAAACATATTGCAGGCATCCTATGTGGATGAACCATCTGGGGAGCTTCGTAGGAGAAATTCAGAACGTACATAGTATAAATTATTAACAAGTTCTGGCTGACAGCCAACTTGATCAACATGGACTAAAATCATCCCCTTTCAATTATGTCTTTATTTTGGACTGGTTGACACTTCTTTCTATTGTCAATATCCCCAGTGTTGTTTCTAGAATTGTGACAAGGACTCTACAGATTGAAACATAAATTGTCACCTACTTACAACAATGGATCATTGAAGTTCTGCAAAAACAATGTTTCATTTCAAAAGTTTGTTAGATAATAAACTCTGGAAGAAATGCATTTCGGATATTGGCAAATTAACCTCTTGTTATTTATTTTTACACACTCATGGGATTTGGGCATTGCTAGGTGGGCCAGCATTTATTACCCATCTCTAGTTGCCATTGAGAACATGTGGTGAGCTGCTTTCTGGCACCACTGCAGTCCATGTGTTGTAAATTGACCTAAAATGCTGTTAGGGAGGGAATTCTAGGATTCTGACCCAGCGACAGTCAAGGAATGGAGATATATTTCCCAGTCAAGATGGTGAATGACTTGGAGAGAAACTTGCAGGTGGTGGTGTTTCCATGTAACTGCTGCACTTGTCCTTCTAGATGGAAGTGTTTGTGGTTTTAGAAGGTGCTATTTAAGTAGCCTTGGTGAGTTACTGCAGTGCATCTTGTAGATAGTACACACTGCTGCTTCTGAACATTGGTGGAGTGACTGAATGTTTGTGGATGTGGTGCCAATCAAGTGGGTTGCTTTGTTCTGAATAGTATCAAGCTTCTTGAGTGTTGTTGGATTTGCACTCATCCACACAAAGCGTGTCCACCATCAAAAAAGTACAAGTCAGGAGTGTGACAGAATACTCCCCACTTGCCTGGATGGATGCAGCTCTTAACAACACTCAAGAAGCTTGACACCATCAGCACAAAGCAGCCCATTTGATTGGCACAACATTCACAAACATCCATTCCCTCCACCACCGGCGCTCAGTAGCAGCAGTGTGTACTATCTACAAGATCCACTGCAGATATTCACCAAAGATCCTTAGACAACACCTTCCAAACCGCTGACCACTTCCACCTAGAAGGACAAGGACAGCAGGTATATGGGAATACCACCACCTGAAAGTTCCCCTTCAGGCCACTCACCACCAAGACTTGGAAATATATCGCTGCTCCTTCACTGTCACTGGGCCAAAATCCTGGAATTTCCTCCCTAAGGGCACTCTAGGTTAACTTACGGCATGTGTACTGCAGCAATTCAAGACAGTTCACCACCACCTTCTCAAGGGCAACTAGGGATGGGCAGTAAAATGCTGGCTAGCCAGCAATGTCTACATCAAACAAGTGAATAAAAAACCATAGCAAGTGCAGTTCAGTTTCTGGTCATAGATAAATCCAGAATGTTGACAGTGGGGCATTCTGTCACTGTAGTGATAATATATAGACTTGTAAAGTATTACATTATCTTAATTGGAAATAAAAACAAATATTTTTAAGTCTGACAATATGGTATAACAATATATTTCATAAAGAGAAGATGGTAAACCTAGAAATCTCTTTCTATCAACACTATGGATGTACCCACCATGCACTATAGTGGTTCAAAGCAGATCACCTACACCTTCTCGAGGGCAATTAGGGATGGACAATGAATACTAGCCCAGCCAGCAACACCAACATCCCATGAACAAAGGAAAATAAAACATCTATGTAGTCTCCATTGTAAAAAGCTGCCAGTTAAAGTTAATAGTTGACATGGTACTCCATTTTGTGGAATGTACAAGCTTGCTGGATCAGTTCACAAGGCTTGTTGTTTATGGAAATTATCTTTTTGATGTGAATACAATAAAACGCTCACTACCACCTTCTCAAGGGCAACTAGGGATGGGCAAGAAATGCTGGCCAACCAGTGACACCCACATTCCACAAATGAATAGAAAAAAAACATTAGAAGTTAAATACAACTGATAACAGATTTTGAATAAAACATGCTTGTGATTAACATGAATGCTGCCTATCTAAAGACAAAGTAGGGCTTTGTAGATTCAAGCATGCAACCAGAGAGGTGGTGGTCTAGTGATGCTCTTGTAACTCAGAAATCCAGGCGAATGTTCTGAAGACATGAGTTTGAATCCTACCATAACAGATGGTGAAATTTGAATTCAATTAAACGTGGAATTAATAACTGTCCTAATGGCAACTGTGTAATCATTTTAAATCATTGTAAAAACTTCTTTGGTTCAGTAATGTCTTTATCTGGTCTGTCCACTGTTTGATTTTAGACCTACAGATTTTTTTTATTCATTCACAGGATGAAGGCGTTGCTGGCTAGGCAGCATTTATTGCCCATCTGTAATTGCCCAGAGGACAGTTAAGAGTCAACCACATTGCTGTGTGTCTGGAGTCACATGTAGGCCAGACCAGGTAAGGATGGCAGTTTCCTTCCCTAAAGGACATTAGTGAATCCTGATGGGTTTTTCCAACAATTATAATGATTCATGTCAATCATTAGACACATAATTCCAGATTTCTTTTTTTAAATTCAAATTCTTCCATCTGCTGTGGCAGGATTCGAACCTGGGTCCCCAGAATGTTATCTGGGTCTCTGGATTAACAGCCCAGCGATTATACCACTCGGCCATTGCCTCCCCTGTGTTAGTTTCTCAACTGACTTCTGGGCAATCAGGGATAGGCATAAATGTTGGCCTAACCAGCAATACTCACATCTGTTACAGAATAACAAAAATACTTGGTCTTGGTTGAAACCATTAGATCTTACAGCCAAAGAAGAAATACTAAATTTTGGTCATATTTCAGTTAAATTACCGAGATGAAAGAATGGAAAGGTATAGACAGTTTGTCTGAAGTTATACAAGATTCTTACAAGTCAGAGGATTACTTTTTCCATTAAAAAAAATTATGGGGATCGGGGTAATGTAGTGGATCATCCACTGGATTTTCAATTCCATAACCTAAATTTACAAGCAAGAACCCTACAAAAAACAGTTTTGAAAAGTCTCAAATCCGTAATGCAATTATACTACAGGGGATGAAAGATTATCAGGGATATATAGGAATGTAAAGTTGAGGTTAAAATCATATCAGCCATGCTCTTATTGAATGTTGAAACAGGCAAAGAGGACTAAGTGGCCTACTCTTGTTGCTTGTTTGTATATTGTAAAGGGGTGCTAATTAATTGTCCATTTGCCTGATTGGCCATAGGGTTGCCATTGTGAAAACAGTAGGGAATATAAATTCTCTTAACTCATGAGTTATTCAAAAAAAGGCAGAGGGCTTTAATATGTTCCTTTTGTTTCTAAGTGCTTCCCAATTGCAGGATTACATCTCACAATAGGCAGAGTACAGACTATACGAAATGAACTTGCTCTTCCAAAACCCAAAGCAAAATGTCTATCAGAGGTGATTCTGTGGTTGTGCAACACTTGGTGAATAATCCGAGTGTACACTAATAGCTATATTAACAGTAACATAATAATAATTTGTCAGATTTGTCAAATGGCTCATTAATAATTGCATGGATCGACATACATTCCTAGACAGGGGCTCATCCCTGCAAACTAAAGGTTCTCAAGTCCATTTTGGTAGGTGAGATTCAACATAGCTCCAGCTCAATTTGAATTGCAACTGGATCACTGGCAGCCAGGGAAATCCAATATAATGATTAATAAATTCCCAAGATAAAATGTCCTGAACAACAAGCCTAACTGTCATTACCAAGATGACTTATAAAACATTTCATGGTCTACAATCTTGTTGCTGTTTTTGCAGCCCAAACTTCACTTTGTCATTTCTGAATTTATATATATATAAAGTAGCAACTTTTCCTCCTTGGCCCTTTTAATTACTATTTAAAAAAAAAATGTTGCTGAAACCAGGATTATGTAAATTGATGTTTCTTTTGAACACTTTCCTACAGATATGTCACCTTGCTCTTAGAATGATATTTAACAAATGAAGGTAAAGACACAAATGACAATACAAAGACCACTATGAATCACCCCATGAATACTTATTATTTATAATAGCTCTTTGAATTATGAAACCATTGCAATCGATTTAAAACTCTCAACTCTGAAAATATCATCTTGAATCCAGACCTTTTTTATTTACAGAGTTTGACGAAGTCTTTACAATAAAGGGTTAAGAAAAAAACAAAAAAAATAAAAATACTTTCGTTATCCAACCATTGATCGTTTTCTCCCTCTCTGCCTAACTTCTTCAAGTTTTTTTAGCACAGGGCCTGATTTTTTAGAAGCGGTCGAGTAGGTCTTAAGGAAAACTTTGAACACATTTTCTGTGTTGGGGTGACTGCTCAGGAAAGCTTTCTCCAGAACATAAAGATCGACCCCTTTATCCTCTGGCAAAGCAGAGATAAAACTTAGACCAAAGTCTATCAGCACCAATCTCAACTCTTCCTCAGGCTGCCGTATCATCATGTTTGAGGTAGTGAGGTCCCCATGGACAACATCCTCATCGTGCATCTTTGCCAGGATCTGCCCAATTCTTTCCGCCAAGGGGAAGAGCTTTGCTGTATCTGTTGCAGAGCTGTGAATGGAAGTTATGTAGTCACGGACAGTTATAGCCCCAACTAAATCTTCGAAGTAGATGCAATTTGCATTGTAGTCCACAAAATACACCGCAGGGGTTGCAATACCTAAAATTTTAAATAAGAAAAAATTACTTTCCACATATTTCATTTTAACTCAGTGAATTTTCTTCCTCCCCAAACGCATGGAAGGTTCAACTCCTGCCAGAATGGATAGTTTGAGAGCTTTTTGTTGCTCTGTTACTGTCGCCATGTAACCAATATCTGGGTCCACATGGCAATTGAAAGCAGGCTATTTCATTTTATGGGGTATCATAGCTGAGCCCAATATTCTCCAACTCAATATTAACACTTTCACACACTTTCTATTGATTCAAGGCTAACACTATGAATCTTAACCAATTTTTCCTTCACTGGTCCAATCACTACACAGTCAGGTGTTATGCCCTTACTGCAACATCAGCTGAGATCAACTGACATGGCACAGGCTGAATACTGAACGCAACTCAATGAAAACTCCAGTTATACACTTCGCTGACTAACTGGCTACTGGGGGAGCTGTAGATGGTCAAAGCAATATCAAATGACTACAGATTTTTATGCTTTTAGTAACAATTACTGGACCACAAATCATCCTTACAAATCATACTGCCAAGCCCCAAAATTACTGTTGACATGTTTGCAAATTTACATACTGCCTACATACGAAACATCTTTGCTTACTGATATAAATGTTAACCACCTTACTTATATTAACACCTCTGCTAAAACAAATGAGCATCAAAGGGATTAAGCACCAATGCACAAAAATTGGTTACATCAGTTATTAGATTCCAGTGACACAGGCTGGAATTTCCTGCTGGTTTTGGACAACCAGGGATTTTTATCCATTAAAACGAATAGGAAGAACATCGTAAAGTGCTTTGGGATATCTGGAGGCAGTAAAAGCTGGTAAATAAATGCTTGCCTTTTTTACTTGCATCTATATATACGGTTAGACTCATCCAATTTAAAATGCAATTCCTAAAAATGAAAACCAAAATTCCGAATCCCAATTGCTCAATGTTTACTTGGGAAGTACAGGCTGTCTGCTGAACTTGAGACAAAAGTTGTTGAGAGAAACAAAATTCATAAAGTATGGCTTCTTGTAGTAAACCAGCACTGGAAATCCAGAAGTAACACTTTCTGACAGAGCATTCCCATTTAAAATGTTAACCACTCAGTCCTTCACCATTTTGATGGTCTTTCAGCTTTTCAATCAGTAAGAACAATCCATTGTAACAGCTACTGACCAGCTTTCCTGCACCTGAGGATTGATCGTACTTCCTGAGTAGTCCTGCGATGGGTGAGTTTCTTATCCAGGGCAGAATGTCGATACGATTTGGAGAATCTCTCCTTCACAATTGTTGGCTTCCTAAGGAAGTTGCCCCTGTAGATTTTGGCTTCGGCACCTTGTTTGACCATCTGGAAATGAAGAAGGAAGTCTTGGACCCTCAGCTTTCCGATTGTTTCCAAGTCATCCTGCTGTGGAGTTTCTGCCATTGTGGTGTAGCAAGTTCAAACGAAATTCTACAATCAAGATCAGACCACAGGAAAACACTGAAGTAAAACTAGAATAAAAGGCACACTGACATACTTTCACCCAAAGCACGGCAAAATGGAGAACCAAAGGATTCCAACCAAAAGTACTTACATATGTTCACCAAATTTATGCATTGGTGAACTTTTATGGTCAAACTGAAAATATCAGTGCTGCAAAATAGAATACTTTTCCATTTCTGACCCTAGTAATGGTATTTAGCTTTCCCAAACTGTTGAACCTTAAATCAAGTGTCCAAAATCTCTTAACTTTCTTAGCTGTTTCAACCTGCTTCACGGAGTACATTCCACCTTTTCCTTTTGTGCAATGCTTAAGACTTGTCAGATTTCAATTTTAAACACTGCTGTTCTGACCCCAAATTTAATTTTAAAAATTGCACCAAATTTCTGATTCCAAGTAACTGATGTGAATTAGGAACCAATGTGGTGTCAACACCTGGCCTAGGATTACCACATTACTTTCCTTTTCCACCACCTTGCTTTCAACACTTGAGCCACGTTTTTGTCCATTTCAAGGATTTACGCTTGTTCCCCAGCTTTGAGTTTAATTAATGACGTAGAACTTTGCATGGAAATTTTGGTGCATTCCACAGTGGGGTTTTCCACAGTCTACTTGGACAATCACTTTCACACAGAAGTTGGTCAGGAAGGATCATCCCCTCTAAACCAACAGCCATCTGCTGTATCTGAGTCAAGGGCCTCTTCCCTTTTCTTGCCCTACAACCGTCTGCGATCTCAACACTGTTTTAATTCTGGCCTCTTGCTTGTTTCTGATTTTCATTGCACTGTCATTGCTGGCCGTGGCTTCAGTTTCACCTTATTTGTTCTGTCAAAACATCTAATTTTCACAAAAACCATTGGCCTCCCTTTAAACTTTCTCTACTCTGCATTTTGGTGAGGCGAATCAGGTGGGACATATACAGTTGATGCTAAGATCCTGGGGAGTGTTGCAAACAAAGAGACCTTGGAGTGCAGGTTCATAGTCCCTTGAAAGTGGAGTCGCAGGAAGACAGGGTAGTAAAGAAGGCATTTGGCATGCTTGCCTTTATTGGTCAGTGCATTGAGAGTTGAGATGTCATGTTGTGGCTGTATAGGACAATGTTTAGGCCACTTTGGAATATTGCGTTTACTTCTGGTCTCCCAGCTATTGCAAAGAAGTTGTTAAACTTGAAAGGGTTCAGAAAACACTTACAAGGATGCTGCCAGGGTTGGAGAGTTCGAGCTATAGGGAGAGGCTGAATAGTCCAGGGCATTTTTTCCCTCTAGCATCAGAAGCTGAGGGTGACCTTGTAGTGATTTATAAAATCATTACGGACATGGATAGGGTGAATAGCCAAGATCTTTTCCCCACGGGAGGGAGGTCCAAAACTAGAGGGCATAGGTTTAAGGTGAGAGGGGAAAGATTTAATAGGGACCTAAGGGGCAACCTTTTCATGCAGAGGGTGATGTGTGCACAGAAGCTGCCAGAGGAAGTGGTGTAGGCTGGTACAATTACAACATTTAAAAAGCATCTGGATGGGTATATGAATAGGAAGGGTTGAGAGAGATACGTGCCAAATGCTGGCAAATGGGACTAGATTAATTTAGGATATCTGGTTGGCATGGACAAGTTGGACTGAAAGGTCTGCTTCCATGCTGTACAACTGTATGACTCCAACTGTAAACCCAGCTTCTCCAATATCTCAACATAACTGAATTTCTTCAGCTCTAGTACCATCCTCTTCTTTACCCTCCATTTCCACTTACTCCTCCACTTTCCCCTTCCAAACTCACTGCAACCACCCTTTTAACCCCCTTAGCCCCAAATCCTTTTTCCTACCTCCCTATCCATCATCAACACACCCCTCACCCCCTCGCATCCCCTCCTTCCCTCCCTACAGGGGCATAGCAGCAGGCCATTCAGCCCATCAAGCATGCCCTGCCATTCAATTAAATCATGAACTGTTCATCTACTCAATACCACTCTCCCAAGCTAAACCCATAGAAAACTATTATTTTCTAATCAACATGTTCAGAGATGTTATTACACACTGTGGAGCAGGTGGGACTTGAACCGGGTCTCCTGGCTTAAGGGTACAGACACTACCACTGTGCCACAAAAGCTCTGATGTCATTAGTAGCCAGAAATCTATCAAGTTCCGTTTTCATAGATCATAGAAGCCCTACAGTGTGGAAACAGGCCCTTTGACCCAATAAGTCCTCACTGACCTTTGGAGCATCCTACCCAGACCCATACCCCTATAACCCACTAATCTACACATCCCTGAACGCCACGGGCAATTTAGCATGGCCAATCCACCTAACCTGCACATTTTTGGACTGTGGGAGGAAATCGGAGCACCTGGAGGAAACCCACACAGAAACAGGGAGAATGTGTAAACTCCACACAGACAGTCACCCGAGGCTGGAATCGAACCCGGGTCCCTGGTGCTGTAAGGCAGCAGTGCTAACCTCTGAACCACTGTGCCACCCAAAAAAAAAGCAGAGCAGAACTCGCATTCCCTGACCGGGAATGTTTTGAATGTGCCTTCTTTTCCAAACTCTTTTGGGAGTAGAGAATTCTAAAAATTCACCTGAATGAAGAACTTCTCATTCTCAGTCTTAACCTTAGATTAAGAGGTAAGCCATTTATGTTTCCTTATTCTTAACAGTCAGGGAAAACACTTTACCGTATCAACTCATCACATCTGTCAGAATTTTATAAGTTTCAATGAGATCACCTCTCATTCTCTAACATTCTGGAAAATACAAGCCCAGTTTTCTCAGACAACCCTCTATCTCAGGGATTAGTCTGATGAACCCCCATTGCACTCCTCCTATGGCACATTTATCCTTCTTCAGATAAGGAAACGAAAACTGTGGTCTCATCAAAATTCTGTGCAATTGCAGCAAGACATCTTTACTCCTGTACTCAAATCCCCTTTCACTAAAGTTAATATATCAATTTGCCTTCCTAATAATTTGCTGTACCTGCATGTTAGTATTCAGTGACTCAGAAACAAGGTCACCCAGATCCATTTGGACATCAACATTTCACAATCTCCCACCATTTAAGAAACTGTCCTTTTGTTGTTTTTCCTTGACTAAAATAGATAACTTATTATGAAAGCAAAATATTGTGGGTGCTGGAAATCTGAAATGTACAGACAGAATGCTGGAGAAACCTAGCAGCATATGTGGAGACAGAAATAGAGTTAATGCCTTGAGTCTGGTATGACTCTTCATCTGAAGAAAAGTCATACTGGATTCAAAATGTTAACTGTTTGTCTCTCCACAGATGCTGCCAGACATGTTGGGTGTCTACAGCGTTCTGTTTGTTTTGGATAACTTATTACTTATTGACATTATATTCAATTGGCCATGATTCTGCCATACATTTATCATTTCAAGATCCCCTTGATGCCTCCTTGCATCCTCTGCAATAATACACTTTCAAGCTTTGTGTTATCAGTAAATTCAGAAATAATATGATTCCCACATCCAAAAATTAATATGGATTGTGAACACCTCTAGCCTCAGCACGGATCCTTCTGGTGCCCCACTAGTAACAGCGTACCATCCTGAGAATTACCCATTTATTCCTATTTGTTTTTTGTCTGTTAATCAATTCTCAATCCACACTTGTATATCATTCCCATTCCCACATGCTCTAATTTAGAATACCAACACTAATCAAAAGCCCTGTGAAAATACAAATATTCCACATCCACTCATTCTCTTTAATTTTTGAGACACGTTACATCCCCAAAAAATTCCAAATGATTTGTCAAACTTTTAAAAATAACTAAGTCTACCCAATCTTTCCCAAGTGTCTAATTATTACAGTAAGAAATTCAACCATTTTCTTGACTGATGTCAATAACAGGTCTGTACATTTGCACTTTATCTTCCCTCTTAAATAGTGGGGCTGCATTGCTACAGTCTGCAAGAACCATTTCAAATGCTATTGCATTTTGAAGGATAACCACCAATGCATCCAACTACCTGTATAGCCACTTCCACTCTGGGATGGGGCACATTTGGTGCACAGGATTACAAATCTATTTTTCCCCTTGTCCCTGCGGACACTCCCTTCCTCCTGCATTCCCCGCCCCCCCATCCTCCATCCTCAATCCCCATTCCCCATTCCCCAATCCCCATGTCCCCTCTTCTGTTCTATCTTCTTCCCCCCTCACCTCACCTCTTTCTCCTCTGTACCCCACCCACACTGCACCTTCACCATACCCTAACTCCTTGTCCCCCTCGAGTCGTTCATGTTGCTCTTGTCATTGCGAACCAAAGGCTACGGCCTTCTCCCTCTGTCGCCTTTACTGCCCCTCCCCGCACCCTGTCAGCCACACCGGCTTCACCTTACCCTCCCAGGCCTCGCTACTGTGCACCACTATATTCCGGGGAGAAAAACTTTCCAAACGGCCGTGGATTGAGAGTAAAAGCCAAACCAAAGTTCCCGCTCACGCTCCCTTTCCATAGACGAGTTGACAAAGGTGCTGCGGTGGTCCTCCAATATCCCGGCACACACCGTGTGTGGCTGAAGCCGATGTGGGGGCCGCCATCTTTAGTCCTGGCACCATGCACCATCAGTCATTGAAGTGAAGGAATTTGCTTCTGTCCTATTACAGTGCAGTTACAAGATTATCCAACTTGTGTTAGATGTTAAATATGATCGATTAAAACTAGATCTCGCATTGAAATCCTTCTTAAACCCGTCCATTCGTATTTTGCCGGCTAAGATCTTTAAAAAAACCCACCTCTGACCAAACTTCAAGCCACCCTTCCCATTTTTTCGTTTTTAGATTTAAGTTTACATTTTATCTCACTTTCCTCGTGAGGCACCTTGCAACATTTCACCACGTGAAAGGTATAGTATAAATCTAAGCTATTATTGTAAAAGAAGAAAGTGAGCCATAAAATATCTCCAAGCCAGAATTTTCTCAACATACTGAAAACAAAAGTTGGATTTATTGAGTTTCAGATTGAAATTATGTTCATCTTGTCCCTTGAGTCCAGACAATTGATATCATCAATTGTTATTGTGGGGTGGCACAGTGGCTCAGTGGTTAGCACTGCTGCCTCACAGCACCAGGGACCCGGGTTTGATTCCACCCTCAGGTGACTGTCTGTGTGGAGTTTGCACATTCTCCCTGTGTCTGCATGGGTTTCCTCCAGGTGCTCCAGTTTCCTCCCACAGTCCAAAGATGTGTATGCTCGGTGGATTGGCCATGCTAAATTGCCCTGTAGTGTTCAGGGATGTGTAGATTAGGTGGGTTATAGCTGGGTGCTTTGAGGTTCGGTGTGGACTTGTTGGGCCAAAGGGCCTGTTTCCACATTGTAGGGATTCTATGATCATCAATATGTTTTTAACTCCAAAGTTGACAGTTCAAGGCCTACTCCACTTGAGCACATCATTTAGGGTGATATCTCCATGCAGTACCGAATGTGTGCAACACTGTTGGAGGTGCCACGTGTCAAGTGAGACATAAAGTGTTTGCCTGCTGAAATTGAATTAAAAGATCCCTTGGCATTATTCAATACTGGGGAAAAAGACCAAGTTGTTATTGGATTGCTAGTCAAACCACAGCTGGAATACTGTGAACAGATTTGGGCCCCTTATATAGGGAAAGATGGAAACATGGAAAATAGGAGCAGGATTAGGCCATTCAGTTTCTGCAAGGATATACTGGCATTGGAGGCAGTCCAAAGAAAGTTTGCTAGATCCTGACACTTCAACACATCACGTTTTCCCCTGGACAACATCTCTGTCTCAGGCTTGCTGCAGTGCTCCAGCAAAGCTTAGTGCAAGCTGGAAGAACAGCACCTCATTTTCCACTTGGGAACTCTACAGCCTTCTGGACTCAATATCGAGGTCAATATTTTTTGGACTTGAGCTCTCCCATATCCTTACCCCAATCTCCATTTATCACATGGTCTGCTATTACACACAACCCATTGTTAGCCACTAACAGTCTCCATCAACAGCTATTCACTCTTGTAGCCTGATCGTTGTCCACTCCTTTGTCTGTCCAACTGTCCTTTTCTCTCTTCGGGCTCTATCTCCACTTACTGTTTACTCCTTAACCCCTCCCCCCACTCTATCTTCTACATAAAAATGAACATTTTCCTAGCTGCCATCAGTTCTGAGAAAGTCACTGGACCCAAAATGTTAACTCTGATTACTGTCCACAAATGCTGCAAGACCTGCTGAGCTTTTCCAGCAATTCTGTTTTTGTTGCTAGGCTGAAACCAGCTATAGAGGGACTGTCTATGAGGAGAGGTTAAGTAGATTGGGATGGCACTCGTTGGAATATAGAAGAATGGAAGGCAACCTTATTGAAGCATATAAGATTTTTAGAGGGTATAATAAAACAAAGAATTATGAATACAAAAACAAAGTTGCTGGAAAAGCTCAGCAGGTCTGGCAGCATCTGTGAAGGAGAAAACAGAGTTAACGTTTCGGGTCCGGTGATTGAGGAAGGGTCACCGGACCCGAAATGTTAACTCTGTTTTCTCCTTCACAGATGCTGCCAGACCTGCTGAGCTTTTCCAGCAACTTTGTTTTTGTTCCTGATTTACAGTATCCACAGTTCTTTTGGCTTTTTTTAAAGAATTATGGATGCTGGAAATCTGAAACAAAAACAAACTGCTGGAGAAACTCAGCAGGTCTGGCAGCATCTGTGGAGAAAGAAACAGAGTTAATGATTTGAGTCCACTAACTCTTCTTCAGAACCTTCAGTACTGAATAGTCTTAGAAGACTTGACAGGGTAGATGCGGAGAAGTTAGCTACCGTTGTGGGAGAGGCTAGGACTAGAGTGCATAACTTCCAAATAAGGGATTGCACATTTAAGACAGAGGTGAGAAGGAACTTCTTCTCTTAGAAGGCTGTGAATTTGTAGAATTCTTTATTGTAGAGGTCTGGTGAGGCCTATCTCAATGCAGAGATCAACTTGTTGCATTTTTTATGCATTTGCCAGGCAGTGAGGTGAGTTTCTCATTAGCCAGCAGTGAGTTGCCAGTTAAAGGGGATGATAATGTGTTAAATGTTTTATCAACACCGCAACTCCCTTCATTAATATTCAGACACCTATCTTGCTAAATGCACTGAAAAAGTTAGACATTGAGAAATCTCGAATTGGAAGTGACACAGGTAACTGGTGACTTCAGCGCACCACTGGCTACAAAGAGTCTGTATGTTGCTTAGAACCAAACAGAACCAAACAGGACTGACTGCACCCCTCATTCACAGACGTTGGCATCTGAGTTTTGCCAATGCCCTCAGAATCCTCATGGCACTTCTTTGATACACTTGCAGGACACTTAGGAAGCACAGAGCTGCATTGTAGGGTGCACCAGCAATGTGCATGGAAAGACTGTTATAAGGAGATTTTGTATGCAGAAATAGGCACCCAGGTCCAAGCTGCATCTCAGAGCTGCTCCTTTGCTATCTTGGCATTCACTCATTTTGTGCCTATCTGCACATTTGGAGCATCCAAGCCTTGTCTCACTGTGTTGCTTAACATTGTCAAACAAGGAGGCAGTATACTTTGGTGGTCAGCATTCCTCAGCCTCAGGGGCTTTACATCTTGTTGCAATGCACAATGCCAGGTCAATCTCACTCCTGCGTATGTACAGGAGCTTACGTAGCAAGACACAGAGCACATGCAGCAATTAGGCATCCAAGTCTCTAAATCTTAGCAGAGTAGAGTCATAAAGCCATACAGCACGGAAACAGACCCTTTGGTCCAACCAGTCCATGCTGACCATAATCCCAATCTAAACTAGTCCCACCTGCCTGCTCCTGGCCCGTATCTCTCTAAACATTTCCTATTCATGTACTTATCTAAATGTGTTTTAAACATTGTAACTATACCCACATCCACCACTTCCCCTGGAAGTTCATTCCACACGTGAACCACTCTGTGTAAAAAATTGCCCTTCATCTCTTTTTAAAATATTTCTCAACTCACCTTAAAAATATGCCCCCCCAGTCTTGAAAGTCCCCACCCTGAGGAAAAGACACCTGCAGTTCACCCGATCTATACCCCTCATGATTTTATAAACCTCTATAAGGTCACCTCTCAATCTCCTACACTCCAGTGAAAAAGGTCCCAGCCTATCCAGCCTCTCCTCATGACTTAAACATTCCACACCTGGCAACATCCTGGCAAATCTCTTCTGAACCTTCTCCAGCTTAATAATATCCTTCCTGTAACAGGGTGACCAGAATTGGACACAGTACTCCAGAAGGGGCCTCACCAATGTCCTACACAACCTCAACACAATGTCCCAACTCCTATCCTCAAGAAAATTTATGAGATACCCTTCAGTCAGGGGTCCTAGAATATTAGGTCAAGAGTATCCTCCCTTTCTAGCTCAGGGGATTGGCCAGGGTCAAGTGTCTGCTTTGAGTATTGTTGGTCTGGGAGTCCTTCCTTCTGCAGTCCAGGGAGAAGGTCATGGTCAGTCCTGTGGCTCCATAGCAACAAGCCTGGGGGAATTAGGGCCAATGCAGAAGGGGTCATGAACATACATCAGATAGGGGTCTGGACATTTCTCTTCTGGGGCTGTTCAACTCGGCTGCTCAAGGGGGCAGTGGGACACAGTCATTCTGCCAGGTCCATCCACAGCAACAAAGGGGAAAAGGGAGTGGTGGGGATGGGGTAATTGGTGGGGGGGGGGTCGCGCTGCTATGGGAAGAAGGCTCAAAAACCAGTTCTTCAGGATATTCTTCTTGTGGGGTAGGTGGGATCACAAATGTGAAGTTGAGGCAAGCATATTTACAAGCAGAGTATTTGGTAAAACACGGATGGAAGGGGGATCATGCGGGAAAGGGGCTTGTCAATGATCAGGTACATACTGGCTTCAAGGGGTGAAGGGAACAGAGTATGACCACATATTCACCTCAAATGCTGGAAGCTGGGTAAATGAGAAAGGTGAGCAGGTTTAGGCCTATGTGGATGGGTTGGATGGGGAACTGGGGAGGTGATGGAACCTATGGGATTGACGGGATGGTAACCAGGAAGGAGTGGCACAGTGACTCAGTGGTTAGCACTACTGCATCACAGCACCAGGGACCCAGGTTCAATTCTGCTCTTGGGTAACTGTCTGTGTGAAGTTTGCACATTCTCCCCTTGTCTGCGTGGGTTTCCTCTGGGTGCTCCAGTTTCCTCCCACAGATCAAAAATGTGCAGGTTAGGTGGATTGGCCATACTAAATTGCCCCTAGTGTTCAGGGATTGGTCTGGGTGGGATGCTGTGCGGGTCAGTGTGGACTTGTTGGGCCGAAGGGCCTGTTTCCACACTGTAGAGATTCTATGATTCTATGATAGAAGGGAATTTGGATGCTCAGGGCCTCAGCAACACCGAAAGGTGGAGTCTGGAAACACTGCCTGGAGATTGTTCACTATCACCTTTCCATTGTGCAGGAAAATCCAAAGTGTGCAATCAGAAAGAAAATGGCTATGACTGCATGGGAGCAGGCCAGCTAAATGTCTTGACCTGTGAGGAATGGAGCTACAAGACCCACCAAGGTGAGGCAGTTTAAAGGGAAACAGCATTATACACAGACCCATGCACTGTACAGAACACAGACCTGCAGGTCCCTAATTGTTGACCATCCTGCTGTTTGCTGTACGCACCCCTGCTCTAAACATTGCTGACCACCTGATTCACACCAAAACTTTTGGACATAGAGGTCAGGGAAAGAATAGGAATGTTGTAGGATGAGGGGCAATGGTGTCAGCAGGAACCATTGTCCTGTTTGAGCCTTGCTCTCCTTACTTCTAAATAATGCAGCAGGCTCTGAGCACAGAAATCGATCCATGTTACATTGTCTGTGGACATGAAATTAGGCATCATGCTGGAAATGTTACATTCAGGACTACACAGAGAGTTGAGAACTGGACGTAGTTTAAAACAATAAAATTGCTGCAAATGTAAGACTTCATATACAGTGCCACCATGGTATCCTCATTCGGTTTTCTCATTCTCACTCCCGTTATGTATCCGTGTAGTCCCTGGTTCCCAACGGAGACAGGTTACTCAGCAGCGGGGCCTACCAGAGACAAATGGATCCTGCTCAGTTTCAACTTGGAAGTGCCAGAGAGTGGCAGGCAGGGTGGAGGTGGAAGCCTGGCCACCTCTGGGGTCTCCTGAGAGGAGACTTTTCAGGGGGCTGTGTGCGCGGTTCTTCCTCCAGCTGGGAGCCGCCCTGTCTCCATGTGAGGAAGGAGCACGGGGAGTGCTTGAGGAGGAGGAGTGATGATGGAGGTAGGTGTGTCTGTCTCTCCAGCAGACCCTGAGGGAGCTGGGCCTGGCTGTCCAAGGCAATGCCAGCCTGTCGATGGAGGCAGACAGACACTTACATTGACTCACTGCACTGCTCCAGCTTTAGGACAGTGAGGGCGATGCCTCCCATGTTACTGCCAGCTGCTCGTGATCCTCCCTGTGCATGTGGACCAAGTTCCTGATTGTCAACTCCAGAGGGCCCTCTCCTGCCTGGGAATGAGCAGGTGCCCGCTCTCAGGCAGTCCCCAAAATGCCAGTGGTCTGGGGTGTTTCTTCCCGGCCCAGCTGTGGAGCTGTTGCAGTGAGGTGCTCACCAGACAGTAACCCCCACTCTTTATGCCTACCATTCCTCCCAAGGTAGCTGTATCTGGGATCTGGTGGGGGTGGAGGAGACTTTCTTGCTAATGCTTCCTCTGAGGCTTCAGTACTCTCCTCCTCGGAGACAAAAGAACCAGCCACGTCTCTGTGAAGGTGGAAAACATCCTGGTGGTTCCTGGAAGACAAAAGAGAGAGCAATCTTCGGAGGTGTTGTTTAGAAATGGTGTGCAGTCAATGACACTGACAGTGAGATTAATGTGAGAGTTACAGTGGAATGAAGAGTAGTACTACTTGGATGGTGGGACATGAAGATCTCAGCATCCCTGAGGAATGATCCCCGATCTTCTTCTGACAGGGTTAGCATTTTATCCTTGTAGGGACTGAGGAGTCTAATGCTGGGTACTCTCCATCCATTGGGGCCCTTGCTGCTCTACCGAAGGCTGTTGTCTCCCATAATGAGAGAAAGGGAGGGAGTGAGCGAGGTGAAAGTGGCTGGCACGTTTTGTTTGTGCCGATGTAGGTGGGAGAAATGTGGTGAGGTGTCCTGGGTGAGTGATGAGGCTGTACAGAGGCCGTGCAGGGTTAGTGGTGTGGGAGACTGGGAGCAGTGAGAGCAAGTGGCAGAAGATGTTGCAGTCAGTAGTGAGAGCATGAGCCTTGGTGGGACGTGTATGTGGAGTAGCAGAGATAGAGTGTGAGGTTGTCGAAGGAAGTGTGTGGTATTTTCCTTGGCCAAGCAGAAGAGATCATTGACCTTCTTGTGGCACTGCTGGCTGTCCCTCTGGACCATGGAGGCTACTCTGACTCACCTTGCACCAGACTGCCAGGGTCTGGTATTGTGGCCTGCTCTGGAGACGATGCCCCTCCTTTGCATCAGTCCCTTGACCAGGGACACCAAGTCACTGTCAGAGAATCATGACCATCTTTTCCTTCTCTGTCATGTTCAGCTTCTGTACATTACCAAGCAGGTCTGCTTTCGGAGTGCCAGTGCTTGTCTGGTGAGCAGTGGTTTTCTAAGTATAGGCAGTGGGTGCTGGAGATGTTAGTCTTTTGGTGGATGAGTGAGATGGGAATAGAATCTGATGTGAGGGACATCATGAGATAGGTTAGAAGGTTAATCAGGTGAGACACAGTGAGAAATCATGCCAAGCCCCATTGCGAGAAACCCTGCAAAACACTCAGGCAACATGCACTGAGCCAAAAATATGTAAGATTCATCCCAACATTTCAGATTTGGGCCTATTTCTAGTTTTTTTTATCCATCGACGTATAAATTCAACACACTATTTTATTACAACACATGTAAGATATACATTCTGTCAGATGCAGGTGCTGCAATTTGGCCAGTGTTTGGTTTTGAATTGCAAATGGTCATCTTGCGGCTTCAAATAGTTTTATTTCAGGCAATGTTTTAAAAAAAGACTCTTAGTGGATAAACAATCCTTTGCCAATCCCAGGGCCAAATCTTTCACATGAGAAGCTAGAGGTGGAGGCATTAGTGACGAGTGAATCTGATAGGCGGTATTGAATTTCAACATCTGGAATATCAAGAAGTCTGGCGCTTCATGACTTGTTGTTCAATATAGATCATTTCACCACATTGTAGGCAGATGTTAATGGTTAATCAGGAAACTCTGTGACTAGAGAAGGCAATTGCTGAGAAATGTGAGGTGGAAGCTGAATATGAGAATATGTGCTCATGTATTCAATCTGAGCAGACCGTAATTAAGTTGCAGACAGACAAGCTGTTGTTCTTCCTCAACAAAAACAGCGATTGCTGGAGAAACTCAGCAGCTTTGGCAACGTCTGTGGGAAGAAAGCAGAGTTAACGTTTCGAGTCTATTGATTGGAACACTGATGAAGAGTCAAGGAATTGAAACATTAACTGTGCTTTCTTCTCACAGATGCTGCCTGACCTGCTGAGTTTCTCCAGCAATTCCTATTTCTTGTTTCTGTTTCTGTTTCAAATCTCCAGCATCTGTAGTTCTTTATTTCATTATTGTGCTGTTATCTTCCTCCTACCTGACAGAACTGTCATGTCAATAAAGAGGCATCTGGACAAAGTTGAATGGCATTAAGCCACCTGATCTCCAAATATTTATGTTTACAGGCTGGGGAATAGTAAGTGTTTCTAACTTATCTAAATATTGTAAGCTAAAGAACTTTGGTGATTTGGGGACACAGTAACAGGAGACAGTCATTCACTTTTCCTCCATTCCAACATTCTAGGTGTGGCCAAATCACAGGTTGCAAGTTGCAGGCATCCCTTTCTATAGAGATAGCGAGGACCTACAGCTAATTGAAATGTGGTGGTTGTTAAAGTGGGGAGATTAGTCTGGGCCATTCTGAAGAATTGGGTGGTACCCTGGTGGTGGTTGGGTTTGGGCCCTGATAGCAGCTTCTCTCAATTCCCACATGAGGGCACAATGCGGAAATGCACATAACAGGGAGGTTGGAGGAGGAGGAGGAGCTCAGTAAGTATGACTCAGTGGGAAGGAAGGGTATGTGTGACCGAGTGAGTAAGATACGTGGGAGGGCATGAGTGAGTGGGTGGGATGGATACAAGGGCATGAATGAGGACCTGAGGGCTGACTGTCTAGAGAACATATGAGCTGAAGCAGTGGGGAGGGCGTGCCTAAAAAGCATGACCAATACTCATAAAAATGTGTCTGTAAAGATTGTCAGTTTCTTGAGTCTCTCAAACGTCCGGAGTTTATCAAACACTGAGCTGCAAAACTGTTTTTTAAGTGGATTGGAGATGTACCATGAGGATGGTATGTGTCCAATGCCAATCTGACACCTGTACCATGTGCCAGCCTGTGCCAACACTGAGGTACTTTAACCAAAAGGTCATGACTTAACCTTTCCCAGGTTCAGAAAGTTTGGCCACCTGTGTTCTACTAGATCATAGCTGATCAGTGCCATAACTTTATTCATCCACTCTTTTGTTTCTACATTTCTCCCTTTATGCCCTAATAGAACAAAATTCCATCAATCTCAGTTGTAAAAATGTAAAAATTGTTGTAGCTTGGGGCTATGGATTGTGATGGTACAGTCTTTAATTTTACTTCCATTACAAAGCTGACCAGGAATCTCTCCCACTCTTACTGTTTGAATTTGACCTGCATTGGAAACGTTTTCCTCATTTCTAACACTATATAGATCCCCTCTCAACCTTCTAAATTTAAGGCAATTGCAGGCCTAGTGTGAAGACACCTGTTTTCTGAAGCAAAACGTGATCTTTTTACCCAAATTGATTTGGGATAGCATACATCAGTGCAAACATTTGGGATGGGATACGTACTTACAACTGTAGATTACCGATGCTGACATCTTCCACTTTAACCTGTAATCAGTTAAATAACATTTCACAACTGTACATCCTGGGTTAAAATTGTACATTGAATTTATTAACAAGTAAAACTAAAAAGAAAATGCAAACACTGCAAATTACATCAGATTACATAAATTAACTTGTGGAGTCTAAGGAAGGGTCACTGGACCCAAAATGTTAACTCTGAATTCTATCCACAGATGCTGCCAGACTTGCTGAGCTTTTCCAGCAATTTCTGTGTTTGTTTCTGATTTCCAGCATCCACAGTTCTTTTGGTTTTTAATTAACTTGTGGTGTCTGTTTCAAAATAATAGGTGGAACCTTCCCAGTCTCTGAACAATATGGGTATTGGCACAAAAGTTGGAAAATCGGATGAGATTGTCAATAATGAGATTCTCAATGTCGAGGGCAAAATGTCCAATTCTCCAACTGTGTGTTGCACAGCGAGATGAGAATCTCATTAGTGAGCAGTGTGAGGCCTACTTACTCCATTTGCATGGATTAACGTGGCATTATTAGTTAATCTTGCCTCATTCTCCCATCCATTGGATAGAGTCTAGATGGCAAAAAATGTTTCCAGCATGAACCGTAGAGCAGATATCTGGCAATTCCAGCTCACAGATTGCTCCCATGGCCCTCCATCATGGACATCAGTCACAAAAATCTCAGGGCATGCTCCAAAGACTGGCACCCACCTCCATTCACATACGTTGGCATTGGGCACCTATCAGCCTCAGTGCATCCTCATGGTACATCTCCAGTCTACTTAATGTACAGTTTTGCAGTTCAGTGCCGCACTTTGGAGTGGACTGATACCTCTCATTGGAATGCTGCTGCCTGGACGATCTATGTACAGGAACAAATACCCATCTTAGGGATCTCACTTGCTCTCTTAACACTTGCTCACTTCGCTCTTGCTTGGATGCTTATAACATCCCTGCCTTGCCTTGCGCTTTTGTGCTTCTCTCCCTCAGCCAGAGCATAAACTCTCACACAACCTCTGTCTTGTTTTGCTTTTTAGCGCAGGCACAATACCAGGCATCTTGGTCAAGAGGGGTGGACATATTGCTGTACGGTACCATGCTATGCCAATCTGCACCATGTGCCAGCATGTGGCAAAAACAGAGGTCCTTTAACCAAATGGTCATATTTCATAGTCTAAGGGGAATAATCCTCAGTCAGGTCTAGGGAGACATCCTTCAGTCAGGGCGGTCCAACATAGTAAGTCAAGAGCAATGTCTGTTATCTGTGCAGGAGCTTGGACACATCAGTAGATCACTTGTAGCAGTCACAGTCAGGGGATCCATTTCTGTATCATCCAGGAAGTGTGTCATGGATAGTCATTGTCCAGTATAACCAATCCAGTGATTTGTAGTAAGTCATTTGAGGAGCTGCACAGAGACCAATCAAGGATCCAGTCACATAATAGGCAGAACTGTCTGTCCAAGTTGATCATAGGGTGAACCACAGTTGAAGTGACAAAGAAGACTGGTGAAGGCAGAGCAGTACACATTGTCTGGATGGAGTTCAGCAAATCATTTGATAAGGTTCTGAATGGTAGACTGGTTACTAAGGTTAGATCGCACTGGATCCTGGGGGAGCTAGCCAATTGGATACAAAATCGGCTTAAAGATAGGAGATAGAAGGTGCTGGTGGAGGGTTGCCTTTCGGACTGGAGGCCTGTGCCAGCGGTGTGCCGCAAGGATCGGTGTTGGGTCCACTGCTTTTTGCCATTTATATAAAGGATTTGGATGTGAACATAGGGGGCATGGTTAGTAAGTTGGCAGATGACCAAAATAGGTGGTGTCGTGGACAGTGAAGAGCGTTATCTCAGAGTACAACGGGATCTTGATCAGACGAGCAAATGGGCCAAGGAGTGGCAGATGGAGTTTAATTTAAATAAATATGAGGTGTTGCATTTTGGTAAGGCAAACCAGGGCAGGGCTTATACAGCTAAAGGTAGAGTCCTGGAGAGTGTTGCTGAACAAAGAGACTAAGGGGTGCAGGTGCATAGTTCGTTGAATGTGGAGTTGTAGTTAGAAAGGGTGGTGAAGAAGGCGTTTGGTATGCTTCCCTTCATTGATCAGAACATTGAGTATAAAAGTTGAGATGTCAGGTTGCGGCTGTACAGGACATTGGGGAGACCAATTTTAAAATATTGCGTACAATTCTGGTCACCCTTCTTTATGATGTTGTTAAACTTGAGAATGTGCAGAAAAGATTTACAACGATGTTGCTGGGACTGGAGGATTTGAGCAAGAGGGAGAGGCTGGATTGGCTGGGGCTATTTTTCCCTGGAGCATTGGAGACTGAGTGGTGACCTTATAGAGGTTTATAAAATCATAAGGGACATGGATAAGGTGAATTGCCAAGGTCTTTTTCTAGGCTGGGGGTGTCCAAAACTGCAGTTTATAGGTTTTAGGTGACATGCAAAAGATTTGAAAAGTGGAGTAACTTTTTCACGTGCGAGTATGGATGAGCTGCCAGAGGAAGTGGTGGGGGGGTGGGTACAATTACAACATTTAAAGGGCATCTGGATGGGTATTTGAATAGGAAGGGTTTAGACTGATATGGGCCAAATGGTGGAAAATGGTACTAGGTCAGATTCTCCTTGGACATCCACTGTTTATAACTTCATACCATCAAGGAAGTACCCTAATCAATCCAAAATGGATAACCACACCTGCCTATGACTGAGCATTTAATACTAGAATATTGTCTAATTCCTTGTGTCAGCCAGCTTTAGGTTTTGTGTTGTTATTTCAGACTTTATATAATCTAAAGACAATGGCACAGAAAACAATTGTGGCATTTGCTGAATTTTCTTTGAACTTTGAACATGTGACACACATTAAAATAATTTAGCGCTCATAAAAATAAAAAGCATGGTACCAGTGAAGCAATGAATCATAAACCCATAGTAGTTCAGCATTGAATAATGTTGGTTGTAATTATTTTATTGTTACATATTGCAGGCTACTCTCAGTTGCCTTTCGGAATCAGAGGAGAGACTCATGGGAATTCTACAGTTGTCTAACTGTGGAGATTAAATAAATTTGGGACGTCATATTATCAATGTCTGGCTGTTAGGAACGAGTTCAATGAGCTCTCTTGTTAACTGCTTAATTTGAGACCCTGATGGAGTGTCTCCTCTGATGGGATGTGGGATTCTTGTAGATTATTAGAAAGGGCAACTAAATTTTGGTGCGATGGGACCATTTCTGGGTCTCTCCAGAAATCCCATGATTCTTCAGGTGGTCAGTCCAATCCATAATGACCAACAGTGAAAAAGTAATATTTTGTTTGCATCCTTGAAAGGTGAATTTGTGGTAAGTTTATTGGCTGTTTTTAGGGATGCCACCTGGTGTAATTAAAATAATTTTGTGACAGCACTTCCATGCTCTATACATAATTTAATGCTGTGAATACCACCAAGTCAGACTGTATAACATGCATGATCCTTCCATGACAATTATGTACCATGCTCTGCAGTATACTACAATTAACAGTGTTTCAAACAACATAATACTGTAGGATATTGGTTATGACTGATGCAACAATGACATATCATTAGCCTGACAGCGGTGTCAATATTCACACCGAAT
>NC_063350.1:11471178-11490434 GCF_021869965.1 Rhincodon typus
AGGCAGAAGATTAAAGTTGGCAAGCCACAGAGAGGATGGAATGATTTCACTATTACAAATAACACTCGCGCATCTCGCACCGCACCCCCCCAACCACCAACCCACCCCCCACCCACAAAAAAACCTCTATTACATATTTGGTTCTTTTTAAAATAGGTTGTTAAATAGTGAGTTATATTGTGTTGATGGCCACGTGAGTAAAGCTACTGTCCCTGCACGAAGTTATATTAATCAAAAAGTCCCAGGTTCAATTCCTGCTTTGACGCTGAACTAAAGGTAAAGCCGCCACTGTCTTACCAAACCATACGGCTGATCTCTCATGAGAGAGAGAAAGACATAGAGAGAGAGAGAGAGAGAGAGAGAGATGACTGGTGGAGTTTAACCTGAGGGTCGCTATGCCTTAGACAAGAGGAAAGGTTGAGAAGGAGAGTCCTTCATGGTAAGTTCAGCTGGTGCACAAATTGAGCCCATGTTCATGGCATCACTCTGCATCACAAACCAGCCATCCAGCCAACAACCATTGCACTCACAATGTCTCTGATCTAGGAACAGGATTAAAATCAGTCTGACCTCTTGCTCCTGATTATAATAAATTACTTGCTACTGGTCTGTGTTCATGTTTAGGATGGATTGGAAAAATGTTGATGATGATGCATTGTATTGTCAAAGATCCAAAAAGAGCAAGAAATTGCATTTGTACATTGTCTTTAATGGAATAAAGCCTTCCAAAGGTACTTCACTGGATCGTCTCAAAGCAAATTTTAGTACAAGCCTCATTAAGGGTTATTAAGTCAGAAAGCAATAGATTACTTTTACTTTGGTAAAGGAGGCATACTTACAGGGTAACTTAATGGAGAAAAGTGTAACAGAAAAGGAAAAGATTTAGGGAGCTAATTGAGAGCAAACGGTCTTGCTAACTGAAGGAGTGGCCATGAATGATGGAACAATTAACCCCAGGCAGTGTTTGGAGGCCAGAATGAGAGAAATGTGATTAGTCGGATGGCTGGAGGAAATTAAAGACATAGAGAGAAGCCATAGATGGACTTGATATCAAGGATGAGAATTTGAAAATTGAAGTGTTACTTCACCTGGAGCCAAACTAGGTCAGCAAACTAAGGGATGATTGGTGAATGGTGGGATTTGGTGCAAATGGACTCACAGGCAACAGGGTTTAAGTTTGTGGAGAGTAGAACACAAGGTCAGCAGGGGCTCCACTGCAATAGTGTAATCTAGAGGTAAAAATGACATGATGAGGATTCAGCAACAAATGGAATGAGACAAGGACTGGGCTGGATGATATTCAGGATAACAAGTGCTGCTGTCTGTAAAGTTACACACCAGAAAATAAAAATAAATAAATAGTACAATGCTGATAACACTGTCCGGAACCCAGATTTCATGTATTGCACGGCTGCTGCTAAGAATTTCCAACTGAATGGCTGTGTTTTAACTCAGTGACAAGTGACAGAAATGCACAAAACACAACATTTGACGAAGAATACAGCTATTACACACTGCAAGTCAAAATATAAAAACCAACAAAGTTTTTTTTTGGTCTTTTTATTTCTAAATCTTAGGGAAATGAAACCATTGTCTCATTACTTTGTGCATGCAGCTCATAGTTCCAGATCAGTTGCCAGACCAGGACCTCACTTGCTGGCCTGCCAATTCTAGTTGTGGTTGTAGTCTGTGGTTTCAAACTCTAACAAGTCACACACAAGATCAAAGCTCCAAAGGCTGCTGCCACAATCAAATAATGCCCTACTATCCTGAGATCCCAACCTCAGAGTATTCTATAGAAATGTTCCAGATGGTTTGGGATATACAAGTATGTGTGTCTCCTTGCAGGTAGTTTTGAGAAGAAATAAAATTCAAAGAAAATTCTTTCCTCAGTATGAAGCTAGTACTTTGAATAAAAACATTGCTTTCTTCTTTTAGTTGAATATGTTTTACTTCAATATATTTAGGCCTAGTACAATGTAGTCAAAAGTAGACCAAAACAGCAAACTCTCGAGCATACAAACCTGAACCATCTGTCAGTTGGCAATCTGATATGGATGAAGTAACCCGGAATTTAACTAACAAGCCAGAGGCTATTACTTGAAACCCTACCAAGTTGTGAAATTGATTTTAGTATGTTGCACATTTCCTTCTTATCTCCCCAACCTATCAAAGAACAGTCGCTTAACTTTAATAACCATGGAAAATGGCTTGCACTTCTGTCAATCTTCTGTGACCCTGAATAACAAAGCAACAACAGCAAAATGAGATTGTTGGTGATACTTGATTTGGTGGCAAGCACTCTTCTTGCTGAGTCACAAAATTGTGACATGCCTGTAAACGGATGGAAAATAACGGAGATTTGCTATGTCGTGACGGTGCTGTGCCCTCGATAAGATATTAAAACAATGCTAACGTACTGCAGACCATGAGTTCTGTGCTGCAATCTGCACGGCCTAACCTCCAAAGAGTCTGCCTTGTAGCAAAGGAAGAGGAAGGAGCAAGCTTTCGTCACTCGAGCATGGTCAAACGTTAGCCGCCCAATCTTGTTAAATGGTACAGTATTTTTTAAAAGGAGTACTCTCTTACACCAGTTTTTTTTATGCTCTTGTGTTGACCTGTTTCCAAAAAGGCAGTGATTTTTTTTCTTTAGAGAGACAGAGTCACAGAAAATAGAAAATTCTGTCAAAGGGTCACTAGTCTCAAAATGTTAACTCAGTTGTTTTCTCTACAGATGTTTCCAAACCTGCTGAGTTTGTCCAACACTGTTTTGGTTTGTGCATCCGCAGATCATTTTTTTTGTTTTTTAATGAATTTCACTTTGCCAGATTAGTAAGGCCTTGGCAAACTTTTCATTGCACCAATCAGTTTGACTTTCATCACCCTAATTCAGTCAGAAATTTCTGGTTGTCTAATTAGGGTCATGCTCAGTTTGAATCTACTTTGTTGTGCATGTGGTACAATAGAATTTCCAATTTAAAGAATTCACTGGCTAAAGATTAATTTATTTCCCCTGCAGATACTCTCATATGGAGAACCCCATTTCCCATGCGAGCAAATGGGCTCAGAAAGCGAAGGAATTGATGTGGTTTGCATGGGTTTCTTACTCTAAACCTACTCCAGATGACTGGAGAGAACTACTTGTCCTCTTTCTGTTATGTTCCAGTATATGTGCAATCACTGGTGGACTGTTGCATAACTGGTTGTTTTCATCTCTGAAATACGGATCATTGGCATCCAATGTAATAACCTGCATATTCACAGGTGCCATGTTACTACTTCTGTTCCTGGTCCACCCTGTACGTTGTGTGTTCACGATGGTGATCCCCACATTAGGCACTAAACAAGGTCGTGATTTGCTCTTCTCCACATGCTTCATGCTTGTTGCCATCAACATAATCCCCAACATGATGGGCAATATCAAGATGATTCTCCAAGTGCTACAGTGTGTCGCTCTGACCTCAACGCAAAGCCTTGTGAACTCGACACACGTTATAAAGCAGATTAAAACATTAATGGATGCAGATGTAGCCACGCTCTTCAAAAAAATCTCTGAGAGCAACGTAGTTACAACTTCAAAAGCAGAATGGCATGTTAATTCAGACATCAATATGTCAGCAATCAAGAACCGTCTACAAGTCATTGGCAATGAAATCCAAGGCAATTTTTCTACAATTCAGACCATATTTGATGAGACAACTTTGAATACCAACAGAGTACTAGCTGGCTTTGTTTTCTTCTATCTGTCTCTAAAATCAGCTTGGTACCTCAAGGGCTATCTGACAGATCTGCAGTTCGACAACGTATATATAACTAGCAGGCTGGCTCAGCTCATGCAGATGGACAAGGCGAAGGTTATCCAACTTTGTCGCACCTCAAGTAAAAAGCTAATCAGATCCACAGGACTGAAGATGTCTTCGGATGAGGCATCCAGATGTGTAAAGCAACTTGTGATTTGTACAGCATTTCTAGCCTTGTCTGCAATTTTCATGACAGCAGATTTCATTGTCTACAACCTGACCTCAAACATCTTGCTTCGGATTGCTGGTCTTCCACCTGTACCGATAACTTTGGAGTTTAAGTTCAATGTAAGTATGACATCTTTTTAGTTCTGTTTTCCTCCCGGAGACAAAATGAAACTTTGGTTGATGTTCATGTCGATAATGCAATTAAAAGATAAATAAATTTAGTGCTGTGATTAATTTCTAGAGAGGTAGAATTGGAAAGCAATGAAGTAATGTCAAACATGACAGACCGTACTTGGGAGATAGGTGTAAACAGTCCTGCACTCTATTCTAAAAATGATATGGATGCAATAGAGAAGGTGAGTTACTGTTGTAGAACAGACACACTATTCCGATTCAGAAAGCGATTTACTAGAATGGCTCAACTACTGTACTAATAATTGATTGTCCGATAAGGAAAGATCAAATAGATGAAAGAATTGGGTGCTGATCTCATTCAAACTAATAAAAGTCTTACCAGAAGTGGGCAGGGTAGTTACAAAAGGATGTTTCCCTTGACTGAGGGTTGTAAAACCAGGGGACACTGCCTCACAATAAAGACCAGGCCATTTAGGACTGAGTTGAGAAGGAATTTCTTAATTCAGATGGTGGTGAATCTTTGAAATTTTCTCCCACAGAGGGCTTCGGTGGCTCAAATTAGGATTGATATATTTCAATACAATAAAATGATCGAAGGATAGTGCAGGGAAAATAGTGTTTCAGTAGAAGATCAGCCATGATCCCACTTTTTAAAATTTATTCTCACATGGGACCTGGGTGTTGCTGGCCGGCCAACACTTATTGCCTGTCCCTAGCTGCCATTCAGAAGGTGGTGGTGAGCTGCCATCTTCAACGACTGCAATCCATGTGCTGTACATCGACTCACAAAGCCCTTCGGGACAGAATTCCAGGAATATGACCCAGAGACGGTGAAGGTTGAGCGATATATTTCCAAGCCAGGATAGTGAGTGACTTGGAGGGGAACTTTCAGGCAGTGGTGTTCCCATGTGTCTGGTGCCCTTATCGTTCTGGTTGGAAGTGGTTGTCGGTTTGGAAAACTGCTGTCTGAGGATCTTTGGTAAATTTCCGCAGTGCATCTTGTAGATAGTACACACTGCTGCTACTGAGTGTCAGTGAGAGAGGGGATGTGGTGCAATCAAGCGGCTGCTTTGTCCTGTTTGGTGTCAAACGTTTTGAGTGTTGTTGGAGCAGCACCCATCCAGGCGAGTGGGGAGTATTCCATCACACTGCTGACTTGTGCCTTGTAGATGGTGGACAGGCTTTGGGGAGTGAGGAGGCCAGTTAATCGTTGCAGTATACGTAGCCTCCGATCTGCTCTGGTAGCCATTACGTTTTATGTCATCGATTCATTGAGATGTACAGCCTGGAAAGACTCTTCAGTTTAATTTGTCCATGCTGACCAGATAATCTAAATTGATCTAATCCTATTTGCCAGCATTTGGCCCACATCCCTCTAAGCCCTTCCTATTTGTATAGCAATCCAGATGCCTTTTAAATGTTATAATTGTACCAGCCTTCACCACTTCCTCTGCCAGCTCATTCCATACACTCACCAACTTCTGCATGAAAAATTTGCCCTTTAGGTCCCTTTTAAATCTTTCTCCTGTCACCTTAAACCTATGCCATCTAGTTCTGGACTCCCCCTGGCGAAACCAGTTGAGTTTCTGGTCAATGGTAACATGTAGGAAGTCGATAGTGAAGACTTCAGCGATGAATGTCAATGTGCAATGATTAGATTGACTCTTATGCGAGATGGTCATTGCCTGGCATTTGTGTGGAGTGAGTGTTGTTTTCCACTTGTCCGTGTAAGCCTGGATATTGTCCGTAACGCATGGACTGCTTCAATATCTGAGGAGTTACGAACAGTGCTGAATATTGTCCCATCAACAGCAAATATCCCCATTTCGAACATTATGATGGAGGGAAGGTCATTAATGAAGCAGCTGTAGATAGCTGGGCCTAGCACACGACTCTGAGGAACTCCTGCAGAGATGCCCTGGAGCTGAGATGTCTGACCTTCAACATCCACAACCATCGACTGACAAGTGATTCATTTCAAAACTTGATCGCTATTTCTCCCCAACCCTTGCTTAAACAGGCTGCTCAATAGCAAAAACAGGGAGTATATAGCCAGACTCCTAATTATTGTCATATATACTTCATATGAGTTGTTTAAAGTATGAAAATTCAAGGACTCAAAAGTTATATCCTTAGACTGCCGAATATCCATGTAACTGTAAAGGGTAGCCACAGGCATGATGGAATGAATGGCCTCATTCTATGATTCAATGAGCTGGGAGTGAGTGACAGTTGTAATGTATCCAAGAGATGCAGATGGTTTACCAGGTGTATTGTGGCTAGCTGGGAAATATTTACAATTTAATCAAAGGTCCAAATGATGTACACAAAAACAGAAATTTCTTGGGGTGCAGGCATAAAGGGTAATTCAAAGTCAACACACACTTTTTCCAGGAACCCCAACCCAGTCAAATTTGTACCTCAGGCTTCAGCTACTGGTCTGGGCAAGCTGGAGATCGAATTGCGCGTTTGCAATTGGTTTGGTCTTCTTCATGAACACATTTCAAGTTATTTGCTTCACTAGCAATGGTCTCAGTTGAGTGTGGGGCTGTTGTGGGGTTGGGATTGAGGCTGGTTGCGGAAGCTATGCTGGTCATGGTTCACATGATCAATCATCTTCCTTCTTGGTGCAAGTGACTAATGCTCATCTCTTCTGGGGCAGCATGCACCTGGGGTGGAGAACCAAGCAGATCACTGCCAATGTCAGATCCATTCCGAGGTTCTCCAACTTTTTCACGGGTTTCACAACAAGAACTACGTGGAACAATCCCTCTTCCGTACCTACACCGGCTTTAAACCCCACCTCTTCCTCCACTACATTGATGACTGTATCGGCGCCGCCTCGTGCTCCCACGAGGAGCTCGAACAGTTCATACACTTCACTAACACCTTCCACCCCAACCTTAAGTTTACCTGGACCATCTCTAACACCTCTCTCCCCTTCCTGGACCTCTCTGTCTCCATATCGGGCAACCACCTAGAAACCGATATTCATTTCAAGCCCACCGACTCCCACAGCTACCTAGAATACTCCTCCTCCCACCCACCTTCCTGCAAAAATGCTATCCCCTATTCCCAATTCCTTCGCCTCCGCCGCATCTGCTCCCAGGATGAGGCATTCCACTCCCGTACATCTCAGTTGTCCTCGTTTTTCAAGGACCCTAACTTCCCCTCCTCGGTGGTCGAGAACACCCTCAACCGTGTCTCCCACATCTCCCGCACCTCATCCCTCACACCCCGTCCACGCAATAAAAACCAAAAAAGAATCCTCCTCGTCCTCACGTACCACCCCACCAACCTCCGGATCCAACGCATCATCCTCCGACACTTCCGCCATCTGCAATCTTTCCCTCCCCACCTTTATCTGCTTTCCGGAGGGACAACTCTCTCCGTGACTCCCTTGTCCGCTCCACACTCCCCTCCAGCCACCACACCCGGCACTTTTCCCTGCAACCGCAGGAAGTGCTACACCTGCCCCCACACCTCCTCCCTCACCCCCATCCCAGGCCCCAAGAAGACTTTCCACATCAAGCAGATGTTCACCTGCACATCTGCCAATGTGGTATACTGCATCCGCTGTACCCGGTGTGGCTTCCTCTACATCGGGGAAACCAAGCGGAGACTCGGGGACCGCTTTGCAGAACACCTACGCTCGGTTCGCAATAAACAACTGCACCTCCCAGTCGCAAACCATTTCAACTCCCCCTCCCATTCCTCAGACGACATGTCCATCCTGGGCCTCCTGCAGTGCCACAACGATGCCACCCGAAGGTTGCAGGAACAGCAACTCATATTCCGCTTGGGAACCCTGCAGCCCAATGGTATCAATGTGGATTTCACAAGTTTCAAAATCTCCCCTCCCCCCACCACATCCCAAAACCAGTCCAGCTCGTCCCTGCCTCCCTAACCTGTTCTTCCTCCCACCTATCCCCTCCTCCCACCTCAAGCCGCACCTCCATCTCCTACCGACCAACCTCATCCCGCCCCCTTGACCTGTCCGTCCTCCCTGGACTGACCTATCCCCTTCCTAACTCCCTACCTACACTCACCTTTACTGGCTCCATCCCCGCCTCTTCGACCTGTTTGTTTCCTCTCCACCTATCCTCTCCTCTATCCCTCTTCTATCCGCCTCCCACTCTCTCCCTATTTATTTCAAAACCCCCTTCCCCTCCCCCTTTTCTGATGAAGGGTCTAGGCCCGAAACGTCAGCCTCTCTGCTCCTATGATGCTGCTTGGCCTGCTGTGTTCATCCAGCCCTGCACCTTGTTGTCTCGGATTCTCCAGCATCTGCAGTTCCTACTATCTCTGAGTCTCTTCCTTCCAGATTAAAGTCCGTTACAGCTACTTTTAGGTTGTATGGCTCAGCACTAAGTAACATGAAACATGTTTAGGAGATAGTAGGAACTGCAGATGCTGGAGAATCTGAGATTACAAGGTGTAGCGCTGGATGAACACAGCACGCCAAGCAGCATCAGAGGAGCAGGAAAGCTGACGTTTTGGGTCTAGACCCTTCTTTCTGTTTAGCTGTCAGGCATTTATCAGGCATATGTGGAAAATCTGGTCTATGTTTTTACCAAATAGGTTGATATCAAAAATATTTTTGAAATCAGGATGATGCACATACATTCAAGGAAGCTAGACTGTCCACAATATATGATATCCAAATTAAGTCTGCAGAGTGGGGATTTACAGAATTACAGTTAAAACCCAAAAATAATTACTTCTTCTCTCGAATCGGAGAATCCCTACTGCGTGGAAGCAGGCCATTCAGCCCATCAAGTCTAAACTGACCCTCCGAAGAGCATCCCACCCAGACCTAATCCATCCCTGTAACCCAATGTTTCCTGTGGCTAATCCACCTAGTCTGCATATCCCTGGACACAATGGGTAATTTAGTATGGTCAATCCACCTAACCTGCACATCTTTGGACTGTGGGAGGAAACCAGATCACCTAGAGGAATATCCACACAGACACAAGGAGAATGTGCAAACTCCACACAGACAGTCGCCCAAGGCTGTAACGGAACTGGCAGTGTGAGGTAGCAATGCTAACCACTGAGCCACTGTGCTGCCATTATAAAGATGTGATTTTAATACCACAGTTGATTGTAATTGTCAACACATTAGTAGCTTGGAATAAAGATGGCTTTAAAATTTTCTTTGTATTCTTTAGTTTTCTGTGCGTGCAATGTTCACATTTATGTCAGAATTTTAAATATGAATTGGTCTTTTTCAGGTAAAGATGGTGATTTTTAATGATAAGTTCTTCATCAACAATCTATTAAAACCGGCTTCCAAGTCTCTAATAAGCCAAACGGCAAAATTCAATTGGGATTTCACCTTTGTTTCTGATGCTTGCATGTTGCAGCCATCTCCCCCTAACATCAAGGTCATCTGTTTTGTCTGCCTGCTCTACACCATTGCTTATGTAACAGTGTTTTTGGAAGCCTATGCTTTGCGTGTACGAAGAAAAATTTCAGCAGCCTTCTTTGAGCATCGAGAAATTGAAAGGATCAACTATCTGCACCAAAAAATTCTGACAGACTCAGAACATCAATTTGAAAACAAAACCGCTGTCTTTACTGTGTCGGAACAATGCAATGTGACCTTTAAATAGTAATGCAAAATATGACTGCAGCCTATTGGCTGGCTTACATCTTGAAATATACATTAAAAAATCAGAGGAGTAAAAATTAAATTTAAAAATTCAGTGTGAAAATTGATACTGCTCTCAGGTTAATGGTATGTCACTTTCAGAACCAACACCCTTTGGTATTTCGCTGGGTTGAAACACTGTTAATTGTAGTATACTGCAGAGCATGGCACATAATTGTCATGGAAGGATCATGCACATTATACAGTCTGACTTGGTGGTATTCACAGCATTAAATTATGCATAGAGCATGGAAGTGCTGTCACAAAATTATTTTAATTACACCAGGTGGCATCCCCAAAAGCAGCCAATAAACTTACCACAAATTCACCTTTCAAGCGTGCAAACAAAATATTCAGTTCAACTTGACAAAAGATTCCTTTTTCATTCCACAACATTCACTACTGACTGGACTGACCACCTGAAGAATCATGGGATTTCTGGAAAGTCCCAGAAATGGCCCCATAGCACCAAAATTTAGTTCCCCTTTCTAATAATCTACAAGAATCCCACATCCCATCAAAGGGGACATCCCATCAGGGTCTCAAAATAAGCAGTTAACAAGAGAGCTCATTGAGCTTGCTCCTTACAGCCAGACATTGATAATATGATGTCCCAAATTTATTTAACCTCCACAGTTAGACAACTGTAGAATTCCCATGAGTCTCTCCTCTGATTCCGAAAGGCAACTGAGAGTAGCCTGCAATATGTAACAATAAAATAATTACAACCAACATTATTCAATGCTGAACTACTATGGGTTTATGATTCATTGCTTCACTGGTACCATGCTTTTTATTTTTATGAGCGCTAAATTATTTTAATGTGTGTCACATGTTCAAAGTTCAAAGAAAATTCAGCAAATGCCACAACTGTTTTCTGTGCCATTGTCTTTAGATTATATAAAGTCTGAAACAACAACACAAAACCTAAAGCTGGCTGATAAAAAGAATTAGACAATATTCTGGTATTAAATGCTCGGTCATAGACAAGTGTGAGGTTATCCATTTTGGATTGATCAGGGTACTTCCTTAATGGTATGAATTTATATACAGTGGATGTCCAAAGAGACCTGGGGCTCTGGGTGCATACATCTTTAAAATGCCACAAACAGGTGCAGAAAATAATCAAGAAGACTAATGGAATGCTTGCCTTTATATCCAGAGGAGAAGGATGCAGAAATTATGCTGCCATTATACAAAAGCCTGTTTAGACCCCCTGTGGAATATCGTGAGCAGATCTGGGCATCATAGCTTAGGAAGGATATACTGGCCTTGGAGGGAAGGCCATGTCGGTTTACAAGTACGGTAACTGGATTTCAGGGTTATTTTATGAAGAGAGATTTCACAAATCAGGCCTGAATTTATTTTTCCACACAATTTAGAAGGTTAAGGGGTGATCTATATAGAATCCCTACAATGTAGAAACAGGCCCTTCGGCCCAACAAGTCCACACCAACCCGTGGTGGATCCCACCCAGACCCATCCCCTATAACCCCCAAATCTACATATCCCTGAACACTATGGGCAATTGAGCCCAGCCAATCCACCTAACCTGCACGTCTTTGGACTGTGGGAGGAAACCAGAGCAAACCCACGCAGACACTGGGAGAATGTGCAAACTCCACGCAGACAGTCACCCAAGGGTGGAATCGAACCCGGGTCCCTGGTGCTGTGAGGCAGCAGTGCTAACCACTGAGCCACGGTGCCGCCATAATATCTGATTGACGTCTTCACAATATTAGCAGGAATATCTGGGTAGATAAAGATAAGCTGGTTAGGGATTCTAGAACTAGGGAGCATAGTTTAAAAATTAGGGCTAGACCTTTCAGGACAGATGTTAGGAAGCACTTCCCCACACAAACGGTGGTAGAGGTTTAGAACTCTCTTCCACAAATGGCAGTGGGTGCTGGATGCAGCTGTTAATTTTAAATCTGAGATAGCTTTTTCTCATTAGCAAAGGTATTAAGGATATGGGCCAAAGGCAGGTATATGGAGTTAAGCCACAGATCAGCTAAGATCTCATTGAATGGTGGAACAGGCTCAAAGGGCTGAATGGTCTATTCCTGTTCTTATATTTCTGTACTCAGTATAAATGATAAAAGTTCTGTCCTGCTTACTTGTCGCAAGAAGCCCTATGTTGTATGTGTCTTTTTTATTACTCATAAGTAGTTTGGAACTTACTGCAGAAAATTAGCATTTTTTGAATACTACTTGCTGGAAAGCTGTGTGTGTGCGTGCATATGTGAGTGTCTGTGTCTGTGTGTCCGTGTGTGTCTCTGTGTGTATGTGTGTGTGTATGTGTGTGCGCGTGTGCACGTGCGTGTGTGTGTGTGCATGCGTGAGCGTGTCAGTGTGTGTGTGTGTGTGTGTGTGAAAACAATACTATCTCAGTTATAGAACAGCAATTGAGTTTTCCAAATGAACTTTTTCAATAAAAATTAGTTGTAAAGTGTATTAGAGATTTATTTCTGTCTCATTATTGTATTATATCTGTTCATAGCATCTGCCACTGTTGTTTAGGAAATACTTAGTTGTGTTATGTAAATAATGACGATTACCACTCTTTCTGTAAAAGCAGATACGATACAGTAGTAGTCAAATTATTTGACTAATAATCACAGAGAAAGAGACTTTAAACCCCTCCATGCCAGTTCAGCACGTCTTCATGGACTGGAAAGAGAGATAGACTGGAATCGTCAATTCCCATTTTCCTTCTGTTGGTAGTTTAATGTTGATAAAAGGTTGCTGTGTGTTCCCAAAACCTTGTTGGCGTGTGATCAATTTAAAAGTCACCATTCGCAGATTTTCAAGGATTTACGCAAGGACTATTAATTATTCACACCAGAAAGGTTACGCTACATTCATTACAAACATACACCCAGGAAACATACAAATTAAAGAAGCTATTGTATTTCTACAAGTATAAAAACCAGAGTAGTCAGCAGCTGAACTGTGTTTCAGAGTCCAGTGAAGGAGGGAACATTTTCCACATTGGACAGCTACATTCAGATGGTGAAATAACTGCACAGAGGCTGGTATCGTGACGTCAAATCACTCTATATTTACACGTGCGCAGTACAGTGGCTGTGACCAGTCAGCTCGGAGTCAGTCCCTGAAGTGAGGAGACTCTGAATCCCCTGTTTATATCCGCCAGCCAGAACTCCCTGATCGGCCCAGGTTAACAACCCCAATGAGGGATCTCATAGTCAATAAGATCCACCTGGTTCCAATCGCTACAGATGGGTAGCTCAGATCTGAATGAACTCCTTCGAAGTAAAGCCTGTTCAGCTGGCTGTGTAAAACAGTCCAGGTAGCTGTTAAACGAGATCCAATTTCATTCAGGTTTACTTGGAGCAATTCAGAAACAAGCTGAAGGAGACTATTAAAAGACAAAGCTGTGTGATTCTTGAAAGGCAAGATGGCACAGAAGTTCCCTCCTTCACTGCTGCTGCGGTGTTGTTAGTGGTTCTCAGAAGACTGCCCAGGTCTCTCTCAGTTTTTGGGATAAAACTATTTTAGGATCATAAAACATTTTGATCACTTGATCTATTTAAGCGGGTACCCAACCTATTAAAATCCTATCCAGAACTTTCCAGAAAACTTGCTGCTAAAGTTGAAGAAGTCAGGTGACCCCCTTGGCAGCCATTTTAACAGTTCAATACTTCATCCTTTTTAAAAAGGAATATAGTTTCATTTTGAAGTTTTATATTATATGTACACACACACACATATATATATATACATATATATAAAAATACATATAACAACCTATTCTGAAATCCCTTGGATCCTATAGCATCCAAAGGATAACAATTTTTTTATCTTTCAAATATCCTCTGTGGATCAGTTTTTTAAAAATGATTATCCAACAGTTTTCTGAACATTTCTGGTATCAACTTTTAATTTTCAGATTTTGAACTGAATTCAAATTGTCATGCCAGTACAGGTATGAAGGTATTTTATTCTATTTAATATATATATTGAAATACCTTTATATTTAATATATATTGAAATACCTTCATACCTGCAATGACAATGACAGTATGAATTCATGTGAAAGTCTGTAAATTAAAAGTCGATATCAGTAGAGTCCACAAAGCTGTTGGATAATCATTAAAAAAAACTGATCCACAGAGGATATTTGAAAGGTAAAAAAAATTGAATGCTATGGGATACAAGGGATTTGGGAATAGGTTCAGGAAGTATTGAGACATTGAATTAGACAAGATTCTACTGAGTTGTAAAGGAAGCTTGGGAGATAGTATGAGTCTAATCTGCCTCTATTTATTATGTGATTACATAGGCTATTCTATCTTTGATTCTGATTCCACATCAATGTGGTTAGCCTCAGACAGAATCATACAGCATGCAAATCAGACCCTTCAGAACAATTCCTTCACACCAATCAAACATCCCAATCTGCCCTAGTCCCATTTGCCAGCATTTGGTCCATATCCCTCTAAGCACTTCCTATTCATATCCCCATCTAGATGCCTTTTAAATGTTGCAATTATACCCACCCCTCCACCACTTCCTCTGGCAGCTCATTCTTACACGCATCACCTTCTATGTGAAAAAGTTTCCCCTTAGGTCCTGCATAAGTCTTCCCCTTCTCACCTAAAACCTATGTACTCAGGTTTTGGACTCCCCCATCCTAGGAAAGAGAATTTGGCTATTTACCCTATCCATGCCCCTCATGATTTTATAAACTTCTATAAGGTCACCCCTCAGCCTCTAACGGTCCAGGGAAAAAAGTCCCAGCTTATTCAGCCTCTCCCTGTAGCTCAAACCCTCCATCCCTGGCAACATCCTTGTAAATCTTTTCCGTACCCTCTCAAGTTTAACAACATCCTGAAGAAGGACATCCACAATTGTACACAATATTCTACAAGTGGCTTCACCAATGTCCTGTATAGCTGCAACATGACCTCCCAACTCCTGTACTCAATATTCTGACCAATGAAGGCAAGCATACCAAATACCTTCTTTCCCACCCTGTCTACCTGCGACTCCACTTACAGGGAAATGTGCATCTGCATCCCTACATCTTTTTATTCGCCAATACTCCTCAGGGCCTTACCTTTAACTGTATAAGTCCTGCCCAGATTTGCCTTACCTAAATGCAAAACTTCATATTTATCCAAATTAAGCTCCATTCTGCCACTCCTCAGCCCATTTGCCGATCTGATCAAGGTCCCATTTTACTTTGAGATAATCTTCTTCACTGTCCACGACACCACCTATTTTGATGTCATTTGCAAACTTACTAACTATGCCTCCTATATTCACTTCCAAATCAATTAAATAAATGGCTAAAAGCAGTGGACCCAGCCCCAATCCTTGTGGCACACCGCTGGTCACAGGCCTCCAGTCCGAAAAGCAACCCTCTACCTCCACCCTCTATCTCCTACCTTCAAGTCAATTTTGTATCTGATTGGCTAGGTCCCCCAGGATCCCAGGTGATCTAACCTTACCAACCAGTCGACCATGCGGAACCTTGTCAAATACTTCGCTGATATCCATATGGACAATGTCCACCACTTTGCCTCCATCAGTCTTCTTTTTCACCTCAACCATGGTCCAGGCTCTGACTGACTTCGACAGACAGCTCTTCGTACTATCTGACTGGATCCCTGACTGATCTCTGTGCAGCTCCCCAAATGACTTACTGCAGCTCTCGACTGGGAGTACCATGGAGTGCTCTATTGACTGACACCAGGGATATTGATTGAGCATAATTTACAGACTGGGATCTGACAGCAACTTTGATGAGGTGGGCCCAGCAACGAGAGATGTGACTCTGATGGTGGATCCGGAGCAGGCAGGGGCGAGCCGATGGCATGGAATATTGGGCCAGCAAGCAAAATGGCACCTGAAGATCGGCAACTTTGACCCTAGTTGTGCCCGGTGTAGACAGGGATGCTGCAGGGATGGTGACGCAGGCATCATTGATGGTAATGAACTGGCTCAGGACTGATAGACTCTCTTCGAGTTTTATTTTGTTTCCCCTTATTCTTAAATTATTCACAATGGTGCTGTACTGTGATGACAAATGAAAGATTTTCACAGCATTTTATTGTATTCTTAATTTAAAATACACATGACAATAAAATCAAAATCAAAATATGTTTATACTGGACATGCAGGACTAACCATGACACACTTCCTGGACTTTACAGAAGTGGACCCCCTGATCCTGTCCACCACAAGTGACCTACTGATGTCTCCAAGCCCCTGCACTGATAACAGACATTGCTCTTGACTTATTATGCTGGACCAGCCTGACTGAAAGATGTCTCCCTAGACCTGACTGAGGATTATTCCCCTTAGACTATGAAATATGACCACTTGGTTAAAGCACCTGTTTTTGCCACATGCTGGCACATGGTGCAGATTGGCATAGCATGGTACCGTACAGAAATTTGTCCACCCCTCTTGACCAATAACTGCTAACAGCCATGACAAGCTGCCTGGCATTATACCTACACTGAAAGGCAAAACAAGACAGAGGTCATGTGAAAGTTTATGCTCTGGCTGAGAGAGAGAAGCACTAAAAGGCAAGGCAAGGCAGGGATGCTATAAGCATCCAAGCAGGAGCAAAGTCAGCAAGTGTTAAGAGAGTGAGTGAGATGCACCCTGGTTAGATCCCTAAGATGGGTATTTGTTCCCGTACATAGAGTGTCCAGGCAGCAGCATTCTGTCAGTCCACGCTAAAGTGCAGCACTGAACTGCAAAACCGTACATTAAGTAGATTGGAGATGTACCATGAGGATGCGCCGAGGCTGGTAGGTGCCCAATGCCAATGTATGTGAATGGAGATGAATGCCAGCACCGTGGAGCATATCCTGAGATTTTTGTGACTGATTTCCATGATGGAAGGTCACGGGAGCAACCCGTGAGCTGGAATTGCCAGCTATCTCTTCTGAGTTTCATGCTGGGAATATTTTTTGCCATCTAGCGTCTATCCAATGGGTGGGAGAATGAGGCAAGATTAACTAATAATGCCACGTTAATCCATGCAAATGGTGTAAATAGGCCTCGCACTGCTAACTAACGAGATCCTCATCTCACCGTTAAACATACAGTTGGAGAATTGGACATTTTGCCCTCGACATTGAGAATCTCATTATTGACAATCTCATCCGAATATTGTTCAGAGACTGAGAAGATTCCACCTATTATTTTGAAACAGACACCACAAGTTAATTTCTGTAATCTGATGTAATCTACCATTTGCATTTCCTTCTGTTTGGTCTTACTTGTTAATAAACCCAATGCACAATTTTAACCCAGGATGTACAGTTGTGAAATGTTATTTATCTGATTGCAGTTTAAAGTGGAAGATGTCAGCATTGGTAATCTATAGTTGTAAGTATGTATCCCATCAGGGTGAGGGCGAAATGTTTGCACTGATGTATGCTATCCCAAATCAATTTGGGTAAAAAGATCACGTTTTGCTTCAGAAAACAGGTGTCTTCACACTAGGCCTGCAATTGCCTTAAATTTAGAAGGTTGAGAGGGGATCTATATAAAGTGTTAGAAATGAGGAAAACGTTTCCAATGCAGATCAAATTCAAACAGTAAGAGTGGGAGAAATTCCTGCTCAGCTTTGTAATGGAAAGTAAATTGGAGATTCTACCATCACTATCCATAGCTCCAGCCTACACATACTTTCACAATTGGGATTGATGGAATTTTGTTCTATTAGGGCATAAAGGGAGAAATGTAGAAACAAAAGAGTGGATGAATAAAGTTATGGCACTGATCAGCTATGATCTAGTAGAACACGGGTGGCCAAATTTTCTGAACCTGGGAAAGGTTAAGTCATGACCTTTTGGTTAAAGTACCTCAGTGTTTGCCACAGGCTGGCACATGGTACAGGTGTCAGATTGGCATTGGACACATACCATCCTCACGGTACATCTCCAATCCACTTAAAAAAACAGTTTTGCAGCTCAGTGTTTGACAAACTCTGGATGTTTGAGAGACTCAAGAAACTGACAATCTTTACAGACACATTTTTATGAGTATTGGTCATGCTTTTTAGGCACGCCCTCCTCACTGCTTCAACTCATATGTTCTCTAGACAGTCAGCCCTCAGGTCCTCATTCATGCCCTTGTATCCATCCCACCCACTCACTCATGCCCTCCCACCCATCTTCCTCATTCAGTCACACACGCCCTTCCTTCCCACTGAGTCGTACTTACTGAGCTCCTCCTCCTCCTCCAACCTCCCTGTTATGTGCATTTCTGCATTGTGCCCTCATGTGGGAATTGAGAGAAGCTGCTGTCAGGGCCCAAACCCAACCACCACCAGGGCACGACCCAATTCTTCAGAATGGCCCAGGTTAATGTCCCTACTTTAATAACCATTACAGTTCAATTATCTGTAGGTCCTCACTTCCTCCATAGAAAATAACATGAGTAAATTGCAAGCTGCAATTTGGACTGATGCAATGGAGAGGCATCGTCTCCCAGGATGACCACCAGAGCAAGCCACAATACCAGACCCTGGCAGTCTGCTGCCAGGGGAATAAGAGTAGCCTCCATGGTCCAGAGGGACAGCCAGCAGTGCCACAAGAAGATCAATGATCTTTTCTGCTTGGCCAAGGAAAATACCACACACTTCCTTCGACAACCTCACACTCTCTCTATCTCTGCTACTCCAAACACACGTCCCACTAAGGCTTATAAGAACATAACATAAGAACATAAGAACTAGGAGCAGGAGTAGGCCATCTGGCCCCTCGAGCCTGCCTCGCCATTTAAGAAGATCATGGCTGATCTTTTTGAGACTCAGCTCCACTTACCCGCCCACTCACCATAGCCCTTATTTCCTTTAATGTTCAAAAATTTATCTAGCCTTGCCTGAAACACATTCAGCGAGGTAGCTTCAACCGCCTCACTGGGCAGGGAATTCCACAGATTCACAACCCTTTGGGTGAAGAAGTTCCTCCTGACCTCAGTCCTACATCTGCTTTCCTTTATTTTGAGGCTATACCCCCTAGTCCTAGTTTCACCTGCTAGTAGAAACAACCTCCCTGCCTCCACCCTATCTATTCCCGTCATAATCTTATATGTTTCTATAAGATCTCCCCTCATTCTTCTGAATTCCAATGAGTATAATCCCAGCCTACTCAGTCTCTCCTCATAATCCAACCCTCTCAACTCTGGAATCAACCAAGTGAATCTCCTCTGCACCCCCTCCAGTGCTAGTATATCCCTTCTCAAATAAGGTTACCAAAGCTGCACACAGTACTCCAGGTGTGGCCTCACCAGGACCCTACACAGCTGCAGCATAGCCTCCATGTTTTTAAACTCCATCCCTCTAGCAATGACAGACAAAATTCCATTTGCCTTTTTAATTACCTGCTGCACCTGCAATCCTATTTTTAGCGATTCATGCACAAGGACACCCAAGTCCCCCTGCACAGCAACGTGCTGCAATTTTTTACCATTTAAAACATAGTCCATTTTGCTGTTATTCCTACCAAAAT
>NC_063350.1:11490934-11504952 GCF_021869965.1 Rhincodon typus
CAGCAGCCTAGTGTCTGGTCGAGGCTCTAATGAAAGCCCAGGTTTTACCATGATGAAGTCCCAATCCTATTTTCACGGGTGTGGAACTGGTGTCAGGCTGCGGTACACGTTTGGACATGTCACTGAGGCAGCAGAAAATTTAAATCTTCCTCTGCTTGAACAGAAGCAGGATTTTAACATCTCTGCAGTGTGGATCGCAGAGTGTGCATTGGGGCAAGTCTGAAAATTGAGAATTTGGTCTGACAGTGGATGCAAGCCCTTTGGTGTGAGTCCCCGGATCGTTTTGTTTTGGGAGAGTGGGTGGGGGGTGGGTGTGAGATAAATATCCGTGGAGTAGCGTGGATATGGGTGAGGGACATGGGGATTGTTTGTGGGAGGAAGGGAGTAGAAAGGGTGTGGACTTCTATTGAGTTTTCACACAGGGCTAGTGCTCTAAGGTTGGCCTTAATCCCAGACCACACCCACAGTTCCCGACCTCAGTCCAAGCTGTTTCCTATCCCATAACGAAAATGTGACTTCCTAGATCAGTGTTTCCTGGGTCATGCTTGTGGAGATGTCCTTTCTGTGTGCCCCTGACATAGCACCAAAAATAGGAGCCAAGAAATCAGCCCTCTCCCCATAAGAGGGGCATGAAAACTCAGAAAGTGAGTCACCAAAATAACTGAGTCTCCCCACCCTTTGCCAAGTGGCAGCACAAATTTCTACTGTATGACATTCAATGTCACATTGTATTATCATCATGTTTTCATTATAATTACTGAATCAAGGATTAAAATTTGGCTGAAATAATTTTAATTTATGATTTTAGGATTCCATAACACGTTATTGCAGACTATGTGTTAGGGAAGGCGATGGCCTAGTGGTAATTATGACTGGACTGTTAATCTAGAGATCAGGTAATGTTCCAGGGACCCAGGTTCAAATCATGTCATGGCAGATGGTGGAATTTGAATTCAATGAAAAAATCTGGAATTAAGAGTCTAGTGATGACTGCAAATTGATTGTTGGGGAAAACCCATCTAGTTCACTAATGTCCTTTAGGGAAGGAAACTGCCATCCTTACCTGGTCTGGCCTACATGTGACTCCAGACCTACAGCAATGTGGTTGACTCTTAACTGCCCTCTGGGCAATTAGGGATGGGCAATAAATGCTGGCCTAGCCAGGGATGCCCAGATCCCTTGAGTATATAAAAAAAATTATCAAAATACTGATATAAGTGATGTTAATTTTTTAGCTCTGGAGTAGTGTTCATCATTACCAATCTTATTAATAATAGTTCATATATAAATTTTCACATACCATATCCTTGACTTTTAACTGCCCTGTTGCGAAAGCAATGGCATTTGGTGGAGTTGCAACTGGCAGCATGAAGGCAAATGAACAGCTCACTGCCCCTGGAATCATCAGGTACAAAGGATGATTTTTGGCTCGAACACCCTACAGGAAAGGATTGCAGTTTAAAGAGTGTCAGCGACAAAATCTTTGATAGGCAATGACAGTGTTAAAGTTGAGTGCGTGTATCATTTTAAAATATTTTCTCAGTTCAATCCCTTCATTCTTTTTTAACACAAGATGTCTTTCTGATGGTCTGACTGTAAATAAGGTGACTAGGGCCAAAACAATACAAGTACATTTGGGAGAACTCTCAGAAGTAGCCTTGAAAATGATGGCTGTAGTTGGAACTGGGTACTAATTGTTTTTATAGAATTCCTACAGCAGGGAAGCAAGCCATTCATCCCATCAAGTCCACATTGGCCTTCTGAAGACCATCCCACCCAACCCCTGTAACCTTGCATTTCCCATGGCTTAATCCACCTAGCCTGCATATCTTTGGACTGTGGGCAGAAACCAGAGCACCCAGAGGAAACCCACAGAACCTGCAAGCTTCACACAAACAGTTACCTAAGGGTGGAATTCAACCTGGGTCTCTGTCACTATGAGCCATCATGCCATCACACTGTTTGGTGGGACACTTGGTATAACTCAGAATAACAAATCATTTGGTTTTGCAGTTTCAATAAATTTCATTGATTCAAGCAGTAATGGTTTATTTTGACAGCTAAGTCCACTTGGAATGCTGGCACCAGAATCACTTATCTTCGATGGTAGTTGTGTGGACTGGCTGATTGATAGTTGTAAGACATTATTAAAGGATTATCTGTCATTGATGTGCTTGCTGAATAAATGTTTGTTTGTTTTACACCAGGGTGTTCGCTTGATTATAATTTAACATCTTTTGAATGTGCCTGAAGTTTTCTTTCAGCAAGAAATGAGTTTGAGTATGAGTTCTATTAGACTGAGTATGAGTTTAGGTTTTCTCTGCATATTTGAAAAACATGGCTTCTGAGGTCTACTCATCGTGCATACTGGGTGAGGGTGAGAGATTAAACATGGAAGGAGGGAGCAGGAATGGAGAATCATAGAATCCCCACAGTGCAAATAGAGGCCATTTGGCCCATTGAGTAGGCTCTGACCCTGCGAAAAGCATTCTACACAGACCCTATCCTCGCCTACCCCATCTCTGTGACCCCGCATGGGGTTTTTAAACCATGGCAAGCCCACCTAACCTGCACATCTTTGGGCTGTGGAAACCAGTGGAAAACCATGCAGTCAAGGGAGAATGTGCATACTCCACACAGCCACCCAAAGGTGGAATTGAACCCAGGTTCCTGGTGCAGGCAGGCAGCTGTGCTAACCATTGAGCCACCATGCCGTAGCAAAATTTCATCATCTGCCCTGGCAGGATTTGAACACGTATCACTAGGACATTAGATTGGCCGTCTGGATGATAACCCATTGAACATACCACTTGGCCACCACTTCCCTATTCTGGTTGATATGGTGCTCGTGACAGGCAATTGCATGTTTGAGTAGGAACGCTGTGCGTAAGGGGAATGGGGAAGGACGTGTGGGTTTGTGGTGTGGAGTTTTTAGGTCCAGACATTTATCACTACAACTGGATGATTGTCCCAGGAAATGGAAGAGGGCATTTGAGCCTGCTGACTGAGTCTGGAGATAACAGGCCTAACTCCAGTCTGGCTTCATTTCTCCAGATCACAAACATGGCAGGTAGAGAATTTTCTTGCACAGGTAACGGGTCTGCCAGTTCAGGAGGTTTCCAAACTCAAAACACCCCACGAAAACCCATTCCCCGGCCTTCATATGTAGAATATAAGTCATCCTGTTCTAAAAGGCATTGGCTAGACCCCATCTGACATACGATGGACAGTTCTGGCAATCATACTTAGGAAGGGTACAACAGTCATGGAAGGAGCACAGTGCAACTTTGCCCAAATAGCCATTACAAAATCAAAGACTGTATTCTGTAAAATTTAGAAAATTAAGGGGTGATTTGGTCAAAGTTTGTATAAAGGGGAACAGTACAATGCAGGTTTACAAGAATGATACCTGAGCTTCAGGGGTTAAGTTATGAAGAAAAGTTATGCAAATTAGGCCTGTTTTTTTCTCAAATTTTCAAGATTAAGGGATGATCTGATTGAAGTCTTCAAGATATCAACGGGAAAAGAAGGGTAGATAAACATAAACTATTTCCACTGGTTGTGGATTCAAGAAGTAGGAGCATAGTCTGAGAATTAGGGCCAGACTGTTCAAGAGAGATGTCAGGAAGCACTTCTACACACAAAGGGTGGTAGAGATTTGGAAGTGTCTTCCCCAAATGGCAGTTGATGCAAGATCAATTGTTAATTTTAAATCTACAATAAATACATTTTTATTGAGCAAAGCATTTGGACTAAAGGGAGGTTTGTGGAGTTAGGTCCCAGGTCAGCCATGATCTGATGAATAGTGGAACAGGCTGAAGGAGCTGAATGAGGTTCCCCTTTTTCCTACATCCCTATTAACAGACAGGACACAGGAAAACTATCTCCTCTGGTTGGGAGTCTACGACACAGGTTTAAAAATTAGGAGGGGCCAGGCTTTCAGGAATGAAATTAAGAAACATTTTTACATATGAAGGGTGAGGAGGGGGGAATGTTTTGTATTCTCTTTTGCAAACAGCAAATGATGTTAGATTAATTGTCAATTTTAAAACTGAGATTGTTAGCTTTTCATTGGTTAACGATGTTAAAGTGCTAAAGGAGATAGATGAAGTTAGGCAACAGATTAGCTATGATTTTATTGAATGGTGGTGGGACAGGCTTGATTGGTTAAATGACCTATCTCAATTCCAAATTTCTGATGTAAGTTTGTGTCCACAGAAGAGTTTTGTCTTCAAGAAGCACATGTTGGGAATTCACATAAATGCTTTCCATGATTTTCCATTCATTATGGACCTTGTCAAGGGGAACACCAGTCCAAGATCCTGAAACATCCACCTGACAAGCAAAGTGATGAAACAGGAGAGTGAATGGATGAAATTACCTGTAGTGAAGTGATATCATAGAGACGTTACAGCACAGAAAGAGGCCATTCAGCCCACAGTGTCTGTGCCAGCCAATAAAGAGCAACAAAGAAACTAGTCATTCATGTTATCCACATCCTCCAAAACCTGGCCTAGCAGGTTACAGGGCAGTAGGTGTAGAGTTCAAGGTTTCTGCTTCCACCATCAAAACAGGCAGCAGAGTCCAGACACCGACCACCCTCTGGGTGAAAAAGATTTTCCTCAAGTCCCCTCTAATTCTTGTACCAATCACCTTAAATCAAGGCCCCGGTAATTGACCTTTCAGCTGGGGAAAGATGTCATTCTCGAATCAAGCCCCTCATAGTTTTATACATCTCAGTTAAGTCACCCCTCTGTCTCCTCTATTCTAAGAGACAAAGCACCAGTGTCCAAAATATCCTCACAGTTACAATTTCCAAGCCCTGCAAGAAAGTCTCCTCTGTACCCATTCCAGAGCAGTTATGCCCTCCCCGTAATATGGTGAGCTGACTGCAGACAAAACCCTCACCATCATAGTTGTAAGTGAGAACACATAAACAGCAGTATGGGAATAACTAAAATAGTTTCTATGGGTCAAAATTCTGGAACTCCTTTCCAAATGGCATTGTTTACATGTACCTACACCAAATGGACTGCAGTGGTTCAAGGAGGCAACTGAGCACCACCTTCTCAAGGATATTTAGGGACAGGCAATAAATACCAACCTAGCTAGTGATGCCCACACATCCTGTGAGTGAGTAAAAACAATGACCTTTCTATGGTGACGTCGAGACATCAATCGCCTCAACCTCTCCACCCCTCTCACACACTCCAACCTCTCCCCCGCAGAACGTGCAGCCCTCCGCTCCCTCTGCTCCAATCCCAACTTCACCATACGACCCCACCACCAAAGACATCTTTCCCTCCCCACCTTTATCTGCTTTCCGGAGGGACCACTCTCTCCGTGACTCCATTGTCCGCACCACACTCCCCTCCAACCCCACCACACCCGGCACTTCTCCCTGCAACCACAGGAAGTGCTACACCTGCCCCCATACCTCCTCCCTCATCCCCATCCCAGGCCCCAAGAAGACTTTCCACATCAAGCAGATGTTCACCTGCACATCTGCCAATGTGGTATACTGCATCCGCTGTACCTGTTGTGGCCTCCACTACATTGGGGAAACCAAGCGGAGGCTCGGGGACCGCTTTGCAGAACACCTACGCTCGGTTCGCAATAAACAACTGCACCTCCCAGGCGGGAACTAGTTCAACTCCCCCTCCCATTCCTCAGACGACATGTCCATCCTGGGCCTCCTGCAGTGCCACAACGATGCCACCCGAAGGTTGCAGGAACAGCAACTCATATTCCGCTTGGGAACCCTGCAGCCCAATGGTATCAATGTGGACTTCACAAGCTTCAAAATCTCCCCTCCCCCTACCGCATCCCAAAACCAGCCCAGCTCGTCCCCACCTCCCTAACCTGTTCTTCCTCCCACCTATCCCCCCCACCACCTCAAGCCGCACCCCCATCTCCTACCTATTAACCTCATCCCGCCCCCTTGACCTGTCCGTCCTCCCTGGACTGACCTATCCTCTCCCTACCTCCCCACCTACACTCACCTTTACTGGCTCCATCCCCGCCTCTTCAACCTGTCTGTTTCCTCTCCACCTATCTTCTCCTCTATCCATCTTCTATCCGCCTCCCCCTATTTATTTCAGAACCCCCTTCCCCTCCCCCATTTCTGAAGAAGGGTCTAGGCCCGAAACGTCAGCCTTTCTGCTCCTATGATGCTGCTTGGCCTGCTGTGTTCATCCAGCTTGTTGTCTCGGATTCTCCAGCATCTGCAGTTCCTACTATCTCTGACCTTTCTATGGTGTTTGTAACCAGAGGGAGGATACCAAATAATAAAGACAAGCTCAGATTTTGTAACTGTCACTGTTCTGAAAATTGACTAGTAATTGGGAAAAATATGTACGTAGCTTACCAACTCAGCCAAAATAGGCAGAAAGATTATACTTGTGGCAGTGTTGCTGGCAAATTCAGTGAATGAGCTAATGACCAGGCTGACAGTCAGAACAATTGCACTGGCTGGGATATGTTCCAGAGGACGCAGCTTGTTTCCAATCCACCTCGAAAGCCCTGACTCCTAGTATCAAGGGAAAAAGCAAGTCCAAAAATCGCTTTCAAATGCATGTTATATACAAGCATTCAAATTAATATTTTCATTTAGCACTGAATACTCCCAAAATGCAGAATAATAAATACCGACTGAGAAGGAGGTACAGACACGATGGACCAAATATTTTAATGGCAAAAAATATGATGACTTTAGTTTTCTGAAACCAACAAGTTTGTTCTTCACCATTTGTAAATTACTTTTCACAACCTCATGTCATCCAAAACTGTTTCAATAAATCCAGTGAAGTGCTCAGTCTAATTACTGCTAAAATGTAGAAAATACAGCCACCAAAGTGCATTTAACAGTGTCTTAGAAAGTGCAATGCAATAATCTGATCTTTTTGGCAGTGGCTGAGGATAACTATAAACTATAATATCTGGGAGAATTCCGCTCCACGCCTGGGTCTTCCTTAAATTAACATCATCAGATCTTTTATATCCACCAGAGGGAGCAGGTTTACCATCTCATCTGAAAGGTGGCATTTCATAACTGTGCAGCATGAGATCAAATTGAAATATAGGTTATATAATTTTTTTAAAAATTTAACTTTTTTTTCAAATCAACCTGTTCAGAAATGTTATTACGCACCTCTGCAGTAGGTGGGACTTGACCCTGGACTCTTAGGGACACTACCACTGCACCACGAGAGGGTCACCATGACACGCTTAAGTTTGTGCAGAGGGACGCTTTGATCCAACCATTGAGTCACAATTGACACTGAAAGAACAAAGAGCTCTGTACGATTCTATGCTGAATTAAGGTCGGGGAAGCAATCCCAGGGCAAGAGGAGTTATGTGGGGAAGAGGTTGGGCTCAAAGGGATCACCAATGGATGAGCAGCTCTTTGTGCATTAAAGCTGTTCCTGATCCAGGAAAAATCTTTCTAAAGTCATTCATTTTTATTTGCGGTGTGCACCTGTTCTGAAGAAGAGTCACATGGGACTCAAAATGTTCACTGTTTCTCTCTCCACAAATACCGTCAGACCTGCTGACTTTCTCCAGCACTTGCTGTTTTTAATAATAAATCTAATACATTTCTTTTCACCTGCACTCTTACTTTTAGAAGGATTCTCGGCTCTATTTATAGTAGTAAATTATACAAAAACAAGTATCTGGGTCAGCTGCTTTTGGCCCCTCATTAAAGATACATTGTAAAGTACAACGGAGAAGAGGATGTAGATACAACAGAAGACTTGATACACCGGGTCTGTGTTCTCTATGACAGAGAGGTTGAGTGGGAGAAACCTGATAATACTATTCAGAATCCTTAAGAAAGGGTTTGACGGTGTACCAGGAACAGTTACTTCCTGGTCAGTCAGTGATATTGGTAACAAGGGTATAATGTATTGAGCACATTGCCCACATAAAAAGTTATTAGAATTGATTGACACAGCCTGCTTTGGTCGAAGAAACATCTATGCAGGGTATTTCTTAAATGGTGGAAGACTGGGAAATGTTGATGTACAAATAGACTAGGTGTCCTTGATGAAAAACCATTGAAAGCTAACATACAAGTGCAACACGCTATTAGGAAGGCTAATGAAATGTTAGCCTTTATTGCAAGAGCATTTAAGTATATGAGTAGTGACGTCTTGCCTCAATTATATGGGAGCTTGGTTGGACCACACCTGGAATACTGTGCGGAGTATTGGTCTCCATACTTCAGGGGAAATATTATTGCTATAAAAGTAAAGCAAAGAAGGTTTACCAGACTTTTTCTAGGGATGGCAGGATTGGAGACAGTAAGGACTGCAGATACTGGAAGGTAAAGTCAATAAGTGTGGAGCTGGAAAAGCACAGCCGGTCAGACAGCATGCAAGGAGCAGGATTGTCCGATGGTTAGAGATTGAGCAAACCAGGCCTATATTCTCTAGAGTTTTGAAGAATGAAAGGTGATCTAATTGAAACTTACAAAATACTTGACTGATAAACAGGGTAGATGCCAGGGTCTAGGCCCGCAACGTCAGCCTTCCTGCTCCTCTGATGCTGCTTGGCCTGCTGTGTTCATCCAGCTCTACACCTTGTTATCTTAGATGCCAGTAAGGTGCTTTTCCCTAGTTGGTGATTTAGAACCAGGGGGCATGATTTAAAAATAAGAGGAATTCCATGTAGGTGAGGAAATTCCAAGGTGAGGAAATTTCTGATTACGAGTGGAAGGATTGTGGGAATGGGATCGGTAAAAGGTACGAATCATACCGAATAGCAGGGAAGCTCGAAGGGCTGAATGGCCTACACCTGTTCCTATATCCTTATCGTTACAGTCAAGTGAATCACAATATATAAAAGGTGGTCGAACAAGTTAAGAAAATGATAAATATGCGTGAGGGGAAAATGGAGCTATTTACAAGGACTTGAGTGTAAGGCTAGCAATGAGTAGCTGAAGCAACCTTCTTGTGTTAAATGTAAATGAGCTAACAGAAATTACCTCACAAGCTTTTGCAATGGCGAATCCTCCGCCTAGCAGTATTATGACATTCCAGGCCACCTTGTGCTGGACATTTTTCCAAGTCAACAGTGGTTTGTGTGGAATAACTGGCTCTGGTAATCAGAAGGAGAGGATGAAAATTTCCAAAATAGAGAGCTGGTTTTTTTACAGTTATTTATGACGATTTTCACTAAAAAGAAAAAAAAACTATCACTGATATATAGTACTTTTCAGAACCACACGACGTCCTTTACAAACAATGAAGTAAGTTTGAAGAGAAGTCACTGTGGCAATGTAGGAAACACAGGAGCCTATTTGCACACAACATGTTCCTACAAGCAGCAATGTGATATGGACTGAAGGATAAATATTAGCCAGGTCACCTGCTATTCTTCAACATACTGGACATGGGATTACACATATCCAGCCAGGAGAGCAGGTAAGCTTTTGGTTTAACACCTCATCTGGAAGACGGCAACTAAACTCATGATCCTTATCAACTATAGGTGTTAGCAAAGCAGGTACATGAGAACATCACAAACATACATGTTTGCCTCCAAGTTATATGACATTTTGATTTGTATGTATGTGTAATTGCTGCTGGCTCAGCATCCTAGAATTCCCTGTTTAACAGCATGGGGGAAGTAGTTTTAACACAGGAACAATAGCTGTTCAAGAAGGTGACTCATCATCATATTCTCAAGGACAATTAGGGACAGATGAAAGTTTAATGATCAACAATAGAAGCAGCAATTTGCATGGATATAGCATTGTTAACATGCAAAAGCACTTCATCTGTTTTACTCTAGAAAACTAGCTGATGAAGGATTAAGCTGGATATGATCATTCCACATGCTTTTTTTTAATGAGTTACACATTTCAAACATACACTTCCTAACACAGCAACCATCGCTTTAATAAAAGCAAAATATCATGGATGCTGGAGATCTGGAATAAAGTGTTGAGTTCAATATGACACTTCTTCAGAACTGGGAAGAAGAGTCATTGCACTCAAATTGCTTATTATGTTTCTTTCTCCAAAGATAGTGCCAGACTTCAGCAGGTTCTGTTTTTAACCCAGTTGTAGTCTGTGTCTATATAAAGTCGGCTCAAATGAATACTCAGTTAATGCCCACCACCAATATAATTAAACACAATTAACATACAGGAACATGGGCTTTAGGTCAGATCTTTATGGCAGCGAGGGAAGTTGAAGGTCTGCGAGAAGGAATTCTAGAGTATCAGGTTTAGACATCTAAAAGTCCCATTTGAGGGTGAATGGGAGGGGTACATAATAGAATGGGTAGCTTTGACATGGATAACAATATAACCCAAGGGCTGACCCTACCTTGTTCCCTTTTCTATTCTTGCCTTTTTTTTCTCTGTTGGTTTAGAATACAGTGAGCTTTTGAGTTCTCTGCACAAAGACAATGTGTGACTATAGCATCTCCAGCCTGGATAGGACAAGGAGGCAGGTCCCAAATCCACCCTGGCCAGCACTGGGACTGAACTGTGACTGTCCATCACATGCCTGATCAAAATTCTCTTTCACTCTCACTGTCTGCCATTTGCATTTGCTGGCAGTGGGTTAACCGGTTTATAATCAATTTGTTTGACTCATGTTCCGAATGCGGTCCTGGAGTAGGCCTTGAATGTGGAGCTTCTGGTTCAGAGGCACGGACATTACTCAACAGGTCACTTAATCTTCTTCTAGATGGTTTATAATTTTATCATTTACTCTCAGAATTTGCCAATATTTGAAAAAAAAGAAATTGATAGAAAAGTGAGACAAACGTTGTATCCTTTTCCTTCTGTTAGTTTGCCTTTTCTTTCAACATGTGAGCTTTTCAGTTCGAGGTAAATTCCTATACGCGAACATGATATTATTCATTAAACAATCAGGAACAGAAGCCCGGCTGCCACTTTTTCTGATCCATTCAGAAGGAATCAGAAGAATCTCTCCATGAGGAAAGTACAACTGATACGCGCCACATATCATCAATAAGGGGATGAACAAACCTTCAGGATTTGTTTTCCACTTTAACGAGGGTTTCTGTGAGGGAAAGATGAACATCAGAAAAACGACCGTCATTGCAACCACTGCATCTGTGACATACCTAAGGAGAAGAACACACCATAAAAATAAAGAAAACTTGCTTTATAATTCCCTGAGCCTTTGATCTTTCCGAAAATCATTTACTAGCTTTTAATACACTTTCCAGGACTTCTTTTTTTTATTCGTTCATGGGATGTGTTCATTGTTGGCTGGACCAGTATTTATTGTGAACCCCATATTACCCTTGAATTAAGTGACTTGCCAAGTGATTTCAGGGGGCAGTTAAGAGCAACCACATTGCTGTGGACCCAGAGTCACATGTAGGCCCAGACCAGATAAGGAAGGCAGTTACTTTACCTAAAGGACATTAGTGAACCAGATGGGTTTTTCCTATAAAATTGACAATGGACGATGGATTTGTGGTCATCATTAGACTCTAATTCCGTATAATCTCACATCTGTATGCCTGCACATCCCCAATAATTTTTCAGCCCCTTGGTAATGAAGAATCTATCTACTTCTATCTTAAAAGTATTTCCAAATTCTGCACCCACTGCCTTTTGTGGAAGGGAGTTCTAAAGACACTCAAACCTCAGAGAACAAAGTGTTTCCTCATGGAGTCATAGAGTCATAGAGCATTGAAACAGACCCTTCGGTCCAACCAGTCCATGCCAAACATAATCCCAAACTAACCCAGTACCACCTGCCTGCTGCAGGCCCATATCCCTCCAAACATTTCATATCTCGTACCCACATCCACTACTTCCTCAGGAAGTTCATTCTACATGTGAACCACCCTCTGTGTAAAGAATTTGCCCCTCATTTCTTTGTTAAATCTCTCTCCTCTTACCTTAAAAATGTGCCCCTTGTCTTGAAATCCCCCATTCTCAGGAAAAGACAACTACCATGAACTCTATCTATATCCCTCACTATTTTATAAACTTCCACAAGGTCATCTCTCAACCTCCTGTGCTCGATGAAAAAGTCCCAGCCTATCCAGACTTTCTTTATAACTCAAATCCTTCCAACCAGGCAACATCATGGTCAGTCTCCTCTGAACCTTCTCCAACTTAATAATATCCTTCCTATAACAGGAGTACTAGAACTGGACACAATATTCCAGAACAGCACTCACCATGTCCTGTACAACCTCAACATGACTTCCCAACCACTATACTCAAAGGACTGAGCAATGGAGGCAAGCATGCCAAATGCCTTTTTAACTATCCTGTCTATATGTGAGGCAAACTTCAAAGAATTATGTACCTGAACCCCTAGGTCTCTCTGTTCTGCAACACTAACCTAGACCCTATCATTAATTGTACTAATCTTTCTCTTAAATGGGTTCTCCCTTATTTTGAAACAATGACCCGAATTCTAGATTCTATCACAAAATGAAACATGCTTTCATTATACATGTGGTCAAGACTCCTCAGGATTTTATTCATTTCAATAATGTCACCTCTGATTCTTCTAAACTCCAGAGAATACAGACCTAGCCTGTCCAGCCGTTCCTCATAAGGCAATCCACTTATTCCAGGCTTTAGTCCAGTTAAGCTTTTCTGAATTGCTTTAAATGCAATAATATCCTTCCATAAGTAAAACGATTATTAACTGTACACAATACCCCAGAAACAATGGACTGGAAAAACTGGCCTGTAGTCATCACTGGGCAGGAGAGTTAGTGAGTGGGGAACCTCAGCCTTCCCACTTCCATCCACACTAGGTATGTGATAAGGATACCCATGAGTGGTCTAGCTGCCTGCCACCAATTAAAGCCCCTCAATGGACAGCGAAGGCACATTAAAAGATATCATCTTGCTGCCAATGGCAGGCTCCTGGGGAGGAACCCTCAATCAAAAGATGACGAGGTGGTTGGACTGTTGTGCCATGCCAACACCTTTCCCCGTGACCTCCTCCATCCTTTAATCCACTCCCTCACAACTCCACTGCCATCACTCACCAGTGGTTTGGGATCCAGCAACAATCCTAGACCTTGGTTCAGTGGCATATTGGGAGTAGCTACTGTCTCTTTCCTGGTTTCTGATTGGACTGACCAATCTGAGCAGATGGACTTCCAACCCCAGGGTCCTAGATTGCTGGGAAGGCCCGCTGTTGCTCCTTTAGGTGCTTGAGCAACACTTCATTTGGTGGAGTAACCCTGTCCCCTCCATTAAATACCAGCCACAATGACCTATCTAACCCATTATTATTCTTATCCCATTATCTTACCCCACGACCTAGCTTACACCATTATTCCTTGAATGACTTTCATCTCTATCTTAAAAATAATTATGTTTGTTTGATCACCGAATTCCTACAGCACAGAAAGAGGCTATTTGGCCCATTGAGTCTGCACTGACCCTCTGACCATTCCACCCTATCCCTGTAACCCCACATTTCCCATGGCAAACCAACCTAGCCTGCACATCCTTGGGCACTACAGGGCAATTTAGCATGGCCAGGCCACCCAAGCTGCACATCTTTGAACTGAAGGAGGGAACTGGAGCACCCAGAGGAAACCTACGCAGACACAGGGAGGTTGTGCAAATTCCACACAGAAGGTGGAATCGAACCTGGGTCCCTGGTGCTGTGTACTGTGCTGCCCCCAAAGGCCTGGTGAAATTCTATGTGTATGACATCTACGGCACTGAAATCATCAAACATCTGTTGCTACATCAAGGAGCTGAGGTTGGTCAGATATAAAACACCTTCACAGACTGCTTGCCAGCTTTTATTGGTCAACCAATACCTCCCCAGCGAGTGATAATTCATTTTTCTAAACTTGGTCTCCTGTACTTACATTATCACGGACCATGAGGTGTTTTACAACATACAGGACAAAACATTTTCTCATCAAACAATAAAGTCAAAGGAGAGATAGGAAGAACTGCAGATGCTGGACTCAGAGATGACACAGTGAGGAGCTGGATGAACACAGCAGGCCAGGTGGCATCAGAGGAGCAGGAAAGCTGA
>NC_063350.1:11514952-11551464 GCF_021869965.1 Rhincodon typus
GAAACGTCAGCCTTCCTGCTCGTCTGATGCTGCTTGGCCTGCTGTGTTCATCCAGCTCTACACCTTGTTATCTTAAATGATAATAATATAGTTTATACAATTTTTATCTCACTAATTCATCTATTTCAGTATGGGTTGTTGACAAGGATATTGGGAGCACTCCCCTATTCTTGTTGGAGCAGTGGCTGTGAGATCTTCTACCACCAGCTTCATTAGCATGTGGGACACCAATTTAACAAATTAACTGGAAGCTGGTATTTCCAACTATTATATCCCTTTAGGAAAAAAGCCTACAGCTTGATTTGCTTTTTTATAATCTTGCTAATTTGGGGTTCGACTTTAGTGATTGATGCATTGGGGCTTGGAAATCCTTTTGTTTTCTCCTGAGCTACTTCTCATTTGGATCCTTCTCAAACAGCACCAGGGGTGTACCCACCTTCCACAGACTGCAGCAGTTCAAGAAGGCAACTCACTACCACCTTCTCAAGGGAACAGGCAATAAATATTGGCCCAGCTAGCGATGTCCACATCCCATGAATGAGCTTAAAAAAACCATGAAATGCCAGCCCTTTGTTTAAACTACACCCCATTTGTTAACTTGAATTTCCATTATAAAGTCATAGACTTATTGAGATCTTCAGCACAATCAAAGGTTCTTCAGTCAATTGCAACCACATTGGTCCAAAACAGTCACCTAACTGTTCTAATCCCATTTCCTGACACTTGGCCCATTTCTTTGTATGCCTTGGCATTGTGCATGGACATCTAAATAATTCTTCAATGTTATGAGGGTTTCTGCCTCTACCATCCTTACAGGCAGTGAGTCCCAGATCCCAACACCCTCTGGGTGAAAGCGTTTTTCCTCATATCTCCTCTAAACCTTCTGTTCCTTACCTTAAATCCTCACTCCTGGTCACTGATCCCTCTATCAATGGAAAAAGTTCCTTCCTGTCTACCCTGTCTATACCCCTCATCATTTTATACATCTCAAACATGTCCCCTCTCCCATATCCTCTGTTCCAAGGAAAACAATCCCAATCTTTATAACTGAAACTCTCCAGTTCAGACAACTACTGCTCCAACAAGAACAGGGGAGTGCTCCTGATGTCCTTGTCAATAAACCATACTGAAACAGATGAATTAGTGGGATAAAAATTGTATGAACTATATTATTATCATTTAATCTGGATCTTAAAACAGGCTGTTGGATTTTGGTTAGTTGCTAAATCTCCTCTGCACCCTGTCCAGTGTGATCACATCCCTCCTATAATGAGGACCCAGAAATGCACGCAATATATAACTGTTTATGAGGCTTTCAGTGCACAGGTTGGCAACCATGTTTCCTGAATTATAAGTGACCACATTTCAAAAGTATTTAATTGACTTGTTAATAAGGCATGAAGCACTATGAATACTGCAAGGAACAGTACTTCATCTTAAGTTCAGGCACTTTCCAGACTGAACCATCGTAATCATTGTCCCCACTTTTTCAGAGAGTACTTGTTGTTGGTTATTTTTAGAGCTTATTGAATCACTCCAGTTTCCTGCTCTATCGTAGATCTTCCGTATTGTACTTTACCCACATTCTCTGTCTCTGAGTTATCTGAAAGTCTGTGACATTTGTATTATTAAACAAACGGTTATAAAGGTTGATGAGCTAAAATGCTTGGCTGAATTTTCCCAGCGCCTGAACGATGCGGCCAAAAGCAAGTCGTTTGGGAAGGATTGCCAAGATGAAGAAATGCTATTTTCAGCATTGGGAAAAGAAGCCCAATTTTCCACCAACGTTTTAATAGCTAAATAAGAATCTCCCTAGTGAGGGGTGAGGGGCCTATTTGTTCACATTAACGTCTCATTAATACCTCACCGCTAATTTCGCTGGCAGTGGAGAAAAACTGACAATGTGGTGGCAATTCTTGACATGAAAGTCCGAGATGGTAATGTGGCACCTTGACACTTACTTCTCGGGCCTCCATCTTGACCAGTGACTGCCTGGGCCCTCTGTCATTGAATCATAGAATTCCTACAGTGTCCAATCAGCCCATCGAGTCTGCACCAACCCTCCCCAAGAGCATTCCACCCAAACCCAGAGCTCCCCCTGTAACCCCACATTTCCCATTGCTAACCTACCTAGCATGCACATTCCTGGATACTATGGAGCAATTTAGCACGGCCAAGCCACCTAACCTGGACATCTTCAGACTTTGAGAGGAAACCCACGCAGACGTGGGAAGAATGTGCAAACTCTACACAGTCACCTGAAGCTGGAATCAAACCCTGGTCCCTGGCACTGTAAGGCAGCAGTGCTAACCACTGAGCTACAGTGCCCCAGAGAGGTTGGCATCAGCAAAGCACCAGTCTTGCCTTTTCATCATAGCACATTCAGCAATCACATAATATAGTTAAACAATTCAGTACTGCACTGTGGAGCTCACTGACACCTATTATTGCAATGCTGCTGTGAGACTGCTTTACTGGAGGGACAGGCACTCACCCCATGCATTGGAACAGGGGTAGATCTCAGGCCTCTTAGCTGGCTTTCTTAGTGCTCACTCACTCTGCACCCACTTGGATACTCACAGCATTCTCTGCCTTGCCTTTTAGTGCAAACACATAGCCTATCAGCCAGGCAGCTTATCGTGTTTGGCAGCAATGAACAGTCAAAGGGGACTTACAGTCAGTCAGGAGGCTGTCTGTTGTCAGTCAGGGAAGGTGAGGTGTCACAACTGAGTGAGCAGGAAGCACGTAGGGCAGGAAGGGTCAGTAGTTTGGGAGGATGCGGTGAATGAGAGTTATTGAGGGAAGATGGTGTGTGCAATTTTGAGAGCAGTAGACCATGAGTATTGAGGTGGATGCAATGGCAGAGTTAAGAGTGAATGTCAGGTAGCAGAGAGAATGGTGGCAAAGTGTAGAAGGTCATCAAAGTTATTGTGGCATGGCCGTGCGCTCGTCTGCGCGGTGGGCACATGCTGACCCAGGCAGCAACTTCAGACCTGGGCGGCAGCATTTGGCAAAGTGTGCAGCTGGAGTTTCAATATGGCCTCAGCAGGGTGAATGCAGGAAGGTGCCAACACCAGCAAGCACTTTGCTACTTCGCTGAGCATGGAGGTACTGGGGAGGTGTGGAGCATATATAATTGGGTGAACTGTGGAGAATTGCGTGAGAATACTTGCTAGAGTTCACAGAGAGAAGCACTCTGTGAAACTCTGTTGAATTGACAGCCCATTTTTGGGAAAATTCAGCCTGTTAATTCTGTTTCTGCCTGCACAGATACAGCCCGAGAATTTCCAGATTTTTTTTCGCTTTTATTTCCAATCACAGGCCCAATCTACTCAACCTCTCGATGTAAGGGAGTGTCTCCATACCTGGTATCAGCTTTGTTGACATTCTTTGGAATGCCTCAATGCCAGTATATCTTTCCGTCGATAAGGGGCCAAAACTATCTCAGTATTCTACTTGCGGTCTGATTAGTACCTTATACAGTTTTAGCGGAATCTCCCTACAATCAGTTCTGATATAACGTGATAGTTCCGTTCTCGTGCAATCTTGTGTTATAAGAAAATTGCATAATAGCTGTGCCATTTAAACTAATGGGGCCAGAGTCGCGTTATAGCCAATACAGGTAAAGAAAGTTTGCGATCTACAAATAGCTTTAAGGTTTAAATTCTTCAATCACATTAAAGCCAATTAGCTTTGAAGAAACATGCATTATAGCAGAACCGACTATACTTTTATACTCTAATCCCTCTGAAATAAAGGCCAATATTCCATTTGCATTCCCTGTTTACTTGCTGAGCTTGGAAGTTAGATTTTTATGACTCAAGAGTTCCCAAGTCCTTTTGTTCTGTAGCTTTTGGTAGTCTTTTTCCGTTTAAATAATGTTCAGCTCCTCTATTCATCCTGCCAAACCTCACATTTCCCCACATTATATTCCATCTGCCAAGTTTTTGCTCACTTGTATGTACGTATGTCTGCAGATTCTATTGCCTACGTTTTCCCTGTAGCCTATATATTCTCTCTTTCTTAGATAATAATCCAGTTCTCTCTGGAATGTCTTGATCGGACCTGCCTCTGTTTACAGCATCCTGTAGGTTATTGTGAGAGGTTTTGAGTTCCAAGTAGGGAAATAACCATCTTATTCACAAAGTCAGCAACTAGGAATGAAATTAAGGAGCACATTACTGCAGATGCTGGAATTTGCACTGAAAACAAAAAAAAAATGCTGCAGCTCTGATGAAGAGTCACCTAGACTTGAAACGTTAGCTTGCTCTCTCTCCATGGATGCTGCCTCACCTGCTGTGATCTCCAGCAATTTTTGTTTTCATGACTGAAATTAACCCCAGGCTAGCAGACTGACTGCCAGGAGTTAGCCTCGTTGTCAAAATATTGCGTGCAGGCTTTATATTATTGAGTAATGCAGCTCTTTTTGTCTTTTTACCATAAAGAACAGGAATTAACATTCCAGTTTAAGATCAGATTTTACTTAAGACTTACTCTGTGGCACTGCCTCCGATTCATCGTACAGCCTCTTAAGGACGGCGGTGGCTATAGGCATCATCATAGCAGTGGTGGCTGTGTTACTCAGCCACATGGAGAGAAGGGCAGTGGTCAGCATGATACCCAGGATGAGCCTAAAGAACACAACCAATACAGTGTTACAATCGTTGTACGATATAGGATGGGAGATAACTATTTGTCTGTCGGTGTGTGCTGACACTTTCTATCCAATCAGTGCCATCTCACTGTCGTTTACCTACAGATTTGCAAATATTTTCCCCTTTTAATATTAATCCAACTTCCTTTTCAAAGTAATCGTTGAATCGCTTTCTCCTGTGACCTTTTGTGCAGTTACTCACTGTATAACTTCCTCATTTTGTCTCTTGCTGTTTAGACCATTCACTTGAATCTCTGCCTTCTGCTTACTGACCCTTTTGGAAAGACTTTCTCCTTATTTACTGTAGCAAAATATTTCATAGTTTCTCACACTCTGCTCCCCCCCAAACCCCACCCCTCCACTTAGTTCACAGGATCTCTACAGTGTTGAAACAGGCCTTTCAGCGCAACAAGTCCCCACCAACCCTCAGAGCATCCACCCAGACCCATCGCCCTGTAGCCCACATCCCAGAACACTACGGGCAATTTAGCATGGCCAATGCAACATCTTTGGACTGTGGGAGGAAACCGGAGCACCCGGAGGAAATCACGCAGACACAGGGAGAATGTGCAAATTCCACACAGACAGTTGCCCGAGGCTGGAATGGAACTGGGGCCCCTGGTGCTGTGAGGCAGCAGTGCCATCCACTGAGCCACCTTGCCGCCCTTATTTTTCTCTGATATAAGAAAAAAAAATTCACTTCTCTGGTCTCTCCATGAACCTCTTAGGCACATTTTTAAAGTACCTCCTCAAAGCTCCTTGGACAGTGCCATCCAAATCTGTGACCTCTACTATCTAAAAGGACACAGACAGCTAAAGCATGGGAACACCACCTCATACAAGATGAGTGAGTGGGTAAATGCATGGGAGATGAAGTAAAATGTGGATAACTGTGAGGCTTCCACTTTGAGGCAAAAACAGGAAGGCAGCTTATTCTCTGAATGGTGATAGACTGGGAAAGGGGGAGACACAATGAAACCTGAGTCTCCTTGTTTGCCGTTTGCTGAAAGTACGCGACTAGATGCAGCAGGTGGTGAAGAAGGCAAATGGTAAAGTGAGAGGATTGGAGTACAGGACGAAGGACGTCACGCTGCAATTCTACATGACTTTGGTGAAATCCCATCTGGAGTATATTGTGCAGTTCTGGTCTCCTTATCTCAGGAAGAATATTCTGGCTGTGGAGGGAGTGCAACAAAAGTTTACCAGGCTGATTCCTGGGATGGCAGGACTGACATATGAAGACAGGCTGGATTAGTCAGGATTATATTCACTGGAATTTAGGAGAATGAAGGGGGATCTCATAGAAACCTAGAAAATTCTAACAGGACTAGACAGGGTAAACGTGAAAAGATGTCCCTGATGACTGAGGCATCTAGAACCAGGGGTAACAGTCTAAAGATACAGGGTATGCCATTTAAGACTGAGAGGAGAAGAAATTTCTTCAGCCAGAGACTGGTGAGCCTGTGGAATTTGCTATCACATCAAGCAATTGAGGCCAAAACATTGAATGTTTTGAAGATGGAGTTAGATGTAGTTCTTAGGGCTAAGGGGATCAAAGGGAATAGGGAGAAAGTAGGCACAAGATACTGAGCTGGAACGTCAGCCATGATCATATTGAATGGTGGAGCAGGCTCAAAGGGCTGAATAGCCCACTCTTATTCTTATTTTCTATGTTTCTATATGTGGGGCAGTGGAAGGTATGTATGGGATGTTTCTCCCCCCAGGTTGGTGAAAGTTGGGATAAAGGAAGGTGGAGTGGGGTTGCATCTTTTGCACGGGTACCCTCTGCACACTAGAGACAAGACTGTCTGCCTTTCAGCCAAGCCTCCAAAACCTGCTCCCTGACCGTCCCAACCGCCCCCACCCTCAGGTATCTGATCACTGCTTGCCCAGTGAGCCAGGACTCCTGGCTCCCAGCACAGCCTACAACAGAATTAAGCCCATAAGATTTAGGAGGACAGTCTATCGAGTCTATTCCACCATTTAATGAGATCATGATGATCTGATAATCTTCAATTTCACTTTTCTCTCTTTCTTCCTCCAGTAACCCTCGATTTTCTTCATGATTAAAACTCTGTCTATCTCAGCCTTGAACTGCTGGCACTGCAAGAGCTGCTGATCACTTGAGGGCAAATGTATCTTTGAATGAGGGGCAGAGGTCCCACTCTCTGTTTGTTGAGGTGTCACTCCCAACATAATATCTCTGCAGAGCAGGCTTTTTGAACAAACGTGATCAATTTATCTCCTGAGGCAGGGGGCCATGAGGGAGGAGGGGTGAGCAAAATCTCTTTAAAATTCAGCTCAATGAACTGAACAATCTCCATAGTTGTGATGTTCTAATCTTTGATTACTTGCTTCTCTGGCTTACATTTCTGAATTGAAATTTGTGAACGTTCTGCAGGCATCAAAAACCTATGAAGCCCTGAGTGGGCCAGCGACCACAGACCATGTTTCTGAATGAACTGCACTTCATTCTTTCCATCTTACACCCTGCTACGAGTTCTGTACTATCGGTTCTTGCTGTAGAACTCATCTGCCTTTCTGATCGAAAACATGAATGAAACTTTCCCCGAACATTTCACTCAGCATCACTCCCTACTCTCCTCAATATCCAGCTTTAAACTCTCAGATTGCTTTGGCTCAAGATACATTGGGTACCAAGGCATTCATGAATTTGATTGAATGACCAAAACTTAGTAGTGTAATGTAACTCATAAACAATTACCCCTTGCAGAACAACAAGGGGCTATTTCAAGTGCTGGATGAAAGTTGTTTCTCATGAACTAGAATCCCTACAGTGTGGAAGCAGGCCATTCGGCCCATTGAGTCAACACTGACCCTACCAAGAGCATCCCAACCCAGACCCAACCTCCTACAATATCCCTGTAGCGCTGCATTTCCCACGGCTAATCCACCTAGCCTGCATATCTTTTGACTGTGGGAAGAAACTGGAGTACTTGGAGGAAACCCACGCAGAATATGCAAACTCCACACAGACAGTTGCCTGAGGCTGGAATCAAACCCGGGTCCTCGACGCTCCGAGGCAGCGGTGCTAACCACTGAGCCAATGTGATGCCCCACAATTTCCACTAAAGTTGCAAAATTGCTGCATCATTGCTGTGCTTACATTAAAGGGTTAACCCCCAGACACCCGAGGATTGCGAGCGCTACTCTGCGGTGCAAGTTACAGTCTTCAATCGCCACGGCCAGGATCAAACCACCAAAGAAGAGAACATTTGTGTCAAGGAAGTACATAGGGCAGGTCTTTGATGAAGGTAGGACTCCGAACAGCGGGAAGAGGCTGATAGGGAGCAGTGAGGTTACTGCGAGCGGCAATGCTTCAGTACACCAGAACGTAGCTATAATCAGGATTAAATAGAGACATTTCCCTTCCTGGCGGAGAAAAAAAAAACTAATTAAAACCACACAATATGAAATGAAGTCCATTATAGCGATTGTAAAGATTAATTCTAGTATTGATTTTATTGAAATAAATAAGATCCTGAAGGGACTTGTCAGTCTGGGTGCTAAGGGAATTTTGAAAACACTAGAACTAGGGAACACTGTTCAAAAATAAGGAATTTTCCATTTAAGATGATGATGAGGTGATTTTTTTTTCTCTCAAGAGTCATTATTCCCTGAAATTCTCTTAACCAGAGAGTGATGGAGGCAGGGTTATTGAACATTCTTACACAGAGGTAGGTGACGGACAAGGTGTCAAAGAATTTGTTTAAATTCATTCATGGGGTATGGGCTTCGCTGGTTGGGCCCTCAAGTAATACCCATCCCTAGCTGCTCTTGAGAAGGTGGTGTTGAGCTGCATTCATAAACCGTTGCAGACAATGTGCTGTAGGTAGGTTCACAATGCCGTTCGGGAGGGAATGTCAGAATTTTGAAACAACAAAACTGAAGGAACGGGGATATATTTTCAAGTCAGGATGGTGAATGGCTTGGAGGCGAAATTGTAGGTGGTGGTGTTTCCATGTATCCATTGCCTTTGTCCTTCTTTATAATAGTGGTCATGGAATTAGAATATGCTTCCTAAGGAGACTTAGATAAAGTTTTAAGTGTGATATGAGGATAGGTGTTACTATATTATCAGCTTGTGTATCATTGTTAAAGAAACACTACAACTGACAGCATGCAACTACATGGTCCAGGAGGTATAGCACTGAAGATTAAAGATATGCTACACATAACCTTCCAACAAAAGGAATATTAACCAGTAGAAAACGCAATCCATAATTGAGGATTCTCACTCTTGAGTATGAATGCATGTCTTGATCTCAATCTGATTAAATAGTAACAGGATTCAAATTGGTTAAAGTCAAGGCTGTATGACTCTATGACGCTAAGAAACAATGGCTCCAGGGACATTGAGTAATGGAACAAGGTTAGTGAATGGTTGGTTAAGGAACAGCCAGTTGTAGAGTAGATGGTAAAAGGACACTGGTAGAAGATTTCATAGGCCTTGCTGTACTCATGGCAAAACTGCAACAGAAGACAGAATCCATTGGGTTTAGTTATGTTTCCATAAGAAATGTTTTCATACTGTCAGCAGGATAGAAACTAGTGACTATGCTGGATTAGCAGAAATATTTTCCCCTGCAATCAACACTGAAAAGAATTCAATATGTGAGAGTCAGCAAACTTTATGACAAAATGCAAACATCCAAACAGCCAGTGAAGCAGGAAACTTGAGCTTATTGATACATTTTTAACTGGTGTAACTCAGCATCAGATGCTGAAATGAATTAGCAGACACCCTTTCAAGCACAGAATTTAGTTTCCTTATGCTCCCAGGAGGAATGCTCAGTGATAGTGATCATGCCTAGCACAAAGCAGTTCTAAAGTAGTAGAGGAAGTGGGCATCTTGATGAATCAGAGACATTTTCCAAATGAATCAGTTGCTCTGTACATCTTATAAACTAGTGGAAGTTTCTAGAGGAAGACAAGTGAACTCCAAGGGCCTGCATGGCCAATGTAGGTCCATATCAACATCAGAATTGGGAAGTAAAGACCATTGAATTGACTTTCCGGTTTTCTTTATCTCCACCGCTACCTTTTCAAGGGCAATTCAGGATGAGCAATATTTGCTGCCCTAGCTAGTGATGTCCACATTCCATGGAAAATAAAAAGATTAGGATAAAACACAAGGGACTGATAAACATTGCAGTGGGCAACGTATGATTTTCTGAATGATAGAATTTGTAAGACAGATACCCAACTCTAGTGAGGACTCAGGAAATCTATATTATCATTGCTAGTGCAAGCAATATAGGAACACAAAAACAAAGTTGCTGGAAAAGCTCAGCAGGTCTGGCAGCATCTGTGGAGGAGAAAACAGAGTTAATGTTTCGGGTCCGGTGACCCTTCCTCAGAACTGATGGTGGCTGGGAAAACGTCAGTTTATATGCAGAAAATAGGGAGGTGGGTGGGGTAGGGAGTAAAAGATAAGATAGAGCCCAAAGAGAGAGGAAGACAGTTGGACAGACAAAGGAGTTGCTAACGATCAGGCTGGGAGGGTGAATAGTTGTTAATGGGGACTGTTAGTGACTAACAACAGGGGGTGTGTAGTGGCAGGCTATGTGGTAACAAGGCCTGGTGTGTGGGTTGGGGGGCTGGGACATGGGAGAGTTTAGGCCCTAAAATTATTGAACTCAATATTGAGTCTGGAGGCCTGTGGGGTCCCCAAGCGGAAAATGAGGTGTTGTTCCTCCAGCTTGCGTTGGGCTTCACTGGAACACTGTAGCAAGCCGGAGACAGAGATGTTGGCCAGACAGCTGGACCTGTGTCAAGGCATTTCTGAACAGGTTGTTCAGGAAATGGTTACAATCTCCTGGTTCCAAAATCAAGCTTCTTCGCATCTTCTTTACCATTTTAACCGCCCTGTCCTCTTTGGAAGGGGTTGATCTTAATACTGTGGCGTGGTTTCCTGATTGAGTTGCCTCTCTGGTAACCTGGCCCGTTGACCATTATTTGAGTATGAGACACCAATGTGAACAGATGCTGTCCGGCCATAGAATGCTTCACAATATGGATGACTTCCTGAATTTACGTTGCTGGCAGGGGGCTTTACTCAACTGACCTGCAGATTAGAGTTTTAGCAATGCCCAGATTTAGTTACAGAGGGACTATCAGCAGGTTATAAGATTAGAGCTAGTTACTTTGGATATCAAAAGGGTCACATTGATTACTTCCAACTACATAAATGTCCTTGTATTACTATTGATTAGTGGGAACCTGAGTGTCCGCAATATTATTCCTGGTTATCTGTGCTGTTTCAATGAGTTACTGGCGGAATCAAAATTCATCCTACTTCTGGTCTCCCCATTCCTACTCCCCCACTCCTGTAACTCACTCCCCTCACCTTTAGTTTTCCCATTTCCTTGCTCCTCAGTTTCCCTTCTCTCTCTCCACGGGTCTGTCTTGTCAGAACCTGAAACCTCCAGCAAAGATGTTCAACCATAGAGCATCTAAGGGAAATGCAACCATGCAACATTAAGAGGAATATCCAGATCAGGCTGGGAAGCTTTGCAACTTTTCCTTTTTTGTAGTGTGGGTTAATGTTGGGGCCAAGTAGGCAGAAGATAACCAGTATAATTCGCACGGACATTGCCAGTTATCAGTCTAACTCCATCTCAGGAATTAAGGGCAATAGGATGCTAAGCTCCAAACTCCTTATAGTCATGGTAGTCAAAGAACGACAGTGCACATTACCTGAAGCCTCTGCCATTCTGATTTCTGTCCTTAGAATTTGGGCTAAGTGTGTAAAATAAAAAGTGCACCACATTTCTTGTTTTTACTCAATGAGCTATAGCGGGAGGCCGAATAGGCTGGAGCTATTTTCCCTGAAGCACCGGAGAATGAGGGGTGACCTTATAGAGGTTTATAAAACCATGAGGGGCATGGATAGGGTAAATAGACAAGGTCTTTTCCCTGGTGTCAGGGAGTCCAAAACTAAAGGGCATAGGATTAAGGTGAGAGGGGAAAGATTTAAAAGGGACAGAAGGGCAAACTTTTTCATGCAGAGGGTGGTGCGTTTATGGAAGGAGCTACCAGAGGAAGTGGTGGAGGCTGGTACAATTACAATATTTAAAAGGCATTTAGATGGGTACATGAATGGGAAGGTTGTGGAGGGATATGGGCTAAATGCTGGCAAGTGGGCTAGATTAATTTAGGATATCTGGTCAGCATGGATGAATTGGACCGAAGGGTCTGTTTCCATTCTGTGCCTTTCTTTGACTCCATGAATTTGTTTTATATTACTCCCCCATACCCCACCTAAATCTCACTTTGCCAACATTTGTCTTTCATTCATTTACAGAGCATGGGCAATTCTGGCTGGGACAAATTGATGGCCTGTCCCTAATTGCCCTTGAGAAGGTGATGGTGAGCAGCCTTCTTGAACTGCTGTAGTCCTTGGGGTGCAGGATACACCCACATTTATTTCAGACCAGTAAATCAAACTGAGTCAGCATGGATTTATGAAGGGGAAATCATGCTTGATAAATCTGTTGACGTTCTATGAAGATGTAACATAGAGTTGACTAGGGAGAGCCAGTCGATGTGGTATATTTGGACTTTCAGAAAGGGTTTAATAAAAGTCCCGCATCAGAGATTATTTTGCTAGATTGAAGTACCTGGGATTGGGTGAAGTGTATTGAGATTGATAGAAAATTAGTTGGCATAGAGGAAACAAAGAGTAGGAATTAATGAGTCCTTTTCTAATTGGCAGGCAGTAACTGGTGGGGTGCCAGAGGGATTGGTGCTGGGACCCTAGCTATTCACAATATATATTAATGATTTGAATGAGGGAACAAAATGTAACATCTCAAAGTTTGCAGATGATACTAAGTTGGGTGGGAGGGTGAACTGTGACAAGGGTGCAGAGATCCTTCAGCATGATCTGGACAGGTTGGGTGAGTGGGCAAATCAATGGCAGATGCAGTATAGTTTGGATAAATGTGAGGTTATTCACTTTGGAAGCCAAAACAAGAAGGCAGATCACTACCTTAAAGGCTGTAAATTGGGAGAGGGCAGTGTGCAGTGGGACCTGGGTGTCCTTGTGCACCAGTCCCTGAAGGTAAGCACGCAGGTGCAGCAGGCGGTAAAGAAGGCAAATGATGTGTTGGCCTTCACTGCGAGAGGCTTGAGTACAGGAGCAGGGATGTGTTGTTGCTGTTGTACAGGGCCTTGGTGAGGCCATACCTGGAATATTGTGTACGGTTTTGGTCACCTTTTCTGAGGAAGGATGCTGTTGCTCTCGCAGGAGTGCAGCGAAGGTTTACCAGGCTGATTCCGGGGATGGCGGGTCTGACATATGAGGAGAGATTGACTACGTTGGCATTGTTTTCACTGGAGCTCAGACAAATGAGGGGGACCTCAGAGAGACTATTAAAATTCTGACAGGACTGAATAGGGTAGATGCAGGGAGGAGGTTCCTGATGGTGGTTGTGTCCAGAACCAGGGGTCACAGTCTGAGGATTCAGAGTAGACAATTTAGGACGGAGATGAGGAGACATGTTTTTACCCAAAGAGTGATGAGCCTGTGGAATTCATTACCACAGGAAGTAGATAATGCCAAAACATTGAATGTATTCAAGAAAACAACAAATATGTATTCAAAAGGCCGCTAGACATAGCACTTGGAGCGAATGGGATCAAATGTTATGGGGAGAAAGCAGGATTAGTCTATTGAGTTGGAGCAGGCTCGAAGGGCTGAATGGCCTCCTCCTGCTCCTATCTTCTATGTCTCTATGTTTCTATTCCTGAAATTACCTGAACCTACCTTAGGAGGCATTAGAAATACTACCGGTAAAAACACAAACGGTGCTAAGATTAAGATGAGGTGATGCCGAAGGCTCCATATTCTCAATAAGCCGTTCTTCATGACTTCGATGGCTACAAGTGATGAGAAGTCCAGTCAATAGCTCCCAACTGGACAATTGGCTCAATGAGTGATCAAGACTTCCCCTTTGCTAATATCAGGAGACAAGTTGCTTTTGATCCTTCAGGTTGTACCTTCCACTTGGCTGGTGCAAAGCAAACAGTTTGCTTGATCACAATGGCAAAAAAAACCCCACAGAAAATGTTGGAGATGCTCAACTTTACAGGTTATGGCCGTCTCAGTAGAAAGTGTGTGAGTGAGAAACAGTGTTAAAGTTTCAAGGCTGGAAGCCTTCTTCAGAATTGGGAGGAATTGTAAACATAATCGCTTTTTGAACACGGAGTGGGTGGGACAAGGACAACAGGAATGTCTGTGATAGGATGGAAGGCAAGAGAGTTTGAATGACAGAAAGGTTAGCCCTCCGGGGACATCGAAAGAAACAAAGAAACAAAAGATGTGCCTCAGAGCAGGTGCACTGCAAACTGCAAGCCAGAGAAAAAGGAGAGAAGAAAAACATTCAAAACATGCAAAGGAAAGGAAGCAAAATGAGGCAGAGACGATGGTCAGAAATTGTTGAACTGAATGTTGAAATAGCATGAGAGCTAGTTGGAGAAGCTTGGGGACAGTATGGAGGTGCTCCTCAAAGCTGTTTGGTCTCACCATGAGGAAAGGAGAGACAATATTTGCGAGCAACGAGTACGATAAACCAAGTTGAAAAACTGCACCGAAATAACTCGCTGCTTCATTTGGAAGGAGGATTTGGAACCTCGGGCAGTTAAGGAAGGTGTAGCTAAAAGGTCAGGAGTTACACCTTCCTGAGGTTATAAAGGAAGATGCTGTGGGAAGAGGTGCGATGGGGGTGACTGAGAAGTGGGCTAGGGTTTCATGGAGAGAATGGTCCCTTCAGATATGCTGAAAGGGAGCAGATGGTGGGTTAGGGTTACCATCGATGGGTTTTCTGTTTACTCCATCTGGCTTTTGCTTTCCGTGAACAAAGGACTCATTTAGGACTGGGTGGTTTTGGCTGTCTGTTATTTTCATGTACGCAATTGACAATCACACTCTGCTAGGGCAATTATCTGCTCAAAGAGATTGTTAATTTATAATTAGATGTTCAAATTGCTCAAATCAATGAGTCTCATGCAGTCTGTGTGTGTCCTGAATTCATCATTAATTAAACTCGCAGAATATGAAATAGTATCTAACAGGTAGCACATAGGAATTTGCCAGAACAGAGATAGGTTTCACTGAATTACACAGAAATTACAGAAATCGAACAGGTCATTGAGCAAGATGGTCTGTGCTGGTGTTTATGTTCCACACAAACCTCTTCCAACTTCACATGATTTATCCCTTGTTTTCATTCACTCATGGGATGTGGCCATTATTGGCGAGGCCAACATTTATTGCCCATCCCTAATTACACAGGGACAGTTAAGAGTCAGCCACATTGCTGTTGGTATAGAGCCACATGTAGACCAGACCAAGTAAGGATGGCAGATTTCCTTCTCTAAAGGATATTAGCATCCTAGATAGGTTTCTACAACAATTGACAGTGGTTACACAGTTACCATTATGGAACTAAAATTTCATCATCTCCCCTGGTACGGGTTGAACCCACGTCACCAGAGCTTTAGACTAGGTGCTTCTATTACTAGCCCATTAAGGATACCACTTGGCCACCAGCTCCCTTACTGTTCTCTTGTTCTTTGTTAATTTATCTAGATTTTCCCTAAATACATCCATACTATTCATCTCAACAACTCTACATGATAGTAAGTTCCACCTGCTAACCACCTTCTGGGTATTCTTATTCAGGAATGCAAATGTTTTACAGTTCCATGCTTGGTAAGTAGGCTAACATATCATAGAATTATAGAATTATAACAGTGTGGAAGCAGGCCATTCTGCCCATTGAGTCCACACTGTTGACCATCCCACCCACACCCACCCCATAACCTATCCTCATAACCCTGCAAGTCCCATGGCTAAACCACCTAGCCTGCATATCCCTGGACACTATGGGCAATTTCCTTACACGTATCTGCACCAGTAGTAAGGTTGCCTACTGCTTCTTCAACATAACTCATGACTCAAGCCCTGCCTCATTTCAATTGATGCTAAAGTTCTCATGTATACTTCTGTTATCTTGGCATTTGATTGTAGCACTCCTGGCCATTTTCTCACTTTCTACTGACTGTAAACGTGAGCTTAAAGTTCTGCTCACCAATTCACAACCAGAACCATTGACCATGGGTGCTGTGTTCGCTGACCGATATTGGTTCCCAGCTAGGCAACTGATTTCTTTTAAAACTCTGCTTGCTTGTTTTTAAATCCCACCATGACCATGCCCTTGTTGTGTTATGTCTGACGGTCAGTATGTCAGAATACCTCTCGGAGATATGCATTGGAAAATAGGGTTAGAATTGTAAGGAGTTTGCTTTTGATTGGTGTGGATGCAATGGGCTGAAGGGTCTTTATCTGCCTTGTAGATCTCCATGGCTCTATGACTCAAATGGCATGCTCATAATAACATCACTGTATCATAGTATGGGACCTGAGGGTATAAAGTTCTCAGACTCCATCTTACCCTGGGATCACTTGAATCATGATGAGCTGATGAAAGTATGCTGCTCATTGTTGACAAATAGCCTAATAGGAGCTCAGACACTTATGTGCCTGTGAGTGTAATAGTTGTGTATTATAACCAGCTGTAAGAAATGTTTTGTTGGATCTTTCAATACCGTATTATTCACACCTAGTTTCTTATGTTACAACTGAGGGCAAAGCACAAATCATTCCCTCTCCCCAACTCAATAATCTCTTCCAAGGCATTCCTCTCATTCTGGAATTTTCATCTTTGCCAATTTTATTTGGTCTCCCATTGTTGGTTGTGTCTTCAGCTGTTTGGGCTCCGAACTCTGGAATCCCTCCCTCAAACCCTCCACCTTTCCTTCCTCCTTTAAGATTCCCCTTAAAAACCTACCTGTTAGATATAACTTTTGGTTACCTTGCCTCATATTTCCTTAAGTGACTTGCTATTCCTGTGAGTCACCTTGAAGCAAGACGTATGTATGCATGTGTGTAGATGCATATATCTACAAATACAAGTCAATCGGACATTCTCAACTCCAAGATCTCAGTACAAACCACCGTGTTTCATACATTTCTCTCATTTATCTCTTAGCTGTCCCTTTGACAAGGATGAGGCTTGTCATGGTGCCCTGGAATAGAGAGTCCGAGAGAGATTTAAAAAAAAGGTAGAGGGAGAGAAAGAGACAGAGACTGGAAGGGACGGGGATGAAGTCAGTGAAAAGTAGAAGAGGGAAAAAGTGAAAAGTACAAGGCTAAGGGAGTAACAGTATCAAATGTTCACTAACGTCCTTTAGGGAAGGAAACTGCCGTCCTTACCTGGTCTGGCTTACATGTGACTCCAGACCCACAGCAATGTGGTTGACTCTTAACTGTCCTCTGGACGATTAGGGATGGGCAATAAATGCTGGCCTAGCCAGAGATGCCCTCATCCTGTGAATGAATAAAGATAAAAAGCAGGGAGACAAATCCTTCAGTCAGTCTTTTGGTGGTTGATGAGAGATTGCATGACTTCTTGAGTTTTCTTCCTCCTCTTGTGCCTTTAGCCTTCATCATCCATGTTCCTTCAAAGCCAGGTGGAGTAAGATAATGGTGAAGCAGTGCTCATCATCATGGATGCTTCACTGCACTCTCTTCCCAGTTATTGAGCTTAAATCCAATCTTCTTCAAGTAGACTTTGATTGTATCTGTATTAAGCAATAAACAAAACAAAACTCTGCAAAAGGACAGTTTTATTGAATTGGTTGATAAACTAGCTTCATTACTTCACAAACTTTCTCTTTTCCATTCGGCTAATGAGGTAATGTAAATCTCTTGTTTTGTTATCTCGTCACTAGTTTTTTGTCTGGTGTGACAGGAAGTATTTATTCAGCCATGTGAAACCTCTAATTGTAAGGGGAACTTTGATTCTGTATCACACTGTCTCAATTGTGGAGACCACGGGCTGAATCCACCATTTTTTACAAGTTACTTTATGTTTTTTGGACAGATTCCTACTGTGAGGCCTAGCGAGATTCCTTCTGTATCTTGCCAATGTGCCTCATTAACTACTTACCCCGACCCCATGGCATCTCGCACATCTGATTCCAACTTCATCTTACCACGTGCCATCTCCAGAACAACTCACCACCCAATGGATATCATTGAAAGACTGGCAGCCCATGTACCATTGCTTGGGCCAGTGCTCATTGGCATAATATTTTGTGTCAGTGCCATCTCCACAGAGTAGGGGAGCAGCCAGCTACACCATAACAAGGTCAATGACTGTGCCAGTGTAAATGCAAACCCTTCTGCCGATATCTCACGCTCACTCTATCTCTATGACCACACCCACCTTCCACCAAGGCTACTTTCCCACCTGCCACTCTGCCTTCAACATCTGCCACTACTCACTCTCACCCAACTCCCAGCCTCCCATACCACATGGCCTCTGTGCTCCCTACTCACCTGCTTGGTACACACCAACGCCTTTTGCCCATTGGCACCAGCACTAACAGTCTTGCCATCCACATTCATCTCGCTCAGTTCCTTCCTTTCCCTTATTACAGGAGAAACTACTCATTGTAGGGCAGAGAGAGCCTGTGCAGATTGAGGGTTGCTGGATATTATACACTCCCCACCATCATGAGGCCCTCGAAGGAGATGGTTGGGACAGCTCTTGTAGGGCTGATGTCCATGTCCCACTAACCAAGTAAGTACCACTCTTCATTAGACTGCAGTAATCCTGCTGTTAGTGTTATCCATTTCGTACCATTTCTAACCACTGACCAGGATACCTTATCTCCCTTGTGTGTTTTAGGTACTGCCAGTATCAACACGACCGCCTACAGTGAAATAGTCACACACCCCACAAGATGCCTCCTCAAGCTTTGAAGATGATGGTATGGAGGCCTCAGAGGAAACATCAGTGAGGCTGCCTCCTACCTCCTGCACCCTCTATCAGCTCAGATACTGACACCATGATGGGGATGTTAGGCTTAGAAAACGTGGGTACACGGTCTGGTGAGCAGCTCACTGCAACAGCTCCACAGCTGGGCAGAGAAGAAACACCCCAGGCCATTGGCACTTGGAGTACTGGGTGGTGGCTCAGTGGTTAGCACTGCTGCCTCACAGTGCCAAAGACCCAAGTTCAATTCTACCCTCCAGTGACTATGTGTGTGGAGTTTGCACATTCTCTCTGTATCTGTGTGGGTTTCGTCCCACAGTCCAAAGATGTGCAGATTGGCCATGCTAAATTGCCCCATAATGTCCAGGGGTTTGCAGGCTAGGTGGATTAGTCAAGGCAAATGCAGGGTTGCAGGGATGCTGTGGGTCTGGGTGAGATACACTTTGGAGAATTAGAGTGGACTCAGTGGGCTGAATGGCCTGCTTCCACACTGTCGGGATTCTATGATTCTACAACTGCACGAGAGCAGGCACCTGCTCAGCCACAGGCAGGAGAGGGCCCTGTGGAGTTGACAATCAGGGGCTTGGTCCACATGCACAGGGAGGATCAGGAGCAGTGGGCAGGAACATGGGAAGCATGGCCCTCACTGTCCTAAAGCTGGAGCAATGCAGTGAGTCAATGTGAGCTTCTGTCTGCCTCCCTGGATAGGCTGGCACTGCCATGGAGAACCAGGCCCAGCTCCATCAGGGTCTGCTGGAGAGAGGGACACACCTACACTCTATCATCACAGCTGTTGTCCTCAGGACTGAAAGGATAGGGATAGGGATAGGGGGACAGGAACCTGAACAATGAGCCACGGAGACAAGGTGGCTCCCAGCTGGAGGAAGAACCACACACACTGAGAAGTCTCCTGTCAGTACACTGAGGTGGTAGCTGGACACTCCATCCTACCTGCCTTCCTTCACCTACTTTTGCAAAGTTGGGTAGGATATTTGTGGATTGGGAGGCAGAATGTTAGAGTTTGGTGTTTGTAAAATATTGGTACTTGTAAAATGCCAGTAGGGAAAGCAATGCATGGTCCCTTTGAAAGATTGTGTTTTTCTTTGCTTAGAGATTTAAACAAAATGTGTGTGAACAGCTTGAAAGTTTGAAAATACATGGAGATCACCTGAATTGAAATATTTGTATCAAAGTTTGTTCAGTTAGCAGGCCAAGCAGCAGTTTTGTTACGAAGACAGCAAGTTTTGAATTTAGCCGTTCAATTTGAACCAGGCACTTGAGGTTGTAGACTTGCTCGCCGAGCCGGTGTGTTTGATTGCAGATGTTTCGTCACGCTGCTAGGTAACATTGTCAGTGCACCTCCGCTGAAGCGTTGGTATTCTATCCTGCGTGTTACCTATATGACTCGGTTTGCTGGAGTAATTGGTATGACTTCTGGTTCTGTTTTTCAGTGGTTTGTATATCAGGTCCAGTTCAATGCGTTTGTTGATGGAGTTCTGGTTGGAATGCCAGGATTCCAGACATTCCCTGGCATGTCGCTGTTGGCTTGTGCTGTTATGGATGTGTTGTCCCAGTCAATTTTGTGTCCTTCTTTGTCCTTCTGTATATTGAGACCAGTGAGAATTGGTCGTGTCTCTTGGTGGCTAGTTGGTGTTCGTGTATCCTTATTACCAGTTTTCTTCCAGTGTGGCCTATGTAATGTTTTTCACAGTCCTTGCATGGTATTTTGAATATTACTTTACATTTATTGGGTGTGGGTATGGGATCCTTTACGTTCATCAGTAGCTGTTGCTGGGTGGTTGTTGGTTTGTGGGCTACCCTGATACCTAGGGGTCTGAGTGGTCATCTCTGATATGTCCCTGATGTACAGTATGGTGACTAATGTGTCTGGCCATGTTGTGTCTTCTTGTTGTGGTCTGTCACGGAGATAACGATTACCCAAAAAGCACAATCCGCCATTACCACAGCATTGAAAGGGAGAAGGTATTACTGGTTTTAGTGGGCTTAAAAGTAGATAAATCCCCAGGGCCTGATGAGCTGCTGCTGTGTGAGGCAAAGGAGGAGATTGCAGGGGCTCTGACATTAATTTTGAAATCCTCTCCAGACATAGGAGGGGTACCAGAGGAGTGGAGGGCAGCAATGTGGTATCATTATTCAAGAAAGGTGGTCGGAATAAACCAGGAAACTGCAGGCCAGTGAGTCTATCAACGGTGATGGGGAAAATATTGGAAAACTGTTTGAAGGACAGAATTAATCTGCACTTGGAGAGACAATGATTCATTAAGGATAGCCAGCATGGCTTTGTGAGCGGAGATCAGGTCTCAGAAATTTGAGTGAATTTTTTTTTTGGCAAAGTGACCAGGTGTGAAGATGAGGACAGTGCAGTTGATGTGGTCTACCCATAAGGCTTTTGACAAGATCTCACATGGGAGACTATTCAAGAAGATAAGAAGTCATGGAATTTGGCAAATTGCATCCAACACTGGCTTAATGACACGAAGCAGAGAGTGATGGTTCAAATGTGTTTTTGTGATGGGAGGTCAGTGTCCACTGGTGTACCACAGGATCCAGTGCTGACCCCTTATTGTTTAGTGGATACATTGATGATTTGGACATGTGGGAAAGAAGTATGATCAGTAAGTTCACAGATGACTTGAAAATTGGTGTGGTTGTAAATAACAAGGAAGAAAGTCTTAGAGTACAGAACAATATAGGCAGGCTGGTCAAATGGGCTGAATTGTGGCAAATGGAATTTAATCATGAAAAGTGTGAGCTGATACATTTTTGGAGGACTAACAGGCAAGGGAAGATATGATGAATAGTAGGACCCTAAGAAGGAGAGAGGATTGAAGAGACTTTGGTGAGCATGTCCATAAATCCTTGAAGGCAAAAAGACAGGTGAATAAGGTGGTTAAGAAGGCGTACGGGATGCTCACCTTTATTAGTCAGGGCATTGAACATAAAAGCTGGGAGGTTACGATGGAGCTGCATAAAACTTACTTTAGGCTCTGCAGGAGTACTGTGTGCAGTTCTGGTTGCCACATTATTGGAAAGATGTAGTTGCACTGGAGAGGATAAAGTGGAGGTTCACCAAAATGTTGTCTGTGTTGGAAGGGCCCCTTTGAAAGTAATTCAATCAATTCTATATTTCCGGTAGTGTTGAATAGTAGGAAAACATACCAGGGAATCCAGTGACTGATCTTTCTCCAGCAATGGCCAAAATGGCTACCAGTTGAATTTGGTGTGAAGACAATTTGACTCAAAATTCTAAATCTGTGATGAAGTCAGAATGTGGGACCTTTCATCTGTCGTCAAGAGAAATCAGCTCAAATAGATTGCAGGCAAGCCCTGATTTCGAGGGCGGCACGGTGGCTCAGTGGTTAGCACTGCTGCCTCACAGTGCCAAGGACCTAGGTTTGATTCCACCCTCAGGTGATGTCTGTGTGGAGTATGCATGTTCTCCCTGTGTCTGTTTGGGTTTCCCCAGTACTCCTGTTTCCTCCCACAGTCCAAAGATGCGCTGGTTAGGTGGATTGGACTTGCTAAATTGCCCAAAGTATCCAGGGATGTGCGGGCTAGGTGGTTGAGCAAAGGGAAATGTAGGGATGTGAATCTGGGTGTGAACTCGATGGATTGAATAGCCTGTTTCCACACTGTAGGGATTCTAGATCAACATGTAAATGCCAACACTGCAAACCACCAACACAGTTATGTGTCTTCTTCAAGTGGAAGTGAATTCTATATGTGGATATAGACCTTCATAAGGAGATTGGTGGGTGCTATGGAGGTGCATCAGATTAATTGATTTCATCAGGTAAAAGTTAGATGTCTGACTGTTGTACTATAATTCTGACGGGTTTAAGGTGTGGCTGTGACTCAGTTGACAAAATTCTTACCTTTAACTTGAAAAGTTGTTACTTTACCTTCCACTCCTGAACAAGGAAAACATAATCCAGACCGATACTCCAGTGCCGTACTAAGTGAGTGTTGCGCTGTTATAGGTACTGTTTTCTTGATGTGTTAAACTTGGATCTCTGCACCCACTCGGATGAATGTAAATGATCCCATGTCACTATTCAGAGAAGGGCAAGGATATTTTCCAGGTGTTCCAGCTAATACATGGCTTTCAAACAAGATCACTCAGATTGTAGTGAAAGCAGATTCATTCGTGGCTTTCAAAAGGCAACTAGATCTGTGATGATACTGTACCTTAAGAGAGATGTGTTCTGTGCTGTTTCTATTGCAGAGAAGTGTTGCCACAGTGGTGTTGGAATGTCTCCTACAGACAGTTGAGTGGGTGGGGTCAGGGCTCACACAAACCCAGGAAGGTTTTTAGTTTTGCTTTCAGTTAGTGAGAAGGATTTTTATGGTTGCTGAGCTAAAAGCTTGAGATCACTGCTGGAGTGAAGTCTTAGATAATGAGGCTTCCTCTTAAAAAATCAAAAGGTGTGGATTGTTTCTTCTGGGCTGGAGAGAGATAGCACATGAGAATCATAGCTGCATTTTGCTGAATTGGATTTTTGCCAAAGGGTGTGCCTATGGGATGCTGCCTATATGCAACAGTTGATGATTAGTGATTAAATCATATATCATCCTAAAGTTAAGGTTATGCCAATTTTTTTGTATTTTAACTGTGTTTTAAGAATAAAGTGTATTCTACTTAAATCTTAGTGATGGACACCAGGAACACAGCATCTTACACTTGCCTTTAAAGAAATATAAAAGTTAGGGTCTAGGCTATCTCCTTACAATGCTTTGGTGGGGTGGGGTTGGGGGAGTCTGGCCTGGTGTGGTCCATAACAGATCATTAGCTGAGGAAGAAAGATCTTAAGGGTCAAAGGGAAAGGGAAGGAGAGTGGGACCAATTGACTTGTTCTTGCACAAAGCTAGCACCGATGCAATGGGCCAAATAGCCTCCTCTGTTCTGTAATCATTCTGTGGTTAGCTTACAGAAATGGGAGATGCACCTGGATGTGTTACACATCAACAGAGATTGCACTTCAAAACCAACTTATTGGAACTTTGGAACTTCCTGAGATTATGAAATTCATTACGTACAGGCAAGTCTTTCTTTTCCTCAAGGGTGATAACTAGTGGAGGAATTATGCAAAAACTGAGGTGAGTGAGATGAATATCGCAGAAACTACTGCAGAGTAACAGAATGTGGCTTCACACTTGCTACTACCCACACTGCCAGTGATTAATCTTATGTATTCCTTCATTCCCATTCACCCCTAAAAAGGGATGGGAAATCAATGGGAAATTATCCTAAGACAACTACCTGCCTACTTTGACTGGGGATATTGTTTCCCCTAGAGGATGATGTTCAAGTCAGATGGGTGATATGGAAACAAAAATAAAACACTGTAAATACTGGGAGAATGAAATAAAATCATAAGATGCCAATATCCAGCAGGTCAGTTTTGGAGAGAAACACAGTTTGAGGGTGGAAAAAATGTCACTCCCTTGAGCAGCATGGGTAATGGTGTGAAAGTTGGGAAAAGACATCAGAAATGGAAAAATCAGATTCTTGCCATTGAGAAAAAGCTTTCAGATTTTGCTTCTGAGGTTTAAATGGAGAATTCTGAATCTCGCAAATGATTAGTAATTACCTTATTTCATTTCCACCTCAATTTTAGCAAAGCTTGCTTCTTATCTATGCAGCTCCCAATTCTCCCGTTGTTGTCTGACAAACTGGATGGCGCCGATAGCAGACATGAAAGTCAGATTGATAGCCCAGCAGCAGCTGCTTGCTGCCTGCTTCTTTGGACCTTCAAACAACTCTCTCCCCATCACAGCCTCTCTGTACGCTCCATGAACACTTCCTTCTCCAGCCTCTTGCACCTAAGTCAGCATCAGAAAACACCAGCCTCTCCCCATCATCATGGCTGCTCTCGGTCCAGCTCTCACCCCACCTCAGTCCTTCAGGACTTCACTTTGGAAGCTCAGGGATACTTAAGACCATAAGATATCTGAGCAGAGTTAGGGCATTCAGCCCATCTTTCTTAAATACACTCAATGACTTGGCCTCCACAGCCTTCTGCAGCAATAAGTTCCACAGATTCCTACCGATTGGCTGAAGAAATTCCTCGTCATCTCCGTTCTAAAGGGTCATCTCTTCACCGTGAGGCTGTGCCTTTGGGTCCTACTCTCTCCTACTGATGGAAACACCTTTTTCACGTCCACTCAATCAGGGCCTCTCCATACTCTGTAAGTTTCAATGAGACTCCCCCCATCCTTCTAAACTCTATTAGTACAGACCCAGAATCGTCATGTAATTTAAGACTTAAGAGACACACACACGCACGCGCACACACCACAGACACACGCACACACGCACACAGACACACAGATACACACACACACACATAGACACGCACACACAGACACGCACACATACACACACACACACACAAACACACACGCTCATGCATCTACACAAGATGCACCTTAGGGTCTTAGTTCATTTCTTAGCACTCACTCACTTTGTGCTTACTCTGCCAGCCTCTGTGGTTTGCATTGCTTTGTAGGGCAGAGGGAGAGACAGGCAGTTTGCAGCACTGAGCAGTCGAGGCAGTAGACATGTTGTTGTATGGTTCCATGTTACGTCAATGTCACATGCACAGAATGTGCCAATAGCTTACAAGGCAAGTACACTCCATGTGGTTTAACAAAATAGCCATGTCCGAAACGCAAAAGGGAATGGTCCTTAGTGGGATCAAGGGCAGTTACAGTCCGTCAGGATCTGATCTGTTTCTAATCCAGAGGTTTGGCCACAACCGATCCTGCAGGTCAGGTACAACCAGGCTGGGAATTGCAGCTATGTTCGTCAACTGAGGTGCTGTGGAGACTTCAGTCCAGGGCAGGCCAATTCTTTCTGCATTGAGACGAAGGGAGGGACTAAGTATGATGGCAGTGGATAGAAGAGAAGTTAGTGGTACTGTAAGATGAGGAGAGATGGTCAGGTGTCCCCAGTAAGTGAGTAGGAAGTACGGAGAGCAGGGAGGGTTAGTAGTTTGGGAGGATGAGGTGGTGAGAGTTGATTAGATTTGATTTGATTTATTGTTGACACATGTACACGAGTACAGTGAAATGTTTTGCTTTGAGAGCAGTACAGGCAGATCATAACAAACAAGGACATACAGATGATAGGGAGTTTAGACAGAGTGAGGCATATAGGGTTAGGGCTGAACAGAAGGTGCACTAAAGCAAGATCAACATTAGATTTGGAATGAGAGAGGTCCACTCAGCAGTCTAATAACAGCAGGGAAGAAGCTGTTCTTGAACCTATTGGTGCGTGTGTTCAAACTTCTGTATGTTCTGTCTGATGAAGAGATTGGAAGAGAGGATGATGCATACGATCATGAAAGTTGTAGTCGATGAGCCTTGGTAAGGTGTGAGTGTGGTGGTACAGTTAGTGTGTGAGCCTGCCATGGTGCCCTGTGAGTGTGTGGTAGTAGCAGAGAGAAGGTGGTGACACTTACCCTGAGGAGCAAAGAAGGTGGTTTGCCTTCTCCCTGCATGGCTGGGCATTTCTTTTCCAATGCATGGACTCTGCATTGACCTGGGAAGTTATCTCAGTCCAGACTTGCCGAGTGTCCTAGCACGGCCTTCTTCACCAGTCATTGGGAAGAAAATGGCCCTCCTCTTCACAATGCTGACCAGCAGTGCCTGTAGATCTCTGGTTTCCTTCCTGGGCCACACCCTAGGTAATAATGGTGAAATATCACATTGTGAGAGGCAGCTGCTGATGTGCGGCATGTGAAATGGCCTGTGCCTGGGCTTTAACAGTGGTGCCAGTGGCACAGAGCCCTGGAGCACTCCCTCCTCTCCTGCACACACAATTCCATGAGACGGGCAGGAGCCAGAGAGTCCAAATAAAAACCAAAGAACTACAGATGCCGTAAATCAGGAACAGAGAAGCCAGCTATGGAATTAAGGGCGGAGGTAATGGCCTAGTGGTATTATCACTGGACTGTTAATCCAGAGACCCAGATAACATCCTGGGACCCAGGTTCAAATCCTGCCACGGCAGATGATGGAATTTCAATTCAATAAATATATGGAATTAAGAATCTAATGATCACTGTGAATCCATTGTTAACTGTCGGAAAAACCCATCTGGTTCACTAATGTCCTTTAGGGAAGGAAACTGCCATCCTTACCTGGTCTGGCCTACATGTGACTCCAGACCCCCAGCAATGTAGTTGACTCTTAACTGCCCTCTGGGCAATTAGGGATGGACAATAAATGATTATTCATCCCATGAATGAATAAAAGGGAAGAAAAAATTAATGTGTTGAAGAGCAAAAGATTGTCAGAAAAGTCAGCATGGGCCATGAGTACCAGCCACCATGAAAATCTCACTTAAATAAAAACACTGCCAAAAAATGAAAAAATGAAGCTCCTCGGTTCAGATCAACAACTTTTCATTATGGATTCCATGGAAATCACGTGCTGAGGAATTAGACTTCCATTGCACTTCACCCAACAATATGTGTTCCACTAGATCCTGTATCTTACAACTTGTGTTGATGCAGTGCCTCCTGATATTTTTCAGCAAACAGCAGTCAGCTCATTGTCAGCATTAAGTGCAACAAAGCTAAGGTTGAGGCATCGATTTTAGAAATTTGTCTTTTTGCCTGTTTAGGCACAATAATTAGAAGCAAGGTTTTGGAGTAGATTTGTAGCTCGGGTTGTGGGTGTCGAGGTTGGTTGGCTCGCCGAGCTGGTTTGTTGTTCTGCAAACGTTTTGTTACCATGCTGGGTAACATCATCAGTGCAGCCTCCGATGAAGCGCCGTTGTGTTTACCCGCCTGGTTTTTAAACTCTGGAGTCCGTTGAGCTGGATTACCTCACTTTCGGTTTTCCTTCGTAGTGGAATGTATATGGGGTCGAGTCCTATGTGTTTGTTGATGAACTCGACCCCATATACACTCCACTACGAAGGAAAACCAGAAGTGAGGTAATACAGCTCAACGGATTCCAGAGTTTAAATAACAGGTGGGTAAACACAGCGGCGCTTCATTGGAGGCTGCACTGATGACGCTAGCCAGCAGGGTAACGAAACGTCTGCAGAATAACAAACCAGCTCGGCGAGGCCAACCAACCTCAACATAATTAGAAGCAGCTCAAATGATATACAAGGATTTCTTTTTATTCAGAAGCCGAAATAGTCTGAAGGGACTTTCCAATTGTTTGGTCCAAGACTTTTTAAAAATAATTCATTCACAGGATGTGGACATCACTGACTATGCCATCAGTTATTGCCCATCCCCAACTGCCTAGGGGCCTGTCAGTGTGCAGTCACATGTAGGCCAGAACTTTCCTTCCCTAAAGGCCATTTGTGAACCAGAAGGGTTTTTCCCCTTAACTATTGTTTCGTGGTCATCATTAGACTTGTAACTCCAGATTTTTCATTGAATTCTACCACCAGCTATGGCAGAGATTTGAATCCAGGCTCCCAGAACTGGGACTCCCAATTAAAAGCTTAGTGATAATACCACTGGGCCATCACCTCTCCTGGTAATGCAGGAGGCTCAGCCTAATTCCTGGCTGTTCTGATGTGCATTCTTGCTAAAATTATGGTGAAACTTTGCTGCATTTTGCTATGAGCCTTCAGGTTCAACTTGCTTTTAACAACATGTGCAGATGTTGGAAGATGTTGTTCGATTTATTGGTGAATAACAGTTAACACTAATTGCTGCAGCGTGTTATTCTTAATGATTGTTCTCAATTTAGGTGCATTGTCTCTTTAAATGAAAAATGCCACTTTCAGCTCAAATGGGATTCCAGGTCAAAACTCATTAGATGTATCAATTATTACTACAGTTCCAAGTTTAAGTGAAACACTTTGGCTGGCCCCCAGGTTGACCAGTTCCATCACTGAGTCATTTGTGAAAGATTTTCTCAACAGTTTTGATGTGGTAGTTCATGTTGAATGACTGCTGTACAGTCAAAGTACACCGTGTTCATAGGTAGGCTTTCAGCTTTGTGAGAACCAACAGCATTAAAATGTCATTAATGTTTGACTCTCCGCATTGTTACACAAAATGATTTCAATGAATTGCTAGATTTCTCAGAAGCTTCTCAAAGGAAACTTGGACAAATAGTTTGACCTCTGGTTGTTTCTTGTTCCCCCAAGCAGAAGTTCGAAATAATCACACATTTGGACTCAAAATGCTGCAGAGTCAAGAGAATTTATTACAGGTAGGGTTTCAAAAGGAGGTACGTTATTGTGCTGTCGGATCATAATTTCAAGATTATCCCCAGTCCCACATGCTGGTGAACACAAAAACAGGAGGTTTGAGTGATTGAACATGAGGCTGTACAATGAGTGGATGAGGGTGGGCATCAGATTTCTGAAATATTGGAACCAGTTCTGGGGAAGGTACCTGCTGTAAAAGCAGGTGGTCTACAATTGAACAGGTCCGGGGCAAATAAGCTAACAGGAGGGTTTCCTAGATTGACAGGGTGATGGGAAGCTTGTGAGGGTGAAGACTCAGATAGGATAGAAGAACAAATTCGGAGCAGAGAAAAGGAGATGGCAGTTTAGCAAGCAATTCTGAAAGAGAATGGAAGTGATGGTTAAAACGTGTGCAGCACACTGTTCAGTGGTATAGAGGGAAATGCAAGGAATATAACAAATAAAGCTGATGATCTGAGGGCACAGATAGACTCGTGATAGCATTGTATCATTACTATAGCAGAAAGCTGCCTTAAAGAGAAGTGAAATGACAGCTCACATTTTCAGGCAAGATAGAAAGGGGTTTAAAAACACAGGGGTGTAGTCAAGATTCAAGCCCCAACTGCTCCAGTGCTGTTATAACATCTCTGAACAGGTTGATTAAAAAAATCTTGAATCATCAAATGGGCAAGAGGCTTTTGTGGTGCAGTGGTAGTGTCCCTAGCTCTGAGCCAGGAGACCTCAGTTCAAGTCCCACCTGAATCAGAGGTGTGTGATAACATCTCTGAACAGGTTAGTTAGGTAATATCTGATTCGTCAAATGAGGCCTTATAGATTTGACGTCTGCCATCTAAACCCACAGAAATATGGTTCACTCAGGAAATGACCAGGCACGCCACTCAGTTCAAAGGCAAATCATGAATACATAGAAACATAGAAGATAGGAGCAGGAGGAGGCCACTTGGTCCTTCGAGCCTTCTCCACCATTCTTCATGATCATGGCTGATCGTCCAACTCGATAGCCTAATCCTGCTTTCAATGGGAAACAATTGCTAACCATGCCAACAGCTTTTACATCCCATTAAAGAATACAAAATCTCATAACACAAGCTTGCATTTCAGTGCAGTACTGAGGGTGAGACACACTGTCTAAGAAGCTGAATGAGATGTTAAACTAAGACTCCTCCAGTAATGGGTAAATCCCTGGGATCTGATCAGGTGTATCCCAGAACTCTGTGGGAAGCTAGGGAAGTGATTGCTTGGTCTCTTGCTGAGATATTTATATCATCGACGGCGAAGGGTGAGGTGCCCGAAGCCTGGAGGTTGGCTAATGTGGTGCCATTATTTAAGAAAGGTGGTAATGAAAAGCCAGGGAACTATAGACCGGTGAGCCTGACATCAATAGCGGGTATGTTGTTGGAGGGAATCCTGAGGGACAGGATTTACATGTATTTGGAGAGGCAAGGACGGATTAGGGACAATCAATATGGATTTGTGCGTGGGAAATTGTATCTCACCAACTTGGTAGGGCAGCACAGTGGCTCAGTAGTTAGCACTGCTACCTCACAGTGCCAGGGATCCAGGTTTGATTCCAGCCTCGGGCGACTGTCTGTGTGGAGTTTACACATTCTCCCCATGTCTGCATGGGTTTCCTCCGGGTGCTGTGGTTTCCTCCCACAGTCCAAAAATGTGCAGGGTAGGTGGATTGGCCATGCTAAATTGCCGATAGTGTTAAGAGATGTATAGTTTAGGTAGGTTATAAGGGAATGGGTCAGTGTGGACTTGTTGGCCTGAAGGGCCTATTTCCACACTGTAGGGATTCTATGATAACTTGATTTAGTTTTTTGAAGAAGTAACAAAGAAGATTAACGAAGGCAGAGTGGAGGATGTTGTCTATATGGACTTCAGTAAGGCACTCGACGAGATTCTGCATGTTAGACCGGTTAGCAAGGTTAGATCACATTGAATCCAGAGAGAGCCAGCCATATGGATACAAAATTGCCTTGAAGGTAGGAGACAGAGGGTGGTGGTGGAGAGTAGATTTTTGGACTGGAGGCCTGTGATCAGCTGCGTTCTTCAAGGATCGGTGTTGGGTCTAATGCTTTTTGTCATTTATGTAAATGATGTGGATGTGAATATAGCAGGAATGTTTAGTAAATTTGAAGGTGACACCAAAATTGGTGGTGCCGCGGACAGGGCAGGACTTATACACTTAATGGTAAGGTCCTGGGGAGTGTTGCTGAACAAAGAAACCTTGGAGTACAGGTTCATAGTTCCTTGAAGGTGGAGTTGCAGATAGACAGAGTAGTGAAGAAGGCATTTGGTATGCTTTGTCTTAAAGGTCATTGCATTGAGTATAGACACAAGAAGAAAGAGCTGGAAAAACTCAGCACTGCTGGCAGCATCTGTGGAGAGAAATCAGAGTTAATGTTTTGGGTCAAGTGACCCTTCCTCAGAACTGGGAAGGGTCCTTCTGAGGAAGGATCACTCAACCCAAGACGTTAACTCTGATTTCTCTTCACAGATGCTGCCAGACCTTCTGAACTTTTCCAGCTGTGTCTGTTTTTGGATCTGATTTACAGCATCTGCAGTTTTTTCAGTTTTCATTGAGTATGGGTGTCCGGAGGTCATGTTGCAGCTGTACAGGACATTGGTTGGGCTGGTCTCCCTGCTATAGGAAAGATTTTGTGAAACTTGAAAAGGTTCAGAAAAGATTTTCAAGGATTTTGTTGGGGTTGGAGGGTTTGAGCCTTAGGGAGAGGTTGAATAGGCTGGGGTTATTTTCCCTGGAGTATCGGAGGCTGAGGGGTGACCTTATAGAGGTTTATAAAATCATGAAAGGTGTGAATAGAGTGAATAGCCAAGATCTGTTTCTCAGGGTAGGGGAGTCCAAAACTAAAGGGCATAGGTTTAAGGTGAGAGGGGAAAAATTTAAAAGAGACACAAAAGGCAATTTTTTCACACAGAGGGCGGTGTGTGTATGGAACAAGTTGCCAGAGGAAGCCGTGGACGCTGGTACACTTACAACATTTAAAAGGCATCTGGATGCGTATATAAATAGGAAGAGTTTAGATGAATACGGGCCAAATGCTGGTAAATGGGACTAGATCAATTTGGGATACTTGGTCAGCACGGATGAGTTGGACTGTAGGGTCTGTTTCCATGCTGTTCAACTCAACGACTCTCTGCAATGATTCCAAAAACTACATTTTGTAGATGAACTTTTGCATCCTAGCAAATATTTACTTCTCAACTAGCATAATTAGGATAGATTACCTATCTGGTCATTTGTCTGTCTGTTGATTGTGGGGCCAAATTGGCAATAGTATTTCCAACACTACAACTGAACTTCAAATAAAATTATGTGAAGCATTTTGCGGTCATGGAAGTTGCAAGCTCTTTACTTCTTTGCTGTGAATATTATATGTGACTTGAAATTATTTAATGGGACAATGTAGAGGATGCAATACCCTGCACTTATGCTGACCTTAATTACATCTTGGAATCAATAACTAGAATTGTTGCTCTGTAACTACAGTAAGAAAGGCATTTAAAAAGTCTCCTTCCTGCCAATACCAGTGTTACATTAATTTTACACAGCTAAAACAGGAACTTTTCCATGATTACAAGAGCAGTACATAATGGTTTCGCAATGCCACACATCTCAATAACACTGGGCATTACACAAAGCCGCTTTAAAATTTCATTTATGACTACAGAGCTGCAACAATGGCTGAGAACAGGGAGTTCAATGTGCACCAAATGTAGGATGTGACAGGTCTTATTCAGTGCAAAAACATCTCAAAGTAGATTAGATACTGCTGCCAAAGGTCAGTGTTCACGAATCTTAGCGAATTCCTCTACCCCACAAGAGTACACTGCAGGAAATTATAAGAGAAAGAGATAGATGAAAAAGCAGTGGCCTCTTATTAAACTAAGTTAAATCTCATGACTGCCTTGTTATGATTCCGACTGATGGGACTGTTAGACAAGTCAGATCCTAGAATGAAACCTGGCTTAATAGATCTTTTTGCTTGATTAGTTAATGTGGTGGTAAGTCACTGAATCATATTCACAGAGGCTGTGGATTTTTTTTAAACAATAGAATGAAAATTGTTTTCATTGAAAACAATAAAAAAGCTAACTACTTACAGAAGACAGTTCAGAAAAATCTTAAAATTCACAGCAAAATAAAGTGTTACCTTATTTCCCAGCACCATTACTTTATAGAAATTCAAATGCAAAATAATTTCCCTCAACGTCAAATCTTTAAGTTCCACTTAATTGATTGACCACTGTGGGAGCTTCAAAATGGAGACCTTACACTTTCTCAGCTTCTAAAAACCTGCCCATTTCTAACCAAAGCATTCTGGTCTGAAAGCTTTATTTTATTCACTCATGGGATGTGGTTGTTGCTGGCTGGGCCAGCATTTACCGTCTAATCCCAGTTGCCATTGAGAAAGTGGTGGTGAGCTGCCTTCTTGAGCCACTGCAGTCCACATGCTGTAAGTTGGCCCACAATGCCCTTAGGAAAGGAATTCCAGGATTTTGACACGGCTACAGTGAAGCAGTTAAGCTGACGTTTCGGGTCTGGACCTGAAGAAGGGTCCGGACCCGAAACTTCAGTTTTCCTGCTCCTCTGATGCTGCTTGGCCTGCTGTGTTCATCCAGCTCTACACCTTGTTATCTCAGACTCCAGCATCGGCAGTTCCTACTATCTCTACAGTGAAGCAGTGGTGTTTTATTTCCAAGTCAGGATGGTTATTGGTTTGGAAGGCAACTTGTAGGTGGTGGTGTTCCCATATATCTGCTGCCCTTGTCCTTCTAGATGGACGTGATCATGGGTTCTGGAAGGTGTTGTATAAGGATCTTTGGTGAATTTCTGCAGTAGTTCTTGTAGATAGTACACTGTTGCTACTGAGAGTCAGTGGTGGAGGAAGTGGATGCTTGTGAATGTGGTGCCAAACAAATGAGCTGCTTTGCCCTGGATGGTGCCAAGCTTCTTAGTGTTATTGGACTGCACCCATCCAGGCAGGTGGAGAATGTTCTGTTGCAATCCTGACATGTGCTTGTAGATCAAGGACAGGCTTTGGGGAGTCAGGAGGTGAGTTACTCACCACAGTATTCTTAACCTATGACCTGCTCTTGCAGACACTGTGTTTATGTGCTGAGTCCAGCTAATTTTCTGGTCACTGGTCACCCCCAGGATATTGACAGTAGTGAATTTATTGATGGCAATACCATTGAATGGTGTGAATATTACTTGCCGCTTTATATTCTAAACCTGGAAATTGTCTAGCTCTTATGCATTTGAACATGGACTGTTTAGTATTTGAGGAGTTGTGAACAGTGCTGAACATTGTGCAATTATCAGAAAACTTTCTCATTTATAACCTTATGACGGAGGGAAAGCCATTGATCAAGCAGCTGAAGATGATTGCGCCTAGGACACTACCTGAGGAACTCCTGCAGAAATGTCCTGGAGCTGAGATGACTGACCTCCAACAACGACAACCATCTTTCTTTGTGCCAGGTATGATTCCAAACAGCTCACAATATTCCAAATGTGGTCTGATCAGAGCCTTATACATATTCAGCAGTACATTTCTGCTCTTGTATTCTAGCCCTCTTGAAATGAATGCCAACAATGCATTTGCCTTCCTAACCTCCAACACCAGCAGCACTCCTCATGCACCACCTCTCTGTCCTTCTGCTCCTGGCTTTGTCAGAATTCCCCCTTTCTCATTGCCCCACACTGGAGGCTGTGCTTTCCAACTCCTGGAATGACGTCCCTCTGATTCTCCCTACCTCCCTTTACTCCTTAAAACCCATCTCTTTGGACAACCTTTCCTAATGTCTCTGTTGACACACCATTCATTTTTAAATTATGCCTTTGTGAAATCAGTTGGGATGTCTTTCTATGTTATGGATGCTACATAAATCCAGATTGTTGTTGTACCTTTTTTGTCGTTGTTGCATACCTCCAACCAAGTTATCAGAAAGTTATCTTTGTTGAGAAGCACATTTACACTCCTATAGATGCAATGCTACTAAACTCCTTGATTGAAGCTAGTTGCATTGGATCTTCATTCCTGAGTCTCTTTACAGCTCTCAAAGATCTCAAAATAAGAATCTAATAATTTCAGAGACAAGGATAAGCCACAAGGGATAACAAGTCTATTCCTTTTTCAAAGACAAACCTCACATAAGTACATCCTGACCATCAATAGTCCCTCAACCCACTGTTGAAAATGTATTAAATAGTTTCTTGAACTTGTTTATACTGTTCTCCTTAAAGTTCACTACTGGTTATCTTTTCCACAACTCTACCCTGTGACAGCATTAAAAGAAATGCAGTACCTTTTAGGGATAGTAAGAACTGCTGATGCTGGAGTCAGAGATAACACCGTCTGGAGCTGGAGGAATACAGCAGGCCAGGCAGCATCAGAGGAGTAGGAAAGCTGATGTTTCGGGTTGGGACCCTTCTTGGGATTCTATCTGGTTTTTAATTAGTGCCTCTTGGCAGCCAAACCTTTTTATCACAGGAAACCTTAGGATATATCCTCAATTGCATTCATAATCTTGCAAGTGTATTGTTACTAATCCTGTTCTTTTTGTTTCCGCTGCTGAGAAGTGTGATTGTAGGGCAGCTTTCCTGCCATTGTCCTCCGTGGCCATTTTGAATCCCTATGTCGCTTGAATCTATGAAGGAAAGGACCTGGGGCTGAAAATGTGTTTAGTCTTTAACTAATTGTCTCAGCTAATAATGTTAAGGAAGTGTTTTCAGTTGGAAACTGGAAAAGTTTTTGGTGGGTGACGCAATTGTCGTGGCTAACGAATATGTTGAAGAGTTTTAAACTGTGACCTCTGCAATTATTTGTTTGAAGTTCAACCCTTTACAGTTTAAGAATGTAGCCACCATATATAATGTAACGATAAAGACAGGTTAACAATTTGGCCTGAGCTTGTGTCAGTATTTAATTAATGTGCTTTAGTTTCAAATTTACTTGAAAACAACTGAAACAAATCAAGAGACAACAAGGTGCAGGGCTGGATGAACACAGCAGGCCAAGCAGCATCATAGGAGCAGAGAGGCTGACGTTTCGGGCCTAGACCCTTCATCAGAAAAGGGGGAGGGGAAGGGGGTTCTGAAATAAATAGGGAGAGAGTGGGAGGCGGATAGAAGAGGGATAGAGGAGAGGATAGGTGGAGAGGAAACAAACAGGTCGAAGAGGCGGGGATGGAGCCAGTAAAGGTGAGTGTAGGTAGGGAGTTAGGAAGGGGATAGGTCAGTCCAGGGAGGACGGACAGGTCAAGGGGGCGGGATGAGGTTGGTCGGTAGGAGATGGAGGTGCGGCTTGAGGTGGGAGGAGGGGATAGGTGGGAGGAAGAACAGGTTAGGGAGGCAGGGACGAGCTGGACTGGTTTTGGGATGTGGTGGGGGGAGGGGAGATTTTGAAACTTGTGAAATCCACATTGATACCATTGGGCTGCAGGGTTCCCAAGCGGAATATGAGTTGCTGTTCCTGCAACCTTCGGGTGGCATCGTTGTGGCACTGCAGGAGGCCCAGGATGGACATGTCGTCTGAGGAATGGGAGGGGGAGTTGAAATGGTTTGCGACTGGGAGGTGCAGTTGTTTATTGCGAACCGAGCGTAGGTGTTCTGCAAAGCGGTCCCCGAGCCTCCGCTTGGTTTCCCCAATGTAGTGGAGGCCACAACAGGTACAGCGGATGCAGTATACCACATTGGCAGATGTGCAGGTGAACATCTGCTTGATGTGGAAAGTCTTCTTGGGGCCTGGGA
>NC_063350.1:11556464-11573709 GCF_021869965.1 Rhincodon typus
TTATTGCGTGGACGGGGTGTGAGGGATGAGGTGCGGGAGATGTGGGAGACACGGTTGAGGGCGTTCTCGACCACCGAGGAGGGGAAGTTACGGTCCTTGAAAAACGAGGACAACTGAGATGTACGGGAGTGGAATGCCTCATCCTGGGAGCAGATGCGGCGGAGGCGAAGGAATTGGGAATAGGGGATAGCATTTTTGCAGGAAGGTGGGTGGGAGGAGGAGTATTCTAGGTAGCTGTGGGAGTCGGTGGGCTTGAAATGAATATCGGTTTCTAGGTGGTTGCCCGATATGGAGACAGAGAGGTCCAGGAAGGGGAGAGAGGTGTTAGAGATGGTCCAGGTAAACTTAAGGTTGGGGTGGAAGGTGTTAGTGAAGTGGATGAACTGTTCGAGCTCCTCGTGGGAGCACGAGGCGGCGCCGATACAGTCATCAATGTAACGGAGGAAGAGGTGGGGTTTAGGGCCGGTGTAGGTACGGAAGAGGGATTGTTCCACGTAACCTACAAAGAGGCAGGCGTAGCTTGGGCCCATGCGGGTACCCATGGCTACCCCCTTTGTCTGTAGGAAGTGGGAGGAATTGAAAGAGAAGTTGTTGAGTGTGAGGACGAGTTCGGCTAAGCGGATGAGGGTGTCAGTGGAGGGGGACTGGTCGGGCCTGCGGGACAGGAAGAAGCGGAGGGCCTTAAGGCCATCTGCATGGGGAATGCAGGTGTAGAGGGACTGGACGTCCATGGTAAAGATGAGGTGTTGGGGACCGGGGAATTGGAAGTTCTGGAGGAGGTGGAGGGCGTGGGTGGTGTCACGGACATAGGTAGGGAGTTCCTGGACCAAGGGGGAGAAAATGGAGTCGAGATAGTTGGAGATCAGTTCGGTGGGGCAGGAGCAGGCGGAGACAATGGGTCGACCAGGGCATTCAGGTTTGTGGATTTTGGGAAGGAGATAGAAGCGGGCAGTGCGAGGTTGGGGAACGATGAGGTTGGAGGCCGTGGGTGGGAGGTCACCTGAGGTGATGAGGTTGTGGATGGTTTGCGAGATGATGGTTTGGTGCTCAGGGGTGGGGTCATGATCGAGGGGGCGGTAGGAGGAGGTGTCGGAGAGTTGGCGTCCGGCCTCGGCGATGTAGATGTCAGTGCGCCATACTTGGCGTCCGGCCTCGGCGATGTAGAGGTGAAACAAATCAAAGCAAGTTATAAAACAAGGGTATCTCATAATTTCTGTTTAATTGGCAATCTTAGAAACACTGCAGCTTTTTACATTGTTAGCCGTGATGTGGAGGTGCCAGTGTTGGACTGGGTTGGGCAAAGTCAGAACTAACACGACACCAGGTTACAGTACAATAGGTTTATTTGAAATCCCAAGCTCTCGGAGCTCTGCTCCTTCATCAGGTGACTGTGACTGGTGTTGTGTGACTTCTGACTTTTTACATTGTTATGAATGGACAATTTAACTTGAACTTCTTAGATGTTTCAAAATGGGTCTTCAGTCCCATAAAGTTTGCTATTCCTTAGTGGGAAAATATTACGATAATTTACCAACTATAATACATCCACAAATATAATTTGCTCTCATGAATGAACTGCAAAATTTGGTTTGCAAACCAGGAGACCCTAGTGTCAAAATTTGAGAGAAAATCTGACTAAACTAGAGGCTCTGTTTCCACTCTACTTGCTTTGCAGATGATTCACACACCTACACAAATTGTGTAGTGATCAAGTTATCGAAAAGAGCCAACTTCATTTAACATTCGATTGAAAGTGACATGTGATATACCTGTGCCATTGCATTTTGGACGTGGACATTTCTAAATTTCCACAATTTTGACGGAGTTTGGAGGGCTTTGATGGGCAAAGTAAATGACCAGATGTTGCAAACCATGGAGGAGCCATGGTCTGGAGGTGGGAGCATTTTAAAGTCAGCACAAAAGGTGCTGCACACTTCACATGTCATAATGAAATGATATAGCGTAAGTCCTTCCCAAAATCCACAAACCTGACTGCCCTGGTCGACCCATTGTCTCCGCCTGCTCCTGCCCCACCGAACTTATCTCCACCTATCTGGACTCCATTTTCTCCCCCTTGGTCCAGGAACTCCCTACCTACGTCCGTGACACCACCCATGCCCTCCACCTCCTCCAGAACTTCCAATTCCCCAGTTCCCAACACCTCATCTTTACCATGGACGTCCAGTCCCTATACACCTGCATTCCCCATACAGATGGCCTAAAGGGCCTCCACTTCTTCCTGTCCCGCAGGCCCGACCAGTCCCCCTCCACTGACACCCTCATCCGCTTAGCCGAACTCGTCTTCACCCTCAACAATTTCTCTTTCAATTCCTCCCACTTCCTACAGACAAAGGGGGTGGCCATGGGTACCCGCATGGGCCCAAGCTATGCCTGCCTCTTTGTAGGTTATGTGGAACAATTCCTCTTCCGTACCTACGCTGGCCCTAAAGCCCACCTCTTCCTCCGTTACATTGATGACTGTATCGGCGCCGCCTCATGCTCCCACGAGGAGCTCGAACAGTTCATCCACTTCACCAACACCTTCCACCCCAACCTTAAGTTTACCTGGACCATCTCTAATACCTCTCTCTCCTTCCTGGACCTCTCTGTCTCCATCTCCGGCAACCACCTAGAAACCGATATCCATTTCAAGCCCACCGACTCCCACAGCTACCTAGAATACACCTCCTCCCACCCACCTTCCTGCAAAAATGCCATCCCCTATTCCCAATTCCTTCGCCTCCGCCACATCTGCTCCCAGGATGAGGCATTCCACTCCCGTACATCTCAGATGTCCTCATTTTTCAAGGACCACAACTTCCCCCCCTCAGTGGTCAAGAATGTCCTCGACCGTATCTCCCGCATTTCCCGCAACTCATCCCTCACACCCCCTCCCCGCAATAACAACCAAAACAGAATCCCCCTTGTCCTTACTTACCACCCCACCAACCTCCGGATCCAACGCATCGTCCTCCGACACTTCCGCCATCTGCAATCCGACCCCACCACCAAAGACATCTTTCCCTCCCCACCCTTATCTGCTTTCCGGACGGACCACTCTCTCCATGACTCCCTTGTCCGCTCTACACTGCCCTCCAGCCCCACCTCACCAGGCACTTTTCCCTGCAACCGCAGGAAGTGCTGCACCTGCCCCAACACCTCCCCCCTCACCCCCATCCCAGGCCCCAAGAAAACTTTCCACATCAAGCAGATGTTCACCTGCACATCTGCTAATGTGGTATACTGCATCCGCTGTTCCCGTTGTGTCCTCCTCTACATCGGGGAAACCAAGCGGAGGCTTGGGGACCGCTTTGCAGTACATCTACACTCGGTTCGCACTAAACAACTGCACCACCCAGTCACGAACCATTTCAACTCCCCCTCCCATTCCGCACACGACATGTCCATCCTGGGCCTCCTGCAGTGCCACGACGATGCTACCCGAAGATTGCAGGAACAGCAACTCATATTCCGCTTGGGAACCCTGCAGCCCAATGGTATCAATGTGGACTTCACAAGTTTCAAAATCTCCCCTCCCCCTACCGCATCCCAAAACCAGCCCAGCTTGTCCCTGCCTCCCTGACCTGTCCTTCCTCCCACCTATCCCCTCCTCCCACCTCAAGCCCCACCCCTCTCCTACCTACTAACCTCATCCCGCCCCCTTGACCTGTCCGTCCTTCCTGGACTGACCTATCTTCTCCCTACCTCCCCACCTACACTCACCTTTACTAGCTCCATCCCCGCCTCTTTGACCGGTCTGTCTCCTCTCCACCTATCTTCTCCTCTATCCATCTTCTATCCGCCTCCCCCTCTCTCCCTATTTATTTCAGAACCCCCTTCCCCTCCCCCATTTCTGAAGAAGGGTCTCGGCCCGAAACGTCAGCTTTCCTGCTCCTCTGATGCTGCTTGGCCTGCTGTGTTCATCCAGCTCTACACCTTGTTATCCTAGCGTAAGTTATGTTTGGTTTTACTGCAGTGATTGGCCATTGTATTTTGTTTTGAAGTAGTAATTGATCGTTAAATAATTTAATTGCCAGCTTATGTCTGAAAACTGGCAAGCAGTCAAAAAAAGAGAGGCATGTTGAAAGTGGGAATCCCTTCCCATCCATTAGAATACATTACCTACTGGGTAAATTACTATCCTACATTGTAAACTGTTGAAATCCAGATTTGTTTGTATGAAATTATCCTATTGTTTTAAGTTTTTGCTTGACGTTCAGCTGAGCCATCTTTTTATTTGTCCATGGGACATAGGCGTCTCTAGCTGGCCAGTATTTATTGCCCATCCACAGATGGTGGTGAGTTACCTTCTTGAACTGCTGCAGTCCACATACTGTAATTAAACCTGTTTTAAAACTTCCATAATTCTTTGTACTTCTAGTTGTGTTCAAATTCTCTAAATGATTCTACTCAGCAGAGGTTGTTTATACATCATTCAATGCAAAGTCAAAATGAATGCCTGACTGCCTTCTGATCCATCAATGGTCTGTTGTCTGCAGTTGTCAAGGAGAAACTGAGCCTATTTTGATAGTTTTATGAGTTTTTATGAGGACAATGGTCTTTCAAGTAGTTATCCACTAATGTTTTTGTATTTTGAAAGCTATGAGCTTTTCAAAGACTTCCAAACATTACCTTAGAGTTTGTGAGTTTTGTTTATTGTGGATACTGGATGAGTGGGTTTGGCGTGTATAAGGGGATGTTTGGAGGGATGAAAGATTATGGGTTAATCAGGGGGCTAAGGGAATGAAGTGGAATGGTGGATGAGGGGCATGACTAGGGCAATGGGAGTGTGAGGGAACGATGGGAAATATGGGGGTGGACATGGGAGGTGAAGGGAGAAGTGGCTGGTGAAGGGTTGAGGGAGTAGGGGTTGAAGGCTATGGGGAGCCTACATTCATCTCCAGAACTGAGCTGACATACCAGTGAACAGAAAGAGACACGTCGTTTAAACTAGCTACCACAATATGCACCACCTCCACCCCCCTCACGGATCTGTTACGGCATAAAGATAGCATTGGTGGGCACTGCCAGATAGGAGACAGAATGTCACAGTTGAGAAACCTCCTGACTCTCAATTTTCACCCCGAAGATGAAAATCTGGCCCATTCTGTATATCGCGTTCCATTACTGTTCCTTTGTTACTGCGCTAAATGCAGAGATTTAATTTAGTGACATTTAGACCATAAGATATAGGAGAAAATGAGGCCATTTAGCTCATCAAGTCTGCTCTATAAGCCAATCACGGCTTATATATTTCTCAACCCTGTTCTCCTGCCTTCTCCCCATAATCCTTGATTGACTCACTAATGAGTGACAATATTTAGTACTGAGAAAAAAGCAAATTAACTCATTGCTTTTCACAACATTGAAGTGAAGCTGGCCACTCAGTGACTGAATATGTGAAGATGCCTCTTTCCTTGGGAATGTTTTAACTTTAATTCACCCGGTAAAGTACATTTTAGCCATTACGATTAGAGGCAAAAGAAACAAATTTAAACAATTTCCTTTTAAGAAAAAACTACTATGGCTTTATATCCAACATAAAAGTTAATGTTTAATTTAGCATACAGCAATTTTTAAAAATCATGTGTAAGTTGTTCAGGTCTTTTTCACGCTCTCACAGTTGGATCCAATCTAATTTCTCAACGGTTGGTTCACTTTGGCAACATTATATCATTGACCTTGGAAGTCTTGTGACTTGATGTCTCACAGTGTTGTCATGTATTATATAGTTCCATTCAGGGAGATCATGGTGCCATTCTGGGCATCCTGTGTGTGGATTCTGGCCCAGTCAGGATAAGTGGACAGCTCGAACACATATAGACCCCAGGTATTTATGGCCAGCAAGAGCAGAAAGATGCCCAAAAGGTTCATGATGAATCCGGACTTCACCTGCATAGACAAATCCAATACATTAATAGTGGATTAAGGTGAAATGAGAGAAACATAGAAACTTGAAGCAAGAGTAGACCATTCGGCCCTTCGAGCCTGCTCTGTCATTCAATACACCATAGCTGCTTCTCTACCTCAATGCCATATTCTTTCTTTCTGTCATTACTCCCATGATACCCTTAAAATCCAAAAAAAAATCTATATACTTCTTGAATACATTCAGTGATTTGAACTCTGTAGCCTTCTGTAGTATAGAATTGAATGAGGAAAAGTTTTCTCATCTCAGTCCTAAATAGTCTACCTCGTGTCTTGAGACAGTGACACCTGGTTCTAGGGGGACCCAGCCAGGAAAACATTGTCCCTACATCTAGTCTGTCTAGCCCTGTTAGAATTTTATGTATTTCTATAAGATGCTGTCTGGCTATCACTGGTTTATATCAGCATTTATTGCCCATCCCTAATTGCTCAGAGGACAGTTGAGAGTGAAGCTCATTGCTTTAGGTCTGGAGTCGCATGTGGGCTAGACCAGCTAAAGACAGCAGTTTCCTTTCCTAAAGGATGTTAGTGAACCAGTTGGATTTTTCTGAACAATAGTTTCATGGTCATCATTAGGCGCTTAAATCCAGATTTTTATTGAATTCAAATTCTAACATCTACCTTGGCAAGGTTCAAACCAAGGTCCCAGAACATTATCTGGGTCTTTGGATTAATAGCATAGCAATTATACCACTAGGCCATCACCTCTCCCAATATAAAGGAACTCATATTTGAAGAGCAAGTGTGTTCTCTTTAACATCCTAGCTAACATTGTGGTTATTTATCTCCTTGCTGTTGGTAGGGCCTTATCATATTCAAACTGGCTGCTGTCCTTCATACATTATCACAAGTTACATTTCAAAAATAAGCACTTTATTAGGTGTGAAACAGTTTGAGACAACCTGACATTATGAAAATTCACTTTATAAGCATAAGTTCTTCCTTTCTAAAACAATATACTTTGGCATTTAATTAGTTTTGTTGATGTCCTGCAACGACTGGACTTGGTTCGACTTTGATTTCTTGGATCTCTCACTCATCCTTCCTCCTTTCCAGTTTAACAAAATTCATTAAATGTGCAGTTAGTTGATCAGAATCTGGTTGATCAAGACAAATTTGGCTCAACAGGAATTTTCCATCTACTTTCAGAAATGGAAAGCAACACTGCCAGCTTATACCGGTAGCAATGGGACAGCAGACTCAGCTTTGGATGTAACAGGGGAAGGTTTTTTACAGGAATTACTGCATGTGTACAAAATGCCTACTGATCTGAGTCTGATAACTAAATGGAACAGTTCATATAGAGACAGACAGTCAACTGTTGTCTCATCTGCTCACTTCATTTTTTTTTAAATTTGCTGATCCAAAGCTGCAAATTATGGCTAAAAATTCTGAGAGATTTTCAGCCCTGGAACTACTCTCACCAATTCAAAACTGAATGGGAACTGAAGACACTCTTGTTTGTCAAAAACTGCTCAACCATGACCTGGACATCAAATCACATGTCTTTTAGTGTTTTGCGTGCATCATGTAGCACTTCTAAAGGTCATTCACAATCTCGCAAACACAAGTCTGTTAATTGATCACCTGTCTAGTAAACTTTAGTCAGTGTTAACACCAGCCCCTAAACATATTGATAACGGGATAATTTGGGATGAAGATAACAGTTTGTAAAGCATTTTTAAACTGTAGTAGCTGCAAAAAATTGCTTGCATTTGACTTATGTATAAAATATTTCATCCATATTGTAATTATCGAGCCCATTGTATTCACTATTACGATTGACTCACTGCAACTTCAGTATGCTTTACCGTGCTTAAATGTAGTTAAACATCCCAAGGCACTTCGCAAGGGTGTTATCAAATTAAGTTTGATACTAGTCATTGGTATTAGAATTTTTTTGTCCACAAACTACTCAACTATTGATCGCATTGGAGCCAGTATTTTTTACCACTTCCTCCATTGTGTTGTATGGCATTATGACTGTGCTAAATGAGACAGATTTCAAACAGATCTAGCAACTCAAAACTAGGCATCATTGGCAGCAGCAGAATTGTATTCCAACACAATCTGTAACTTCATGGTCCAACATATTCCCCACTCTACCACTCCAGCAAGCCAGGAGATTAACCCTGGTTCAATGCGGGAAGGCATGCCGGTAACACGAGGGAACAGTTTTAAATTGTCAACAAAGCATTGAATTGTCAGCTAACTGAGAGCCAAGAAATCTTCGAAATCATTGAGATGTAGATGAAGGTGGAGTCTCTCGCATAAGGCTGCATAGACTTGGAAGCAAATAAATTTGGAAAAAAGTGTTATTGTTATAAACACTGTGTGCCAATTATTAAATTTAAATTTGAAATTGAGATGAAAGATGCTTTAAAAAAAGTAGCTACCTGGTTAAAATGCTTCAGCCTTGTGTATATGTGATGGAAACACATTAGCTGTGACCTCACTGATTTGCTGAGGTATGTTTAGAGTGATAGTTTTTTTGTGTGTAGAAGTGTCAGTTATTTTGAAAATAATTGTTGTTGCTAAATTATACCTGTTGTCTTGTGCTAATATAAATGCTGTGCTATCTCAGAAATTAATATTTTCCTTGTGGGTTGGGACTTTGCAGGGATGATAAATATTTAAGATACTGATGAATTCTTCTATTTCTGCTTGAAGTCAGTCTAAATATCACTTGTGTAAGTACAGAAGGCATTGCTAGTACACGGCTATATCACTTAATAAATGCATTGGTAACAATGGGAAAGGAGCCCCTCAAAACCAAAAGGTTGTCACTCAAAATCGAAATGTAGCCCTCAAGAAAATGTCAAGAAGACGGCTCAATAAAGAAATAATTCCTGGAACACAGGGCATAACTTCAAAGTTTGCAGATGCCAAAAACCTTGGAAATATAGGATGGGAATTTTGTTCAAGGAAACAGGGATGCATCTGCTTTGCAAGTGAGAAAATAGCATTAAAGGGAAATGAAAAGGAATTTAACATTATTGAAATCAAAGACCTGAAAGGTAATAGAATGAGGGATTTCCCAGGTAAAACAAAGACAGGGATGGAGATAATTATCAATTCTACCAATCATCAATTTCTCTCCAGTGAATTGACTATATTGAAAGTTCCATGGTGATTCCAAACCGAATGTTCCAGGTGATTTACACCAATACTGTCAAATCTCCTAGCCTCAACATAGGTATAATTCACGTTTGCCAGAAACGTAAACTAAAAAAATTGAAACCTACGCGTATTCACCTTGGCGTAGGCCAGTATGGCACATTAATATACACACGTCTATCTTCTAAATGGTCAAGATAGATGGGGATAACCTTCATTTAAATGAAAGTCATTCCATCGTGAACCAACATTAACCTTAATGCCCTCAGTCACAACAAGGACCTGGACTCATTGTAGGAAAGGGCAAAGTTAAAGAATTCCCTAACATCTCAACAATCGTTGATCAACGGCACATCACTGATTTCAATTTTATGCATTGAAGTTCAAAGCAATTTCAAACTGCTTCTTCAACTCAGGAATCCTACATACCATATCGATGACCCTTAGATTGCCCGTAGCAAAAGCAATTGAGTTTGGAGGTGTTGATATTGGAAGCATGAAAGCGTAGGAACCTACAACAGTTGCAGGGACCATCAGATAGAGGGGATTCACCCTCATGTGCAAAGCCTGTAATAAATGATAAGTAAATGGGATGAGATTCTGTCCTTGCAATTGAATGCAACCCATTAGATATCAATCCTATTGGCATTAGAAAGACTATATTATAGAGTCATAGTCATAAAGTCATACAACATGGAAACAGACTCTTCGGCCCAACCAGTCCATGCCAAACATAATACCAAACTAAACCAATCCCACCTGCCTGCTCCTGACCCAAATCTCTCCAAACCTTTCCTATTCATATACTTACCTAATTGTTGTAACTATGCCTGCATCTACCATTTCCTCAGGAAGCTCATTCCACACGTGAACTGCTCTCTGTGTAAAAAAGTTGGCCCTCATGTCTTTTTTCAATCTCTCTTTTCCTTGGAAAATAGGCGACAGGTTTAGATAGAGGAACTGGATCGGCGCAGGCTTGGAGGGCTGAAGGGCCTGTTCCTGTGCTGTAATTTTCTTTGTTCTTTGTTCTCTCCTCTCACCTTAAAAATATGCACCCTCATCTTGAAATCCCCCTTCTTAGGGAAAGACACCTACCATTAACCCTATCTATACCCCTTATGATCTTATAAACCTCTGTAAGATCACCTCTCAACCCTCTAAGCTCCAGTGAAAAAAGTCCCTGTCTATCCAGCATCTCTATATAACTTAAAACTTTCATACCCGGCAACATCTTGCTAAATCTCTTCTGATCCCTCTCCAGCTTGTAGATAAAAATCCACTTCTGCTTTTTGATTGCAGGGCTGTGATTTTTCAGGGCTGTCGGGGTAGCGGGGAGGGCAGGTATCAAGTGATATGCTTGACACCACATTCACCATTCCATTTTGCCAGTGTCAGGTAATGTGGTGGGGAGTCTGCCTACTATCCTAATTAAGGATCTATTCCTGATTCCACTGGCACTTTACCAGTGGCAGAAGGGTCTCTTCGTGACATGGGGAGAGAGAGAGAGACGGGAAAATCCTGGCAGGTTCTGAGCAGATCTGATGGCAGGAGGTCCTTAATTTCTTTGAATAGGTTTTGGTCTATGACTGGCAGCAATGGTACATGCTCCTAACAATTTCTACTGCTTTGTTGGAGCCTGCCTGATGGATGCAAGTGCCTCCAGTCCTCATCAGTCTGACTCAGAGGGCATATGAACACTCCTGTATCCTCTTCCTCCAGATGTAGTCCCAGCAATGGCTACTGCTCTGGGTGGCGCTCTGACAGATGCACCCATTGAACTCACTGCTACCTGTAAAATGTGGCCTAGGGTCCTGTCAAGTGGAGTGACACCCAATGCCACACACCACCCTCCCCTCCCCCACCCCACCCCAGCCCTTCATACCCCACTGATTCGAAGGGAGTCATTCCAGGGGTAGAGGTTGTATGGCTGGAAGAAATTATAGTGTGGATGGATGAAACCACAGAGAGGTGGAGATAAAATCCAAGATAAGGATTTTAGAATAAATTGTAATTGAAACATTGTCAGTCCATGTGCTAATGTAGGTAGTGAACACAGTCATTTTAAAACCGCAATTTAAAAAAAGACTGTTAATTCTTCTTATTTATTTATGGGATATGGACATCGCTGGCTAAGCCAGCATTTATTACCCATCCCTAATTGCCCTGAGGAAGATGGTAGTGAGCTGCCCTGTTAAACCACTGCAGTCATTTTGATGTAGGGACATCTACAGTGTTGTAGGAAGGGAGTCCAGGATTTTGACACAGCAACAATGAAGGAATGATGGTATCGTTCCAAATCAGAATGGTGTGTAACTTGGAGGAGAACTTGCAGTTGGTTGTTCCCATGCAGCTGCTGCCCTTCCTCTTCCAGGTGGTAGAGATTGTAGGTTTGGAAGGTGTTGTTGGGGAGCCTTGGTGTGTTGCTGCAGTGCATCTTGTGGATGGTATACACTGCTGCTACTGAGTGTCACTAATGAAAGGAGTGAATATCAGAAAAAGTGGATGAGGTGCCAATCAAGTGGCTGCACAGTGGGAACAAATATGTTGTTTTCTGAATGGCAGACAGGGTTTAGTGGGGTACCACAGAGATCGGTACAAGGACCCTAACTATTCACAATATATGTTAACGACTTAGATGAGAGGACTAATTATAACGTCTCAAAATTTGCAGATGACTCAAAGCTGGGTGGAAGGGTGAGCTGTGAGGAAGATGCAGAAATGTCCCGGTGTAATTTGAACAGGCTGTGTGAGTGGGCAAAAGCATGGCAGATGCAGTATAATGAGGATAAATGTGAGGTTATCTGCTTTGGGAACAAAAACAGGAAGGCAGATTAATATTTGAATGTAAATTGAGAGAGGGAAATGTGCAATGAGACCTGGGTGTCCTCATGCACCATCCATTGAAAGTAAGTATGCAGGTGCAGCAGGTGGAAGAGAAAGCAAACTGTACGTTGGCCTTCATAACGCAAGGGTTTGAGTGCAGGATCAAGGATGTCTTGCTGCAATTATACATGAGGCCATAGCTGGAATGTTATGTGCGGTTTTGGTCTCCTTACCTGAGGAAGGATGTTTTTGCTATGGAGGGAGCGCAGTGAAGGTTTACCAGACTGATTCCTGGGATGGCAGGACTGACATATGAGGAGAGAGTGAATCAGTTAGGATTGTACTCGCTGGAGTTTAGAAGAATGAGGGAGGATCTCATGGAAACCCATAAAATTATAACAGGATGCAGGGAGGATGTTCCCGAAGGTGGGGGAGCCCAGGGACACAGTTTAAGGATATGAGACAAACCTTTTAGGACTGAAATGTGGAAAAATTTCTTCACTCAGAGAGTGCTGAGCCTCTGGAATTCACCATACGGCAAGTGGTTGAAGGCAAAACATTATGTGTTTTCAAGAAGGAGGTGGCTCTTGTGGCTAAAGATACCAAGGGGCATTAGTGGAGGGTATGATCAGGGTTTTGAACTCAATGATGAGCCATGATTGTATTGAATGGCAGAGCAGGTTCAAGGGGTTGAATTGCTTAATCCAGGTCCTAGCTTCTGTGTTTCTGTAGTTTGTCCTGAATGGTGTTGAGCTTCTTGAGTGTTGTTGAAGCTGCACCCATCCGGGCAAATGGGAAGTATTCCATCACACACCCGACTTGTGCCTTGAAGATCATGGACAGACTTTGGTAGCCTGGAGTTGAGTTACCCACTGCAGAATTTCCTGCCTCTGGCCTGCTCTTGTAGCCACAATGTTTTAACACATGCAAGGCAATCTTCTCAGATAGCTGGCCAATATCTCGCCATCAGTCAACACCACTAAACATGCTACTGGGTCAGGATAATACTGTTGCTTGTAGGCACCTTAGTGTATGCAAGTTGTTCCCAAGTTTCCTGCACTGTGGAACTTTTCAAAAATACTGCAAAGTGCTTGGGATATTCTAAGGTCATGGAACGAGCCATCAAAATGCAAGCTTTTCTTTTCCCACTCTTTCAAGAAACTCACCAATTCAGCCACAATTGGTAACATTATTACAATCGTAGCAGTGTTGCTGGCGAACTCAGTAAAACATGATATCAGCAAGCAGATTAGGATAATCGCTGTAGTTGGCTTGATAGTCACCATTGGCTGAAGTTGGTTGCCTATCCAGATGGACAGTCCAGAAGCCTGGAAAATAGATACTTTAAGTTAGACAAGCAAAATGCTAAATTCAAAGGGTTTGGACATTCTGGAAGAAGATGCACCAAACCAAAACCTGTGAAAATATGGTATCCTCAGGACCAACTATTTTTCAGATGAAGGATATTTTCAGTTTTTGTGTACAAGACAGTTAACAGATTTGCACAGTTTTAGTCACTTGTTCTAACATGGCAAATAAGGTTAAAATCAAGGTCATGGTACCTGTTTGAATTTCTGGGACCTGTCACATTCTGCTGAATGTGTCGGGAAATCTTTGCCACCTTGCATAATGAATCAGTTAAATAATTCAGAATGGTTATCATTTCCAGTAATGGCTACACCCAACTATCACTGATCACATTATATGCATAGGTGTGTATAAACAGCTATTCACAGAGTGAAAAATCAGGCACAAAATCAAAACACTGGCATTTACCAGGATACACTTAGGTCCATTATAATTCTTTGGGGCTCTCTTTGGGTCGGTTTGGGTCTGTTCGAGTTAAGCAGAGATTTTTCTTCCAAAAGGCCTGAAGGAAGCCTGTCTACAGGTCTGTTCGAGTCCACTTTCAAAAAGACCTTCAATTTTTAGATCTTTTCAGTTTCTGGGTGTGCGGTTAAATGATACCTTAGTAGGGATCAGAAATAAAAAGAGAAATTCAGCAGGTCTGGCAACCTCTGTGGAGAGAGGAACAGAGTTAATGTTTCAAGTCCAATATGACTCTACTTCATAACTCCAAAGAACTGTGAGCTCCAATTCAGCAGGACTGTAAATGAAGTGAGATTGATGTATTGTGAGGAACAGAGGAATCTGGTTGACAGGAATCACAAATATTTGGTACAGCAAGGGAATAGGAAGACAAATGGAATGTTGTTGTTCATTGCAAGAGGAATGCAAGATAAAATCAGGGATGCTTTGTTACAGTTGTATAGAGAATTGGCGAGGCTACATCTGGAGTACTGTGTCCAGTTTGGACCTCTTTATTTAAGAAAGGATGTAAATGCCTTAGAAGCAGTTCTGAGAATGTTAACTCAAGTGATACTTGGGGTGAGAGGGAAAGTTCAAGAGAATTGCTGAAAAAAGTCACAAGCTTTTCAATGTTCACCCATCAGGACATTTTTCCAGAATACAAATTCAAACGGAAAATCAACATTTAAACTGCATTTGAGAAGAGTTCTGATTGGTTGGCAAGTAGACTCTGATCAGTCAAGGCATTGCAATAGACAATGCATGCATTAATGTGATTGACAGTTAACATTTAGGGAAACATAGAAAATGGAAACAGGAGTAGGCCATTCTGTCCATTAGACTCACTCTGCTATTCAATTTGATCGTGGCTCATCCTCTATCTCAACATCATATTTCTGCCCTTGCACTATGTCCTTGACACCTTTAGCCTTTAGTCTCTTTTTTCTTAAATATGTTCAGTGACTTGGTCTCAATAACCTTCAGTGGTAGAGAATTACATAGGTTCACTCCCCTCTAAGTGAGGAAATTTCTCCTCATCTTAGTCTGAAGTTGCCTACTGCATCTTCTGCGACTGTGATCCCTTATTCTGGACTCCCCAGTCAGTGGAAACATCATCACTGCATCCAGTCTGTCCATCCCTGTCAGAATTTTACACATTTCGATGAGACCCTCTCTCATTTGTTTCAATGCCTGTGAACTCAGGCCAAGTTTGATCCAATTTCTCCCTATACAACAAACTTGCCATCCCAGGAATCAGTCTGGTGAACCTTCTCTGCACCCCCTCTATGTCTTTCGTTAGTTTAGGAAACTGCACATGATACAGCTGGTGTGGTCTCAGTAAGGCCTGGTGCAGCTGCAGTAGGACTTCTTTGCTCCTGTACTCAAACCCTCTTGCTATGAGTGCCAACACACCATTTTGCTTTAACGTTTTCTGTACTTACATGCTTGCTTTCAGTGACCACTACACAAGTACACCCAGGTCCCTTTTTACATCAATGTTTCCCAATTTACCAACATTTAAATGATACTTTGCCATTATGTTTTTCCTTCCTCACATTTACCTACATTACCTGCACTGGGGAGGCAATGGCCTACTGGTATTATCACTGGACTATTAACCCAGAGACCCATATAATGGGGTTGAATTCTGCCACAGCAGATGGTGGAATTTGAATTCAATTTTTTTAAAAAAAGTCTGGAATTAAATTTAAGTAGTCACCCAGCATCTAATGATGACCATGAATCTATTGTCAATTGTTGGAAAAACCCATCTGGTTCACTAATGTCCTTTAGGGAAGGAAAATGCCATCCTTACCTGGCCCAGCCTACACGTGATTTCAGAACCCACAGCAATGTGGTTGACTCTTAACTGCCCTCTGGGCAATTACAGATGGGGAATAAATCCTGGCCTAGCCAGCATGCCCTTGTCCCATGAATGAAATTTTTTAAAAATTGCATCTACCATATATTCATGCAGTCACTCAACTTGTCTAAGTCACCTTGGTGCATCTTTATATCCTCCTCGCTACTCATGTTCCAACCTAGTTTTGTGACATCAGCAATCTTAGAAATATCATATTTGATACCTTCATTCATATCATTGGTATATATTGCTAATAGCTTGGGCCTAAGCACGGATTTCTGTGGTACCTCATTTCTCACCTCATTCCATTCCAGAAAAGATCTATGTATTCCTGTTTTCTGCTTCCTCTCTGCTAACCAATTCTGAATCCATCTAGCATATCAGCATAACCCATGTACTTTGATTTTGCACACTAATTTCTTCTACGAGACTTTATCAAAAGCTTTCTGAAAATCCAAATACATCACAGCCACTGGTTCTCCCTCATTGATTCAACTAGTTTTATCCTCAAATTCTTTGAGTAGGTTTGTCAAACATGATTTCCCTTTCACAAATCCATGCTGACTTGTGTAGTACCGTTGGTATTTTTTAAGTATCCTGCTTAAAAATTCAGGAGTCTCCTCTTTAAGCTGGTGATGAGAAGAGTTGTGTGTCTTTGGAACTATCTTCCCCAGAGAGTGCAGGTTCAGTCAGTGAAAACTTATAAGGCAGAGATAGATAGATTCTTAACTAACAAGGGAGTCAAAGGTTATTAAAGAAATGTAGAGGCAAGGCCATCATCAGACCAGCCAAGATATTATTGAATGGTAGAACAGTTAGAGGGGCTGAATGAGCTAGTGCTGATCCTAATGTATAATGGTCAGGAAAAAAACAGATACACAAAGGCTTTGCTAATTGGCCATTCTTCATGTTCTGTTCTTCAACCTACACTCCTAATTCTACATCAGAGGTTGACTTATGAGCTAGGTCCTACTATCTTTCTCCCTCCCCTTGTGGAGCAGGAAAACATTTTATGGAACAAAACATCTTGCCTTTGAATGAGTGTGAGTTACTAACCCTAGAAAATATAGTTAATTGTACCTTCAGCACAGGAATTCACATGATGAGAGTATACTACAAAATTAAAGCAGAAAACAGTGAGCTCCTGTCAAGTTTGCAATGATACTACATCTATTCAAATGAATGATTTATGGTTATGCAACTTGAAAGTTGTTATACTGAAGTCGGTGCCTCAGGTCCTCCTATGTACTCCAATTACAAAAATGGGGAATGTCTAATTATGAAATAGCAATGCAAAATAAATGGATATGTGTCATTTTTGGGGACAACAAAATACAAAGAACTCCATGTTCTCCAAAATGTCTATGTCAATGCCCCCTCCTCCTGGACACCACCCCAAGGCCTCCTACCCTCCCTCGACCTCTTCATCTCCAACTGCCGTCGAGACATCAATCACCTCAACCTCTCCACCCCTCTCACCCACTCCAACCTCTCCCCCGCAGAACGTGCAGCCCTCCGCTCCCTCCGCTCCAATCCCAACCTCACCATAAAACCCGCGGACAAGGGAGGTGCAGTTGTAGTATGGCGCACTGACCTCTACATCGCCGAGGCCGGACGCCAACTCTCCGACACCTCCTCCTACCGCCCCCTTGTTCAAGACCCCACCCCTGAGCACCAAACCATCATCTCGCAAACCATCCACAA
>NC_063350.1:11578709-11597103 GCF_021869965.1 Rhincodon typus
CTCACCTTTCCTGGCCCCATCCCCGCCTCTTCGACCTGTTTGTTTCCTCTCCACCTATCCTCTCCTCTATCCCTCTTCTATCCGCCTCCAACTCTCTCCCTATTTATTTCAAAACCCCCTTCCCCTCCCCCTTTTCTGATGAAGGGTCTAGGCCCGAAACGTCAGCCTCTCTGCTCCTATGATGCTGCTTGGCCTGCTGTGTTCATCCAGCCCTGCACCTTGTTGTCTCGGATTCTCCAGCATCTGCAGTTCCTACTATCTCTCATGTCAATGTATGATTGGTCAACATGGAAGCAGGTCATATAATCCATACATTCTATGCCAGTGTTCACGTTTCTTATAAATCTCCTCTCATCCTTCTTCCTCTATTCCCTACCATAGAACCTTCTTCCCTGTTTTGCTTCATGTGCTTAACTATATTACCTTTACACAGCTCAACTATGACATAATCCTGCATTGTTCTATACTCATAGATTCTGCTTATCTTGGGGTCTGGATGTTGGATATCGTTCTCACATTCTTGAGTCAACTTTCTTGAATTAGACTGTCCCAACTCAGAGTCTACTGAATCTCTGGCTTTACCTTATCCAAAAGTAACTATAGTCTGGCTCTCAATAGGTCACTTAATGAACTCTGTATTTACACAGTAACATGCAGGTTTCTGATTATAGCTCTCCAGTACAATTCTTCCACTCCACTATTCTTAGAGTCTCAATAGCATGATGTCAGAGTACTGTGATATTGTACATCATTGGTGTGCTGGCTCAGTGGTTAGCACTGCTGCATCACATAGCCAGGGACCTGTGTTCAATCCCACTCTTAGGTGACTGTCTGTGTGGAGTTTGCACATTCTCCCTTTGTCTGTGTGGGTTTCTTCCCATTGTCCAAAGATGTGCAGGTTAGATGGATTGGCCATTGCTAAATTGCCCATAGTGTCTAGGGATGTGCAGTCTATGTAGATTATAGGGTGGGGAGGATGCTCTTCAGGGGCTCAGTATGGGCCAAATGGCCTGCTTCCACACTGTAGGGATTCTATGAATCATCATACTTTTAATGGAGGTTTTTTGAAAAATGGCTCAAAGCTGGTTATATCATTTTGTTGGGATTTTGACACTCTTCAGCCAAAGATACTGTGCGAAGATCGGGAAAGGCTATCACTCTGTTTGATCAGGAAACTCTGAAACTAACACACAAATGAGAGTCAAAGTGAAAAATCTATTTTTGGAACTTGAGGCAAAAATTCAAATTTCCAATAAGTGAAACAACCACTGAGGAAATTAAGGTTTTATATACCAATCAGTAAAATTGATGTTAGGTTTTCTTTTTAAACATATATCTTAAGTAAAATGTCAAGTGCATTTGTGAAGAAATACCTCACACCCTTTTGCTATTGCAAATCCTCCTCCGAGTAGTAGGACCACATTCCAAGGTAAATCTTTCTGAATTTTCTTCCAGTTTAGCAGTGGTGGGTTCATTTTTCCTGAGGCTGGAAAAGAAAGAAAAGAGAAATAAAGGTTTAAGTGAGATACAGGTCCAGTTATTTCCAAAGCCAATTGAATACCAAGTTTGGGAAAGAAAGTCTGTGATCATAATGTCATTAAGAAACAGTCTTGATGAATGATTGTCACTCAACTGTGATCTTGCAAAATGATAGAGTAGCTTTGAAGGATAGAATGGTCTCGCCTGCTCCTATATGCTTAACCTTAACAGTAAAATTGGTAAAGTTTCAAGTGGGAAAATGATTCAGCATTTAGAGAAATGTGAATGTTTTACTCCTTTAGACAATGTGACAGATCGGCCATTTTAATGAATAACTTTGTTCTTGATAATACAAGTAAACAGTTACTGCAGTTTTGTTAACAAATAGTGAATTTGCTAGTATAGTCTTCTCTGAAAGCGTTGCTGATTAAATTGAATTTGATCCAAACAAACTATAAACCTGATTGTATTGTGTGTCTCCCCATGCATACTGCATAACTGCAAGTTGTCCTTCAAGCTACACAACATTGTGGTTTCTTTCACTCTCATGTACCTGTCCAGCTGTGTGAAAAAAGCTGGAACACCTTCTGTTACAGCACTGAGGGTGTATGTATATCAGAGGGATTGCAATGATTCAAGAAGGAAGCTCAATATCAACTTCTCAAGGACAATTCAGGAATGGGCAACAAATCCCAGCCCAACCAGCAACACCTACATTTAGTCAAAGAATAACAAAAAAACCCAAGAAGGCTCTGCTGACCAAATAGTTTTCTTTCAAGCTCCACGTTCTTCCATCTAACAAGCTAGACTCTGGATGTATCTCCTCAGGTTTGTGAGGGGTGGGAGTGAAAATGGGTGGGTGCCCAAAAGACTAGTAAATGTTGCTTCTTGATTAAAGGGGCCGGGGTGAACTTATGCGGGGAGAGGGTGCCTGACATTCCACCCCGCCACCCAGGCTTGTAGGCAATCTCTGGAAATTCTGGTCTCTGGTGGCCAGTAGGCAAAGGAGATGAACACATAAGAGTCAATGTGTCTACCAGCCCTCCAACTGACCTCACAGGCTCAGATAAGCTCAGCACTCGTAGACCTGATGTTGGCAAAAATCACTGGGATTGTGACTTTCGCATCCACAGTTACTCTCTATCCCTGCTGTTCCACACAGTGTTGTTGAACAGTTAACCTTTCTTAATATATGACAAAGAATATACAGTACAGAAACAGGCCATTCAGCCCAACCAATCTTTGCTGGTGTATATAATCTACAGGGATCTTCTCCTGTTCCATTTACCTCAGCTCAGCCTTTCAACATTTTTTTAATCTCCTTTTCTCTCACGTACCTGTTCAATTTCACTTTGAAAGAACGTGAACCATTTATCTCACTTGCTTCAATGGTAGCTAATTATCATTCTAGCCACCTCTGGGAAAAGAAATGTCCTCTTATGTTAGATTTATTAGTAATTACGTTACTCTAACAATTCCTTTTCCATATACACAGCTTTTTAAACATCTTACTTTTACTGACATCCTGACTCTAGTCCCATTACAGCTCCCTTTGCCATCCATTGTTTAGTTAGAATACAGAACATAGAACAGTACAGCACAGGAATGGGCCCTTCGGCCCACAATGTTGTGCTGAACATGATGCCAAATTATCCCTTTACCTGCCCTTAGTCTACATTGCACCATTTCTTGCATATTCATGTGCTTATCTAAAAGTCACTTAAATGCCTCGAACATATTTGCCTCCACCACCCCTGGCAGCGTGTCCCAGACTCCTGCCACTCCCTGTGTAAAAAACTTGCCCCTCACATCTCCTTTATACTTACCCGCTCTCATGTTAAGTCCCCTAGTAGTAGACATGTCAACTCTGGGACAAAGATTCTGACCGTCAAACTCATTAAACTAGTTAAACTGATTCACATACCTTTCGGATCAAACCACCACTTCAATGAAGGCTTTTGAGATGGAAAGAAGCATAACACAAGAACAAATGTCATTCCAGTCACTGCATCTGACACATATCTGAAAAAGAGTGTTTTAGGATAAATAAACAAAAAGTGGGCTGAATTAATGATGATCACCTTCTGTGGATGAGGAGTGGAGTTACTCCGCACTCTTGTGTTCAGGTCTTCTTTTTAATGAGGTGAATATGTCACTATAACTCAGATCCAATTTCATAGCATATTAAAGCAGAGACAATGAAACCCCTCCATTTGAAGTTTGCCCATCTGAAATTCACATCAGCATATAGAATAGAATAGAATAGAATCCCTACAGTGTGGAAACAGGCCCTTCGGCCCAACATGTCCACACCGACCCTCGGTGCACCCACCCAAACCCATGACAACAAGGTGCAGGGCTGGATGAACACAGCAGGCCAAGCAGCATCATAGGAGCAGAAAGGCTGACGTTTCGGGCCTAGACCCTTCATCAGAAAAGGGGGAGGGGAAGGGGGTTCTGAAATAAATAGGGAGAGAGTGGGAGGCGGATAGAAGAGGGATAGAGGAGAGGATAGGTGGAGAGGAAACAAACAGGTCGAAGAGGCGGGGATGGGGCCAGTAAAGGTGAGTGTAGGTGGGGAGTTAGGGAGGGGATAGGTTCAGGGAGGACGGACAGGTCAAGGGGGCAGGATGAGGTTAGTAGGTAGGAGATGGGGGTGCGGCTTGAGGTGGGAGGAGGGGATAGGTGGGAGGAAGAACAGGTTAGGGAGGCGGGGACGAGCTGGACTGGTTTTGGGATGCGGTAGTGGGAGGGGAGATTTTGAAGCTTGTGAAATCCACATTGATACCATTGGGCTGCAGGCCCCATACCTCCTCCCTCACCCCCATCCCAGGCCCCAAGAAGACTTTCCACATCAAGCAGATGTTCACCTGCACATCTGCCAATGTGGTATACTGCATCCGCTGTACCCGTTGTGGCTTCCTCTACATCGGGGAAACCAAGCGGAGACTCGGGGACCGCTTTGCAGAACACCTACGCTCGGTTCGCAATAAACAACGGCACCTTCCAGTCGCAAACCATTTCAACTCCCCCTCCCATTCCTCAGACGACATGTCCATCCTGGGCCTCCTGCAGTGCCACAACGATGCCACCCGAAGGTTGCAGGAACAGCAACTCATATTCCGCTTGGGAACCCTGCAGCCCAATGGTATCAATGTGGATTTCACAAGCTTCAAAATCTCCCCTCCCACTACCGCATCCCAAAACCAGTCCAGCTCATCCCCGCCTCCCTAACCTGTTCTTCCTCCCACCTATCCCCTCCTCCCACCTCAAGTCACACCCCCATCTCCTACCGACTAACCTCATCCCGCCCTCTTGACCTGTCTGTCCTCCCTGGACTGACCTATCCCCTCCCTAACTCCCCAGCTACATTCACCTTTACTGGCTCCATCCCCGGCTCTTCGACCTGTTTGTTTCCTCTCCACCTATCTTCTCCTCTATCCTTCTTCTATCCGCCTCCCACTCTCTCCCTATTTATTTCAGAACCCCCTTCCCCTCCCCCTTTTCTGATGAAGGGTCTAGGCCCAAAACGTCAGCCTTTCTGCTCCTATGATGCTGCTTGGCCTGCTGTGTTCATCCAGCCCTGCACCTTGTTGTCTCGGATTCTCCAGCATCTGCAGTTCCTACTATCTCCCACCCAAACCCATCCCTCTATAACCCACTTTATCCACACATCCTTGAACATTATGGGCAATTTAGCATGGCCAATCCACCTAACCTGCACATCTTTGGACTGTGGGAGGAAACCGGAGCACCCGGAGGAAACCCACACAGACACGGGGAGAATATATAACAGATTTGCTTAAAGAAATGCTTTTCATCTCATTCGATATGATCCTTTCAGATTACTAACCTAACATTTTTTTTTCCATTACATCATCCAGAAGTTTCTTAATCTAGATTCAATACACATTTCCTGATATTCCATTCCAGCCTGTGCTTGCAAACCTCAAAACACCACGTTCAACTTTTTATATGAGTCGAGGCTTGGCTAAAATTTACAAAATAATCTAGAATGTGCTAAAAATTGTACCAGAAACCAATTCAAGCTTATCAGTCAGACCCACAGCGTGATGCACTTGCACGAGCTGGAAGCTATGTTTGTTAACACACAGGACCCTGCCTTATGTACGTAAAATGAATTCGCAAATGTGCACCTTTGGAATTGGGAATTGGGCTGTGGAGGCTGCTAATCTCCGTTCCTTTCCCATGGCAACACCCTGACAGAGTGTGGTTGCCTGGTATGAGATCTGATTTTGATAAGTTAATTGCTCCTGCTGCATCTCAGTGCCACCTTTGCCCCCATCAATCAGCCCACTGTTCTCATGCTGTATAAATCAGGGCTTTTTCCAAAGTTTGGTTTCTTACTTCCTTGTCCTGATGAGTAGAAGACACAATGCTTTAACTTTGTGTTTCCTTTTAATGATAACTAATCTGTGTAACGTATTTGCCTTTGCCTGATTATTTATCATTAATATTTCTCCTGAACATATTCACAAAAGGACCAACAGACATCTATTGCTACCAACATTAGATCATTTTGGATTCCCTCAGCCCTGTTCAGAACCTTCTTCTTTCCCTCTGTCTGTATTCATTAGATGAGGGTTTTAATAATGGAAACTAGAACATTTTTACTCACTGCTAGCATTCCCAAATAGTTAGTTGAGATGTGAAGTTTCCTCCACTCTTGTCCAACAATAGCCCCAAAATAATCTCATGGAGACATTTCTCTGTTTCCCATATGAGACATCTACTTAGCTCTGTACATCAAATTTCTAGTTTGGGATGAGTTTTGTATCTTAAAGTGGTGGATCATTGAGGAACTGAACAGAATGCGCCCAAACTCACCAGAAGCTTATAGTGAGCAGACTGAGGGAACATTTAAGTCCCAGGAGGTGAAAGATTGACTGGTGTTGCATTGCATCTCCTTAAAGTACAGATTCCTATTTTTAATCATCTAATTATTCTCATTAATTTTATTTGGTCTCCAATCCTTTCCACTCTTTGCTACCTCACATGTAACTTTCCAAATGTTTCTACTTGAACAGGTCACAAGCACAAATTCACAAATGTGTCTCACCCTTTTGGGAAAATACTGGCCCATCCAGGGATGAATTTTGGATCTCTTGTGAGAAGCAGAGCCACGAAGAAGGCAAAGAAAACCAAAACAGCGCATTCTGCAAACCTGCAAGATCATTAAAAGAAAGAAAAACTTGCATTTAGCACTTTTCCTGGGCTTCTTCTATTTTGGAAGATATTCCAAAGTAAATTACTGACAATTATATATGTTTCATGGCTAGTCATGGTTGTAATGCAGGAAACACAGCAGCTAATGGTGCACAGCAAACTCCTACAGACAACAACGAGTGAAATGACTAGATCTGTGCTTCCCAAACTTTCTCCCATTGTGATTTGAAAAAGGTAGGAAAGGGGAGGTGATGGCCTACTGGTATTAGCGCTGGACTGTTAATCCAAAGACCTAGACAGTGTTCTGGGGACCTGGGTTCAAATCCTGCCACGGCAGATGGTGGAATTTGAGTTCAATAAAATATCTGGAATTAAGAATCTAATGATGACTGTGAATCCATTGCCAATTGTTGGGGGAAAATCCCATCTGGTTCACTAATGTCCTTTAGGGAAGGAAACTGCCATCTTTACCTGGTCTGACCTACATGTGACTCTAGGCCCTCAGCAATGTGGTTGACTCTGAATTGCCCTCTGGGCAATTAGGGACGGGCAATAAATGCTGCCTAGCCAGTGACACCCTCATCCTGTGAGTGAATAAAGAAAAAAATAGTCTAATTTTGGTGCTCAAACATTGCCAACACCTCCTGGGACAGATTGAGAGGAGAACAGCCTGTGAGAGCAGTGAAGTGGGTGGGGCGGTGTTGGAATTGTCTGTGAGAGCAATGATGGATTGGGAATACCTGTTGTGAAGGGCAAACGTCTATGAGATGAGAGGCGGGGAGATCGTTTGGGGGGTAAATGCTTGTGAAAATGGGTGTAGGGGAAATAGCATCAATGTGATTGGTGGGGGAGCCTGTGAGAGGAGGACAGGAAACGCGCGGGGGGGCGCGGTGGTGTGGGTGGTGGGGATGTTTATGACAACACTGGGGAAAAGGAATGCCTTTAAGGGCTGAGGATAGGGGAGGGGTGTGTCACCCGAGAGAGTAGCTGGGAGTGAAAGCTGTTTAATGCAGATGATTTTTAAAGTGAAACATATCTTCATGTTACAATTTTCAGGACAGGATCCAGGCCAAATTGGGCAGTTAGGTAGCACTCATTGTTTAAAAAACTGCAAGATTTAAAGGAACCTCATGGTTACCAGCACTTTTTGGAGCTCTGACATTACTACACCAGAGTTCGTAACTCTAGAGGTTTGACCAGTTGCAGATCATGACACGCAGTTTGGGAAAGCCCCAGGTTCTATAATCTGTTTTCAATGTTGTTAGTTAGGAGATGAAATATTTTGCCTGCACATAGGGGAGAACTCCCCAGTTTGTGTCTAAAAGCAAAGCCTTGCAATCTTCTGCATTCGCCTGAGTGAGCAGATGGAACCTGTGGCTTAATGTCTCATCTCATTTTATTCCCATGTGGTTAGTCTACCTCTTTGTATTTGGTGTAAAAGAAAACAAAGAGTGAAAAATGTGAGCCTTAGGAATGTAACCAGTCGAGTTCACAGTAACTGATCATTGAACTGGAGTGATATCATTTTGCGCAGTGCAAGCGGGTCATTTGCTAAAACATTAATGCATCTGTTTTGTCTCTTGCTCTCTAGCAATCCCTCAAAACAAGCAGGGTTCTGGCTACGGCCCACAGCAAGAGCTTGCACCTTTTAACATGGGGAGACCAGCTACATGGTTGTGGCTGACGAGGAAACTTCTGTTCTTACTGTCTGCCAGAGGTACACGATAAGAACGGAACCTGACCTGACCTGCTGAGTTTTTCCAGCATTTCAGACTGGTAATCAATCTATTTGGCCACATTATGATCACACTGAGTGAAGCTGCCCACTCAGTTTTAACTTGGGACGCAAACCCATGGCTTCTGGCTCAGAGATAGAGGCATGCTGCACTACCTCAGAAGCCCTCACCTGTGTTACATGCTAACGCATTTGGAACTTAAGCTGCTGATTATAAATCAGAAAACACACTAAACATAGGCAGTATCAACATGCTGTTTAATATATGCTTCATCTTCTGCATGGTTTTCAGGGGGTTGGGGTGAATAGGGAACAAATACTCTGCCAGACAATGCAGTGCAAAACACCACAGTCGTCTATACTTACGTTAATGGTCCCAGATTTTTATAATCATTCTTTATTCTAGCTCTCACCCTGGCTTGAGACTCAGTGTTGTTGGCTTTCTTCCGAGTCCATGACCTTAACATTGAAAAAGAAACTCTCAAATTATCATCGCAACGTATCCAAAGAAGTTTCAATGAAACTTTGCCTCACAGTATCTTATCATTGTGCTCATTGTTTGGTTGTGTACATTGTGTTTACACATTCAACAATGGGAGATCTTGGCAGTTCTGTGCAAAACAATAGGATAAGGCAGAGCTGCAGATGAACAATCTATAAGTTATCAATAATAAATAAAGTGCTGGAAAAGCTTAGCAGATCAGGTTGCAGCTGTGGAGACAGCAATAGTGTCGACTGATTAATTTTTCCAGAAAAATTTTTCTTTTATTTCAGTTTACCACCATCCACAATATTCTGTCCTGTTATTCAAGAATTCATGATTAAATAAAACTCCACTGAAAGGCCGAATATATGCACGTTCATAGACACCAAATTCTGATCCCATCTGGTTTACTAACGCCCTTTAGGAAGATAGATCTACTATCCTTATCCCGTCTGGCCAATATGTGACTCCAGACCCACAGCAATGTAGTCAATCCCTGCCTGCCCTTGGAACTGACCTAGCAAGCCATCATTGGATTCAAGCAGGTAGCTCACCACTATTTTGTCCAGAGCAATGAGGGATAGGCAGTAAGCAATGGGCTTGCCAGAAGCACTCACAACTTTAAAAAAATTACATAGAATGTCTATTTTAAACTAGCATATCCCATCTTCACATGGAACAGCAATAATGGGAATCACTGACATCATTGATGACTCTGATGACTTCATTGAGATACGTACTATCTGATTTTTATATGTGTTATTTACACACACAAGCACATCCACGCACTCTGTACCCTCTATGTTTTAATGAATAAAGGTATTATAAAGATAAGCATAAGAGGCTGTAACTTGTCCACCATGTCTTGAGCAGAAATTAATTCTGGACAATAGTTCAAAGTGGGTATTACTACTTCAGTCGCTGTCTGTAATCACAGAATTGTTGCAGTACAGAAGAAGGCCATTGGGCCCATTGTGCCTGTACCAGCTCTCCAAATAAGCTTCATCACCAAGTGCCAGTTTCCTGCTTTTTCCCCATACCTTTGTACACTATTTCTATCCAAATAGTCATTGAAAGCCCTCTTGAATACCTCATTTGAACCTGCCTGCAACACAGGCAGTGCATTCCATACCCGGATTATTTGCAATGTGAAAAAGTTTTTTTTTCTCTTTCACGTCACCCTTGCTTCCTTTGCACATCACATTAAGTCTAAGACCTCTCATTCTTGTTCCTTTTACAAATGGGAGAACCCCATTCAATATTTGGTTCTAATGAAATCAATGGAACTGGATACTGGGCAGGCTGTCTCTCAGGCAACAGGTGAGATGTTGCCTATTTAACACTATTTAAAAAAAACAGGTTTGGACATCTTTCGTTCCCTCCGAGCCCACAAATGGTGAGTGATCGGAAAATGAGGTGCTTCATCCCCCTATTGCCTTTCCAATGCTGGTGAGCACCCATGGCTAGAGTGATGAAGAGCAGGTATGAAACATATCAGCAGCTATTATGCATTCTGCAGGACCTGAATCTCCAAAGCATCCTCTATATGGAGGCAGCCCAGTTGCTCCGTTGCTGGAGCCATTACAGTAGTGAGAATGTGGACAGACTCCTCCATCATTTGCTCCAGCCTACCATCCCTGCCTGATGTTCCTTTTCTTCTTGCTGCAGGTTGACCATGTGACTTATGGCCAAGTCCAGAGGTACGTCTTCCACATGGGACTGAGTAGCTGCCTGGTCAGTTCTTTGAGTGTCAGAGACTTTGGGCACTTCTTCCTCCACCAGCTGTGGGCATGTGATGTGCTCCCGAGTCTAATCCAGCAAAGTACCCGCTGAGGTGACTGTTTCTGAGCTGGTGGAGGGTGCAGGTGAACATTTTTCCAGTACATCCCCCGACAGTTCACAGGCTTCACCCTGAAAGGTGCTGTTGATGCAGAGGGGCGCATGGTGCTGGGCGGAGCCTTTGCATAGTGAAGGGAAAGAGTGAGTCAGTGAGGCTTCAGGATAACTTGTGCAGAGCAATCTGTTTGTCGTAGAGGAGCAGCATGTAACATTGCTGGTTCATTGGTGCCTCCTCATCACCATAACGACAGTCCGATCTTCCCAAACTAGCTCAACAACACTCTCTTTAAAGGGAATGAGGATCTTTAGATCTGGCTTGTCTTGGACTGGCCATGGTTTTTCCCACAATGAGATAAAAAGGTAGAAGGAGCGTGATGAGAACGGGCGCAGGAACTGAGCATGCATGACCAGGCGAGATAGAGAGCCACACCCTCTGAGTGAGTTGGAACCACAGTGGGCAGGAAACGTTTGAGTGGATGTGGTGGCTATGGGCCTTCAGGTAGCTAGGATGCCTGTCACACTGATGCTTGCAGGCTATGACCATTTGTGAGATTCCAATAGTGGCGTAAGCATAAAACCATTGAAAGTAGGTGCCAGAGTAGGCCATTCAGCCCTTCGAGCCTGCACCACCATTCAGTAAGATCATGGCTGATAGTGCAATCTCAGCATCCCACTCCCGCCCCCTCCCCATACCCCTTGATCCCTTCAGCCGCAAGGGCCACCTTGAATATATCTAATGAACTTGCCCCAATAGCTTTCTGTGGTAGAGAATTCCACAGGTTCAGGACTCTCTGAGTGAAGAAATTCTTCCTCAGCTCAGTCCTGAATGGCTTGCCCCTTATTCTTAGACTGCGACCCCTAGTTCTTGACATCACCAACATCGGGAACATTCTTCCCGCATCTAGCCTGGCCAGTCCCATGAGGATTTCATACATTTCAATGAGATCCCCCCTCATTCTTCTAAATTCCAGTCGATCCAGTCTTTCTTCATATGTGAGTCCTGTTATCCCAGGATTCCATCTGATGAACCTTCACTGGACTCCCTCAATAGCAAGAACATCCTTCCTCAGAGTAGGAGACCAAAACTGCACACAATACTCAAGATGTGGCCTCACCAAGGCCTCGTGTAACTGCATCAAATAATGCCCCTGTGAGTGCTGAGGTAGCAAAGAGAAAATGAAGTCACTTACCCTCAATTTCTTGGTGCACTGATTGCTAACCCTTCTATGGAGGCCAGAGGCCCTGCTGACCCATGTTACAATCTGTGCCTAGGCTGGATGTGACTGATGGGACGGCCTCCTAGTGCAGTCACCTAGACAGAAGAGGTCCCTTCTGACTAGCCCCAAATGCCCCTGAATCAACCCTAGACCTCCCGGCAGGCTCCTGCAGATGGCCACCACTGCCCGTGGAGGGGTTTCTGACCTGCAGCAGTGTGCAGAACTTCTCACAGACCTCTATAATTCGTGCATTTAAGGACGTGGAATTGAATAACTGGTTTTATCACAGTTCTATTCTTTGTTAATTTATTTTAACTTTGTAGCCTCCACGATGCTGGCAAGATAACTGAAGCACTGAAGACTCAGCAGCAGTGTTGGACAGGATTGTAGTTCACTGGGGAATGCAAGTCCTGCCTGAGTAAAATCTGAAGTTATAGTTATAGCTGGCCTTTCAATATGGTGCCAGAACGTTTGATCCCAAAAAGATCCCACCAATGGCGAGAACTTCCACCTCACTCACCACATGATTCCACTTGCATAGGTAATCAGCTGAGAAACGCATGAGATATCTTGTCCTAGGCATTGGCAGACAAGACATAACTTCGAAATGGAAAATTCCACCCACAGTTCAGGGAAGAATGGCAGAATTGACAGGACAAAGATGAAACCCAAAAATGCACAAGGTAGATTTCAGCTTGGAATTGCGCGCAATTTCTTTTCCATTTCTCATACCTTGGATTGAGCCCTCCGTATAGGAAAGCAATCCACAGCCAACCAGCAAACAGGAACAGGATTGCTACAGGACAGCAAAACATAAACCAGGATGCAAAGTTCACCATGTTGCAACCAGGGAAATATCTGAAAGAAAGCAAGAAAAGAAAACCATACTCTTAATTCTACTGGATGTTGTGTGGCACCAAGTGTGGATTTTCAGGACCGTACTGCAAATTCAAACGTCTCTGTGAAACTTAGGAGCACAGAACCACAGAGAATCTACTGGTCAGAAACAAACTGTATTGCCCAAATGGTCTATCTTGGTGTTTATGCTCAAGCCTATACACCAGAAAATCCTCAATTGTTTTCATTATCATCCACTGCTGTGGATCTCTTATATTGTGTGTTATGGAGCAACAGCCAACACAATTCAAACATAAACTGTAATATTACAGACCACAGATGAGTCTATCAGCTACTATCTTGTAATTTTGATACTTCCCATTTCCTATGATTTGACTATTACTTCAGTCACTTGCTGGCTATTTTTTCTTTGTTTAGTGTGTGATTACACTATCTGCAGACTCCACACTGCCCTCAACACAACCACCATCTAACCATGAACATCACGTTTCTCAGTGTATGGAGTCCATTGAAATGAATTCCAATGGATGGTTTGGTCCCCACCTTATGAGTCAAATACTGAAGTGGTTTGTCATTGCCATCTGCAGGATAGCTGACAAGGTGACTCTCCTGCTCTTAATGTCTGCCAATCAGACTGACAACTAACTTGATTCACCACGTTACAGACACCTTGCATGGCCAACACGTCCTCATGTTGGACTCAAACTCAGAGGTTCTGGCCCAGTGGTAGGAATACTACCATCTCACCGCAAGACTTCAAAACACTGGAGATGCATTTATTTTGGCATTTCCTGCTCACTGACCCTACAAACGCCACTGGGGTTACTAGGTGCCTTCCAGTATAAACACCAGGATCAAGGCCTGTAGATTTTCAATCCCGTTGAGATTTTATTTTCTGATACCTATGTTCGATAGAGAGGAGGAGAAAAAGAGAGTTAGAGAAACACTGATAGAAATAGAAATTGATTGTATTTCCTCATCATAGTTTGATTTAATTTTGTAAAAAATGACTAATTGAATGTTGAAAATATCCAAAATATATTTGAAAGAAAATGTTAGGAATGAAGGTTAGGTTGGAAATAGCCTAAAGGATGAGGTGTCTCTCTCTATCCTTGAGAGAAGTAAGTTGAAGAGAGATAAGAGTGACTGAGTGGTTAATGGTGATGTGAGTGATAGCAGAGTAAAGAGCAAAGGAGGACTTTTGTGAATAGTTCAGAAGGGTTCACAGAATCATAGAATAACACAACAAAGAAGGAAGTCATTTGCCCCACTGCAGTTTTTGATGAAGCTGTCTATTTAATAGTGAAGGAGAGGTTGGTGACAGTGTTATAAATGGGAAGGATGCTCAGTAGGTGAAGGGATGGGAAAAGCTTAAGTAAATAGGCGAGACTAGGCAAAGTGAACTATTTGTGCTAATGCTAGTCAGTGCCTCAGAGGCAACTAGGGTGTCAGCCTAGAGCAGAGTTCATATATTGGAGCCGACATTGCCAATACTGGGGAAGGTATTGGGTTCCAATTCCAATGTGTCTTGGAGTGGCTCTCTTATTAAAGGGACTGCACTGAAGTATTTGTTTTTTTTAGGAAGTACTTTAATATTTGACATTCTCAGTCATGATCCCAAAGCTACAGGATAACAATAATGAGTTACATTCCCTGGCCAATTTCCCCTATCTAATGGACTGATCAACTGAAGCCTCGCTATTATTTCTCAAAGAGAGACCACTTAACATAATCCTGGTTGAAAACTAAGATCAGGCATCTTTATGATCTGTACGGCCCAGCTGGCCATTGAAGTGCATGTTACTTTACCGACATATGACATTTCCATTTGTTTGCAAAATACTAAAGACAAATTCTAGTGCCAGGGAATGGATCATTTTATTTCTCCATTTCCTACATCTCGCAAATGTCTATCTTTTTCTATGCTGCTTGCTTCTGAGAGTAGGACCACAGATTCCATTAGATTGGTGAAAGTACTGCAGTGGTTTTGCTATTGCCTTTTGCAGGCTGGATGACCAGGAAACTCTCTTGTTTGCTGCCATCAGTTATATTGGAAGGATTTACAGGCAGAGCCACAGGTAATAAATTACAACAAAAATTGCCAGTTCTAGGGGGTGTGATGGGTCCCATTTCCGATGTACTACCTAGTGGTTCTCTTGATAAGGGGACTGGATTGGAGTATAAATTGTTTTCTTTTACTTAGAAAAGATATCTTAATCTTTGATATGCTAGGCTGAATCATAACAATTCTGTGATAATTAAACCTGTTTGGCCACCTCACAAATACACCAAACACAGCCGAGTCTTAGCATGGGACTCAAATCTGGGGTTTCGGCCCACAGGTAGGGAGGCTTCCACAGCACCACAAGGCCTCCTCAACCAGCAGAATTCCCAGGGTAAGCATGACACAATTTAGATGTAACATGGGGCTTTCTGTCCCCTGGTCTTGGATGAGCATGCCCTACTTCAGCAAGTCAATGATTGCAGTTCTCTTGTCAACCATCCCAGCAGCTTCTCTCTGAGAAAGTGACATTTAAAAATCAGAAGTTCCTTATGATTATTTTACGTTTTCAGCTGCCCAAGTAGGAGCAGGTTTGGTGCTGTCCCAGTCAATGTGGCCGTGCCTCCGATACTTGCAGCGTAAGGTATACAGACAAGGAAGCCCTTCCACAATCTCTTCTGGTTTTCCTTCTCCTTCCTCTGTTGGCCCGTTGTAAAGTTAGCTTCAGTCTCCAACTTCTGTGGATGGCTACTGCTGGGGTAGGAAAACAAATGATTAGCATCAGATAGTGACTATAGTTAACACACTAGATGGTCAAATAATAATTCCTAGAGTTGCAAACGGTTGATTAAGATACATTGTTGGCTGGGGCAATATCATTCCTATCTTTCAATGAATGTATCAAAAATCTAGGCGTGGTCAATAAAAGTTATAGTCACTCAAATACCAATTGGACAATGCAAAGTCAAACAGCACTAGAAATTAAAAAGAGTTTTGGCGTGACTTTACACAAGTTAAAAGTAATAAAATAAACAGCAGTTTAAAGCTAAAAGTTCAACACTGAACTAGTTAATAGGAGAGCTTCAGAATATTAGTACGGCATTAGAAGGTAAAATATTTTCTGTTGAGAGTTAACAGCACAGGATGAAAGTAAGCAATAGGAAGTCAATGGCAAAACAGGAGGCAGTAAGGAATGTTAATGTGTTGAGTTTTTTTAAAAAGCTTGTCCAGAGGATGACAACAAATTGGATTATTACTGGTCGTAGAGTATAGACTGCAGGTCATACATCATTACGATGACACTGTATAGGTCTCTGCTCAGACTGAACCTTAACTACTGTGTCCAATTCTGGTCACCAAGAAAGGAAAGAGTTCCTCACTCATTGCAAAGTGTAGATCCCTCAACTTAGTTATGAGGAAAGATTAGAGTAACATAACCTTTTGGCCTGGAAAGCGAGGTATTAGATCTTATTTTGTGCATGGGGATACAGTAAGCAACAGTATAAGAAAAAGATAAATGATTAATTTCATCAAGTATAATATTTTTAAGTTTGATGACAACACAAACTAGGTTGGAGTGAGTAGTGAGGAGGACATAAGGAGGATTCAAGGCGATTTAGATAAGTTAAACAATTTGAGTGAGGTGGCAAATACATGGCAAATGCAATAGAACATGGATAAATGTGACATTGTCCATTTCAGTAGGAAAAACAGAATGGCAGAGTATTATTTAAATAGTGATAGATTGAGAAAGGTTAACGTACAAAGGGACGTGGGTGCCCTTATATTGAAAGCAAGAATGCAAGTGCAGCAGCAGTTAGGAAGGCGAATGGTGTGTTGGCCTTAATTGTAAGAGGTTTTGAGTGCAGGAGCAAGGAAGTCGTACTGCAGCGCTATAGGGACCACTCCTGGAGTATTATGTGCAGTTACCTAAGGAAAGATATACTTGCCATAGAGGGAGTGCAGTGAAGGTCCACCAGACTGATTCCTGGGATAGCAGGTTTGCTGTCTGAGGAGAGTTCGGGTCAAGTGGACCTGTGTTTGCTAGAGATTAGAAGAATGAGAGGGGTTCTCATTGAAATGTATAAAATTCCAACAGGAATGGACACACTGGATGTAGAGATGGTGGTCCATGGCTGTGGGGTCCAGAACAAGGGGACACAGTCTCAGGATACGTGGTAGGCTGTTTTAGACTGAGTCCAAAAATGTGCAGGTTAGGTCGGTGGCCATGCTAAATTGTCCATAGTATCCAGGGATGTGCACACTAGGTAGATTAGCCATGGGAAATGTGGGCCTGCTGGGATAGGGTTGGTCAGTTCAGTCTGGGTCTGGTTGGGATGGTCTTTGGAGGATCAGTGCAGACTTAATGGCCAAATGGCCTCTTTCTGCACTGTAGGGATTCTATAATTCTATGAAGAGAAATGTCTTCACTCAGAAGGTGGTGAACCTGTGGAATTCTCTACTACAGAATACTGTGGAGGTCAAGTCACTGAATATGTTTTAAAAAAATATATAAATGTATAGAAGCTAAACATGTCGGGGAGCATGGGGGGAGCACGGGATTGTGGCATTGAGATAGAGGATCATCCAGGATCATGTTGAATGGCACAGTTGGCTCAATGGACCAACTGGCAAACTCTTTCTCCCAAATTTTTTCTTTGAGTCAATGAGCTAATGCAAAGTTTTGCTGAAATAAGGACATTTGTGTTTGCATAGAGAATAAACTGCATTTGGACTAGCTGTCTGAGCAGAGTTGTGAAGATGAAAATACCGGAATTGGTTAAAAAGCCTTATTAATGTGTAGTTAAGCAGCAATGTGTCTTTGTGGCTGGAAGAATTGTGCAGGAAATGTCCTGCAGTGTAAGGGAGCTTAGGCTCAAAGGAAACCATCTGAGTGAGTGGTGATATAGTTCATGAATTCAGAGCTCAGAGTGGAAGAATCAACTGTTGTCTTTATTTAGCAATGGGCCACGTACAATGAAATGCATCTGGCAGTTGAGAAAAGGCAGAATTCTCTGGCTACAATTAGACATTTCTTCAGTAGAATGTTAGAACAAATTTGTGTACTTTTTCTTCAAATAAACCTGTCAATCCACATTAAAGAGTGTACAAAATTATTTAATTAGCCTATTTAAAGTGTTCGTACATTAATATCACAGAGTGCAATTTCTCACCAGAAATATGAGTGAAGCAGTCTAATAGCTCCTTACACTTACTCTGGTGGAGCAACATATCTTGTTCTTGCACACAAAAGGCTAAAGCAGACTGAAGCAAACTTTTTTTTGTACTGAAGAGATTTAAGGCCCATTGAAAGACATTTCTGTTTTTAGGATAAGTGGAATACGTTTCACCTAACACTCCTCTCAAGAATGTGTTCAACCTCCACTTCTGTTTTATATATGATAATTTTATATTGTACCTGTCATCACTGATAAAACATGACATCTCATTAGGTAATGACTCTTTTGAAGTATTATCTGAAGAAGAAACAGAAAGAGACATTATATAAATTCTATTTTATTCAATTATATAAAGCAGATATGAATATAATACAGAGACAGTAAGAACTGCCGATGCTGGAGTCAGAGATAACA
>NC_063350.1:11617103-11628170 GCF_021869965.1 Rhincodon typus
TGAGCCCTCTGATGCTGCTTGGCCTGCTGTGTTCATCCAGCTCTACACCTTGTTATCTCAGATTCTCAGCATCTGCAGTTCCTACTATCTCTGGTGCCGAATATTGCCAGGTTGTCTCTGATTGGTTGAGTTATTTCCAAAAGAATGCAGTGTGGAACTGTTAACAAACATGCTTCAGTTTAATGAAACAAAAGGGACAATAATTCCATCTATTTCTGTTTGTTGTACTTGTTGTTCCCCCCCAACATGATCTCTCCTACCGTCCCTATCCATTTTCCTGTTAAGAAGACATGTGTAATAATTTGTTGTTATCAGCATTCACTGGGATGCTATGTTATAATGATAATCCAAGATCGCCTATGGACATATCAAACCTTTAATTCCAGCTTGTGTTTTTTTAAAAGAGGAATGATACAACCAGTACAGCTGTCTGGGTGAATATTCTGAAATGACACTCCTTCAGAATGTCAAAGAAGATTTAAGGGCTGAAATGAGGTGCTAACTGAACTCTACCCTGACAGTATCTCAGATTGTGAAGTTGATAGTTAAGAAAAGACAGCAGATTTGATGCGCTGAATGGCCTACTTCTGTTCCAACTATAATGGTTTTAAAATGAAAAAAAAATTAGCATACAGAGAACACTGTATTTTTCAAGACAAGCAGAATACTGTGGATTCTAGAAATCGGAAACAGAACAGAAACTGCTGGAAATACTGAGCAGGTCAAGTAGCACCAGTAGTGAGAGAGAGAGAGTTAACATTTCAGATCAATGAAATATAATTTTCATTCTCCATCACAAACGATCAAATTCATTCAAAAAACAACCCTCCTGAAATTCTACATGAATAAGAGTTCTGGAATTTGCTGTCAAAGTTTTCTTTGGATATTTTGGAAAACAACTTATCAGAAATTTATAGAAGTTAAAATAAGATATGTGGTCAGTACAATTGATATGTTGTACACATCCAATCATATGGTGTAATCACTGCTCACAGTGTTGCAACTTTGGGCAAACATTGACTCCAAATCTAAGCTCCTGAAACAGGCTCAGCTCTACATATGGAAAAACAGACACAATAAATTCGGCAAGATAAACATAAATGTTATTGACAGTAGGTATATCTTTAAAACTTTGTTTAAGTTCATTTTTTGGACTAATTTCAAATTTATTTCACTGAAAAGAAATGCCAGTTCCCAAATGTTTCTTAAGGATGCATTTTGAGCCTATTGTGGACGGCAGAAAACAAATAGCCTCATTGAGTAATTGCAGGATGATGAATATACTTAGGCAATTTCCATTGAGATGCAAAAATTTATAATGGAACAAAGTCGAGATAGGAATGCGGTGAAAAAGGTAACAGGAGGGATAATGCATTATAGACAAATTTTAGTGTGACCTACAATCTTATTTCTCCCCTAGCATTAAGGGGCTATTAAGAACAGTTGTGGATGTTTCAGAGATAGTAGGAACTGCAGATGCTGGAAAGCTGGTAGAAGGGTCTAGGCCCGAAACGTCAGCCTTCTTGCTCCTCTAATGCTGCTTGGCCTGCTGTGTTCATCCAGCTCTACACCTTGTTATCTCAGTTGTGGATGTTAACTGAAGTGGAATTTGGAGGAACAACAGATAATTGAATCAATGATCAACTTATGGATGGAACATCCAGAAATAGTAATAAAGGCAAAAGTCATTGAGTAGTTTCTGAAATACAATTGGATAATGTAAGCTCCATTGTATCAGAAGACTAATCTTTTATCTATCTTGTGATATGACAGGTTGATCACACAGTTGTCACTCCTGAGTCAAAATTTACAACAATTTCCATTGGATATATGGCACAGAAATAGGCCACTCGGTCCAACCAGTCCATACCAGAGTTTATGCTCTCTTGAGCCTCCTCCAAACTTTGCACAACTAAATCTATTATCTGTTCCCTTATCTGTCAGATGCTTGTCTGGTTTTCACTTAAATGCATCAATTGCATTTATATATTAATTTTGATCACTCCCAGACTTCGCTCAGCCCTGAAACATCTGGACGACAAAGAAACCTACGTTAGGCTCCTGCTCATTGACCACTGCTCTGCCTTCAACATCATTATCCCCTCCAGTCTGATCTCAAAACTCCGTGACCTTGGTCTCAGCACTGCCTTCTGCAACTGATCACCAGCTTTCTGACCCACAGGCCACAATCAGTGAGGATAGGTAACTGCACCTCCTCCACAATAACACTCAACACTGGAGTCCCCCGTCCTCAGCCCCCTACTGTATTCCCTGTACACCTATGACTGTGTTGCCAAATTCCGAACGAACGCCATCGTAGTGGGACGGATATGTAACAATGACAAGTCAAAATACTGAAGGAGATAGAGGGCTTGGTGATGTGGTGCAATGAAAACAATCTGTCTCTCGATGTTGGCAAAACTAAAGAACTGATCATCAACTTTAGAAAGAAAGGAGGAGAACACGCCCCCATCTACATCAATGGAACTGAGGTTGAGAGGGTGGAGAGCATCAAGTTCCTCGGAGTGACGATAACCAACAACCTGTCCTGGACTTCCCACATAGATGCAACAGTCAAGAAGACACAACAACGCCTCTTCTTCCTCAGGTGGCTCAGGAAATTTGACATGTCCATAAGGTCCCTCACCAACTTCTACAGATGCACCATTGAAAGCATACTGTCCATGTGCATCACGGCCTGGTATGGCAACTGCTCTGCCCAGGACCAGAAGAAACTACAGAAGGTGGCATGCACACAGAAACCACCCTTCCATCATTGGACTCCATTTACATGGCCTGCAGCCGTGGAAAGGCTGCCAACATCATCAAAGACCCATCACACCCCAGTGATGATCTCCTACAACCTCTTTCATCAGTCAGATGATACAGAAGCCTGAACACACGCACGAGCAGGTTCAGGAACAGCTTCTTCCCAGTTATCAGACTGATGAATGGACTCTCCAGCCTCAAGTAATCTGATCTTGCTAATGCTCATCTCGCCTAGCGCACACCCTGTGCACTGTAACCTGTCTAAGTCTTTTTGATCTGTACATCCTTGCTTACTATGATCTGCCTGTACCACTCGTAAACAAAGCTTTCCACTGTACTTTGGTCCACATGACAATAAATCAATCAATCAATCATAGAAAGGGAAAAGAAAGAGAAACTTAAAGAAAAATGAAACAGAATGAATTGACAGTAAGCATATATTAACAGACAAGGTATCTGTTTCAACAGAGACACATCGATGCATATAAACTGTGGGTTCCCACATAGATCTTGGATTGAACTTTTGGGCATTCAATTGTGACTTTAATTTTATTGCTAGGAAGGCCTACATGCTGGCATTTAACATGTTAGAATGAAATTTGAGAAGTTCCTATCGGCTGGTTGACTTTAAGGGAGGTAGGTGTGAACATTGAATCACCAAATAATAATCTTCCAAAATTCTCTTAACTCCAGAGCCATTCTTTATCTGAAAAAGTTGTGCATGAATCCGTTCTTTGTCAAAGCTGGGAGAGGGAAACTGTGAAATTAAAGACCAGTTATCCTTGTATTTGCTGTCAGGAAATTGGTAGAGCTTATAATCAAGGATAGCATTGCTGAACACTTTGAAAACTTTCTGGTGATTGGAGAGATGCAGCACAGATTTACCAGAATGATATTTGGATCCCAAGGGTTAAGTTAAAGGAAGAGATTTTTTATTTATTCAGGGGACATGGGTGTCACTGGCTAGGCCAGCATTTATTGCCCATCCCTAATTGCCCTTGAGAAGGGATAGTGAGCTGCTGTCTTGAAACGTTGCAATCCTTGTGGTGTAGGTATTGTAAGGGAGAGAGCTGCAGTATTTGTATTTCAAAAATATACTTTATTCATAAAAAATATCTTTGTACATATACATAATCGCAAATGCAATTCGGTTTTGAACAGTCACATATCAAGGAAACAAACAAACAATGGAGTTTGACTCCACCCAAACAAATCAATGACATCTCTCACATATACAAGATTATATTTATATGCATTTGAATGGATGGAGGGTCCTCCAGTATTTTAACCAGGCCAAAGTAAAAGAATGGCCAGGACTTGCAGGTACTTCCATGTATTTTTCACCCCTTTCTTTCTAGGTGATTGAGGTTATGGGTTCATAAGGTGATGTCTAAAGAGACTTCTTCACTTATTGAAGTGCATCTTGTAGAAAGTACTGCTGACATAGACCATAGATAGTGAAGGGATTAAATATTGTAGGTGATGGATGGGATGCCAATCAAGTGGGCTGCTTTGGTCTGGATGGTGTAAAACCTCAAGTATTGGAGTTGCAAACATCCATGCGGGTGGAGAGTATTCCACCAGCTTGGACTTTCTACTCAAACCTGAGGTGTGTTCCATGGAATTTAGAAAGATATATTAACAACTTCCTTCTATATACAAATTATGAGAGTGACGCAGCAAACAAATCAATTTATGGTGGGGAGTCTTCACATGATATACTTTTGCTGATGGCTAAAGAGGCAGGTTCTGTCACCAGTGTCACAGATGAAGCTACCAGGTGTCCTGTGGGCTGTTATTCTCAGTGTCGGATCTTTTTACCAAACCATTGTAGCTGATGTTCATTGTGGTGGCACACATGAACCTAAAGGAGGTGTCACCTAGTGACTCTCTCAAGTGACAATTAAATGTTTAGGAATTTCATGTTGCATTTACCAGCATTCCTGAATTAAAGCTTTGGATATTCTTATTGAATCATATTTAAACATGTAAGATTCTGAGGGCAACTGACAGGATAGAGGCTGGAAGGATGTTTCATCGTGTGGGGTAATTTAGAACCAGGGACTCAATTTGAAGGTGGAGATGATAAGGGATTTCTTCTCTAAAATGGTTGTTAGTCATTGGAATTCTCTACCTCAGACAGCAGTGGAGATTGGGTCATTGAATGTAGTTAAGGCTGAATTAGATGTTTTGTTCTATTGACAAAGAAGTTGACGGTTATGGGGCTCAGGCAAGAAAGTAAAGGTAAAGCTATAATCTGATGAACCATGATCTCATTCAATGACAGGGCAGGCTAAATGGGGCAAATGGCTTACTTCTCAGGCTCTTATTCAAATATCTCCTATCTCTTATGATCCAGAGCCCTGCAGCTCAGCTAACTCTGGCCCCTTCACCATACATAAAGTCTTCAGGTATGCAACTCTTGTCCATCCTGTCGATGTGCTCAAGCAAACCCAGAGACTTTTTGACAAAGTGATGTAATTAAAATTTTCGGGCTATTAAGGGGAAATTGATGGGGTGAAGAGAAAGAGAGAGAGAGAGAAAATTTCCAGTGGTTGAGGAGCATAGGACCAAGACATTGTCTAAAATGTATAAGCAGACATTTCAGAAGTTAATCAGAAGGACTTTTACAACAAAGTGGTAAAAGTTTGGAATTCTCTTCCGCAAACAGGAGTTAATGCGAGGTCAGCCATTAATTTTAAATCCAAGGTTAATATATTTTTGTTAACCCAACTTACTTTAGAATATGGGACAAAGGTGACTGCAAATAGTTAGCTGTGAAGTCAGCAACCTGATCGCCAATTTAAAACGATTAATTAAAAGACATTGAGCTTGTGAACAACCCAATTGTCTGCATGTTTTATTTCTGGTTGTATGTTGTGTGCAATGTCTGCGCAATATTTTGGGACTGTTTTGCGACAGCACCGATGAAGAGACACAAGGAAAGCCTGCCACCAGAGGCACAACTGAATCAGCAGCTTCTGCTGGTGAAGACAGTGGCATCCGCATGTCATTATAATTTCTTATAGCTCCTTTGGTCTCCCAAAATTAAGAAAAATAGCATCAGAGGGCACATCCATGGTCTTTAAACTTGTAACTCTGACTGAGTTGCTTTTGGCAGCATTCACCTCTGCTGCATGACATCCCAGTTCACAGTTGGGTCCTTGAGCCTCTCTTTCTGCCCCTCTGATTGGCTGCCATCCTACTGAACGCTCACTAATTGACCATCTGAGGGAGCATGGGCAGGAACGGGTGAACCACCCAGCTTCTGTTTGACCCCACCATCACCCTGCCAAAGAAAATGGGCAAACCAAATCAGAATTCTCAGGATGAACCCAATGTATGGAAAAACCTAAAACAAACCCCTACTTTTCCTTCAGATTTCCATAGCAGAAAACAATAATTTTTGTTTATTCTAACAGGAAGGCTGCTGTTTAACCCTAAGCAGGTTGACGTTTCTGTTAATTTTGTTTTTAAGTTAAACCTCCTCTTTACTTTTTGTGTATGTTTCTCCAGCTTGTGCCCCAGAGTCAGCAGAGTTGAATGGCTGGCTTGATCCAGTTAGCCATGTCAATAGATTATATTCCAGCAGATACAGGAGCAGCTAGGGAGACACCCCTTGCAATTCCTGGCTGGTGCAAGATCTGTACTTTTAGTTTCATGGAGACACACTGAAAGCTGGATTCCTGCTGACTGGGAAATTCAACCCAACTTGTCATCTGCACAGGACATTGGTCTTATACAACTAATCCTAAACATAATCAGGTTACTTGCCCTTTGTGTTAGCCTAACCCTCATCTGGCTGCTATTAGCACGAACCCCAACCTTGGGCAGTCAGCCCTTGCTAATAATCCAAGCAATCGAACACTTTGAACAACAAAGAACAATACAGCACAGGAACAGGCCCTTCAGCCCTTCAAGCCTGTGTTGACACATTTGCCCTTCCATACTAAAACTGTCTTCACTTACAAGATCCTAATCCCTCTATTCCCTTCCTATTCATGTATTTGTCCAGGTTCTTCTTGAATGCTGTTATTGTGTCCACTTCCACCACCTCCTCTGACAGCACGTTCCAGGCCCTTAAACTAGCTTTCATTCACACAGCAAGTCCGATTTTAAAAAAGAAAAGCTTTTAGTATTTGAATTGATTTGTCACAGCATTCCAACAACATGAAAATAAGACATAATGACAACAACCTTACGCTTTTCTTATGAAAACCTGCATCACCTTATTTACTTCTGATGTTTTGCTTCATTTGGTATGAAAAATAATTAATTATTATCTTTTTGAGTTGAAAGGTTGTGGCTTGAAGTCCCACTCAAGTATTTAATGTTCTGATATTCCAGTAGTGAGGGAATGATACATTATAAAGTATGCTATCTTCCTGATGGGTGTTAAACTGCTTACTCAAGTGGATGTAAACTGTTCTATGATATTATTTGAAGGGCAGGGATGTCATCAGGTGTCTTGCCAATTTCAATCTAGCTGTTATAAACAGAGAAATTACTGGAAAATCTCAGCAGGTCTGGCAGCATCTGTGGAGAGAAACCATAGTTTTGGGCCCAGTGACCCTTTTTCAGAACTATCTAACTGTTCATCCTCATCATTATTGTTCATGGTCCTTAGTCTGTGCAAAATTAAGCCATAAGATCATTAGGCTATAAGAAATAGGAACAACAGAAAGCCTCTCCAGCCTGTTCCACCATTCAGTGGTTTCATTTCTGATCCAACATTCCTCACATCCACTTTTCTGCCTTTCTCCTTAACCCTCGATTCCGCAACTGATCAAGGATCTATCCATCTCAGTCTTAAATATACACAAGGACTCTGCTCCCACAGCTCTCTGTAGCAAGGAGTTCCAAAGACTCACAACCGTCTGAGAGAAGAAATTCTTCCTCAGCTCAGTCTTAAATGGGTGCCCCTTAATTCTGAGACTATGCCCTCTAGTCCTGGATTCTCCCATGAGGGGAAACATCCTTTCAGCATTTACCCTGTCACTATGTGGAGGTGCCGGTGTTGGTGTGGGGTGGACAAAGTCAGAAGTCACAGGACACCAGGTTATATTCTTCACCTGACGAAGCAGCAGCACTCCAAAAGCTTGTGATTTCAAATAAATCTGTAGGACTATAACCTGGTGTCCTGTGACTTCTGGCTTTACCCTGTCATTGCCCTTAAGAATCCTATCTGTTTCAATAGCTGCCATGTTAGCAGTTGGGATACAATCCACAAGCACTTATATGGCTCTGAAGCACTTTAGAATCTCCTGTAGTTGTGAAAGGTGTCAGACAGATAGAAGATTTTTAAAATTCTCCCTGATACCTTCAACATGTGCATCCTTCCTATTTGGTCTCTTCTCATCTTCCGCTCATTGTCTTTCTTTTACTCTGTTTTTTACTCCTGAATTTTCAATCCCTTCAATCACACAGTTGCAACAGGATGTACTATACACAAGATAGTTTGCAGCAACTCATCAAGGCGTCTTCAATAGTATCATCTAAACCCGGTGACCCCTAACCGCCGGGAAGGACAAGACCAATAGATACATGAAGAAACCTCCACCTACAAGTTCCTCTCTAGGCCACACATCACCCTCATGTAAAACGATATCTGCATTCCTTCAATGTCACTGAGTCAAAAATCTTGGAACTCCCTCCTTTACAGGACTGTGAGTACAAGATTGCAGTGGCTCAAGAAGAAATCTCACTACCACCTTCTTAAGGGCAATTAGGGATAGGCAACAAATGCTCATTCAGCCAGCAATGCTCAAATCCTACAAATGAATAAATTGTAAGAAATGCTCTGAGGTGCTTTGCTTGGTTTATTCTGTTTTGTACTGGCTAGATTTTTTTCAAATTAAAAAGCTGTCGTATGTATCTCTTTGCCCACTTGTATCTTTTATTCCTGTAGTATATTGTACATATTAAAAAGATTCTTGAAATTTGATTTCTGTACTGCAAGAGCAAAGTTCAACAATATTTAATTTCCACTATGGAAAGGGTGCTAACTGTTCTCATGGATACTTGTATAACCCTAAATATGATGCTATTCAATACAGAAATTGTAACCTAAGGAATACATTTTTTAAGGGTGAGGACTTTGCAGTGTGCTGGAGTGCAAGTTGCAGATACTTGCTATCTGATGAAATGATAGACTTGTGAAATTTGGGATTGTCCCAAAATCCTTCATTGTTGGTATCTGACCTTCTGAATATTTCCAGCATGTTCTGTTTTATTTTGTATTTTGATATGGAATATATATCCAAAAAATTAGTGGATCTCATTTTCCTATACACTGTGTAATGCAACTTTTGGAGGAAAATGGGACTCACTTGTTTTGGGTATATATTTGTTGAATCAAAATACACCAGCTTAAATATATATTATTATAGTTATGAATTACTGTGTTTTAGTTTGTATTTTTTGTTTTTGCCTTGTATTTTGATTCAATGAATATATACCTAAAACAAGTGAGTCTCATTTTCCTATTAAAATTGCATTACACATACAGACAAGGTATAGGAAAATGGGACACTTTTTCAGGTATATTTTCGTATGAAAATACAAAATCACAAATACAAACTAAAACACAGTAATTTATTACTATAACTATATATATAGGCTGCGATATACCTTTATTTAGCAATATATATCTTATATCGCATTAATGTTATTGCTGGTGTTCACAATAGGTTGTCTGTCCAGGAGGAGTCGCTGCTGCATCTAGAATAAGCGCTTTGAGAAAAGAAAAATGTCAGTGGCATGTGGAAACCTACTTTTTCACCGTATAGAAAGCAGGACACTCGGTAGCTCTACTTATCGCTTTCGGCAGGATGTTCAAACACACTGGAGCATGGACTCGCTACAGTGTTTCAACTATCTATACCTGCCTATGTATAAATAACACCGCGAATGAGACTCGAACTGAAAGAATCCACAGTCTATTAACCCAGAACGTTAACCATTACCCTAACATTCAATTTCCAGTAAACTCACCCCTCTGAGCGATTCTAGTGGTGTGCCCTACGGTGACGCGTTACTGTAAATCTACATTTAGATTTTTTTACTGTAATTTTTTACAGTAATTTTTACTGGTTCTGCAATGTCATTTCATTTAAACCTTCTCGTTCATTTCACTAATAGAATATCTCACTTCCAAAATGTTACTTATTGAAATTGCAACATTTTTAAATAGTGTACAAGGGTCTTGAAATTATTTCATGCGCAGGTTTTTGGAAAGTTATGCAGAAATTGAAATTCGTTCCAGGCAATGAATTGAAAGATTAACTTTATTTCTTCTTTAACTGTCCTGCTGAGTCATTCAGTATTTTCGGTGCATTTTTTTAAAAATTACAGCTCATTTTGGATGTATTCAAAATCACCAGGACAAAGTAGACAGATAGGGCAGGATCTGCCTAAAGTTGGGGCCTCAGACCGAGTTATATTTTGTTATTCGTTCATGGGATATGGGTGTCACTGGCTAGGTCAGCATTTCTTGCTCATCCCTAATTGTGTAGAGGGTAGTTGAGTATCAACCAGGTTGCCACATATCTGGAGTCACATGTAGACCATAGAGGTCTACTGCATGGAAACAAGCCCTTAGGCCCGACTTGCCCATGCTGTCCACTCCTCACAATTAAACTCGTCCCATTTGCCTGCATTTGGACCATATCCCATCTATGTACCTGTCTAAAAGTTAGTTAAACGACAAAAGTGGGCTGCTGTGCTTGGTTGGCTCGCCGAGCTGGTTTGTTGTTCCGCAGACGCTTCATTACCCTGATGCAGGCTGCACTGACGATGTTACCCAGCAGAGTAATGTCTCGGCGAACCAACCAACCACAACATCCACAACCCAAGCTACAAATCTACTCTAAAACCTTAAAAAAACGTGCTTGCTTCCACCACTACCTCTGGCAGCCCATTCCAGACATTCACCCCCTTTGTGTGAAGAAGAGTTGCTCTTTTGGGCCCTCTCCTCTCACCTTAAACCTATGCCTTATTGACTCCCCTACCACGGGGAAGAGCTGTTGGTTTTCTACCTAATCTACATCTTTCATGATTTTATAGACCTCTATAAGGTCCCCCCTCAATCTCCTACACTCCAGGAAAGAAGTCCCAGTCTATCCAACCTCTCCTTATAACTCAAACCTTCCAGTCCAAGCAGACAGGTAAGAGCAGCAGTCTCCTTCCTAAAAGGACATGAGAAAACCAGAGATAACAAGGTGTAGAGCTGAATGAACACAGCAGGCCAAGCAGCATCAGAGGAGCAGGAAGGCTGACGTTTCAGGCCTAGACCCTTCT
>NC_063350.1:11628570-11656934 GCF_021869965.1 Rhincodon typus
TCAGAACCCCCTTCCCCTTGCCCATTTCTGAAGAAGGGTCTAGGCCCGAAACGTCAGCCTTCCTGCTCCTCTGATGCTGCTTGGCCTGCTGTGTTCATCCAGCTCTACACCTTGTTATCTCAGATTCTCCAGCATCTGCAGTTCCTACTATCTCTGAAACAATAGGAGAAAACCAGGTTGGTTTTCCTGACAATAGTCATCATTAGACTCTCATTTCCAGATTTTCTTTCAATTAAAATTGAACTCAAATTACACCATGGTGGGATTTGAACATTCATCAGACCTTCTAGGTGAGCAGACTTATGATGACACTTGTAGACCACCACCTATCCTACATAGTCCTACTTTCACAGCAACTCTCCTACTCAGCCTTGCATTACTTACTGAGGCATCCCAGACATCTTTAAGCCTCAGTATGGGAACTTGGGAAGCACTGGATAGTATCTAATACTGGAAGCGTCGAGAATAGAGAACACAGATATTAGATGATCAGCAAAGGAAGTGGTATGGAGATGCTTTTTGTGCAGTAAGTTGTTAGGACAGTGCATCCTAACCTTTATCCCATTGTTGGTCCATTTCAAAATTTGAAAATTATGACCCCCTTTAGTGAGAGTGGGGAGTTTTGTTAGAGCGTGGGTGTGGCCTTTTTCACCCTGCCCAAGTTCCAAAGTGATCATTGCTGCCTTGGATCTCACAACCCCAAAACTTTATCTTGTGACCCCATACGTGGTCCCGACCCGACTCCACTTCGGGAAGTTTGTGTTAGGATCCTGAGAACTTGGTGGAGGCAGGGTCATTTGAAAGAAACTTGAATAACTCTGTGAAAAGGAAGAATTTACAAGGTGCTGAGGAAACAAGCAGGGGTGTGTCACAAGGTCAAATGCACCTCCAGGGAGATAGCACAGACACAATGGGCTGAATGGTCTCCCTGTATTCTGTAATTCAATACTGTGATCCAATGCATTCGGTAACAGTACTGACTTCAGATAAACGAGCTTTGTAAATACATAGTAACTTATTTTACAGCCAATCATCCCAGATTAATAATCAGCCAGTGACATTCTTTCCTGAGACTTGGTACATCTTTGAGGGTGAGTGGCTTGAAGTTGACATACCTGCTGATTAGAACCAAATTATTATGCCAAGGCACACGTTAGTAAATGGATATTGGAGACAGACCTTTCTAGAATACTCCAGATTGCTATTGACTGACTTGGCAGTCTGACTTATTAATAGAAATAAAATCAGAAAAAGAGGCTGGAAAAACACCAGCACTGAACATGCTAGAAATTGGGTCACACAGCATGCATTTTCCAGTCCTCTCAATAACTGCTGGACAGAGGCCAGATGCACATCCAAACAAGAGGTGTTACTTACCCACGTCAGAAACAGGCCTTTTGTGGTTTTGAGGCAGCCAGCAATCTGGCATTCAGGGAAAACCAACCGTACACAATGCCGGTAACAAATAATTGGGTGACGAGCATGCCTTTAAGCGTGGAGCTAAGAGGATCATTTGACAAGACATAGTAACAGAAGTAGGCCTTTCGGCCCATCAAGGGTCTGTTTCCGTGCTGTATGACTCTATGACTCTGCTCCACCATTCATTGAGATCATGCCTGATCCGATAACCATCAGAATTCAGAGTTAAGTTTTATTATCCCGTACTCAAGTACAGGAGTACAGTGAAAACTGTACAATGTCACCATTCACGGTGCCATCTTAGAGTTCAAGGCACCCAGGTACAAAATCTTAAGTAAAAGGTAGAAAAATAAAGAAATAAAAGTTCAGTATTACAGTTCTTGTCAGTGTAAAGTAGAAGATAAAAAACAAAGCTAAAAGTTCCAAATTACAGTCCTTCTCTAGCCATGGGCCTGCAGTTGCTCCTCGCTGGGTTTTCCCCACGAGGGCTTAATCTCGCTCCCACAAATAATCCTTCATTCCGTTACTGATTAAAAATCTGTCTATATCAGCCACGAATACACTTAGTGACCCAGCTTCAGCAGTCCTCTGTGGTAAAAAAATTCCACAGATTCACTACCCTCTGAGAGAAACTATTACCTTTGGTCCTAAACACTTCCACACAGGGGTGCAAAAACTGGGCTGGATTGCTATGCCAATATTTCACAACAATATGACAGGCTGAATGGCCTCCTTCTTAATGGGATTTTCCCTGATTGCCACCACTGGCACCTCATGGTAGCTGCTGCCTCTATCACCAAGTGGTTCAGAGTAAAGGTTGTTTGAGGTAGTTCACCACAACCAATCTTCCTTAGTCTCCTTGTCTAGAGGTTGCGATGTCATGTTGCAGCTGCAGAGGACATTGGTTAGGCCACTTTTGGAATACTGCATTGAATTCTGATCTCCCTGCTATAGGAAAGATGATGTTAAACTTGAAAGCATGCAGAAAAGATTTACAAGGATGTTGCTGCGGTTGAGTTATAGGGAGAAGTTGAATAGGCTGAGGCTGTTTTCCCTGGACTGTCAGAGGCTAACGTGTGACTTTGTAGAGGTTTATAAAATCATGAGGGCCAGGGATAGGATGAATAGCCAAGGCCTTTTTCCCAGGGTAGAGGAGTCCAAAACTAGAGGGCGTAGGTTTAAGGTGAGAGGAGAAAGATTTAAAAGGGACCTGAGGAGCAACATTTTCACAGACGGTGTATGGAATGAGCTGGTGGTGGAGGCAGGTACAATTACTCCATTTAAAAGGCATCAGGATGGGTACATGAAAGGAAGGGTTAGGAGGAATAGGGGCCAACTGCTGGAAAATGGGATCATGTCAGTTTAGGAAATCTGGTTGGCACAGATGAGTTGCCCTGCAAGATCTGTTTCTGCGTTGTATAACCCTATGAGTCTACAAGAGGCACTGTACTTAGTTAACAAGGTGGTTTACTGCACTATAGCAAAAAGTCCAATTAAATTGTTAGTCAGGCGTAATTATTAGGACTCTTGGGAGCTGTATCGAATACATCTGCTCCCTCTGAAGTATCATTTAAAACCCAGACTGTATGTGAAATAATCTGATTGGGTGGAGCTCAACGCAATAAGAAAATTACTTTCTTCAGAACCATTGCCATATACAACAGTTTACCCCCAAGTTTATTTTTTTCCCATAGTTGGTTAATGATTGTAAAGATAAAATCACCATAGTCTCACTCTCTCACTAGAGAGAAATGACTGGTAGTGGTTTAATCCAAGAGTCACCACAGCTCAGATAAGGAACAATGTTAAGAAAGCAGGTGAACTCAGTTGGTACAGGAATTGAACCCACACTGTTGGTATCACTCTACATCACAAACCTGCTAGCGAGCTAACCAACCCCAAAATAAGTTGGTGCTTATTGTGGATACATTCATGTACATAATTATATTTACCACCATACCAACTCCCTCCAAGTCTAGAGTCATACAGCTTAGAAACAGACCCTTCAGTCCAACTCAACCATGTCAACCAGGCATCCCAATCTGACCTAATCCCATTTGCCAGCATTTGGCCCATATTCTTCTAAAATCTTCCTATTCATATACACATCCACATGCCTTTTAGATGTTGTCATTGTACCAGCCTCCACCACTTCCTTTGGCAGCTCACTCTATATGCAACACCCTCTGTGTTAAAAAGTTACTCCTCAGGTTTTTTTAAATCTTGCCCCTCTCACCTTATATCTACGTCCTCTAGTTTTGGACTCGCCCACGCTTGGGAAAAGACCTTGACTATTCATGCTATCCCTGCCCCTCATGAGACTTCACAAATCCAAGAGATCTGGACATTTTACAATCTTTCCAGAATGTGTTATCCTTGAACTTGAAAGATAAATTGGGCTTTTATTTGAGGGTTTGTAATCTCAGTCCTGATCTTGACTTTGATTGGTCTGTGAAACATTAATGTCATGACATTCCTCATTGGATTTGTTCCAGTCAAGTATCAGGAATGGTGGTTCTGTAACACGATAAGGATCCTGCAGTCCCTCCATACAACTCTCTCAGCTATACAGATAAGATACAATCACTGATGGTCCACTGACTCTTGTGACGAGTGTACTATTCTGCTTGAGATCCCTTATCACATATCCTTTGAATGCCCTTGGCTCAAGTGTGGCAACTGTCATGCTTGGTGACATCCATGATAATGAGTAGCTTCTTGTTCCCTGAAGACTGCTCTTTGATGTCTGGTTGGCACAAACGATTTAGATGAAGGGCCAGTTTTTGTGCTCTATATGACTCTATGACTCAATGATTCTATCTTTGTAGAATTGGAATTAGGTTTGTTGTCACATGTACTCAAACACAGGGATACATGAGTACAGCGAAAATGGTACAAAGTCATCATTTCTGGTGCCATCTTAGGTACAAAGATACCCAGGGTCAAAATCTTAGGTATAAATTGGGAAAGTGAAGAAATAAAGGTGAAAGCTCAGCATTACAGTCCTTCTAAAGCAGGAAGTCCATGCTCAAGTTCACTTTGAGGCTAGGAGTTGGCACTGGGCTTCCTCGAGTGTGGGAGCTTGCGCTGGGCTTCACCTCGAGACTAGGAGTCTGAGCTGGGCTTGCTTGAGGCAGGAGTCCTGTGTAGACTGTGAACTCAACTGTGGAGACAGCCTCTTTGGTAGTATAGGTGGCTGGGCCATAAGAGTCCTCCAAAACAGGAACTCTGAAGGTGATAAGCCACATTGGAATGAGGTGGATTGGTAAGTTAAGGCTGCATTAAAAAAAAAATCGGAACTTTTCTTCAAAAGGGATTCAGTTAGCTTGATCCCGACTTGGCTTCCCCATTGGACTGTGGACATCCTGGTGGCGTCGACACAAGTCCACTGCCAGAACTGGCTGAAGGACCCTTTAGCCAAATGTGGCCCATCAGTTGACACAATTGCATCAGGGATCCCACATGTAGTAAATAGTTCATTCAATATGAAAGGCTTGTCTTATGGGGATAGATTGAGCAAATTAAACCAAACTCACTACAGTTTGGAAGGAATACAAAAGATTTAACTAAGATATATAAGATGCCAGAAGTGATTAACAAAAGAGATGTACAGTGAATGTTTCCAGAACGAGTGGTCACAGTTTTAGATAAAGGGTGGCAGATTCAAAACAGATATAAGGAGGAATTTACTTTTGTCAAAGGTTGCAAATCTGTTGAACTCACTATCCTAGAGTTTGGTAGATGTCGAAAAACTTAAAAAATAAAGGAAGTGATAGACAGATTTTTAATTAGTAAAGGGTTAAAGGGTTATGGAGTACAGGCATGAAAGTGGAATTGGAGAAGAGAACAGTCATGGTCGTATCAAAGAAAAAACAGGGTCAAGGTGCTGAATTGTCCACTCCAATTCCTGGTTGTTGTGTTCTAAGGCCTAGGTCCAAGTCCCACTACTCCACCAATGTGTGACACCATCTCTGAACTGGTTGATTTGAAAATATCTACAATTCAATCTCACCAACAAGTTCCTCATCATTCAATGTAAAACTGTCAACTGTTGCTCTGCACAGCACATCTGCTGTCAATTCTCACTGCTACTTAAATGCTATTAAGTTGCTGCTTTGTAGTGAGTTACAGCTTTCAAGTGTTAAAATTATGTTTCTTCATAATATATTGTACCTCCATACTGCAAAATGGGGTTTCCTGTCAAAAATGGTGGCCACTCACCTTTTCTAAGGTTTACCCACTTCTCGTAAGGCATAATAAATAATTTCCTGCTTTTCACATTCCAAAACACTAGGCACTGTCTTCTACATAAATATCTAAAAATCGTTCTCTGGCTGCAGTCCTTCCAAACCCACCTGCCAAAATCCCAGTTCAGTTAAAATCCCAGTTCACATAATTTTTTAGCTTTTCTTGACTTTTCTTGTTTTCTTAGACTCTCTCACTAGATTTCTTTCGATTTGCTCTTTTCCTGCTTAAATAAATTTTGAGGCCTTCTTGATTTGGCAGCCATGGTCTAAATTTATTTTCTGGCCCCTTGACGGTCATAGTTGGACCTTGTGGAAATTAAACCACATGGTGGTGATGCTGATTGTGAGAGGAGAGAGCACTGTTCTCTCACTCCCTGGGTGTTTCCTTTCTGGTCTTTGCACTGTACATGTAAAGTTATCTACATTTCCCTGAGGGATATTTAACTTTTCATCTGGAACTTTCTCTTGATCCTGAAAAAAAACCTTCTTTGTCTTTTACTAAATGTGCTGGCTTGCTAGTCCAGATTCTTTTCCCTCTGTTCTTACAACCTTCGAGGTATGTCTTTTGAGTGTTGAGTTGCTATGTTGCTGCACTTGGTGATGGGATTTCAGTTATTGACTGACAGCCTTTGTATTCTTAAAAGTGCTAATATTCCTAAAGTGGTAAACTCAAGTGTCTTCAAATTACCCTTTTCTTCTAGTTCTTCTACTCCTCGTGTTGATGATCTCTGCATGGAATTCAACTCCATGCTATTGCTCACCGGAAGAGGTTGTTCTTAATTAACTAGATGTTTTATTGTATTATAGCAATAAATATAACTAAACGACAAGTCAGGCATAGAGATAACAAGATGTAGAGCTGGATGAACACAGCAGGCCAAGCAGCATCAGAGGAGCAGGAAAGCATGATTACTGGAGGACTTACAGGAGCTGTACTGAATACATATCTTTGGAACTATCTTCCTCAAAAAGCAGAAGTGAAAACAGAGTCATTGAGTATTTTTAAGGCAAAGTAACATTGATTCTTGAGAAGCAAAAGGGTGAAAGATTATCTAGGAAGGCAGAGTAACGTACAGAGAATGCACGGTTCTGAGGAAGAGTCTGTTTCTCTCTCTGCAGATGCTGCTGGACCTACTGAGTTTCTCCAGTGCTCCTCTGTGTTTGTTTCAGGTTATGTAGAGTACATTAGATCACCTATGATCTTGTTGAGTGGGGTAGCAGTACTAGACGGGCTGAGTGGCCCACTCCAGATGCTGACTAATATGTTTGTACCTCCACCCAGAGTGACACTCACTCGTTGCATGTGACTTTTACCTGAAGCACTGACATTTCCTCGTTAACCCGTTCAGAGATGTTCTTGCACACGTCTGGGGCAGGTGGGACTTGAACCAGCTTCTCCCGGCTCATAGATATAAACACTACCGCTGCACCGCAAGAGCCTTTATCTGTTTGAGTCTCTAGTAGGAACTGAAGTGTGCCGGAACGCTTTATCAGCGCTCACGCGGGCCTGGCGGGGGGATTGTTTTTGTGAGTGGGCCAAGATGGCGGCGACCACCGGCGCGGATTTCACCGAGCCGCCGCCGAATGTTTTTTATTTTCGGGACCCGAAGCCGGTGGCGGATCCGATCGTCGAGGCGGGAAAAAGCCCTGGAGGGTGTCCGGGCCAGGTGCCTCTCGTGGTGGATAATGGGTCTTTTCAGTGCCGGGCCGGCTGGGCCCTGGACCAGAAGCCGCGGCTTCAGTTTAAGAACGTGTCGGCCCGGAGCCGCGGCGCCTCCCGCAGCGACACCCAGGTCGGCAACGATATCCGTAACCTAGAGGTGGTCCGCTGGCTGCTCAAGTCCCAGTTTGACAGGAACGTGGTGGTGAATTTCGATATTCAGGAGCAGGTGTTTGACTACATCTTCCAGCACCTGGGGATCACCTCTGAGGTCAGAGTTCACCCTGGGGAGGGGAGAGGGTCACCACAGAGCACCACGTTGTTAAATGCTCTGACATGGTAAACAGTGCCACCAATACAGTATACCATGCCCCTGTTATGGCAGGCTCTGCGCCCCCGCCCCCCCCAACACGTCAGGCTGTGCCCCAGACAGGGCAAGTGTGTCCCCCAATATGCCAGGCTATACCCCTGATATGGGAAGCCGTGCCCTGGATGGGACAAGTTGTGTCCTGACATATCAATCGGTACTGTAGATGGAGCATGTTGTGCCCCCGACACGTCGGGCTGTACCGCTGACATGGGAAACTATGCTGTGGAAGGGGAAAGCTGTGCCCCCAGTCTGGTAAACTACGCCACTCTATCATGGAAAAGCTTAACTGATAGGGCATGATGTGACCTGATGTTGAACCATAGTGATATGATTTAGCATGAACACAGTATGGTGCTGCAAGCCAGTGTGTCATCATAGGTTGCACCATGCCACAATGGATCAGAATTTGATGGCAAAATGATTTTAATGCACATGACATAATACTGTAAGAAAGAAAAGGTAATTTGTGGCAAGTAAAGAGTACATTGTGATTCACCACATTTTGATGGTCAATTTGCCCTGCTTCATATATTGTGATGCAGTCTTGGGATTTGGCATGACAAAAAGTATGAGAAGCTGAGCTTCTCCTGTCCCTCTTTTATCACTTGTTATTAATTATCTTTAGCCAAGTGAATCATAATTTACAGCTACATATTAACTCGATTGCAGCTATTTTAAGTTCTAAAGATTGTAAGTTTTGGTCCTATAAAAAATGGAGGATAAAGAGATGGCAGATGAATTGAACAGATACTTTGCATCGATCTTTACTGAGGGAGGATACAAGTAGCACTCCTGTAAGTCAGAAATTGAAAGGGAGGGAGGAACTCAAGAAAATTATAAATACCAAGAAAGTAGTACCGAGGAAATTGTTGGAAGTGAGAGTCAATAAGTCCCTAGGTCCCGATGGGGACAAATGAAATTGTTGATGCATTGGTTCTAATTTTGCAAAACTCAATTTTCTTGAGTTCCTCCCTCTCTTTCAGGGAACGTTCCTTTAGATTGGAAAATAACTAATGTAACTAATTTAATCAAAAAGGGAGGAAGGCAGAAAGCAGGAAATTACAGGCCAGTTAGCTTAACATTAGTCATAGGAACGTTATAACAGGACACTTAGACAAGTTCAAGATAAGCGGGCACAGCCAACATAGTTTGGTCAAAGGGAATTCATGTGTTGTTAACTTATTGGCGTTCTTTGAAGAAGAACTTGTGCTTTAGAGAAAGGGGATCCGGTGGATGGATTATATTTAGATTTCCAGAAGGCATTTGATAAGGTGCTGCATCAAAGATTATTGTGGAAAATAAAAGCTCATAATGTAGGGCTCAACATATTGGCCTGGTTACTGAAGATTGGTTACTGAAATAGAGACTTGGAATACGTGAGTCTTTTTCAGGCTGGCAGGATGTCTTGAGCAGTGTGCCACAGGAGTCAGTGCTGGGGCCTCGACTGCAAAATTTATATCAATGATTTGGGTGAAGGAATCAAAGGTAGGGTGGCTATATCTGCTCATGACACAAAGATGTGTAAGAACATGAGTTGTAAGAGGTTATAGGGAACCTACAAAGGGATATAGATAAGTTGAGGGTATGGAGAAAGATCTGGCAAATGAAGTACAGTGTGGAAAAATTGCCTCATGAGGAAGGGCTAGACAGGCTAGGCCTATATCCTCTGGAGTTTAGAAGAGTTAGAGGTGAATTAATTGAAACATTTAACGTCCTGAGGGGACATGACTGGTTGGATATTGCAAGGATGTTTCCTCTAATGGAAGAATCTATAGTTAGGGGTCATGGTCTAAGAATAACGTGGTACCCATTTAAAACAGATGAGGAAACATTTTTTTTCTCTCAGAAGGCTGTGAGCTTTTGGAGTTCCCTTCCTTAAAAGTCAGTGGGCACACAACCTTTAAATATTTTTAAGATAGAAGTGGATAAATTCTTGATGACCAAGCAAATGAAAGATTATCAGGGATGTGCAAGAATGTAGTGTTGCGATTAAAATCGGATCAGCCATGATTTTCTTGAATGACAGAGCAGGCTCGAAGGGCTGAGTGGAATGGCCTACTCTTGTTCCTAGTTCATATGTTCACATTGTACTAATTGGTACTGTTTGTATCTAACACAGTTTTGCGTGGAACATCCAGTAGTTTTAACAGAAGCACCATGTAACCCACTGTATTCACGGCAATTGATGTCCGAGCTCCTGTTCGAGTGCTACCATGTTCCAAAGGTGTCATATGGAATTGATGATCTTTACAGCTTTTGGCGTAATAACAAACACCCCTCCACTGGATTGATTGTTTCCTCTGGGTATCACTGCTGTCACATTCTGCCAGTGCTGCATGGCAGGTTTGTAAAGCACCTACATGAAAACTTTAAAAAGATGCTACATGGAGCTGCTGGTTAGACAAAGTAATAGATAACAAATATTGCAAATTCAAAATAAAAATTAATAATGTGGGAAACTTCGAACAGCTCGATCAGACTTTAAACTGTTAATATTTCAAGTGCTCCATGGTTTTCTTTTATGCACTGATGGACTTGTTGTAATATTAATATGATTGTGTACCATTATTACACTGTGGACAATATTGTTCTCCTTATCTAAACAAAGATATAAATGTTCAGAGAAGGTTTACAGGACTAATGCTTGAAGTGGATGGGTTGTCTTACAAGGAAAGTTTGAACAGGCTGAGTTTGTATCCTCTAGAGTTTAGAAAGATATGAAGTACCTTGACTGAAATATGTAAGATCCCTTGGATTCTTGACTGGAGGCATGTGGGAAGGATGCTTCTTCTTGTGGGCGAATATAGAATGAAGGGTCACTGTTCAAGATCAGGAGTTCCCCATTTTAGACAGAGATGAGGAGACATTTTGCTCACAAAGGTTGAGATTCTTTGGCAGTCTCTCCTGAAAAGGTGGTGGAAGCAGATTCTTTAAATATTTTTAAGTGAAGGTAGATTCTTGATAAGCAAGGGAGTGAAAGGTCATCGGGTGGATGGGAATATGGAGTAATCCAATCAACCATGATCTCGTTGAATAGCTGAACGGTCTACTCCAGCTCCTAATTCATATGCTCATAATTTTTTGAATTACTGGTTTAATCTTTGTTATTGCAAATGCATTTGCATTAATGGAGTATCTTGCATGATATCCCAAAGTGTTTCACAAGATACAAGTTATTTTTAAAGTATACTCAGCATTGTAGAGGAATACAGCATGGTCCCACAAAGTTCAGTTCTGAGGAAGGGTCACTCGACCTGAAACGTTAACTCTGATTTCTTTCCACAGCTGCCACCAGATCTGCTGAGCTTTCCCAGCAATTTCTGTTTTCGTTTCTGATTTACGGCATCTGCAGTTCTTTTAGTTTTTAATTGGACTAATTCCTAGGTTCCCTGAAGAGTATTGGTGTTGGAGCAGCTTCAGTGAAACCTGCAAAACACCAGGCGGCCAACACGAGGGGAGAAGGTGTCCAGCAGGTCCCTGCAGTTATTGCTGATATGCTGCCTGTGATGCAATCAGTTCACTTGAATCATGGCAGAAAATGGTTTTATTGCTACTGGACTGGAGTTTGATTCCTACTAGAGAGTCTCCATCTGGAGACATTTGTGGTGTTCCCATCACTCTTTTTCAATGTACATATAGGCAGTCGGAAGAGTTCTGTTCTGGAGTCTGTTTGCAAATCAATTTGAATGTGAATTAAAACTCACTGCAGGACAATATAAAATAGCAGTTTGTCAGTACAGGAAATGGTTTTATGTCCGATCCTTAAACTTACACCCCTGTATGCGATTGTGTTCATAAGTACGAGTGTTTGTAAGCTGGGTGTTCATAAATCGGGGACCCTTGTAACTATCTTATTTCGCATTTCTCTATGTACATGCACCAATGGATGTTTCCTTGATGTAATCTAGGTTGGATGCTCATAACAGTAAAAGGATTAATCTGGGTGGAAGCCAGGCAGCATCGTACATGCAGCGCCTGCTACAGCTAAAGTATCCTGGCCACTTGCCAGCTATAACACTCAGCAGAATGGAAGAAATTCTCCACGAACATTGTTACATTGCAGCTGACTATATGGAAGGTAATTCTTGCTCTTGTGTTGTCGATACGTTCTTTGGAAATAAACAACTCCTGCAGAGATTGTGTCAGCTACTGTCGTGTGGTTATTGTGATCTGCTGCACTAGAATGTTTTGCCCAATGGTGACTTTCTGGAATGTTTTATCCTTGAGTAGTCCCGACAATTTCCTCTGGTTTTTCATCCTCTCCCCAAAGGTTGTAGGTTAGAGTGAAGATGGAAGATAATGTGTTTAGTCAGGAAGCTCCAGCCATAATAGAATGTTTCAAATTGACTGAAGTCACTGTCCCGGAAGAAAGATGTCCTGATCTGGTTTAGCTTTCATTGGATGATGTGTTCACCTGTTAAATAGTACAGTCAGTCCTCCAGTGGTGCAGTGGAAAAGATCCCACCATGCTATGAGCTGGAAAGCCTGATGTTTTGTTCTCTGCTGGCATATCTGATTTTAATTAGCCAGTAATAACTCGTAAGAAATGGCTTCAGCGGTCAGGATTCCATCTCATGATTGTCTCCCCAAATAATCTGTGCTGAAAAGTATGCACGTGCAGACAAGATCTGAATCAGTCTGATGCACTAAACAGAACTGATGATCAAGCATGTGTGGAAGAGTAGGATAGATTAAATAGCAACGGTTCAGATGGTGGCTCAGTGCCACATTCTCCCCAGCTCTGCCTAGGAGCCCTAATTCAGGATTTAACAGCAGATTCAGGAAGGCAAGTGCAATCTTAGCATTCTTTTTGAGAAGGCTACAAAACAAGAGCAGAGATGTACTGCTGAAGCTGTATAAGGCTCGGATCTGACTGCAATTGGAATGTTGTGAGCAGTTTTGGAAAATGTAGGGGGTGGTGGACTCTAAGGGGAATGTAGCACTAACAGCCAGGTTTCTGGTCCTGAGAATGGCTCTAGTGTAATGAGGGGTATACCGGATCCCAAGCTATCGATTGTGATAGGGGACTCTCTTGTCAGAGGCAGAGACAGATGTTTCTGTGGCCGACAGCAAGACGTCAGAATGGTCGGTTGCTTCCCTGGTGCCAGAATCAAGGATATCTCGGAGAGGGTGCAGAATATTCTCACAGGGACGAGGGACCAGCAGGAGGTCGTTGTACACTTCGAAACTAATGACATAGAATCTCATCCTTTTCTCTTCCTGAAGAGAAAATATAGAAAGTGAGGCAGGAATTTAAAAAGGAGGTCCTCGAGGCTAGTAATATTTGGATTGCTACTGGTGCCATGAGCTAGTGAGGTGAGGAATAGGAGGATAGAGCAGATGAATATGTGGCTGAGGAGCAGGTTTAGGGGAGAAAGATTCACATTTTTGGATGATTGAAATCTCTTCTAGGGTAGAAGTGACCTGTATAAGGAGGATGGATTACACCTGAATTGGAAGGGAACTAATATACTGACTGGGAGATTTGCTAGAGCTGCTCGGAAGGATTTAAACTATTGAGGCCAAGGGGTGGGGGTGAGTCAGGGAATTAGTGAGGAAAGAGATCTTAGACTGGTACAGTTGGGAAAAGGAGCAAGTCAAACTGTCAGGAACAAAGCAGAGAACAATGTAGGACTGATAAATTAAACTGCAGTTATTTCAATGCAAGAGGCCTAACAAGTAAAGCAGATGAACTCGGAGCATAGTTGGGATCATGGGACTGCGATATTGTAGCTATTACAGAGATGTGGCTCAGGGATGGACAGGACTGGCAGCTTACTGTTCTAGGGTATAAATGCTACAAGAGGAATAGAAGAGGGTGGAGGGCAAGAGAGAAGGGGGAGTGATGTTTTTGGCTAGGGATAACATTACAGCTGTACTTAAGGGAGGATATTTCTGGGAATATGTCCAGGTAAGTTATTTGGGTGGAACTGAAAAATAAGAAAGGGATGATCACCTTATTGGTATTGTATTTTGAACTCCCCGAATAGTCAGCGGGAAATTAAGAAACAAGTTTGTAAGGAGATCTCGGTTATCTGTAAGAATAATAGGGTGGTTATGGTAGGAGATTTTAATTTTCCAAATATGCACTGGGACTGCCATAGTGATGAGGGCTTGGATGAAGAGGAATTTGTAAGTATGTACAAGAAAATTTTCTGATTCAGTACGTGGATGGACCTACTAAAAGGAGGTGCAAAACTTGACCTACTCTTGGGAAATAAGACAGGGCAGATGACTGAGGTGTCAGTGGGGGAACACTTTGGGGCCAGTGACCATAATTCTATTCGTTTTAAAATAGTGATGAAAAGGATAGACCAGATCCGAAAGTTAAAGTTTAAATTGGAGGAAGGCCAATTTTGAAGGTATTAGGCAAGAACATTCAAAAGTTGATGGGGGGTAGACTTTAGCAGGTAAAGGAATGGCTGGAAAATGGGAAGCCTTCAAAAATGAGATAACGAGAGTTCAGAGACATTGTGTTCCTGTTAGGGTGAAGGGCAAGGCTGGTAGTTATAAGGATTGCTGGATGACTAGAAAAATTAAGATTTTGGTCAAGAATAAGAAGAAAGCATATGTCAGGTATAGACAACAGAGATTGTGTGAACCCCTAGAAGAGTGTAAAGGCAGTAGGAGTATACTTAAGGAGGAAATCAGGAGGATAGAAAGGGGACGTGAGGTAGCTTTGGCAAATAGGGTTAAGGAGAATCCGAAGGCATTCTACAAATACTTTAAGTACAGAAGGGTAACTACGGAGAGAATAGGGCCCCTTAAAGATCAGCGAAGCTGCCTGTGTGTGGAATCGCAGGAGACAGAGTGATACTAAACGAATATCTTGCAACAGTGTCTACTGTGGAGAAGGATATGAAAGATATACAACCTGGGGAAATAAATAGCAACATCTTGAAAAATGTCCATATTACAGAGGAGGTGGTGCTGGATGTCTTAAAATCCCCAGGGACCTGATTAGATGTACCCTAGAACTCTGTAGGAAAGTAGGGAAATGATTGCTGGGCTCCTTGCTGAGATATTTGTATCATCGACAGCCACAGATGAGGTGGGGGAAGACTGGAGGTTAGCTATCTTGATACCACAATTTAAGAAAGGTGGCAAGGAAAAGCCAGGGAACTGTAGATCAGTGAGCTTGACATTAGTGGTGGGCAAAGTTGTTGCAGGTAATCCTGAGGGACAGGATTTATATGTATTTGGAAAGGCAAGGACTGATTAGGGATAGTCAACATGGCTTTGTGTATGAGAAATCGTGTCTCACTAACTTGATTGAGTTTTTTGAAGAAATAACAAAGAGGATTAATGAGGGCAGAGCAGTGGACATGATGTACGTGGACTTCAGTAAGGCATTCAACAAGGTTCCTCATGGTAGACTGGTTAGCAAGGTTAGAGCACATGGAATACAGGGAGAACTTGTCATTTGGATACAGAACTGGCTCAAAGGTAGGAGACAGAGGCTGGTGTTGGAGGGTTGCTTTTCAGTCTGGAGGCCTGTGACTGGCGGTGTGCCACAAGGATCAGTGCTGGGTCCGCTGCTTTTCGTCATTTTATATAAATAATTTGAATGTGAAATAAGAGGTATGGTTAGTAAGTTTGCGGATGACACTAAAATTGGAAATGTAGTGGAGAGCAAAGAAAGTTACCTCAGAGTACAATGGGATCTTGATCAGATGAAATGTGAGGTTGAGGGAGCACTTTGGAAAGGCAAATAAAGGCAGGACTTATACACTTAATGGTAAGGTCCTGGGTGTGTTGCAGTTTTGGTCTCTTTTTTGCCATTGCGAAAATGCAGTGGCGGTTCATCAGACTTGCCTTTGTCTGACTTCCTCCTTTTTAAAATACCCCTATTTTGATTTTTTCCCCAAAATTTCCAAAACAATGCAACAGCTTATGAAACAGTATTTACCTCTTGTAGAATTTAAAGCCTAAAAGATAGGCATGAGTTACCTTGTGACTACAGTAACTGATTTAACTAGTTCAGTGAAGTTTGAGAGTTATGTGGCCAAGCTGCTCCTTCTGTAAATTATTTTGGTATTGATCATCAGGGAGCATCCTTTATACTTCATTACTCTTGGAAAGGTAACTTTTTGTTAATTTCAAGCAAAACAAAAGTTGAGCAGTTCCTTGGATTGTGAAATGCTTTGAAGGAATGTCTTTATATTTTGGGCTTAATTAATCAGGGAGAATGTTTTTCTGGATTCCACAGGCTTGATGTAATGAAAAATGGTAAAAGAACAGGAAAGGAGAGGGATTGAAGCCAAGCTGAGGCTAATTTAACACATACCATGTGAGGTAGCATTCCATTCAAAGAAATAAAATTAAAGGAAGGATTCAGATTAATACAAGAGGCAAGCATGAATAGATCCAGGAGACATGAATTAAAATAAGAAAAACAATTATATCTATGAGGATGTTGACTAAGAACATAATTAGATTTGAACTGTGAACCTTGCTGCACAGTTGAATACCCTGCCAACATTCATTGTTTACTGCAGATAAAGAGCAGCCATTTAGATAGAGTACCTGGTGCCTGTATAACTTCAGCAAGGAATTAAAAACAAGTTCTTGCTAAAGGGCTTCATCTTCATTGGGAGCAAATGCTTATTGTGCAAGTCAGGGGAAATTGCTGTGGGTCTGATCCGATAATCTTAAGGGCAATGAAGATTTCTTACATTACAAAATTTGTCTGATCTTTAAATTTTAATGATTAAATATCAGATTGTTGGTCCCAAAGTTAGATGAAAGAAGACAGTATTCATGACCTTGGGTAGTCCCACTTGACTGCAAATCTGGAATTATAAGTAATGATGACCATGACCTGTTGTTGATTGTTGGAGAAACCCATCTGGTTCACTTGTATCCTGTAGAGAAGGAAACTGCTGTCCTTACCTGGTCTGGCCATCATGTGAATCCAGACTCACAGCATCATGGTTAACTACCTTCTGGGTAATTAGGAATGGGCAATAAATGTTGACCTAACTAGTGACGCCCACATCCTGCGAACGAATAAAAGAAAATTAACTACTTTGTGAAGTTGTAGTAACCGCAGTACGCCATTTATACAAAAGGTCACATGAGCAGCAATGTAATAATGACCAGATAAACTGGATCTTTTCTAAATTATGTTTTTTGGGTGTGCAAATGTTGGCCAGGGATCGTTGACCACCTTGTTACTCCTCTTTGAAATACTGCCATGGCATTTTTCGTATCCACCTAATAGGGCAGGCCTGGCCTTGGTATAACATATCATCACAGGACTATATTGGAGTGAGAGCCTAGGCTTTATGCTTGAACCTCTGGAGTGGGACTTGAATCTTCAACCTTTTGGCTCCGACATGACATTACATCTGATGAATAGAAGACATTTGTGTTCAAGACACGCAATAAAAATTGATGCAGGAGTAAACTTAAGTGTATGTCAGTTACATCAAAGGAAATCAAATATTTGTTTATCTTCTTCATCCAGATCGGTATAACTTCCACTACTTTTTGAACCTGTATGTTGTTAATGTGCACATTTTAAACGTTTCATATACTAATCTGATAAGGGGTTTTAGTTTTGGAGATTCGATTACATTTTTTCATGCTAGCATCAGCATTGAATGCTCGCAAATACGTTATAGCATTGGCTTTGATTACGAGAGAGTTAGGACTCCACATGGCCAAATAAATTGCTGTAGTCTATGACCTCATTGCCTCCTGCATTGGTATGATCTTTCTTCTTACTGTCTTCTGTATTCTCAAAGTCTTTATAGACAAGATTGGCAATGTAATTGCTGATTGTACTAAATACACGGATTTGTGCTCACCAGAAACTTAATTGATGTGACCTAAACTGATTCCAAGTTGGGACTTTTCTTTTGCTTCCTTTGTTCTAAGCTCTAAAATTCACTCCCTAAACCCATCTGCCTCTCAACTTCTGTCTTTTCCCTTATGATACCCCATAAGACCTAGCTCTTTGACAAAGCTGTTGGCCATCTATTCCAATATCATCATCTTTAGCTTGATGTCAAATTCTGTCTGATAATGCTCCTTGAAGCATCTTGGATATTTACTTGGTTGAGTGCATTGGACACGGCCAAGTTTATGGATTCTGACACATCACAGCATATGCTCCTCCTCCTCCTGCTCCTCTGACGCTGCTTGGCCTGCTGTGTTCATCCAGCTCTACACCTTGTTATCACAGCATATGCCTGATCAGGATCTGAACCCAGATCCTTCATTTTGTTTTAAGACCATGACATACTTTCCTGTTTGTATTACACTGATCTGACTTACTATGTAAGCTACTGTATATTGTCATTGTGCACTGCACAGTTGTAATTCCATGGTTAATTTGTAGTAATCTTGTGTAAAATGGAACTTGCTGAAAAAATAATAGTGCCTAGATCAATGCATGATGTTGTTAAGGTGTAAATTGACCAACAATGTAGTGAGGAAGAGATAACAAGTGAATTTCAAATCATCACAAGTTGTTGTCTGAATTGCATTGCTCCACCATGAGCTTTAAAATTAATCTCCCTGTGATTTTCATGACGTTACATAATATAAACATTACTGCTGGTTACTCTCACCATTCGAAGTTAAGTAAGGTAATTAATAGACTTCTAACAATGAGACAATTATTAACCTCACTGGCCCAAAAAGTAAATAGCTTAAAAAGTGGTATCAGGATCTTGTGGCACAGTGGTAACATCCATACCTCTGGGCCAGGAGAACCAGGTTCAAGGTGTGCCATAGCCTCTCTGAACAGGTTGACTTGAAAATATCTAAACAGTGGTGTCTGTCCTTCAGGTAGTCAATTTTTGTCAGAGCTTTTTTTTTGTCACATGGTAAATTAATTTTTTCCATAATTTTCCTATTTCATATTTTGTCTATATTGTGACATTTCTGTATTTGATCTGGGCTTGAATTCACTGACTCTGGTTCACACTGTTTCTCATTTCTTCCTTGATGCTGAAATCTCATCGCTTAAGGATATGGACTGTTGGTCCCACCATGCATCCAGGTCAAAGGTCCCCTGTTACCTTGGCTCATACACCTAGCAACTTACATGACAATGGAAAAGTTTGACAGATACAGGAAAAGCTCTAATTAACGGGCTATGCTGTGAAACATCCTACTTCAGCAAACCCCATTTTGGTAGGAGCCTTCATAAGAGAGCGATTAAATCCTTCCCCACTGCCAGTGACTTTGTTGGACGTCTGTTTAGTTTTAGAAACAATGAATTAGCTTTTTTAAATACAGTTTTGATTTAGGCATCTACTGCTTTCAATTCTGATGCTGCATTGGTGTTTAGTATTAGTGAATCTGCCACTAATAACATTGAAGTTACTGTCGATCAGAAAATTCACATCAACCGACCACATTGATGCTGTGGTTACTACAACAGGTCAGAGGCTATGAATTCTGCAGCTAATGGTTCATCTCCTGAAGCTGTAAAGCTTCTTCACCACCTACAGGAATGGTGGACTACACTCCATTTGCCTGTTTGGCCAACAACACTTAAGAAGCTTGACACTATCTAAGTCAAAGAGGTCTGCTCAATTGACAATCCATGCATCAGCTTTAACTGTGGTTGGCCACAGCCTATTGGAGACATTGCAGCATGTTACCAACATTCCTTCAGCACTGCCTCCCAAATTCCTATCTCCACCACTCAGGAGGACAATAGAAACTGGTGTATGGAAACTGCAACATCTCCAAAGTATCCATAATCCTGACTTGGAACTATATCAGCTGTTTCTTCAACATCATTTGGCCAAACATCTGGAATGCCTTCTTAGCAGCATACCTTCTCCACACAGACTGAAGTAGTTCTAGAAGAAGGCCTACCATGAGCTTCTCGGGGGCAAACAGGGATGGACAATCAATGCGAAACTTGTCAACAATGCCAATGCTGCATGAATGAATTTTTGAAGAAATGCATCCATTGACCTAAATATCAAGAAGAAAATAAACAAATTTTGTGGTTTAAGAGTTTTCACAGCAATACATGTGATTAGAAATCTAAATTTGTGTCTTGAATTTCGAGTCACAATTGAAAAGTAGGTGCGATGTAATTATTTCCTTGTTTGCAGAGCTCAGCCTGTGGAAGCAGCCGGACTTCTACCAGAAAAATATTCACAGGATGCAGTTGCCCTTTAACAATAAGCTGCTGGCCAGCACCTTGACCGCCGAGGAGAGGATGGAACGGAGGCAGCAGCAGATTCGCAGGCTACAGGAGCTTAACGCACGGCGTAGGGAGGAAAAACTGCAGCTCGATCAGGAAAGACTCGAGAGATTGCTCAGCATCCAGGTAAAGGAATAGGGCCACAGTTTACAAACAAAAGGTGCCCTGCCACGTCAATATCCACTGCAATATTTCACAAGCATGAACATACTGTGTCCAATACTCTGCCTGTACCTTATTTGGGAAAAATAAAAAAGTTACACATTTCATGACATCATAACCCAGGCATTCCATCATGAACGAATCATTCCTTAAAAGTTACATTTTTTGATGGGCATATGTGGCAAGTTGCGAGGTGTGGCAAATAATAATCAGTTAATTTAATTGTTTTTTGTGGTTTTAGTTACGTCTAGGACATTGGAAGAACTTCAGTCTCCTCATTAAAATGCTGTGGGATCTTTGACGTACATCTTAATAAGACCTTGGTTTATTCTTTCAACCTAAAGATAGAACTCTGTTAATGCCATGTTCCCTCACTGTCTACGATCGGGTTTGATCCCTCAACCTTCTGACTTGAGCAACATACGAAATAGGAAATTGCAAGAGTGCGACCAACTAAGCTGTGCTTGACACTTGAACCATTGCATTCTTTTTCCATGCTTGATGTTTGAGGAGCAATGGATGGAATTGAATAGCGAGGCCCCCAAAACTCATGTTTAAAAAGCTCAAGTTTCCATGCAATAAAAACAGACTTTACCAGTCACTGTGTATTAATGGCTGTGCATATGACCTCGGATGCAAGTGAAATGATTACTTCCATCTTACCTAGCCAGACTGGCAAATACAAATCATTGTGTCTTTTTACTTTTTCCTGATTTGTTTCATCATAAGGGTTCAATTGTTACTGTAATATCTGGGAGCTGTAGAATGTGTCAACCGAGCGATCAAAGCCTAACAACGTGTGAGACTTTACCTAATGAAGGATATGTTTGACATAGGGAAGTGTACTGGAATTTCCCAGACTGGTTGCAGAATGGTGGAACTATCCAATGAAGAGAGAGGGAGGAGACTGGGTCCAAATTCAAAGAATGAAAGGTGATTTCATAGAAACTTTGAAAATTCTTAAAGGGATAGACAGAGTAGATGCAGAAAGGATGTAATCCCCTGGCTATGGAGTCTGTAACCAGGGGGTACAGTCTGAGATTAAAAGACATAATAGGACTGAGATGAGGAGGCACTTCTTCACTCATGGGCTGGTGTATCTTTGTCATTCTCTACCCTAAAGAGCTGCGGAAGCTGAGTCACTAAGTAACTTCATGACAGAGATTGATTGATAGATTTCTAGTTACTGACTCTTCCATCTGGTAGAAGAGAGAAAAGTTTGAAAACCTATATCAATAGATTTAAGAATAGCTTCTTGCCCACTCTTATTGACTTATGAACAGACCTCACATATATTAGAGTTGATCTTTCTGTGCACCTTCTCTGTAGCTGTAACACTATATTCTGCATTCTGTTCTATTACCCTGATGTACTTGTGTAAGGTAAGATTTGTCTGGTCAGCATGTTAAACAACAAAAACAAAGTTGCTGGAAAAGCTGAGCAGATCTGGCAGCATCTGTGAAGGAAAAAACAGAGTTAATGTTTCGGGTCCGGTGACCCTTCCTCAGAACTGAGTTCTGAGGAACTGTATTTAAAAAAGCTAATTCATTGTTTTTAAAACTAAACAGACGTCCAACGAAGTCACTGGCAGTGGGGAAGGATTTAATCGCTCTCTTATGAAGGCTCCTACCAAAATGGGGTTTGCTGAAGTAGGATGTTTCACAGCATAGCCCGTTAATTAGAGCTTTTCCTGTATCTGTCAAACTTTTCCATTGTCATGTAAGTTGCTCGGTGTATGAGGCCTTTGACCTGGATGCATGGTGGGACCAACAGTCCATATCCTTAAGCGATGAGATTTCAGCATCAAGGAAGAAATGAGAAACAGTGTGAACTGAGTTCTGAGGAAGGGTCACTGGACCTGAAATGTTAACTCTGTTTTTTCCTTCACAGATGCTGCCAGATCTGCTGAGCTTTTCCAGCAACTTTGTTTTTGTTCCTGATTTACAGCATCCGCAGTTCTTTTGGTTTTTATTTAGCATGTTAAACAATATGTTTCACTGTATCTCGGTAATAAATCCAATCAAAACAAGTGATATGGAGACAGCACATGATCTAGAATGATGAAGTAGGCTCGAGGGGCTGAATGGCCTACTTTTGCCGTTCTGATCCTTTGAAACTAATTGGATAGATATTTCAAAGGGCTGCACGTGCATGATGCATTGAGTGGCTGTCTCCTATTGTACAAAATTCAGTGATCCTTCAAGTTGAAAATTGTGCCTCAACCTCTGTTGCATCAGTACTCCGATCTTCCTCATGATCTCTCCCCTTGCACCCAAATAGTTATTACACAAATAATAAGGTTGTATGTTATGTTATGGGGAAGCAATGGCCTGTGGTTTTAACACGACTATTAATCTGAAGACCCAGGTAATGCTGTGGGGCCATGAGTTCAAATCCCACCATGGCAAGTGAAAGAATTTGAATTCAATAAAAATCTGGAATTAAAGATCTAATGATGACCGTGAAACCATTGTTGATGGTCAGGAAAAACCCATCTGGTTCACTAATGTCCTTTTAGGGAAGGAAACTGCCCTCCTTACCTGGTCTGGCCTACATGTGACTTCAGACCCACAGCAATGTGGTTGACTCCCAAGTGCCCTCTGGGTAATTAGGGGTGGGCAATGAATGTTGGCCTAGCCAGCAACACCCAACATCCTGTGAATAAATTTTATAAAATAGAAAATAAAAACTTAATGAAGTAGAGATCTGAGCATACAAATGTGCAAATCACTAAATGTTACACTAAATTAATAATACTGTTTTAAAAAGAAACAAACAGTGATGTTTATTTCTAGAGGGATTGAATTAGAGGTATAAAAGTTGCAATAAATTGAACCTAAACCATCGTTTGACGTCACTTGGAGTACCGAGCACATATGTCAGTGACTACGATGAAGGACTTTTGAATTGTTTATCCATGTTTTCAGATGAAGTTAAAGGAACAGTAATTCCAAAAGGATGTAGACAGATTGGCCTCAATATTTTTGTGGGATCAGATTCTACAAGGGAGACTGGGTCGTGTGATCATTTTGCATCGTGAGGCCTGAGACAGAAATGCAGGAAAACTATTTCTCTGGTTCTCACAGAATGGAGCAATATTGTTTTCTGGCTGCAAATGTATTGCATGAGGTGCACAAAGACTAGGCAGACAAAGAAAAAATTTTCAACATAATCAGGCAGATACTTCAAAAACTCTTGTAAAGTACAAATCTGCATACTTGAAGCATGTAGACCAAGAATTAGATGCACGATGGACATTTAACAGAGAGGAGAATCTGGAGTGCATATTGTTATAGGGATTATGGGCATGTTATAGAAAGGGTCCTGAATCTCTTCTCACACTGTGCTGTCCTTTTATGAAGCCAGTGGCACAGTTCACACATGATCTCACATATGAAGCTTGCTTAATCTTTGCAGTAGTGGAAATTAAAATGAAAATAAGTTATGCAGATTTTTAACATGTTGCTTTTGAGATTTATATAGTGCTGTTGTTTATGATCTCAACCAAAAGAAAAATCAACGTCATTATTGTTGAATTGTTAAGAAATTGGTGAGGGAATCAGAATCCACCATCAGAAGGCCAGGAAAGTACTTTCTTTTGTCTGTCTGGTTTGAAGTGCCCTGGACTGCATCTGATGTTTGACCAGGTACTGTGGAATTGTTGCAGTACTGATTTCCTCCCACTAGAGGGTAGTGACTGGTTCCATTGCCAATGGAAACTTGACTGTAACCAGGGGCTGTACAGCAGAAGTGGGGTTTGTAGAAGCTTGAACATTAATGACAAAGAACAGCACAGAAATGGGTCAGTTGACCCAACTGGATTCTAGTGTTTATACTCCGCACGAGCCTCCTCTTCTCACCCTGCCAACATATCTTTCCTTTCCTTTCACCCTCATGCGTTTATCTGGCTTCGCCTCAAATGCATCATATGTTTTTGACAATGGGAGCTGTCTAGGTTACCTTTTTAGTGCAAAATATGTAATCAAGTTGACTACCTTCCAGTTATTTGCGCTAATGAATGGATCTTGCCCTCTATATAACGTCTCCTTGTTTGCTGATTTCTGCAAGCTAATGGATTGCGTGAGTTGCTTACGGAACCAGCCAGCCAACGAGAAAAACCTTTCAGTCTAATCAGGCAAATACTTCAACCACTCCCATGTAAGTGCTAACACTGCTGCTTGCTTGGAATTTTGTAATATACATTTGGGACTTGATTCCAACTCTGGGTGGATTTTGCAGGATAACACTCCAGTGGAGAACTTTGGCTGTAATTAAACTGCTGAGTGCAGCCTGTGGAAATTGAACAGAGATCAAAGACCTCTATTTACTGTTTGATTGTAAAAGAAATAAATATTTGCATTTGAAAAGTGCTTTATAAATGCAAGTTCTTTCTGCAGATAGTGTCTTTCTATGTTATTGAATATTTGGGGATGCTTCTTTTATACTCCATTCTTGGGTTGGGAGTGTTTTTGGGATAATCTCCTCTGGTTAGTTGTTTAATTGTCAACTACTGTTCATGACTGGATGTGGCAGAGCCTTGACCTAATCTTTTGGTTGTGTGAACCCATACCTTGGGCTCCCAATCTAGACCTGACAGCAAACGATGAGCCAGCATTATTAATCCGCAGACATCAGTCATAGGAGTGGCCTGAAATTATGTTTGTTTTGTGGGTGTTGCATCAAGAGAAATCCTGATCAAGACACCAGGAGAACTTCTGTGTAACTACATACAAATACAGAATGAAACTTTGAAGATGGAGCTTTTGCTTTGTGAGACCTAGTTTTGACTGCAACCGTACACATTGGTTGTGAGATTTTGTTTAAATTCATTCATGGGATGAGGGCATTGCTGGCTAGACCAGCATTTATTGTCCACCCCTAGTTGCCCAGAGGCACCCACGTTGCCGTGGGTCTGGAGTCACATGTAGGCCAGACCAAGTAAGAATGGCATTTTCCTTCCCTAAAGGACCTTAGTGAATCAGATGGGTTTTTCCTGACAATCGGCAAAGGTTTCATGGTCATCAATCAGACTCTTAATTCAGAATTTTATTGAATTCAGATTCCACCATCTGTCATGGTGGGGTTTGAACCTGGGTCCCTAGAACACTAGAAGTACAAAAGTGTCCATAATTTGCCTCTAATGGGTGATCTCTTTGTGATAAGTTGGTTGTATGAAAAAGGAAAGTTACACTGAGGCAATAGAAAGTGTCCTCCTGTGTTGTAATAAAGGCCCTTTGGTCTGGTACTTCATTTAAGGTCTCGCCATGACAGGCTCTAAATTGGCAATACGTGGTCTATTTTCCACAATTGAGCTAACTTACCTTGGCAGAATGGGGCTGATGTGTATAAAAAAGCAAGCTTGCACAGCATAATACATTATTTTCTTGTCTTTGTTCCCTTAGGAGCTTTTGGAAGAAGGCATGACTGAACGCTTCAAGCGAGCTCTGTCGGAAATGAACATGGATTCTGCAGAGGAGTTGCAGTCATATGTTAACAAGCTCAGCCTGGCCATCGAGCAAACCAAGCAAAAAATCCTGCAGGCAGAAGTGAATGTGGAGGTGGACGTTGTTGACACAAAGCCAGATGTAAGTAATGATGGCAACTGATCTTGTGGTCACTTGCCCTTGTGTTCTTTATCTGATTGTTACTGTGCACGCTTTAATGGCAGCCAGCAAACAGTTTGGAACACAGCAGCCATCCTTTACATGTTAAGGTTGTATTGTCAACCTGTTTGGTTGCAGAGCTTGATCCTGTGCTTAGTCAACACCGATATATTCAGTCTGACACTCATTAGATCATTATCAGCCTTTGGAACTAGAATTGTTTTATTTATTTCTTGATTTATGTTCCCGAGTCATAAGAATGACTTGCACTTCTCTAATTTCTTTCATGATTTCCCAAAGAATTTTACAGCCAGTAAAGTACTTTTAAAGTACAGTTTCTCTTGTAAAGTAGGAAATACAGCAGGCAGTTAGTGCACAGCAAGGTTTCACACTGACATTTAAGGTTAGTGACCTCTTGTCGGAACTCAATGACTAATTCAACTGTTTCTGCCGGTGTTTGGTTGAGTGATTAAATGTTGGCTGGGACACCCAGGAGAACATCCCAACTCTTCGGTGAGATAGTGCCATGAAATCTTTCACATTTTTTTTGGAAGGCAAGTGGGTCCTTAGTTTAAAGTCTCTTCCAAAAGTAGCAACTGAATCTTTACTCGGAATGGGATCAGCAGGGCATCGTATCCCACCACATTGTGCTTTAACCCAATATGTCGTGGATGAGCTTGTGTCGGCCAAATAACATTTTAACATTATAACTTTTATGTTGGCTTTGATTTTACTTGAATAATGACTTGAGGGTAATTTTAAGCCACTAGCAAGGCAGCAACTTCAATGGATTGTGTGGAAGTATCAGTTTGACACTTCATCTGATGATAATCTTCAGAGGCCTTACTGGGGTATAAAACTGTCTGGCGTTGGATCTTGTGCGTTTTCCTATTAGTTAAATCGAACCCCTTTATGGTCCTAAAATGCTGAGGTGACACAATATGCATGGTTATACTGGCCTGTTACAGGCAAACCCTGAGAATAACAGAAAGAATTTGCCAGCGAATCTTTTGGTTGAATTAAGATTTCTGCGAAATTGTAAATGGAATTAGACTGAGAGTGTGCAAAGAAATGTAAATCTTCACCTCCTTTGAGATATTAGTTTGTCTCTGTAGAGTTAGAATTGAAGTGGAATCAGGTTATAGGACTTTGCTGCTCGTGGTGTAGCCAGAGGGATCGGAGCAGATTGCCTGAGCTGTTTGTCAATAATGTGTGAAGTGGATGTGAATGATACCATGACCTATGTCAGTACACCCTGTGCTTTCTGAAAGAACCCGGAGAAAGGAGATTGAAGAACAGAAAGCTTTGGCCAAGCAAAAGGGTCATCCTGTCAAACCTTGTGAACTGGTGCTATTGAACTGTGCTTCCCAGTTTATTTAACTTCCACCTGTAAAATCATAGATTTACTCGTTGTCCCAGTCTGACTGTATACTTGTGCAGCAGTTTTAAAAGGGAGTTAGAGTATTATTTCAGAGAGCCATATATGTTGACGGTTCATAGGCAAATTACCTATGATTAGAATTTCCCTGTCTTGTGGTAACTTGACAGACAGGTAAATCGGGACTTTGTGTTGCTTTGATTAAATTGTTAGCTTTTGTGGCGACCCTGGGAGTAGTGAGACTAGAGAATCTGCATATTTTTCCAAGTGTAATATAACAGGCCTTTTTAGCCATTTAGTTAGATCATGGCTGATTAGTACCTGGATCCCATTTATCTACCTTTGCTCCATGACCCTTGACCCTTGATCAAGTATTGACTGCATTTTGGGCAAGAGACTTCCAAATTTCTGGTACCCTTTGTGTGATGAGTTGGTTCCGGATTTCAGTGCTTAATGGCCAAGCTCTAATGCTAAGATTATAGCTTCTTCTCCAGTATTCTTTCACCAAAGGAAATAATTCCTTTTTATTTATCACAGAGAATCCTTTTATCATTTTAAACACTGCAAGTAAATTGCCCCACAATCTCCAGCCTACCCGAGTATCTGCAATTAATTTTAGAAGCAGAAGAAAGAATATTGGATGAGCGTAAAGAAAATGTTTTAAAATATTTATCCTTTTAATTAAATAGAAGCTGCAGCAGCTTTATTTTTAATGCCAATATGTGTTCAGTTCAACTCTTGGTGACCCAGAGTATTCAGTGACTGGAACTATAAGTGTATGAGGGAGACTGTACGCTTGCAAAGGATCTGCAGGTAACTCGTGTGAGTTGATGCTGGAAGATCTCCAAAAATAGCAAGGAACAGAACAGAAAACTCATGCACAGCACATGGCACTCAAATACCTTTGACACTGGTAACAGGGAAGTAGTGCTGATGCCAGCATTACAGTCTTTACAACACAGGAACAAATAATTTCCACCCAACCGTTTCATGCAGTGTTCATGCTCTGAGTGAGTGTCGTTTTGACCTTCTTCATCTAACCCTGCCAGCGTACCCTTGTGTTACTTTCTTCCTTATCTAGCTTTCATCTATGCTATTGCTTCAATGAGTGCGATAGTGAGTTTCACATTCTAAGCTTTCTCTGGCCAAAGGGGTTTCTACCTAACTCACTGTTGGATTTACATGTGACAGTCTTAAATTCATGGCCTCTAGTCTTGGTCTTGCTAGGATGTTGAGGCATCACCTCTTCATTTATCCTGTCATAAACTTTAAGACCTCTTTGGGCTATTGGTCTAAAGAAAAAGGATGTTTAATCATTTCTAATGGTTGTAACTTTACAAATTCTCTATT
>NC_063350.1:11657434-11664243 GCF_021869965.1 Rhincodon typus
CTCTCCGTGAATAAATGTGTGGTATTTGTAATTAAAATTGCTTATTTGCAAGTTTCTTCTTGCAATCTTCTATTCCCTTGCATCATCACTGCTCCCCGCCCCCAACAACACCCACCACAATCCCTCAAAGATGCAGATTTATGATGGAGTATTGTCATCCTTCTGGTTAGGCGGTGATTCATTGTATTTCAGGTGCTACAATTAGCAGGTTATTTGACTGCTACGGCATCACAGTTGCCACAATCCAACTTCATTGTAAATACAGTACTTACACAGGTCCACCAGAAATTACAGGAGTAAGAGCTGTATCGAAATGTCGCATCTTATATTGAGGTCAATTACTGTATCTTTCTTGTCACCAGGTGAAGGAATACAAATTGGGCATTGACCCCACAAAATTTTCATCTGTATCAGTTACCTTATACACTACTTTTACCAACTGAGCCATCAGTACTTCGTTGCATACTGTATGTAGTCAGTATGGACACACAATGGACAAATGGCCTCTTTCCGTACGTCAACAACTTTGTGATTCTATAACTCTGAATTTCAGATGTTTCTTTAAGAATAAAAGTACAGAAAATAACAAGGCTGCAAATTCATGGAACTACACCATAGTGTATAATGCGGCTGAGATACTTCCATTGCTATTGTTTGGAAAGATCATAAATATTAAGGTTTTAAGATTATGAAAACGCTTACTAAGGTAGACAGAGTGAAGATGATTTCGGAGGGAGAAAACAACTAGGGTACATAAATAGAATGTACTCACTAATAAATCCAGTAGAGAATTCCAGAGAGATTTCTTTACCCAGAGAGTGACTCAAATGTGGACCCACGAGGCATCATTGAGGCAAACAGCGCACGTTAATTGAAAGGGAAGTTGGATAAGCTCGAAGGAGGGAGATATGGAAGGTTGTGCTGGAGGGATTACATTATGAAAGGAGTGGAGTCTTGTGCGGGTCATTGCTACCAGTATGGACCTGTTAGGCTGAATGGCCTGTTTCTCTGCCACAATCACCACACAAAGCTAACAAATATCAAAGCTGGAAAACCTGCCGAAACCTTCTCATTTGATCTCTCCTCACCCCCTTTCCCAGTTTCTGTTCCTGAATATTATATTCTCACTTAGTATCGCCGAGTTATTTATGGCTCAGTAGGAGGCCATTTTGCCCAGAAAGTGGATGCTGGCTCTCTGTAGAGTATTCCAGTTGCATCTCTAACTACTTCTTGTTCTGACCAAAGGTAATCAACCTGAAATGTTAGGTGTCTTTCTCTCTCCATAGAAGCTGCCTGACCTGTTCAATATTCCCAGCATTGTTTTTCATTATTTATGTAGTCAATGCATTATATTTATAAGGTATTCCAAATTCAATTTCTTGAACATTAAGTATATTGTATGCTATTTTAATAAAAAAAAGTTAATACAGTGGGTGTGTTCCATTCAACTTAATTGAACTGTTAAAAGAAAATAAAAACTGGGAGTAGGTGTGGGACATATGGCCCCTTGAGCCTTAATTCAATAGGTCATGGCTGATCAGCTATATTTTCCAGCAATATATCAACATCTCTTGATTCCCTTAAGTGCCCCAAAACCTTTACAAATCAATCTAGATCCACCCCCTCCAAGGCAAGTATACCCTTCAAATACCCAGCATTATAGAATTTGATATTTTAAACATTTGAAAATCTGAGTTGAAGGACCATACTTCCAGACATTGCTGTGGAGAAAAGGTTAAGAGACAACATGTATTAATTCAAGTATTAGATGACAGCAAGCTTAGGTTAAAGGCCTCCTGAGTATAGGAAGAAGGTATACCCTTTGGAGGGGTCCAATTAAAGATCAGCAACAAATGTTAGCCTTGCCAGCAATGCCCACCTCCGCTGAAAGAATAAAAATCTAAAGGACAAATTAGGAAGAGATAGCGTTATGAATCTCTATTGGTGAAAAATGACAAACAGTTCCAAATTAAGAGGGAATAGCTTGAATCCCAGACAACAAAACCAGTGACAACCAAAAATAATCATTCTACATTTTCTTCTTAAATTTGTTAATGATGGTGCTTCTAGCTTTTACAGATGGAATTAAATGTTACACATTCATGCTTACAATGAGGCATTGTTGTTTTAGAAAATAACAGATTTAATATTTTTACAGAAACAGATATAAGAGTGTTTGAGAATGTCAATAAAGAAACAAAATATCAATTCCTGAGTGCCTGTAAACGGTTCCATTGGAACACCAACAGAACTGAATTTACACGGGGAATTCCAGCAGTTTTAGTGCGCTAGCTTATCCGATTATCACAAGCTAACCAAAATTAATATTTCCTGCCACAGAGACCTTGAAGTGGTTTTTTTAAAGTACATATATATTTTCAAAGACTGAGGAAGTAAACAGTTTTGCTTCTCATTGTACGTGCTTTTTTGCCCTGAATGAGTTGCTTTTCTTTTGTATTGGTTTAGGTAGGGAAACTACAGAACATATATGAAAGTGAAAGAATGGTGTTGGCTGGGTTGGGGCAAGAGAAATTAACTGGCAAAGGTAGGCCAAAGAGAGCTGAAAGATAAAAAGATGTGTATGTTTTGACAAACGGCGCCTCTGTGCATATCAATAACCTTCGTGTCTCAGATGCTGAGTAAGCCATTGTACATTTCTAACATTCTTTCTCTTAATTACTAGTTATTTATTTTACTCATTGAAGGGATGTTGGGGGTGTCACTAACTGAACCAGCTTTTATTGCCCACCCGTAACTGCCCTTGAGAAGGTGGTTGTGACTGCCTTCTTGAACCATGGCAGTCCATGTGGTAGGTCAACCCACAAAACCATTAGGGAGGGAATTCAAGGATTTTGACCCAGCAACACTGAAGGAACGGCAATATATTCCCAAGTCACAATGGTGAGTGCCTTGGAGGGGGCTTGCAAATGGTGGTGTTCCCATGTATCTTCCAACTGTTCCTTCTAGATGGTAGTGATTGTGGGCTTGGAAGGTGCTGTCTGACTATCTAACCATCACCTCCTGACATTCAACGGCATTACCATCATGAAGTCCCTGCTCAAAAACAGAGGTTGCTGGAAAAGCTCAGCAGGTCAGGCAGCATCTGTGAAGAAAAAAAATCAGAATTAACGTTTTGGGTCTGGTGACCCTTCCTCAGAATCACCGGACCCGAAATGTTAACTCTGATTTTTTTCTTCACAGATGCTGCCAGACCTGCTGAGCTTTTCCAGCAACTTCTGTTTTTGTTCCTGATTTACGGCATCCGCAGTTCCTTCGGTTTTTACTAGATCTCTGCTACCCACAGGCTGGGGATTACCATTGATCAGAAACTGAACTGCACTAGCCATATAAATACTGTGGTAACAATAGTAGGTCAGAGGCTCAGAATCCTGCAGCAAATAACTCACCTCCTGATTCCCCAAAAGTTAGTTAGGAGTGTGATCGAATAACCCCAACCTACCTGGATGGGTGCAGCTCCAAGAAGCTTGACACATTCTAGGAGAAAGCAGACTACTTGATCAGTACCACATTCACAAACATGCACCTCTCCACCACCCCTGCTCTGTGGCAGCAGTGTGTCTGAAGAGAGAACTGTTATCGTTGCGATGGATAAGGGCAGCAGATACATGGGAACGCCATCAAGTTCCCTTCCAAGTCACCTCATCATCCTCACTTTGAAATATATCATCATTCTTCCAGTGTCGCCGGGTCAAAATCCTGGAACTCCTTCCCTAACAGCATGGTGGGTCTACCTACATCAAATGGTCTGCAGCTGTTCAACATAGCAGCTCACCACCACTGTTTTAAGGGACAGTCAGTAAATGCTGACCCAACCAGTGACAGTCATGTCCCATGAATTAATTTGAATAAACACAACACAGTGGAGGGTATTGTCAATATGAAGATAAGACTTTGTTTCCACAAAGACTGAGCAATGGTCACTTCACTGCTACCAATGTTATCATGGACAGATGCATCTATGACAGGCAGATTGCTGAGGATGGGGTAAAGTATGTTTTCCCATCTTGCTGGTTCATTCACTATTTGCCATGAATCCAGTCTAACAATTACGTCCTTTAGGATCTGATCACCTCGATCAGTAGTGCTGTTGGTGAGACACTCTTGGGTATTGAAGTCTTCCACCCAGAGTATATTCTGCGTCTTCTAGCCTACAAATGGTGGTCAACATAGGGGATTAATTGAGCAGCATTAAGTCACAGGATGTGGTAATCAGGAGGTTCCCCTGTCCAACAAAATCAAATTGCTGGAGAAACTCAGTAGGTCTAACAGCATCTGTGGACAGAAAGCAGCATTAAAGTTTTAGGTCAGTGGTGGGGATGTGATGGCCTAGTGATATTATCAGCAGACCATTAATCCATAGACACTGGTAATGTTTCGGGGATCCATGTTTGAATCCTGTCATGACAGATAGAATTTGAATTCAGTAAATATCTGGAATTAGGAGTCTAATGATGACCATTAAACCATTGTTGATTGTCAGGAAAACCCATCTGGTTCACTAATGTCCTTTAGGGAAGGAAACCTCCATCCTTACCTAGTTTGACCTACAGCAATGTGGTTGACACTTAACTGCCCTCTGGACAATTAGGGACAGGTAATAAATGCTGGCTGGACCATTAACACCCACATCTCGTGATGAATAAAAAAAACTCCACAGATGTCCTGCTGAGTTTCTCCAGCAACTTCTACATTTTGTTTCAGGTATGCAGCATGTGCAGTTCTTTTGTGGGTTTTTTTTGGGTTTCCTTCCCATGTTTCACCTGATGTCATGAGACTTCGTGGGGTACAGGGTCAATGTTGAGAGCTCCCAGGCAACTCCCTCCAGATTGTATACCACTGTACTGCCACTTTTGCCAGATCTGTCCTTCCAGTGCAACAGGGTATACCCAGGGATGGTGATGGTGTTGTCTAAGACATGACTGTAAGAGGCCAGAGATAGTAGGAACTGCAGATGCTGGAGAATCTGAGATAACAAGGTGTAGTGCTGGATGAACACAGCAGGCCAAGCAGCATCAGAGGAGCAGGAAAGCTGACATTTCGGGCCTAGACCCTTCTTCAGAAATGGGGGAGAGGAAGGGGGTTCTGAAATAAATAGGGAGAGAGGGGGAGGCGGATAGAAGGTGGATAGAGGAGAAGATAGATGGAGAGGAGACAGACAGGTCAAAGAGGCGGGGATGGAGCCAGTAAAGGTGAGTGTAGGTGGGGAGTTCGGGAGGGGATAGGTCAGTCCAGGGAGGACGGACAGGTCAAGGGAGCGGAATGAGGCTAGTAGGTAGGAGATGGGGGTGGGGCTTGAGGTGGGAGGAGGGGATAGGTGGGAGGAAGGACAGGTTAGGGAGGCGGGGACAAGCTGGGCTGGTTTTGGGATGAAAACAGTGCCACAACGATGCCACCCGAAGGTTGCAGGAACAGCACCTCATATTTCACTTGGGAACCCTGCAGCCCAATGGTTTCAATGTGGACTCCACAAGCTTCAAAATCCCCCCTCCCACTTCCTACAGACAAAGGGGGTGGCCATGGGTTCCCGCATGGGCCTAAGCTATGCCTGCCTCTTTGTAGGTTACGTGGAACAATCCCTCTTCCGTAGCTACACTGGCCCTAAACCCCACCTCTTCCTCCGTTACATTAATGACTGTATCGGCGCTGCCTCAGGCTCCCACGAGGAGCTCGAACAGTTCATCCACTTCACCAACACCTTCCACCCCAACCTTAAGTTCATCTGGACCATCTCTGATACCTCTCTCTCCTTTCTGGACCTCTCTGTTTCCATCTCTGGCAACCACCTGGAAACCGATATCCATTTCAAGCCCACCGACTCCCACATCTACCTAGAATACACCTTCTCTCACCCATCTTCCTGCAAAAATGCCATCCCTATTCCCAATTCCTTCGCCTCCGCCGCATCTGCTCCCAGGATGAGGCATTCCACTCCCGAAAATCTCAGATGTCCTCGTTTTTCAAGGACCGCAACTTCTCCCCTCAGTGGTCAATAACGCCCTCGACCGTGTCTCCAGCATTTCCCACAACTCATCCCTCACAAACTCTCCCCGCAATAACAACCAAAACAGAATCCCCCTCATCCTCACATACCATCCCACCAACCTCCGGATCCAACACATCATCCTCCGACACTTCCGCCATCTGCAATCCGACTCCATCACCAAAGACATTTTTCCCTCCCCACCCTTATCTGCTTTCTGGAGGGACCACTCTCTCCGTGACTCCCTTGTCCGCTCCACACTCCCCTCCAGCCCCACCATACCCAGCACTTTTCCCTGCAACCGCAGGAAGTGCTACACCTGCCCCCTCACCCCCACCCCAGGCCGCAAGAAGACTTTCCACTTCAAGCAGATGTTCACCTGCACATCTGCTAATGTGGTATACTGCATCCGCTGTTCCCGTTGTGGCCTCCTCGACATCGGGGAAACCAAGCGGAGGCTTGGGGACCGCTTTGCAGAACACCTACGCTCGGTTCGCACTAAACAACTGCACCTCCCAGTCGCGAACCATTTCAACTCCCCCTCCCATTCCTCAGAGGACATGTCCATCCTGGGCCTCCTGCAGTGCCACAACGATGCCACCCGAAGGTTGCAGGAACAGCACCTCATATTTCGCTCAGGAACCCTGCAGCTCAATGGTATCAATGTGGACTTCACAAGCTTCAAAATCTCCCCTCCCCCTTCCACATCCCAAAACCACCCCAGCTTGTCCCTGCCTCCCTAACCTGTCCTTCCTCCCACCTATCCCCTCCTCCCACCTCAAGCCCCACCCCCATCTCCTACCTACTA
>NC_063350.1:11664343-11682434 GCF_021869965.1 Rhincodon typus
TATCCCCTCCTCCCACCTCAAGCCCCACCCCCATCTCCTACCTACTAGCCTCATCCCGCCCCCTCGACCTGTCTGTCCTCCCTGGACTGACCTATCCCCTCCCTAACTCCCCACCTTTACTGGCTCCATCCCCGCCTCTTTGACCGGTCTGTCTCCTCTCCACCTATCTTCTCCTCTATCCATCTTCTATCCGCCTCCCCCTCTCTCCCTATTTACTTCAGAACCCCCTTCCCCTCCTCCATTTCTGAAGAAGGGTCTCGGCCCGAAATGTCAGCCTTCCTGCTCCTCTGATGCTGTTTGGCCTGCTGTGTTCATCCAGCTCTACACCTTGTTATCACTGTAAGAGGCCATTTGGTTTAATTTGTTGCCACGTCGAGAATGCAGAGAGTATGACGATGTTAGGCTGTGCTTGAATAATTTGTGAGACATCTCTCCCAGTTTATGGCATTAGACCCCAGCTAAGAAGGATTTTGCAGAATTGACAGGGCTGTGTTTTATCATTGCCATTTCTAGTGCCTAGGTCAGTGGCAAACGGCCAGTTGAGTTTTGTTCCTTTTTGAGACATTTTATGCAATCGATAAAACTGAGTGGCTTGCTAGACCATTTCAGAGGTCAGTTATGAGTCAACCACAATGCTGTAGTGTAGAGTTATGTGTAGGCCACACCAGGTGAGGATGATGAATTTCCTTCATAAAAAGGTTATCAAACGCTGCCATGGCAAATGGTGGAATTTGAATTCAATAAAAAAAATCTGGAATGAAGACTCTAATGATGACTACTATCGATTGTCATAAAAATTCATCTAGTTCACTAATGTCCTTTAGGGAAGCAAAGTACCATCCTTACACGGTCTGGCCTACATGTGACTCCAGACCCACAAAAATATGGTCAACACTTAACTGTCCTCTGGGCAATTAGGGTTGGGCAATAAATGCTGGCCTAGCCAGCCACGCCCTCATCCCGTGAATGAATTTTAAAAAATGGGCTTTAATAATAATTGACAATGGCTGCATGGTTATCTTTAGACTTTCAATTCCAGATATTGTTAAATCCAAAATATACCATCTGCTATGGTGAGATTTGAATCAGGAACACCACAATCTGGGTCTCTGGATTAGCAATACCATTACACCATTGCTTCCCCTTATAATTACATGCATAGTTGTGTCAGGGAAGGATGGGGGAAAGAAATTAATATGCATTCAAAAAGGGACGGTCATTTATATTTCCAGGCAGATTATGAATGCAAGCTAGATCCCTCTTCACCATCTCCCTTTACTGCTGATTCTCAGTCACCCAGACATATTTTGTGTCTCATATAATGCTCAGCCCAGACCCCAGCTCTTTACAATTCAGCTGCTCGTCTCCTTAACCCAGATGAGTCAGAGGGGAAGCTGGAATCCACCTCTAGGTACTTTCCCTTAAAGGAAAGTCCAAGTTGCAAATAGCCTCTGAACAAGAGTAACAGGTTCTGAAAAGTATTTTCTCTCACTATTGTTGTCGCTTTAGGGCTCAGCATTTCCAACACTATCAGTTTATTTTCTGAATTATATTGTTATTTGCTCCACTGGTCCTCCCATCCCCCAGCGAGTTATATCATCGGCACTATCACCATCTCTTCCAGAGGATGTCTCCAACTATCTGCAGTAGTCTTTTGCTGTGTTATAGCACTCGTAACCACGTGATACCAAATGAACATGTGAGGAAAATGGCTGCGGCTTTTGCCATAAAAAAGAAAACAGACAAGCTCCAGTTTCCTCCCACAGTCCAAAGATGTGCAGGCTAGGTGGATTGGCTATGCTAAATTGCCATTGTGTTCAGGGATGTGTACATTGGGGTAGGTGGGTTATGAAGGTGTGGGTCTGGGTGGGATGCTCCGAGGGGCAGTATGGACTTGTTGGGCCGAAGGGCCTGTTTCCACACTGTAGAGATTCTATGGTCTACGATAAATAAGAAGTTTTCATCATTCACACCCTAACCCATACCTTTGTTACCTGTAGATTTACAATTTCAACTTACTACTGATCTTTCTTATTCTACTCTGCATAAACTTGAAATCATCTAAAACTTTATTGCCCACATCCTCTCATCAAGTCCCATTCATTCATCATCCCTGTGCTCGCTGACCTACATTGGATCCTGGTCAAGCAGCACCTCCATGGCATTTCCCCTCCCTCTCTCAACGATATTTTCAAGCTTCTCAATCCTCTGAGGTATCTGTGCTCATAACTGTGGCTTCTCGAGCTTTCCCAATTTTATTTGGTTGGAAGTCAGGGCCTGGGCACAAGTTTTTGCAATTTCTTCAAGCCTCTCTATCTCCTTTAATATGCACCTTAAGCCTACCTCCTTCACTCTTCAAGTTTTTGGAGATCTGACTCCTTATATCTTCTTACGAGATTCAGTATCAAATTTTGCCACATGAATCACCTCTCACTGTCTTCTTATGTACAAGACATTATATAAGTTATTGAATTTTTGGGTATTTTTATGCAGCCTCCCTGATCTTGTTATAAAATAGATAAAGCTTGAATTATTTTCATCATATGTTTGAATGTTGACCACTTTATATTTCCTATCACAAATCAATGAAAAGTAACACGTAATCAGCTGTCTCACCTGAAAAGAAAAAGCAAAAGAGCTTGCTGTGTATGGCAAGGCCGTTAAAAGAATGTTATTTACATGGTCAGAATGAACATCGTAGTAATTTTGCTCTAATCAGTAATTTGAAATGTAACCCAGGTGTGCTGCGGAGGTGCCAGTGTTGGACTGGGGTGGACGAGGTCAGAAATCACATGACACCAGGGTAGAGTCCAACACAAGCTTTCAGAGCCTCACTCCTTCTTAAGGTGTTAGTGAAAGATAGTATCAGACAGAGAATTTATAAGTAAAAGATCAAAGGGTCACATGATGAGGATGTATTAAACAAACCTAAGATGCTGTTAAATCTTTAATCAGTTAGATGGTTTTAATTGATTAATATGTATATGTAAATCCCCAAAATCCTTTCAAGTCACTGACCTGAGAGAACTAAAGGTTTTATCAGTGTACAGAAGAGGTGACATTTTAGGTCAGACAATGCATGTTAGGTGTGAGGCCTTGTTTAGAATCTGTTTGTATTTTGGTTTGGAGTCAGACTGGTTTTATTTCTGAAGTAGGAATTTATAAAATGCCACATTGACTGACTGTCCATAAAATTATGTGCTTTTTGAACAAAATAGAATGTATCTGCAAATACAGATTCACCCCATAGATGAACATGTGTGTGTCTTCTTTACACTGATAAAACCTTTAGTTCTCTCAGGACAGTCACTTGAAAGGAATTTGAAGATTTACATATATGTATTAATCAGTTAAAACCTTCTACTGATTAAAGGTTTAACTCTATCTCGGGTTTGTTCAGTACATCCTCATCAGTGGTGTGACCGTTTGATCTTTTACTTACACCTGAAGGAAAGAATGAGGCTCCTAAGCTTGTGTTTTCAAATAAACCTGTTGGACTATAACCTGGTGTTGTGTGACTTCTAACCTTAACCAAGGTGAGCAATGCATCACTATACTCAATCTTATTGTAAACATATAGTTCTTAAAATTCCATGGAATACCGTTTAAAAAAAACGCTAGTGATTTGATGAAAAGCAGGGTCTGTTCATTGTGACCAGCCTGTGTGTGAATCCTCAGAACCTCCCATCTCTCTTGGCTATCTCAGCTGACTTTGCTCAAATCAGGAGGAGAGGGCAATGGAAGGGCTGAAATAATGAAGCTAGATAGATGCTGGCCTGTAATTTCCTGCATTATTTGTGCCCAGATACACATGCCATGATGCCCAAACCAAATGTGCAGAAGAATGATGCCTAACACGCATATATATAAATGTATTAAGAACAGTGTTCTATCCTTTGCAGCAAATCAAGAAATACACTTTGTCCATGAGACTAAAATATCCAACAGCAATGTGACAATTTAACATAAAATCCATGCATTACACTCCATTTAATCTAATCCACAACAGTGTTTGTGAAGAATTGGAGAACTTCCCATACTATTTTCAGATGTATTCATACTGCCTGTAGTCTCAGTAGTACACCGTGCTTTCTGAATCCTTTGAAGATGAGCTTTTGAATAACTTCAGCCAGCAGCAGAGGCACAAGCTGAGAAAATTAACAACTTCCACTCCCAATGGCCATCCTTGTTCTCTTACTTCACTTTTTAGCCAAAGATTTTAATTTATTTGATGGGTTTGTTACAACAGAGCGAGGGCCCCAGATGTATTAAGCCTTTAAGATTTCCAATAATTCTAACACATTATAAAAATCACATTGTTCAAGGCTTTTCCCCTGGGGAGTTGGGGGGGGGGCGTTGGAAATTAATCTACCATATGTTTCTTTTGTTCCTATTTCTTTCATGATCATTTTAAATCCTTTTCATCTGTCATTTTTGAAGGAATGGGTTTGATGTGGCAACAGATAAATTACGCAATGGTTCAATTGCTAAGCGTTTTCACCTCTGAAATAAAAAGGTTGTGGGGTTCAGGACCCACTCCAGAGAAAATACATAATCCAGGTCTGACACTCCCAATGCAGTACCGAGGGATGAGACAATAAAACAAGCTCCCATCTGCGCACTCCGATCAACATAAAAGATCTCCTGGCATTAATTTGACAGAAAGGAGAATTATCCCATAGTGTCCTAGTCAAGATCCTGATTAATCAACTTAACTAAAATGGGTTAACTGATTGTCATCATATTGGTGCTCACTGAATCTTGCTGTGCTCAAATTGGCTGCTATGTTTCTTACATTACAACAGCTATTATGTTTCCAACATACTTCATTGGCTGTGCTGCACTTTGGGATGACTCAAGGGTGTGGAAGGTGCTAGGGAAATGCAACTTTCTTTTAGCTCAGTCTTGATTCTTTGATACACTGGAGGGAAAAAAAACATGCGCTAAACACAAATGTTGCTTATTTACCATTCCTCAGCCCATTAAAATGGACTTTCACCAGCCTTTCTCAAAAAAAGCTCATCCTCCACTCATCTAACGTTTAACTTTTCTAAAGTCTCTCTGGCATCAGTAATGGGAACACTGTGCTACATTAGACACTAGTGATTCAAACCTGGATTACCCTGAAAATCTTTGGCTGTCTAGACTTCTGAATGAAGCACTGCTACTTGCAAACCAAGAAACAATTCTATCAACAGGTTGCACAAAATGTAGCCCAAAGAAAGTCAGTGGCCTTGAGAAGTAAAAATAAAGCTTTTCAAAAATCCCATTTAAATGCATTAATGAAACAAAAATATAAATCAAATTAAACATAATATTTGGCCTGATTGCAATATTAAAAACTCTGCAAAGAATTTCTGTATTCTGCATCTTACACAGGGTTCACTGCAATAAATGATAATAGTCAAAATAAGAGATGAATCTAAAATAATAATAATAATAATAAAATAAAATAATAATAAAGCATTTGAAACATGGCACTTGAAATTTGGATATGAAGCTTAATTTTCTCCATTTTTGAATATCCTGTGATCTTAGTACACCTAGCATGAACCTTCAGAACATGTCCAAAAAACATTGTGCAGATACTGAACAAAATCTCAACTTTCATTGCCATTTAACATTTGTGAATGACAGCTTATGAATCACAAGACCAGGGACAGATAGAAAGAAGATCTCTGGTTTCAGCGCCAGGAATGGTCATTGAGTAAACACGATCGGATTCATCGAGATGAATTTCATCTGTTCTCGGCGCTTGTTGCAACAAACAGCAATGGTGATTCATTCCAATCCATGAAATGTGGTTAAAAACAAGCAGGTGTATAATTTTTCTCAGTCTCCTCTTAGCCAGTCTAAGATGTAGCACTGAATCCTGAATCCCAGAATATCTCATATACCTGAACAGTATAAAATGCAAGAGGAGAACAGCATTGTTACAAAAAGTATTTATTTTGTACAGTCTCCAATGTACTTAAAAGTTTCAATCCTTTGATCAATAAAGGCTTTTTTTATGACAAAAGAAATGTCATGAGCTAAACATATCCTGGAATCCATTCACATATCAGCACTCTTAAGTTGGTTTCGTAAGGCTCATTGGCACGTAAACATTGGAAGCAACGTGTTCACTTAAGTACTCTCCTCCCTTCTCTTCATAGTCAGCCAAAGTTATCCAGCCCTCAGTTTGATCCTTATACTCAACAGCCCAATCCCGTGCACCTAACCAGCTGTCCAGAACAGGATCGGCAGCCATCGTTATCTGAAAGACATGAGGAGAAAGACATTTCTGATCGGTAATTGTCTCAAAGGAGTAAGTAACTTTATAAATAAAGTCAAAGAGACATACTGCACAAAACAGACCCTTCGGCCCGACTCGTCCATGCAGACCAGATATTCTACGTTAACTTAATCTCACTTGCCAGCATTTGGCCCATATCCCTCTAAACCCTTCCTATTCACATACCCATCCAGATGCCTTTTAAGTGTTGTAATTGCACCAGCCTCCACCACTTCCTCTGGCAGTTCATTCCATACACTGTGTGAAAACGTTGCCCCTTAGATCCCTTTTAAATTTTTCCCCTCTCACTTTAAAGCTATGCCCTCTTGTTTTGAATTCCCCTACCCTGGGGAAAAGACCTTGACTATTCACCCTGTCCATGCCCCTCAAGGATTTTATAAACTTCTGTAAGGTTGCCCAATTTCCTCCAATACTCCAGTACTAATTAATGCTGACATTGTGTTAGCTCTTTGATGTGGTTCTCAAGGATAAAACTGAACTTGAATACCCAAGTGTTTGATATAATCTATTTTCCGTTCAAGACTTGCGTTCTAAAACTGCCCATAAATATGCAAAAGCCTCTATCTCATGCTTACTGAAAGGGTTTTAAGAAAGGAATCTAGGATTGTCTTAATCCAGCTTCTAGTTGTGGCTCTTAATTGGTAACAACTTGACAATCTCGATGACACCTAGGACTGGTAGATGCAGAGACTGAGTACAATTATTGTAAAAGTTTTCCATTCCCGAGTACTAAAATCCCCCAGCTTGATTAGCACAAAAATGCACCCTGTTCTCAACAACTGGAAACTGTGAATCAGCAACGTTACACCACGCTTCAGAAGTTAATGCGTAATTCCTCAGAAGATAAAGGTAGAGCTTCAGATCCGCATTTCTAGTGAAGAAACCTCCTACTTCACAGTAGAAAAACAATGAATGGAAACAGAGATAACAAGGTGTAGAACTGGATGAACTTTGCAGGCCAAGCAGCATCAGAGGAGCAGGAAAGCTGACGTTTCAGGTCTGGACCCTTCTTCAGAAAATCTTCTGAAGAAGGGTCCAGACCTGAAACGTCCAGACCCAAAACGTCAGCTTTCCTGCTCCTCTGATGCTGCTTGGCCTGCTGTGTTCATCTGTGTTTCTCCAGCATCGGCAGTTCCCACTATCAATGAATGGAAACAAACGGGTTTCCAATAGCGTGGAAGAGGTATCTACTAATCTGAATTGCTCCTATATATTTTCTTGTACTCAGCTATACAGACATTAGTGTAGCTCTCTAAGACTATTGTTTATGCTGATGAAAACAGGTAGGAAACTTCACAAAAGAGAACTGTCTTCCTTTGTTGAACTCTACATACCCCCCATTTCTATAATGAAAGAATTGACGAAGCACAGTGGGTGACAATTAATGACCAAGGACAGAAATACAACCAAATGATTGTCTACTCCTAACTGCATTTTCTCCCCCACAACAGTCACTGGGCTGGGTCATTAAGTGTGTTTAAGGTTGAGATAGACAGATTTTTAATCAGTAAGGGCATCAAGGATTATTGTGAAAAGGCAGGAAAGTGGAGTTAAAGATGATGATCAGTTCAACCATGATCTCAATGAATGGCAGAGCAGACTTGATGAACTGAATGGTCTATGCCTTATGTATGAACATAGAACATAGAACAGTACAGGCCCTTTGGCCCACGATGTTGTGCCAACCTATTATCCTACTAAGATCAATCTACCCTGCATACCCTACATTTTACTATCCTCCATGTGCATATCCAAGAGTCGCTTAAAAGTCTCTAAAGTATCTGACCCCACTACCACTGCCGGCAGCACATTCCCCATGTCCACCACGCTCCGTGTGAAGAACCTACCTCTGACATCTCCCCTATACCTTCCTCCAATCACCTTAAAATTATGCCCCCTCGTAATAGTCATTTCCGCCCTGGGAAACAGTCTCTGACTATCCACTCTATGCCTCTCATCACCTTGTAAACCTCTATCAAGTCAACTCTCATCCTTCTTTGTTCCAATGAAAAAAGCCCTAGCTCCCTCAACCTTTCCTCATAAGACCTGCCCTCCAGTCCAGGCAGCATCCTGGTAAATCTCCTCTGCACCCTCTCTAAAGCTTCCACATCTTTCCTATAATGAGGTGACCAGAACTGAACACAATTAAGCTGATAGTTCTCAGGCAACCCACGGCTCACCCTGCTAAACTTCAATCAAAATAGAGCAGCAGAACTTTTCTATAAACAAAGATACATTTGCCAAGCTACAGAAAATATTAATGCTGAGGGAAGTTTTACTGCATGGGTTATCTAATGTCACAGCGAGGAAGACAGTCTATATTGAGACTGCTGTAAAAAATGAGCAATATTTAGAAACCAGGTTCAAGGTTCACATCAATAGCTGGAATGATTAGTGCGCCTAATTTACACTATTTCCTTTTTTCAAAAAAAAGTAGTCTTAAAATTAGGAGGTATTTATCAAACTCTGCTGTACAAACTGTCATGATTAACAGTTGCTTAACCTGAGAAACAGGAGGTGTTTGATGACAATGAATTTCACTCTGTGGAGTGCTATTCACAGAGTGAAGAGTTACTCATAGAATTGTGATCCAATAATTTCTCTTCAAATATACAGTCTAATTTACTTCTTCAAACAACAACAGCAAGTTTTCCCAGCAGCTGGACCAATATTTCTCCCTCAGTCAGTATCATCAACATCAGTTTAACTGGTCATTTGTCCCACCAGCTTCTTATAGCACCCTTCTGCAGACAAATTGGTTGCTAATTTTGCCTCCATAACAGTGACTGCACCTCAAAAATTAATCAATTGACCTGCAAAATATTTGGGATATCTTTAAGACATGATGAGATGCAATACTAAAGTAAGTTGGTCTTTTCTTAAATGTTTTTGAAAGGGTATAGGGACAAAGAACAGTCCAGTATTAGCTCTAATAAAGGGCTAAAACCAATACACATAGGATGGCTTCCACTTCTGTTAAAATTCCAAATATCAATGAATAACTTAGATTAAATCATCATTAGCAATCACTTGCAAACGAGCACGATTATCCACCTAGGAAATTCCGTGTTACTGGTCATGGACTCCGTAGGTCCTTACATGGCTGAAAGCCCAATCCTACAGCCACGTCTGACTATACATTTGTCACGTGTTTCCAGAATATGGAAGTCATTCTCAGCCTTGAGATCATTAGCATTCCTTTCTCCGTTCTTTTTTCATACTTCCTTATGCCAACTGATGTTCTCAAAGAATTGTGTCCCATCATACAGACATTTCCTCCAATTGGTTCCTTTTGAATGAGCATGCCCGATGTGTTAATATCTACATTGCATTTCTTGAAAGAAGCCTTCAGGGAGTCTTTGAAACAATTCTTTATCTTCCTCTCCTTAGAGTGCTTTCCTTGAGCTGGGTGAAGGTGATTTGCTTTGGCAGTCGGAACTCAGGGATCTTAAGCACATAGCCGACCCAGCAGAGCTGGTTTTGGATGATTGTGGCCTTGAAGCTAGTACTATTAGATGCTTCAAGGACACGAATGTTAGTACACCTGTCCTTCAGCTGATGTGGAGAATCTGTCTCAAACAGTGCTTCTCAGCAGTCTTGAGGTGGCGTCTATATGTGGTCCAGGTTAAAGAGTTGGAAGAATGACTACCTTAAATGCAAGGATCTTGGTCTCAGCACTGATGTCACAGTTTTCAAAGACTCTCATCCTTTCGCGTCCAAAGGCATCACTCACAGGTTGTATGCGATGTTGAAAATCTGCATCAACGTCAGCCTCAAAGAACAGGTAGCTCCCAGGTCAAGGAAATATTCCACGTTTGGAAGGATTTCTCCATTGATCATAATGGAGGGATGAGTGGGTAAAGGATTTGTTTCTTCTTGAGGCTTCAGGATGCTGCCATGAAGGCATTAAGTGAGGCTCGGAGATTCTCTTCCGAGACAGCAGAGATGACATTGTCATCCACATAATGAAGTTCCACAAGTGAGGTCCATGTTGTTCTCTTCTTGGATTTCAGCTGATTGAGGTTGAAAAGTTTTCCGTCCATCCTGCAGACCTTTGATATAGAATGAACTTCAGGTGAAATCATGTAACCCCATGACCACGTCACAGATTACGTTTCTATGTGCAAGATTATTCATATGTTTATTATCTATTATTCCATCATGGGTTTTCAGGCTCATGTGAGTTATAGAAAACCCATTAAAATTGTCAAATCTGTAGACATCTGTAAAAGGTGTGGATTAATTCTCCTATAATGTATTTTGGGTCCCTAAGAATCCAAGTTAATCAAAGATTAAGTTTGCTTTTATTTATCCAATACAGGCAAGCTGAAAAACAAATATGTCTTATTATTTGTCCCTATCCAGTGGGTTGTTGTTAGCTCAGTTGGCTGGATAACTGGTTTGCGATGCAGGCTGACACCAACAGCGTGGGTTCAATTCCTACCCTGGTTGAGGTAACCATGAAGGACTCTCCTTTACAACCTTTTCCTTGGCATGAGGTGTGTGGACCCCTCAGGTTAAATATCTACCAATCATCTCTCTTCCCTAATTCTCTCTATGGTTGAAATATGGCGACTTTACCTTTACCTTAGTTGTGTTCTCTGATTCGTTGTAGGTCCTCCCCACTCCACCAATTAGCCAAAGGGCAGAATCAACTCAGAATGCTTGAAATTACGAGACGATTTTGCCCATCAAGACCGTGCCAGTTCTCTGTAGTGGAATCCACTCTGTGCCAGTCCCCTGCTCTTTACCTGTAACTCTGCATGTTTATGTCCCTTAATTGCTGATCCAATCATCTCCACTTCCAGCATCCTCATAAGCAGAGTTCCTCGTTATTGTGGCTTATTGCATAAAAAAATTTCTCTCTCATAAACCTCTGCCTCTCACCATATATGAATCTTTTGAAATTGAATGGTCAATGAATTAATGTCAAATTGGTTATCTCAAATGAAAACCACCATAGCAGTAGGAAACAGGAGGTAGCACAAAGAAAATGAAAATGATACGAGTGAGAGAGCTGTTTTGTATCCCATGCTTAGGCACTATTCATAAATGATACGAAGGACGGGTGTATTTTTTTGAAAATTATGCATCTTCTGCCTTTTTCACATTCGGAAATGAACACTGACTAAATAGAAGTCATCTCCTTTTCCACATTTGTCATTACTGTTGCTCACTACAGCCCACACAAACATCACTTTGAATCCAGAGCACCTGGAAAGAGGATCGAAATGGTCTCATGGCAAGTAGCTCCCTCTCCATCCGGGTCTTCATCCCAGGATATAGGACATTGCCGCCAGTGAGGAATACATTTTGTACAAGTTCATCCTGCTGCTCCTTAGGATATCTACAGAATCAAAACAAACTTATTCTTTAATGTGTTAATAAGAGAAAGTTAGCTGGTTTCTATATCTTTCTCAACTCTTCTTCAGCCTGATGAAAGCAGTGGGATGTGAATCAGCTACAAAGAATGAGATGGAATCCAGTATTGCATTGGCAGCCCATTAACTATGGTTTCAATCTCCTTACACTGCAGTTTCACCCTCGTCTAGGGCCATCAATACCTGATGCAAGTCTCCAGTGCAGTTCCTGTACTGTGAAAAGTCAACTTGCCAGGCTCTGTTCAATCTAGAGCAGAAATGACCCACTGTTTTGGCATATACAAGCCACGATTGTCTAAATATACAGGGGAAACACAAGAGACGAAGCATCCTGCCCTCATTGGTAGCGAGCTTGGAGGTTAGAATTACAATTAACTGGGCAGATTGGAACCTGAACCTTGGCTGCCTTCCTCTCTCAACTGGAATTAAGTCCTGGGCAGGAAGGCCCACAGTCTACCCTCCAGCCTCGCTGCCAACTGAGGCCCCTAAATGGCCCAATCATGACCACTCAAGGGCCTGCTGCCATTGGAATGATCTCGCAGCAGCTGGGTTTATCGTTGTGTGCTGGGCACGGCAGCTAAAACCGTGTGACCAGGCCATCATCTCCGGGGAGCAGATGTCCCTGGACCAAAGGCATCTGTGCCTGAATGAAGGACTGGACATTGGGAACAGCAACCCCCTATTCCCATCTCCTCTGGATCCCCCACCTTCCACTCTCAAAGCTGTGTAAGTTATCTGCAGCCTGCATTGCCCTGCAAAATGGAACTCTGGTGGGCATTCTGTCTGCAGCAACCACGGATCCTGAGCATAGCTGTTGGCTCTCTATCCCTTGTGTCTTCATTCCAGGGGAAATCCACCACAGGTCCCAGGCATCAGCATGCTAGTAACATTGTGTAAAGTTGCCAGGCGACAAAAGTACATATGCCATTCAGGACTGTTTGTTCTCGACTTAAATGACATTATTACCTTTTCAAGTGAAGACATTTTAAAATTAAGTACATCTCCATTCTGGCAGACGTGCATTGGACTTTTAAATAAAAGGTTGTGAAACTATAGGAAGGAGGGAAAAAGTTGGTGGTGATATATTCTAAGGATCAAAAATAGAATGGGTTTAAACAAAATGTTGTAGGATTTCAATAGAGTGAGGGCAACCGTTTCCCTTGAACTGGACGATGTGGGTAATGTGTGCTGTGAACCCACATCCCATTACTTCTTGGGAACAGTCATCAACGTAATCATGAGCTGTGCTGCTGGTCTTATCATAACACATCATTCAACACAAAATTATTGGAAAGAATGTGACCGAAGCATCGCAAACGAGGGGAGTGCAGTTTCTGGTATTTACCATAAATACACAGATAACTTACGCAGGATTGACAGTGAAGAGGGGAAGATTTTAACAGATTAGTTACCAAATGTAAGCAAGCTGCTGAATAACTCCTAAGGACATACCTGTCCAGGACATATTGCAGGGTTTCTGCAATACCAGCCTGCTCTTCGCCAATCAACGATGGTTGAAATAGAATCTCAGGAACTCTGATTCGCTCACTGCCCAGGTGCAGCTGATGGTATTCAGCTAGATTGAACATCTGTCCAATTGGCTAAACCAAAGGTAGGATTTGTTAAGAAAAGGGAAAAAAGAACACTGATTATAGTGCATTCTGATCTTATCATCTTTTCAATTAATTAACTGATTTACTTGTTACATATTTATGAAATTTTGAGCTCAGTGTCTTGACACAGCAACACACTAACTTGAGGCTGTTATGGGTTGTTCTGCAAAACTATTTTTGAACATTTATGTCAGATTTCTCATTCTCAAGCCATTTGAGTGTAAACTGAGGATCAGAAATCTGAAGGATTAATGACGGTAAACTTCAATAAAACAGAGCAAGCCATTCGCTAGTGCTTTACTGCTGCAAAAAGAATACTCAAGACTGAATGCAGTATATTTGCGGTATATGTGTAAACATTTTCAGACAAATCTATCATTTTTCAGATGTCATGCATTATGACAAATTGCGATTAGTTTTCTTTGATGTTTACAACTATTAATGGAAAAATTTTTTCAAAAGGAACAGTAATTAGTCTCCCAATGATCACAGGATACAGCCATCTAAGCAACTTCCACATAGGGAATGTCCGATTGTTGACCTTATTGCTAAATGATAAAAGGTCTTTGGCCATCTTGGTAGTCGCAGGACACAAGAATAATAGAGGCTATTGACTCTTTACAATCAAACTCCATCAATTTGCCTGCAAGGGACCCAGATATGACAAATAGAGAACCCCAACAGAGCGCGCTTTTGGAATTAGAAGTCCAAAGACCCTGATACTGTAGATTAACCACATCCTCAATGAAATATTAGCTGGAATTTTACACTTCTCTGCTCGTGGGTATGAAGGCAGGGAGTGAGAATGTCTCATTAAATGGCTGCTACTTTCCCACCCACCCCCTGACCTTATTCCTATTTTTTTGGGGGTGAAGCGGTGGAAGTGTCCAGCAGCCAGTCCTCCCTTGGGCTCGTTTAGGTCCTTAATTAAGTACCACGCAACAGCCTCAAATCCATGCCTGCTTGTTATCTTACCCACATCAGGACAGGATCATAACCAAGTGGGTAGCTCAGCAGTACTAGCTGTGCAGGCTAATGTCAAACAAGAGACCGGAGGGACCTGCTTAGAATCGCTGGCATTCATCGGAGGCTCCTTTGCCACCTCCCAATGAGGCCGTACGCCAGCTCCCTCTAATCCTCACCCCACCCCCCACCCCACCCCCCTAACACCCTCCATCACTGTGGTCTCTCAAACAAGTTCACCTCCACCCCAAAATTGGGCCAAAAGTTTCACTCTTACCAAAATAAGGTTTCACTCAGCGTTAATTGGCTGTGGGGGCAGCCTGTATCAACAGGGATGTATTCCTTTCCATCTCATCGGGTGGCAGGGCATGAAACTCCGCCGTGGAAAAAAACATCATGACCATGGGTGGCAAAGTGGCTCAGTGGTTAGCACTGCAGCCTCACAGTGCCAGGGACCCGGGTTCGATTCCAGCCTTGGGCGACTGTCTGTGTGGAGTTTGCATGTTCTCCCCGTGTCTGCGTGGGTTTCCTCCCACAGTCCAAAGATGTGCAGGTTAGACAGATTGGCCATGCTAAATTGCCCGTAGTTTTCAGGGATGTGTAGATTAGGTGGCTTATCGAGGGATGGGTCTGGGTGGGATGCTCCAAGGGTCGGTGTGGACTTGTAGGGCCGAAGGGCCTGTTTCCACACTGTGAGGATTCTATGATTTGAACCTTTGTTTCATTGATTAGTTTTAAAATAAACCTCTGCTCCCATCCAAGATGCATTGTCTAGTTCCACTGTCTGGACAGTAAAAATAGCTAGTCATGTAAAACATCTAACAGCTGAATATGGGAATTAAGTGTCAGAACAAACATATTGTACAGTTACGTCAAGTTTGTAAGCTTATCTTCAACAACTATATGAAAACACAGTCTAACTCTCAATGAGATTTACAGTTTGCGACTTACGCCCAGCTGTCCATTGTTCTATATGTAGAATCATCGAATTCCTCGAGTGCGGAAGAAGGCCATTCGGTCCATCAAGACCACAACAACACTCTAAAGTGCATCCCATCCAGATCTATCCCTGTAACCTTGTATTTCGCATGGCTAATCCACCTAGCTTGCACATCTCTGGACACTACAGGCAATTTAGCATGTTCAATCCACCTAACCTGCACATCTTTGGACTATGGGAGGAAACCAGAGCACCCGAAGGAAACCCACGCAGACATGGGCAGAACATGCAAACGCCACACAGACAGCCACCCAAGGCTGGAATTGAACCCAGGTCCCTGGCACTCCGAAGTAGCAGTGCTAACCTCCGATCCACCATGCTGCCCAAAAATTGTAACTTCCCAAAAATCCAAGAACATGTTCAAAGACTTTTTATCGTAAGATGAATTTCTGCTGTCATCTTATCGTGCTAGTACTCTAGATTTCTGTTTGAGGACTTGAATGCTACTTCCAGTGAGCTTTATAGAATCAAGGGCTGCGATCTTACAGAGCAAAAGTTCTACTATAGATAATACCTGAACTACGTTGGTTTGTTTTCCAAAGTCATTCTGATATTCAGGGAAAAGCTGGTCCAGCTCATTCACTCCTTCCAACTCGTCCATTGATTGATCACAACTTAGCACTTGATCCAGATCAGAAACCTGTTCATAACATAATCATTACAATATGGGAATAAAGTATTTACAGTACACCTCTGAATAATGGCTCTTAATATGCCCATCGTATTAAATTACCATCCAAACAAGCACACCCAAGACAGTACAGTTCAAACTTCCTTCATGTCAAGAACCACACAGGTATAAAATACAACCAAAGATATATTGAAACTGGAGATATTTCAGATTAATGGCAAAAAGGTAAGAATTTACTCAAGCTGATTTCTTGTGTTAAAAAAAAAAAATCAGCCAACTCAGCAAGGGTCGGGAATTCAACCTGTAGAACAGTAATACATCCTTCAGTGCGCCTACATAGAAGGGGAACCCACACTAATGTATTTTCCTAACTCTCCTGCTACCTATACTCAACTGAGCGTGTCTCTTTCTACTCACTCCCTCTTGCAGTATCAATGGGCTTACATTGCACCCCAGAGTATTCCAGGGTTCATCTGAACAGTCACTCAACAACAACCTTCTTTTCTTTCCACTCCTTGTGAATAGTATTTCAGCCTCAAATATGTTTGTTTCTCACTTTGCCTCTTCTTTGATTGGGCTCTGTGAGCATCTCTCTCACTCTTTCTCCCTCCCATGCTTTCTCCACTCAGAGTCTCCCTCTTTTCCTTTCTACATTTAGTGGAGCCCAAGCCATGAAGCTGCACATGAGACGTGGAGCAGATTCTATCAGACATGATGAATATGTGTGGGTTCTTTGTTTACAATAGGAACCACAAACTGAGCCTCTAGATACAATATTAATTATTGAGAGTGTACAAAGGTTGCACATCAAATGTGAGACTGAAACTCAAGTCAGGGAAAGGGAACAGGGATCAAATCTGACTGGGGAGGAATTGAAATTGGCCAGCAGCAGAAGTTGAAAATAACTAACTGGAAAGGAGAAAGACCAGAAATTCAACAAATGAGGAGAGAAAGATTCACAGACTCAGAAGCCAAGATTTCACCAGTAATCATAATAAGGAGGACATTTTATTATAAATATGGTCCCTTTGTCTCTAACTTTTCTTCACAAGAAAATAAGAAATAAAAACAGGAGTAGACCTACAGCCTGCTGAGCCAATTTTAACATCTAATAGATTATGGATGATTGTAGACTTCAATTCCACTCTCACTGTCCTTCGCTTCCCTGACATTCCAAAGATCTGTCTATCACAGCCTTAAATAAATTCAATGATGGCACATCTATCATTATCTGAGGCACAGAATTCCAAAGTTTCACAAGCCTTTGAATAAAGAACTCTCTCCTCATCTCAGTCCTAAATAAATGGGCCCCTTGTCCTGAAACAGTGTCCTCTTGTTCTAGGTTTGTCAGCCAGGGAAAACAGCTACATTGTCTTAATCTCTCTCTGGCAAAGCCAAAACAAAAATTCTTAATTTATTATTGTTTAGCTGGGGTATTGTGTGAAGTTCTGGGTCCCACACTATTGGAAGGATGGGGAACATACTGGAGAGAGTGCTGAAGAAATTTACAAGAATGGTTCCAGGAATGAGAAAGTTCAGTTATGAGGATCAATTGAAAAGGCTGGGACTGTTTTCCTTGGAGAGAAGGTAGCAAAACAGAGCGCTGATAGAAGTCTTCAAAAATCACAAGGAGGCTGGAGAGACAGGGCAGAGAGAAATGGTTCCCATTCATAAAAGGATTAAGAACAACAGGAGATATAAAATGATTTGCAAAGGAAGCAAATTTGATGTGAGAAAAAAACTTGTTCATTCATTGAGTGGGTCAGGTCCAGAAAAGACTGTCTGGAAGTTTGGTGGAAGCAAGCTTAACTGAAGCATTCGAGAGGACACTGGATGATTCGTTAAATAGAAACAGTATCCAAAGATATAGGGAAAAGGCAGGAGAATGGCATTGAGTCACAATTCTTATTTGGAGAGCTGGTGCAGACAGAATGGCTTCCCTCTGTGCCATAACAGATCTGTACTTAATGATGTTGGCATAACCTTTAGGGGTAGATTTATACCAGAGCTGATGAAGAAGACAGAGCACAGGAAGTCAAAATGGCTTGCTGCAAGGAGTTTGGGGACAAACTCATACTTTTTATCATAGCATGATGCCAATTGTCTTAATTATACCATGCTTGGAGTACTCTGTACAGTTCTGGTCTCCAAATTATAAAAAAAGGACACAAAGGCGCTACACAAGGTGCAAAAAGATTTTCCAGAAAT
>NC_063350.1:11682934-11684809 GCF_021869965.1 Rhincodon typus
AGCAGATATAGATAACTCCTTTCTTTCGGAAGAGGTATAAATAGAAACACAGCCACAGGAGTAGGCCATTCAGCCCTTTGAGCCTGCTATGCTATTCATTACGATCATGGCTGATCATCCAACTCAGTAGCCTGTGTCCGCTGTCTCCTGATATCCTTTGATCCCTTTAGCCCTAAGAATCCTGTCTAACCCATTCTTGAAAACATTCAATGTTTTGGTCTCAACCATTATCTGTGGCAGAGAGTTCCAAAAGGCTCACTACTCTCTGTGCAATATTTCTCCTAATCTCAGTCCTAAATGGCACACCTTTAGACCAAGAGCCCTCCTTCTGAACTCCTTGGTCATTGGGATTATCTCTCCTGTGCTTACCCTGTCTAGACCTGTTAGAATTTTATAGGTTTCTATGAGATCCCACCTCATTCTTCTAAACTCCAGTGAATATAATCCTAATTGATCCAGTGTCCCTCCGTACATCAGAATGCCATTCGAGGAATCGGTCTGATAAACTTGTGTTACACACTCCCTCTGTAGACAGAACATCCTTCTCTAGATAAGGAGAGCAAAGCTATACACAATATTTCAGGCGTGTTTTCACTAAGGCCCTATACATTCACGGCAAGACACCCCTGCTCCTGTACTCAATTCCTCTTGTTATAAAGGCCAATGTACCATCTACCTTCATTGACTGCTGCACAAAGAGGGGATATGACATAGCCTTTGCTGATAAGTTTAAGGATAATCCAAAGAGATTCAGTAAGTACATTAAAAGCAAGAGAACAACTAGAGAGTAAGGCTTCTTAAAGATCAAAGAGGTCATCTTTGTGCTGAACCTCAGGAGATGGGAGTGATATTAAATGAATATTTTGCATCAGTTTTACTGTGGAGAAGGAAATGGACACTAGAGAACTCAGGGAAATAAATATTGATGTTTTGAAAGCAGTCCACATTACAGAAGAGGAAGTGCTGGAGGTCCCAGCAAATATAAAGGTGGATAAATCTCTGGGACCTGATCTAGTGTATCCCAGAATGTTGTGGGAAGTTAGGGATGAAATTGCAGGCCCCCTTGCAGAAATATTTGCATAATCTATAATAACGGGTGAGGTGCCAGATGACTGGAGAGTGGCTAATGTTGTGCCTTTGTTAAAGAAGGGATGTAAGGAGAAGCATGGGAACTATGGACTTGTGAGTCTGACCTTGGTGGTAAGTTACTTGTTGGAGGTGATTCTGAAAGATAGGAATAAATGCATTTGGAGAGGCAAGGATTGATTAGGGATAGTCAGCGTGGTTTTGTGCGAGGGAAATCATGTCTCACAAACTTGTTTAAGTTGTTTGAGGAAGTAACCAAAAAGATTGATGAGGACAGAGTGGTAAACATTGCTTACATGAACTTTAGTAAAGTCTTTGACAAGGTTCCGCATATGGTAGGCTGATTAGTAAGTTAAATCACGTGGGATTCAGGATGAGCTCATTGGATACAAACTTGATTGTGGAAAGGATGGTGATGGAACATTGGCTTTTGGACTGGAGGCCTGTGACCAGCAGTGTTCCACAGGGGACCAGTACTGGGTCCACTTTTATTTTCATTTATGTAAACCATTTGGATGAGAATATAGGAGGTACAGTTCGTAAGTTTGCAGATGACACCAAAATTGGTGGTATAGTGGACAGTGAAGAAGGTTATCTAAGATTACAAAGAGATCTTGATCAATTGGGTCAAAGGGCTCAGAGATAGTAGGAACTGCAGATGCTAGAGAATCCGAGACAACAAGGTGCGGGGCTGGCTGAACACAGCAGGCCAAGCAGCATCATAGGAGCAGAGAGGCTGACGTTTCGGGCCTAGACCCTTCATCAGAAAAGGGGGAGGGGAAGGGGGTT
>NC_063350.1:11684909-11695072 GCF_021869965.1 Rhincodon typus
CTATCCTCTCCTCTATCCCTCTTCTATCCGCCTCCCACTCTCTCCCTATTTATTTCAGAACCCCCTTCCCCTCCCCCTTTTCTGATGAAGGGTCTCGGCCCAAAACGTCAGCCTCTCCGCTCCTATGATGCTGCTTGGCCTGCTGTGTTCATTCAGCCCTGCACCTTGTTGTCTGGGTCAAAGGGCTGAGGAGTGACAGATGGAGTTTAATTGGGATACTGCAAGGTAATGCATTTTGGTAAAACAAACAAGGGCAGGATTTCTACAATTAAAATCAGGGCCTTGGGTAGTGTTGTAGAACAGAGATACCCAGGGGTTCAGGTACATAATTCTTTGAAGTTTGCATTACATTTACACAGGGTGGTTAAGAAGGCATTTAATACGTTTACCTTCATTGCTGAGACTTTTGAGTATAGTAGTTGGGACATCATGTTGAGGTTGTACAGAGCGTTAGTCAGGCCTCTTCTGGAGTATTGTATCCAGTTCTGGTCACCCTGTTATAGGAAGGATATTAATAAGCTGGAGAGGGTTCAGAAAGATTTACCAGGATGTTGCTGGGAATGGAGGGTTTGAGTTATATGGAAAGCTATACAGCATGGAAACAGACACTTCAGTCCAACCAGTCCATGCTGATTATAATCCCAAACTAAACTAGTCCCACCTGCCTGCACTTGGCCCATATCTCTCCAAACATTTCTTTTTCATGTGCCTTTCCAAGTGTCTTTTAAACATTGTAACTGTACCAGCATCCACCACTTTCTCTGGAAGTTGATTCCACACACGAACCAGTGTCTGCGTAAAAAACTTGCCCCTCGTGTCTTTTTTAAATCTTTTGCCTCTCACCCTAAAGATATGCCCCTACTATTGAAATCCCCACCCAAGGGAAAAGATAACTGCCATTCACCTTATCCATGCCCCTCCTGATTTTATAAACCTCTATAAGGACACCCCTCAACCTCTGACTCTCAGTGAAAAAAGTCCCAGCTTTTCTGGTCTCTCCTTATAACTCAAGCCCTCCATTCCCAGCAACATCCTGATAAATCTTTTCTGAACCCTCTACAGCCTAATAATGTCCTTCCTATAACCGGGCAACTGGAGAAAAAAAGCATGTCCTTTAATGATCATGCTCATGTAGATTTTACAGCAGATTAAAAATTGCATTTAGCATCATTGTGAGAGAAGAGATAGAAGTCCCTTTACAGAGCTTCTACAGGAAAATGATGCCCTCTGGCCTCGGTACAATACGTCACATTTAAGAAGAAGAGGATGAAACAGTCTGCAAAATATCATTCCCCCATACTGATATCCCAAGGATACCCTATTAGGGTAATGGAACCAGATTGAAGAATAACACTCAAAAGAGAATTGGACAAATACTTTTCTGGAAAACAAGGTACAGGGTAATGGGGAAATGGAAGTGGAGTGGGTTTAATTTGAGAGAACTACTCAACAGTCAGCACAGAAATGACGGAATGAATGGCCTCTATCTATGGCATGTTATTTTACAATTCTAAGAAACTCGACTTTTTTCCATATTAAAAAATGGTTGCATTTTCAAAACTATCTTTCTTAGGAGGGAAGATGCCTGTATGTGATTCTACTCATGGCAACGTACTGGTGCACAGAAGCTTTGCCGATCGCTGTGACATCCCTGCTTCCAATTAGCCTCTTTCCCCTACTTGGTATCTTACCATCTTCCAAAGTCTGTCCTCAGTACTTTCTTGACACCAATGCTCTCTTCTTGAGTGGCCTGATCATGGCATTGGCGATTGAAGAGTGGAACTTGCACCGTCGAATAGCATTGGCTGTCCTTTTATTTGTGGGATTGTCTCCATCTATGTAAGTAATGACAATACAAATGAGTTTTCAATTAGTAATTGAACTTAAGAGAAAGGACGTGCTCTTCTTAACCCCAGTTAAGGACAAAATTTTTGCAGGCAGTTACATATTCCAATTATAGGCTTTTTTTTTAACAGAAACTCCATTTTCCCATGATGTTCTAATGGTAATTCCTGTCCATTACAACCCCAAAGTTATGCATTTCCAATAAGTCCTTCAAAAATGCATATACCAAAAGTTAACAATTATGTAGTCGAAGCAATCAATGCAACAGACTCACAATATGCTGAAATTTCCTAACGGGATCTATCTGTCAGCCACCAAAAAAATATCAAGCAAAAGGTTGTCATAACCTTGGACAAGCCATGCAAACAACGAATATTAGCTCACACACAGAAGTTAATTATATCTTTAGTTATAAATAGATGTTAAGTGTATGAATCTGAAACATGTTAAACAAAGAACGAAACAGTAAGTCCAGTCTGCCTTCATCATTTCACAAATTCAACTCTCTCGTCAAAACTAGTAATTCTTTTAACTCTTAGAAAGTAATTTTCAGTATTGCCACTTGGCAGCACATAGGAACACAGACAATAGGATAGGATTAGGCCATTCAGCCCATTAAGCCTGCCTCATCACTCAACTAGATCTCTTACCCCGGTGCCATTTTCTTGCTGTATCTTCATATCCCATGATCTCTTTAATATGTAGAAAGCTACTGATCTCTATCTTGAACATACTCAATAACTGAGCCTCTACAGCCCTCTGGATTAAAGAATTCCAAAGATTCAACTCCTTTCCAGGGAAAAAAAATCCTCCTCACCTAGTTCTGAATGCCTTTACTCTTATTCTGAGACTGTGCTGTTTGGTTCTAACTCCCTCAACCAAAGGCAACATTCTTCCTGTGTCAATCCTGTCAAGCTTCGTAAGAACTTTGTATACCTCAATTCATGTTCTAAACTCTTGATAATTCAGGCCTAGTCTTCTCAATCTATGCTCATATCTCCTCACTCTTGGAATCAGTCTGGTGAACCTTCATTACATTTCCACTATGTCAACTAGATATTGCCTTACACAAGGAGACTGAAACTGCACATAATACCCGAGATGCTATCCCAGTATGTTAACGTTCTTTAACTTGTGCTTTTTCTTATCCTAATACACACATTTGTTGGCATGAACACTATTGCACATTAAAATAATGATATATTCACAAAGTCAAGAACAGCAACTATATTTTATATAATTTTAAAAAATATCATGTATACATTCTTGCTAAATATTCATTACTGATTAACCAACATTGTGCTTAAAACTTAAAATATGTAAAATATTTCTTGGGTCATCTGCCTGTTTTTGATGATGGCCAAGTTTCATTTCCATTGTAGTCATTGAAAGTTAAAATTGGAGTTGTTCTATGATTGGTGGAAAACAGCTATGATGAAGATTTCAGCCTTTAATTTACAAATTCTCAGTCAGCCTTAATATGATTTTGCACACTCTAATTTACATTACAGTTCAGAGCTTTTTGTGGCCAATATTTTATGACTGAATTTAATGTATTAATTTAAAATGAGCTAATGTTTGCATTTACAATCTGATTCACATGTTTAGGCTCAGTTGAGGTAATTTGTTAGAAGATGTGGATATTACACATGCCAGTGTCAAATATGCAAAAATACAAATAAAATAGATTCCTAACATTTAAAGAATAATACTGACAATTATATCAAGAAAAAAAATCCCTATTCAAATTTTTGATCATAAAACCTAAATTCTGACCCTTTAAGTAAAATATATAAATAATTTAAATCTGTCTGGAATCAACATTTGATGATGTGTACACTAGGCATTAAAAATTATTAAAGGTGGGTGAAATAGAAGGTGATGAGTCTTAATATTTTCATAAACAATTTATAAAATGTTCAACTTTGCTGGAGAATCAAATGCCATCCCTTCGCCCAGTCAATTACAGCTGGAATCTGATGCTTGTTTCCTTTTTTCAGTAACCTTACGGAAATTTGTTTTTTGCTCTGACACATTGAAATTACCGGTTGTCGTTTTCTATTGTATGACTACGTGCATTTACCATTCAATGCCTAAATAGGATAATAGCTTGCTCTGAGGAAGAGTTACTCAACCCGAAATGTTAACTCTGATTTATCTCCACAGATGCTGCCAGACATGCTGAACTTTTCCAGCAATTTCTATTTTTGTTTCTGATTTACAGCAGCCGCAGTTCTTTTGATTCTTATTTAGGATAATAACTTTCCCACATGGTAACATGACTCTACAGAGCTGATCCTCTGATTTGGCTCTCTCGGTGAGGTGTATTATATGCAGAGAATACAGGTTGAAAATCAATGGCTTTATTGACTTTCAATCCATTAAAATGAATGTTTGGAGAAATGAAAATGCAGGCCCATGAAATCTTCATCAGTGCTCCTTCCGAGTGGTGTTCCAGGAGTATTCAAACATACGTATATCCATGAACATCACGCTATATATTTGACTGCAGAGATTGCCAATGCCACCACTAGGTGGTGCAGTGACCACAAGCACACAGAAACATAGCAGTGCAGTCAAATACCCAAGTCTCTGAAATGAATGGACATTGGCAGAACCGATTTGTCAGAGTGCAGTTTTATTAAACTTACAGCGCCATAGTGCTAAAGCATCCATGCAAGCCATGCCCCTGAAATGAATCGGAGAAGCATTGATCAAGAGACACGTTCAGAAAGAGCGTTCATTGCTTGACCTGCTGCCATCCTCTGAGTGAAGTGGCGAGACACACAGCGAGGTGTGAGGGGCAGGGATAGTGCCCAGCGGGCCAGCCGGTCCCAAAGAAGAATCACATTGAAACCAAAAACAATGACGCTGTTTCTCTTTCCACAGATGCTGCCAGATCTGCTGAGTTTCTCCAGCACTTTCTGTTTGGATTTAGGCAGAAGGTTCTGTGGTAACTTTGCTGCCATCTGAGCACGTGCAGGCAGCTGGCAGACATCTTTGCTGGCCACCTTGGCGTTGGCTACAGATTCTGTGTATAATAATAACAGAGCTGGCATGGTAGCCCAGTGGTTAGCACTGCTGCCTCACAGCACCAGGGACTCAGGTTCACCCCCAGCCTTGGGAATTGTCTGTGTGGAGTTTGTGCGTTCTCCCTGTGTCTGCATGGGTTTCCTCCCACAGTCCAAAGATGTGCAGGTTGGGTGGATTGGCTATGCTATAGTGTCCAGGGATGTGTAGGTTAGGTGGATTAGCCATGGGAACTGCAGTGATAGGGTAGCAGGGGTAAGCCTAGGTGGGATGCTGTTCAGAGAGTCAGTGTGGACTTTTTGGCCAAATGGCCTGTTTCCACGCTGAAGAGATTCTATGAACTATGGCTAATACACAATTAATGGAAAACTTGCCACCCAGGTGTAAAGCCGTTTGTTTTGGATTTGCCAAGACAATTGAAATATCTGATAGCAGACATTTTCTATGTCTGTTTTCACCATAACATGAGTGGTGCCACTGGCAACATCTTGGTTTTTCTCTGGTTTACTTCAAACTGCCGTCACCCTACAGCTCAATTTTGTTTACCCATCCAATTTGTCTTTATCTTCCTCTGTTTTTATGCTCAATTTCTCTGATAGTTATTGCTATGGGATGATGCTGTAGGTTTTTCTTGCCAATGTCTACACTTGGCTATCTTTCTTTCTCTAACTGAACTTATCAACTCCTTCAATTCCTGAAGTTCTACTCTTGATCTAATCCAATCATTTGTCTTTCTGTCTGTCCAGTTTCTATGATAGATTTTATTTTTATTCACTCACGGTATGATGGCTATCCTACCCATCCCTAATTACCCAAAGGGCAGTTATAAGTCAACCACATTGCTGTAGGTCTGGAGTTACATGTATGCCAGACCAGGTAAGGATGGCAGTTTCCTTCCCTGGTCTCTGGATTAGCAGTCCAGTGATAATACCATTAGGCCATCACCTCCCCTCAAATAGATGGACTATTTGCCATGCCAGTTTTTTGCCGATGAAACAAATTGAAAGTCCACCCCCAACATATCTTTCTCCCTCAGATGAGGTATTGTGTAAAGAATATTTTCAGCATGTATCTATTTTCAGCACAGTCCTTTATCTTTCTTTACCCTGATTCAACATTAATTCAGAAACTCAGAGACTTGTAGCAACAATTTAGTCCTATTGTTCTGTTGTATTTTCTAGGCTTATCCTGGGGATGATGATGACCACATGTTTTCTGTCAATGTGGCTTAGTAACACTGCCACTACTGCCATGATGATGCCAATAGCCAATGCAGTGCTCCAAAGCTTATTTGGCAGCACTCAGAGGTCTGATACGATTAAAGATGGCTTAGACACTAAAGGTAACCCAATATACTAGATACTTACATTGTAGTGTATTGGATTGTCCAACTAGAAAGTTTGAGTTGAATTCCGTATCCAGGCAGGATGTAGAAATCGGGTTTCCCTCACTCCCACCAAACATAAGAAGTAGGAGCGGGAGTAGGCCATTCAGCCCCTCAAGCCTGCTCTGTCATTTAATGCAATCATGGCCAATCTCATCTGGGCCTTAATTCCACTCTCCTACCTGCTCCTCATAACCCTTTAACATATTACTAATTAAAAATATTTGTTTATCTCCTCCTTAAATTTACCCAGTGTCCTGGCATCCACCACACTCTGCAGGACTGAATTCCACAGTTTCACCACCCTTTGAGAGAAGTAATTGCTCCTCATCTCTGTTTTAAATTTGCCCCTTAGATTTAGACTATTACCTCTCATTCTAGATTACCCCACAAGAGGAAACATCTGCTCAACATCTAGTTTGTCGCATCATGCAGACCTCAATTAGATCTCCTCTCATCCTTCTAAACTGTAACAGGTATAGACCTAAACTCTCCTCATAAGACATTGATTTATTTTAATATGAGAAAAGACAAAAGGGAGGAAGAACTGATTAGAGACATTTCCATTTCTGTATAAATTTAGTATTTCATCTTAAGGTAGTAGCTAGATAAATAGCCAGTTTAATGTAGCAGCCTTGAAAATACTCAAAGACAAAGCCTCCACAACTGTCAACGGAAGATAATTTCACAGACTAACAATCATAGAGTCCTGATAGTATGGAAACAAGCCATTTGATCTACATGAACCCTCCAAAGATCATCCCTCCCAGACCCACCCCATCCCTGTGACCCCACATTTCCCATGGCTAACCCACCTAGCCTGCACACCCCTGAGCACCATGGGCAATTTAGCATGGCCAATCCACGTAACCTGCACATCCTTGGACTGTGGGAGGAAACCGGAGCATCCGGAGGAAACCCATGCAGACACAGGGAGAACATGCAAACTCCACACAGACAGTCACCCAAGGGTGGAACCAAACATGTCTCCCTGGCTCTGTGAGGCAGCAGTGCTATCCATTGAGCCACTGTGTCACCCTTCTGAGAAAATCCTTCGAGAGAAAAGAAATTCTCCTAATTTCCATCTTAAATGGTTTTAGTCAGTGTGCCCCAGTTCTAGTCTCTCTCACAAGGGGAAACATCCTTTCAGTATCCACCCTGTCAAGTCTTCTTTGTTTCCATAAGATCACCACTCATTCTTCTAAATTCCAATGGACAAAGGCCCAACTTTCCATCATAAGTTTGATGTCTTATTCTGATGTCCACTAGTGCAAGAATTTCCTATTCTTGCTTTCCTTTAGCAGAATATTTTTTTAATTCATTAACGGGATGAGGGTGTTGCTGGCTAGGCAGCATTTATTGCCCATCCCTAATTGCCCAGAGGGTGGTTGAGAGTCGACCACATTGCTGTGGGTCTGGAGTCACATGTTGGCCAGACTAGGTAAGGATGGCAATTTCCTTCCCTAAAGGACATGAGTAAACCAGGTGGGTTTTACCCCCAACAATCGACAATAGATTCACGGTCATTATTAGATTCTTAATTCCAAGATATTTTGTTGAATTCAAATCCCACCATCTGCCTTGGTGGGATTCAAACCCGTGTCCCCAGAACGTTATCTGGGTCTCTGGATTAACAGTCCAGCGACAACACCACTAGGCCATCACCTCCCCATCTATTTGTATGCATATACAGTTTCCATCAAATCTCTATTGAAACAAGAGAAACTTCAAAAGTAATTCCTGTCACTGGGGTTTAATCAGTTTTCCGTCTAAATCAGCAAATGTTTCCAAGGTAATGGAGCTAGAATATTGGCAGGAGATCTGCAAAAACAGCACATCCACTTAGGCCAATCCTGAGAGGGAGTTGGCTCTTGTGGGAGATGGTTGCTACATGGCACCTACATGGCACAAATGTTATCTGCCATTTGTCAGCCCATGGGTTAGATGTTGTCCAGGTCTTACTGCGGCTAGGCATGGGCTGCTTCATTATAAGAGGAGTTATAAATGGAACTGAATATAATGGAATGGGCAGCAAATGCCCTACTCAAATGAACATACAATTCGGGAACAGGAGTTAAGCCTGCTTCAGCGTTGGATAAGATCATGGCTGATCTGGTTATGACCTCAGCTCCACTTCCCTCTTTAGTCCCTATACACTTTGAATCTCTTGTCAATCAATAATCTGTGTAACTCAACCTTAGAAATATTCAATGACCCAGCCTCTCTTGCTGTCTAGGGAAGAGAATTTCTTTGATTAACAACCCCGCAGGAGAAAACAAAAGTTTTCCTGATCTCCTTCTTAAATGGTAAACCCCTTCTTTTTAAGCAGGGACGCCTAGTTGTAGCCTCTCACAAGGGGAAACACCCCTCAGAATCCACCCTGTCAAGTCTTAAACATTTCTATAAGATCGCCTCTCATTCTTCTAAACTCCAACAGACACAGGACAAACCTGTCCAGCCTTACATTGTCAGATAACCCCATCATCCGAGGAATTAGTCAAATCCTTTCTCAAGTAAGGAGACAGTACTCCAGATGTGGCCTCACCAACTCCCTATTTAATTGTAAAACTTCTCCAGTCCCCTTGAAATAAGTTACAATATTTCATCTTTTTCTTCCTGATGGAAGGAAGAATAGCTGAGGGGGAAGCAGTCTTAGCAGGAAAGGGCTTGCAACTGTTCTGTTACGTCCTGCGATGTTCTACTCGGCAAGAATAGGAAAGTATTGTCTCCTGTCGAGTGAAAAGGCAACTTGTAATAATCTGAGAAAAAAATAGTCCATACAGCATAATATCTGTCTGATGGTTACCACTATACTCATGAAACTGGAATGGTGCTTCCTCTGGGTGAACTAGAGCCACTAATGGTGGGGTGGTGGGGGGGTGCAGAATTTGTCATAGGGTCTTCAGCACGCCTCTGCCCTTCTGTTTGCATTCAATTCATGGTGGACACTTGTAGTGACTGGAATGAGGGCTAGGTGGATCTCATTGACTATGAGAGCTTTGATTGGAGTTGTTAACCTGGGCCAAGCAGGGAGCCTTGGCTGACAGATATAAACAGGAGATTTAGAAGGTCTCCTCAGTCTAAGGACTGGCTCTAAGCTGGCTGGTCAGAGTCCATGTACAGTGCACATGTAAATAAAGGGTGACTGAGTGATGGGGTACTGGCTTTTGTGCAGTTATTTCAACACTAAATGCAACAAGTGGGTTTTTAAGAGGTTCAATTTGGTGACCATTTCTGGGGCTAGATTTGGCAATAAACTAAAATATCCCATTTAACTTTTTGTACTGCTTCTGAGATCATTTAGATAAGGAAATCTGCCATTCTTACCTGGTCTAGCCTGTATGTGACTCTAGAGCCATAATAACATAATTGACCTTTTTACTGCTCTTTGAAATGGCCTAGCACACCACTCAGTTAAAGGCAGTAAGGGATGGATGACAAATGCTGGGCAATGCCCAGATCTTAAGAAAGAATACATTTAAAAAGTTAACAAAATGGACAATCTCTTAAAAGCGAAATACTAGTTCGGTAGTTAACCAGTCATATGAGACTTCAACAGTAAATCACCAGATTAAAACTTTTGAACAGCTAGTTAGTTGGGATGATTAGATTGCCTTAGCATCTATTAAGAGCATCTATTAAAAGTGGCTTTTAAGATCAGCCACTTAATGAGTAGCAATTAAGATCTCTGTACATCTTTTGTTCCTAAAACATTCAAAATCTACCCATTACACAATCTGAAGTTTTTCGTTTGAAGTTTAATATTGCCTAAGTGTATTATATTCATAGTGTGGAGCAGGAGGAACACAGCAGGCCAGGCAGCATCAGAGGAGCAGGAAAGTTGACGTTTCAAATCAGGACCCTCCTTCATTTCTGAAGAAGGGTCCCGACCCAAAACGTCAAC
>NC_063350.1:11695572-11701651 GCF_021869965.1 Rhincodon typus
AGGTTTTAAGATTGGTCAATTTTGGCAAATAATTTTAAATCAATTTTTTTGGAACTTGGTTGCCGTGATTATGCTGGTTATTTTGCGCAAAAAATATAAAGTGAACACAATGCCTTGGGAGTTCCACCTTATTTTCCCCTCAAGCATATTGCTTTGTGGGAACAGAATTGTATCAGTGATCCTGAATTTTCCATCAATTTCTCTGCAGGGTTATAAACAATCCCAGGAAAGGCATGATTCTATTTAAAAAAAAATTATGCCAGACTATTGAATTCTCTTTTTCTATTAGTGAGATGTTGATTGATAGATGCCAAGTATTTGTTGTAGTGCTGTATCCAAATGCGGCTGAGGGCTTGAGAGGTTTGTATTATTTAAAATTAGAAGTCTTTGTCAATTCTCATTTATTTATGTGATGATGCAGAATCTTCCCTTGTTGTGCAGCTATTGGTTACCGCATATGATGGATTATTATGGACTGAAGGACTGATGGATTATTATGACACAAGGTAAAATTAGGAGCATTTGAAAACTCTAATGATAACAGGACAGAAGTCTGATCTCTGTGAGAGAATGCCAGAGCAAATATTTATCATATATTTATGGTATGTTGGTTCTTTGGATTTGTACAGCAGATTTTTTAAAAAAAAAATCTTAATATCTGTAGTCAGGTGTGAATCTGGATTTCAATCTTTAGCTCTGTGTGTCTCTCACAGTTGGGCATTTCTTTTCTCATGCTAATAATTTATTCTTTTTGTTACATCTGCTTGTAGCATTCATCATTCTCTTGGCAAACAGTACAGACAGATAACATTCCAGCGGACCTCATGCCAGCAATATACTTGATTGTAACAAGAGGTGTCTGGGAATGATTAAATTGGCTTTCTAATCCCTTTAGAATTCCCACTTTGACATACTCATCTTCAGTGAAGTATCTGCTCTGAAAGTCAAGAGAGCATTAGGAACACATTTTAAGAGAAATTGTATGCATCTGTATCCTGTTGCATTTTTTTTGTGATGCCCTTCTACTTAGGTAACACATGTTGTAGACCTTATTTTCTGGAATATAATGACTGCATTTAACACACTGTGAATTTGCAGCTTTACTGAGAAAAACTACCCACTGATTCACATTCCCCTGTTCTTTTCCCATAACCTGTAGAATAATGTGTCAGTCATTCTCTCACAGAGGCCCAGCAACTATTTTGATAGCAACTGGGTGCAGTCTAGAGAAGACATGGTTAGAAGCAGGAGTCCTGCCATGGCTGGTTCATATGATGAGGATTAATAGCTGACTAGACAGCCCTTAGAATTTCCCAGAATTGCTATTTACCAAGTTGCTGAGTGCTCAAATTCTTAATAACTAATATATTTAACTGCAATAAAATAGATATTTAATTAGATTCATTACCTTTATTTATGCATTACCTGAAAATAAATTAGGATTAATTTCCAATTGTGCCTGAACCAGGTCTCTTTCCAGACATCTGTTTTATAATTCTACTGCCCTTCTGCCCTTTCATTTTTAGCTGACACACAGGGTTTTATGGTTAAATTTTAATTTTATGGTTAAAAGCAGGAAGTTTAGAGGGAATTTGAGGGAAAACGTTTTCATTCAGAGGGTGGTGAGAGTCTGGAATAGACTGCCTAAAGGGTAGTTCAGGTGGGAAACCTCACAACATTTAAAAAGTACTTGGATGAGCACTTGAAGTGTAATAACATTCAAGGGTCTAGTGCAGGAAAGTGGTACTAGTGTAGATTTAATGTTTTTATGTTGGTGCAGACTCAATTGGATGAAGGGCCTCTTTTGAACTGTATGATTCTATGATAACCAAGGTGGCAATGCAATGACTTGCATCTCTACACCTTCCAATCCTAGAATGTGAAACTAGAAGGAAACTGAAAGCCCTTTTCCTACAATTTTCTCTTGCCCACTATGAGGTGAATAGGCCCCACTCAGAATCATGGAATTACAGTATGTCTTTGCTGAGTATGATATTCATGACAGGGTATTTGTAATTATCTACATATGGCACAGTATGTTGGAGCTCCATAGAAACATGATTATGGCATTCAGACCCTAAAACTGTTCTGTCACTCCCGTAGATCATGCCTAATTTGTATCTCAACTTCATTTACTCACCTTTGATCCATATACCTACCTAAAAAAACTCATTAATATTAATTTGCAAGCATTTAAATTGAGCTAAAATCCAGAGTCTTGTGGGGGAAAGAGTTCAAGTTTTCTGTTTATCTTTATAATGGAAATGTGCTTCCTGATTTTACTCTAAATTACTTTGCTTTCAATTAAGATTAATATGCACTTGGTCTGGATTCCCCCAGCAGTGAAACTAAGTTTCTCTATCTACCCTAAACATTATAAACACCTTGTTCAAATCATCCCTCAGTACTCCAGTACAGGATGGAATACAGGCCAAATTTATGAATATTTCCTCTTAATGTGATGAGAGTGTGTGGAATACAAGACAAGTTAATGAATAGTTCCTCTTAATGCAATGAGAGGTGTGTGATTTATATAAATATTAATAGCATTTTTAGCATTTTACTTTTGTGAAGGGCTTAAAATAATTAGGATAGACAGTCCTTCCTGACTCAGTCCAGTACGTGTCATAGAGCAAGGACTCCCTGTATGTCAATGGAGGATCGTTTTTACCGTGGTGGCTTATGACAGATGGGGTGGACATTGAAAGCCATTAGCTTATTTTTGGTTTGGGATAATCAAGGATTGATTTTAGCTTTGAAAACCCAGAGATTGAAAGCTATTAGGGCAGTCTAGAGGAGACTTAACTGGGGCCAAAAGCAAATATAATTTCTCACCAGAAAGAACTGCAGGATAAATGAGAGGAAGCAGATACCTCAGTAGAAAGTTCAGTTTGTAAAATTTCCAAACTAAGTGTTCATGTAGGAAGTCTGCAGGTTATTAAAAGCTGAGAAAGTTTAAGCTCCCAGGTTTGTGAGTGTTCATGTAAGAAGACTTTATATTTCACAGGAAATGACTGGGAGAATCAATTAAGCAGAAACTGAAGATCAGCTATTGAGGGTTTTTTTTCAGATTTGAGCCTCTATAACAAATAGTATTGAGAAACAGGATGAGACTTTGTTTGGCTGTGTGTTATAAGATCATTCAAACTGTGTTCAAACTATTAAGATAGGTTGGTTTTTATTTTCCTTTTGTATAATAAACTTCTATACTGTTGGTAAAGAGGCTCTGTAATATACGTGACTATATTAAAATGACTGACCACCATGTTAAGTGAATCAAAGAAAACAAACATATGAACAATCAAGCCAGATGTAATTCTGGGATCTGACTTGTCTAGTAATGCCATCAACTGAGGCCATAACTATAAATTATCTCCTTAAGCTACAGTATTAGTGAATTAATATCTCCAGACCAGTCATGGTTTCTTAGAATGAGGATGACATTCATGGCAAGGCCCTGTATGTGAAATATTTTAATGAAGGGACTATGTTATTGCAAGGGTCTAACTGACTAGGAAGCTCTCCAGCTCCCAACACAAATCATTGGAATATTGGAAGGACTTGTGATTGGATAATGAAACAGCCTCAGTTACGACACACCTCCCTTGGCTATGATGTCCTTACATGGGACTTGAACCCAGAGTCTCTGGAGGAGGTACCGGAACCTCCAATTTGCCTACCATTGCAACAGGGCCACAACAGATGCCATCTCCCTGGTCCTCCACTCATCCCTGGATATCTGGATAACATGGACGTCTACGTCAGACTCCTCCTTGTTGATTGTAGCTCTGCCTTCAACACCATAATTCCAACCAAACTCAACTCTAATCTTCAATACCCAGGTCTCAGCTTCCCCCTCTGCAACTGGATCCTCGACTTCCTGACCCACAGACCGCAATCAGTAAGGATAGGCGACAATACCTCCTCTACTATAATCCTATAAATGCCTCACAAGGCTGCATACTCTGCCCTTTACTACACTCCTTTTACATTCACAACTGTGTGGCCAAATGCCACTCTATCTCGATTTGCAAGTTTGCTGATAACATCACCATAATGGGTCGGATCTGAAACAATTATGAGACAAGAGGTCAGGAAAGAGATAGAGGGCTCAGTGGCATGGTGTAAAGACAACAATCTCTCCACTAATGTCAGCAAAACAAAGGAGCTGATCATTGACTTCAGGGAGCGGAATGGAGGACAACCCCATCTGCATCAATGGTGGTGAGTTGGAGATAGTCAAGAGCTTCAAGTTCCTAGAAGTAATGATCACCAACAATCTGTCCTGGTCCACCCATGTAGATGCTATTGTTAAAAGAGAGCACAACAACACCTTTACTCCCTCAGAAGGCTAAGGAAATTCAGCATGTCCACAATGACTGAGGGGCAGCACGGTGGCTCAGTGGTTAGCATTGCTGCCTCACAGTGACAGGGACCCAAGTTTGATTCCACGCTCGGGTGATTGTCTGTGTGGAGTTTGCACATTCTCCCCCCGAGAATGTCTGTGTGAGTTTCTTTCAGGTGCTCCAGTTTCCTCCCACAGTTGAAAGATGTGTGGGTTAGGTGGGTTTGGTCACAATGCTCCAGGGATGTGCAGGCTAGGTAGATTAGCCATCGGAAAATGTAGTGTTACAGGGTAAGGGGTTGGGTTTGGGTGGGATGCTCTTTGCAGTGTCAGTGTGAACTTGATGGGCCAAATGGCCTGATTCCACACTGCAGGGATTCTATGATTACCAATTTTTGTAGATGCACCACAGAAAGTATCCTATCCTATCCTATGCATCACAGCTTGGTATGGCAACTGCTCTGCCCAAGGCCACACAAAATTACAGAAAGTCGTGAACGCAGCCCAGTTCATTACAAAAACTAGCCTTCCATCCATTGACTCCATCTATACTTCCTGCTGCGTCAGGAAAGCAACCAACATAATCAAAGACCCCTCCCACCCTGGTTATGCTCTCTTCCACTTTCTTCTACCAGGCAGAAGATAAAAAGTTTGAATACATGAACCAACAGATTCAAGAACAGCTTCTTCCCTGCTGTTATCAAACTTCTGACTGGGCTTCTCAAACGTTAAAGTTGATCTCTTCTCTGTAGATGTAATACCACATTCAGCATTCTGTTCTATAACCCTGATGTACTTATGTATGGTATGATTTGCCTGGATAGCTCGCAAAACAATATTTTTCACTGTATCTCAGTACATGTGACAATAATGAATCTAATGAAATCAAATCTGAATGCCAGTACATGCTTCCTGAGATGCTCTACCAAAGAATGAACACTGATAGAACGTTACCATGAGCAAGTGAAGCGTAACTTCATTCCTTTTCTATTTTACTCCCTTTGGAATATGTGTCAATATTCCATCCATCTCTTTTGATTACTTTTGTACAATGGATTTTAATGGTTTATACACAAGGACACCTAAATCCCTTTGTTCATGACACTTCCTAGTCTTACACCAATATGAAAATATGTCGATTTATCTTTATTGGATTGAAAATGAAAAATCTTATGCTTTTCGATATTGAAAAGATCTGCTACACATTTTCCACTCTTTATCTCACTTTGCAACATCCTGCCCTTATCTACATAACGTAGTATGCCTTTGAATGAGTGATTATCTGCAAACTTGGAAATGCAGCTTTCTTCATTCATCCATGTTACTGATCAACACAAACAGCAACCATTTGCACTTACATGGTGCACCTTTAAAGTAGCAAACATCCTGAGGTGCTTCCCTGCTGTGTCTTCAAATAAAGTTTGACATTGAGCCACATGATATATTTGAGCAAGTAAGATGCTGGTTTTAAGGAGCATCTAAAGAAGGAAAAGGAGGTTGTAAGGAGGAAAGGCTTTGCAGACCTTAGATCAACTGATATCCAAAGTTAGTAGGAACTGCAGATGCTGGAGAATCTGAGATAACAAGGCGTAGAGCTGGATGAACACAGCAGGCCAAGCAGCATCAGAGGAGCAGGAAGGCTGACGTTTCGGGCCTAGACCCTTCTTCAGAAATGGGGTTTTTCCGGAACTTCTTCAGGGTAGGCATCCTTAGAAGAGGCTTCGCTGTGGGGTT
>NC_063350.1:11702051-11745603 GCF_021869965.1 Rhincodon typus
CCTGCTGTGTTCATCCAGCTCTACACCTTGTTATCTCTGATATCCAAAGTTGTTCTTTTATTCTGTCATTGATAGTTTCCAGTAATTCCCCACAACTGATGTTAAACTGACAGGTCAACTGTTTCCTCCTTTCAAAAAGGAAATGATCACACAAAGGGTAATTTCCGCTTTCCTCCCTTCTTAAATGCTGAAGTGACTTTTGCAATTTTCCAATCCAAAGGCACAATTCTCAAATCTAGAAAGATTTGGAAAATTATGACTCTGTATGCAATTTCCTCATTTATTTCTTTAACGTATGACCAAGGAACAGGAGTAGGCCAATCAGCACCTTGAGCTTTCTCTTGCATTCAATGAGATCATGGATCATCTGATCGTAATCACAAACCCAAATTCCTACCTTTCACCCCGTTGCTTAACAAGAATCTATTTGGCTCTCTAGTAAAAATATTTGAGGACTCTGCTTCCATCACCTTTTCAGGGAGAGAGTTCCAAACATTCATGACCTTCTGTGAGAAAACAGTTTACCTCCTCTCTGTTTTAGAAAAGTAACACTTGATTTTTAGACAGCGACCCTAGTTCTAGATTCTCCCTACAAAAAGAAACATCCTTTCCACACCTACCCTGGCAAAACCCTTTAGATTTTATGTGTTTCAATCAAGTCACCTCTTACTCTTTCAAAACTCCAGCAGACACAAGCCAAGCCTGACCATCCTTTCCCCATCAGACAATCCACTCATTCCATGTATTAATTAGTCTGGCAAACCTACTTTGAATTGCTTCCAGTGTATTCGCATTCTTCCTTAAATAAGATCACCAATACTGTGCATGGTACTCCCGATGTGGTCTCGCCAGTGCCCTGTATAACTGAAGCGTAGCATCCCTTTTGTATTCAATTCCCCTCAAAATAACTTATATTCTATTAGTTTTCCTAATTACTTGCTCTACCTGCATACTAACCTTTTGTGATTCATACATCAGGACACCTAGCTTTCTCTATATCTCAGAGCACTGCAACCTTTCACCATTCAGATAATATGCTTTTGTAGTCTACTTGCCAAAAATGAACAATTTTGCCCACATTATACTCTTGTTTATCTGAAGTTCCATTGTTTTCATTATTCATTTTCTTTTACATATTAAATCAGATTTGTTCCTCCATTTTGACTTATTGGTATTTGTCCTCTTCCTCCACTGTGTAAGTAAATATAGTGATGATTTCCCATCTCTGTGTAAAACTCTCCATGTCTTACTACATACATAAATACTTTGTATTTTTTTATCATTGCTGCTGTTGTTGATTTCCAAAGCAAAACTTGAGCTGAGATTGTAGATCTGCACAATAAAATCTGAATACATGTTCTACAACATCTGTTATCTTGGAAAAATCTAGGTGAGGCAATAAATTATAAGGTGAATTCTAAGTCTGGTGATCAATATGCCAAAGCACCCTCTTGGGGGGCACCTTGGAAGAGAACTTGCAGGTGGTGTGTTCCCATGCATCTGCCACTCTTGTCCTTCAAAATGGATGTGATTGTGGGTTTGGAAGGTGCTGAGGAGATTTAATCAACATCTGTATTTGGTATAGACTGCTGCTAGAGTGTTGGTGGTGGAGGGAGTGGATGTTTGTGGATGTGATGCCAATCAAACAGGATGCTTTGTCCTGGATGATGTTAAGCTTCCTGATTTGTTTGGTGTCAAGCTTCTTGAACTTTACTATATAAGCAGTAGTTCAGAGTATGAGGGATCAGACTTGAGGGAATGCAAGATTAGTTAAAATGAACATTAGTGTGCATGTGCATAGGATGAGGTGGTGGTATAGTGGTAACATCATTGAACTAATAATCTAGAGGCCCAGGTTAATACTCTGGGGCGTGAGTTCAAATCCCACCATGGAAGATGGTGCAGTTTAAATTCCATTAATGAAAATCAATTAACAATGACCACGAAATGGTCCTGAGAACCCATCTCATTCGCTTGTCGGTTAGGGAAAGAAAATCTGCCATCCCCATTCAGCCTGGCCTACATGTGACTCTGGACCTATAGCAATGTGGTTGACTCTTAATTGCAAGCTGCTTAGTTCAAGGGCAATTAGGGAGTGGCAAAAGATTTGTGGCATTGTCAGCAATATACATATATCATGAAAGAGAAAGAAACTAAGGTTGGTGACAACAAGCACAAGAAGACAGATGGAATTATGTTTGTATCCTTAAATGTGATCACATGCAACTGACCAGTCCTTTTGCCCACCACGAAATCACCCAGGGTACTTTTCACCTACTATCCACTATCACTAAATCACCCATATTTTCCAATTAATTAAATTATGTGCAATTCCTGGCAAGGACAATGCAGATCTCCAAAGGTGAGGGAGAGGTAGGGAAAGGGGGAGGAGTTTAAATCAAACTAAAGTTTGAAGGGGAGATAAGGCACTCCACCTCTTACAGAGTCCACCTTTCTCTAAAAGCGTCGAGAGAATTGGTGGACACTGTTGCTCTCTCTCCAAGGACACCCAGACACAGATGTAGCTGGGGGAGTGGGGTGAGAATATAGTACAGCAGCAATAACAATCCCCTGCCTTAAACTAGGCGAGGAAAGGACACATAATATTCCTAGCTACAATGTAGTCAGAAAGACGAGGAAGGAAAAATAGTGGATAAGTATGGCAGTATTGGTAAAAAGACAAGGACAACACAGTAAAGTCCTGTAATTCATGTGCCAGTCCTTTCCAAATTCTCATATCCACGAGATACTTACTGTGTACTTTTTTTGCCCAATGGTCACTCAACCATGAGGAAATAAGAACAATGCACAAATGTCTCACATTGCATGTGTGCAGTCACACATTTTCACCATCTGCAAAAACATCGATGCAACCTTCTCCATGTTGCAATGTCTGCCAACATTTGTACTTTACCGAGAATGAATTATTTAATTTTTGGTTCGAAAACAGAATTGATTTGGTTAGACTTAAGGAACAATAGATGGGCTGTTATGCTGCTGAGTGTGTAATTCAGGCCATCAAATAGTGGGAAACAGAGGAGCAAACTGGAAGGTTTTTCTGCCATCCTTGTTTCCAAGAGTTGAGCCATAGACTTCTACTGAACTGGCCCATGCTATGGGCAAAGTACTGCGGGAACTTGCCATTGCCTTTTGCAAGATGGCTGACCAGGAATCTCTCCCACTGTTACCACCTGCCATCAGGGGTATTGGAACGATATATAGGCTGACAATCAATCTGTTTGGCCTTGTTACAAATGCACCTTCAATCGTCTGTCCTTGCCTAGAACTTGAACACGGTGCTTCTAGCCCACAGGTAAGGACCTTACCACTGTGCCACAAGACCTCCTTTTAGCTGGAGCACTGTATCTGGGCCAGCTCTGGCCGGCACTATATATTAGAAAGCATATCAAAATCTTCAAGAAGAAAACCTAAAATGATAGCAGGGATAAAACACAGCACAGAGAGACGAGAAACTGGGGGTTACTTACAATTGTACAGAGAAGATGTATTGTTGAATATAAATGAAGTGTTCTGTAGTGATTTGAATGAGGTTGGCCAGATCGATCTCATTGAGTATCAGTTCCCTGATTGGGGCTGTTAACCTGGGCCAATAGAGAGCCCTGGCTGACAGATATAAACAGGAGTGTCAAGGATTCTGCTCACTCTCGGGACTGGCTCTGAGTGAGCTGGTCAGAGTCCATGTAAATAAAGGATGACTTCTGACAGGATACTGGCCTCCATGGATTTAATTCATGTTCAAAATCTTAAAGGATTCTGATAGAGCAAATAGGGGTAAATAGGTTCCAGAGGCAGTAGGATCAGAAACTGGAAAACAAAGATTTATGGTGATTAACAGAAGAACCAGAGCATCCTGAGTAAGGCAAGGCCAGCATTTATTGCCCATGCTTAATTGCAGTTGAGAGAATTGTGGTGAGCCATCTCCTTGAATACAACTGAGTGGTTAACTAGGTCATTTGAGATCTGGAATCACATTTACGTCATATCAAGTATGGACAGCAGATTTCCACCCCCAAATAGCATTAGTGAACCAGATAGGCATCTACAGCAATGAGTGGATTTATTGTCACAATTACACATACTAGCATTGTATTCCAGATCTTATTCAATTAATTGAATTTGAATTTTACTACTTGTGATTGAATTTGAATTAATGGATTTGTTGGATTCGATCTCTAGATCATTAGTAGAGGCCTTTGGATCATATGTTCAGGTTTCTGTTACAAGTTCAGTAAATTGCTGACTATGCTACCACACCCTGAGTCAGACTGCTCTTTCAAAGAATCAGCACAGAAATCATGAGCCAAATGACTTCCATCCATGTTGCATCAGGCTAAGGGCAACGTCACTATTAACTTACTTCATTGTTATTAATCTGTATGATCTTTAAAAATATATCAAATGTATGCACTGATTAGTTTAAAGGGAGATTGATCTGTCTCTCATAGAGACAGACATGGACTAATAGTACTCCAATTTCAGATACAGCCAGTACGTATAAACATTCACTACAACATCGAATTAGGGAGTCATTACATTCCTCAATGCAAGGGAAATTAATTAGCTTCCTCTAACTGGAATAAGAAGGAAGCAGCATCGTCCAGATCTGAGTATTGTTGAACTATCAGTTCATCTAACCATCCCATTGCAGGCAAGAGCACACCATTTCGTGATACATTGTTGAACAGCTGCCGGTCTCACTGCAGCAATGCTAACAATAGAAAAATGACAAAGTCCATCATTAGAATGTAAAGAACCAGAGGCCGTTTGGTTTGTCAATTCCAGTCCTTCTATTAAGCATAACATTATTTACATTCTGGCTGCCTATTTGAAGCACAGTGGGTCATTTTTTTCTTTAATTATAAAGCTAATTAAACAGAATACCAGGATATTTATTCATCAATGCAGCTTCACTATTTAATACTGCCCTCTAACTAACTACCCTTGACCTTCACAGCAGCACCAACAGCTCAGAATGTCCTGAATTATTTCTTCCTATACGATAATGTAGTGTTGCATGAGGTCCTGGAGTTTTTGATTTTATTTGATTTATTGTTGTCACACATACTATGTACAGTGAAAAGTTTTGTTTTGCATGCAGTACAGGCAGATCATAACATACAAGGACATTGGAGACAACATCACCAATGAAGAAGTGCTACTCAGTCAGAGGTGCCTATAGTCATCGTGACAGAGGGTTAACTGAGACTAGTAGGGCGCATTTTTCATTTCCCGGGCACAGATTGGCAATAGAATGGAGAAAATGAGGTTGGCCAAAGAAAAACTAGTGGATTATATGTTAAGGAGAACTTTGAAGAACTGGACATCATCTCGGATGGAGTGATGGACCATGGTCAGTTGTGGAGACTTGCTCCACATTGTCCTGGTTGGGATTGAAAGAACTAAATCTAAATAAGTCTCTCAACTGATTCCCATAATCTTCAATTGCATGATGAGATATCTATCCAGCACTTTTAAGCAATGGGTTAATGAATATTTGAACAATTTACAGACAGCAGTCCCCATGGATGAGTAACAAAACATATTCATTGGCTCAACATATTGTGCACAACTCTTCATTCCCCAAATCCATTGCTGAGGAAGTTTCCCCATCCCAATGAGTCTAATGCAGTGCTGAATAACACCCCTTTTATCATGTTGATCCACTGGTGGCTACTTTGTCTCATCCTTTGGTAGTATGCATTGGTGACGAACCCATTTCATTGATCAAATCCGTGTAAGTAGACAAATGAGTCCGCCTTCCAATCTAAAGGCTGAACGCCCTGGTGAATAATTCACTCCGCCTCCTGAGTCAATGCACTGCTGAATAACTTACCCCATCTACTGGTTCGCGGCTGCTTCGACGATTAATGCAGTCTCTCTTCCATCTCCTGGCGTTAATCTCTGCCTCTTCCTTTGCCCCATGTCTTTATCCAGCACTATCCTAGTGCAAGCCCACCCCAGCAGGCAGCCGGGGCTCAGTCCTGTCTAACTCCACCCAGTAGGACCGGAGCTCTCTCCCTCCTCACTACTTCTGCCTAACTCCTCTAAGTCTCTGGCGGTCGTTTCTCTGCCGGGTTGTGTAAAACGAGTCCTGGTGGAGAACTGTCACCCGGTCGGTGTGTGCAGGAGTCGAGGACTGCAGCCTGTTGCTTGCTCTCCCCTTTCTTCCTAAACGTGATTAAACCCAGTTCTGATTCCATCTCAGCTCAGACCGTATTGGCAGCTGGCCCTCAAAGAGGTAAGCTTGTTGCAGCTTTCATTTTATGTGTGTGTGTGTGTGAGACAGCTTAACATTTTGTTTTTTAAATGTAGTGCATAAATGTATTTGATGCAACGAACAATAATTCTGAAGCTATAGAGCTAACAGTAATATGATCTCGTTTTGCAAAGAAAGTCTTTAGTTGTAAAATCTAACTGTTTTTTAACACTAAGACTAAACTATTATGTTAAGCAATTTATATAAAGTGTGGGATTTTAATCACGAGAGTTTCAGGTTTATCCTTAAATCACAAATCATTAATTATTTTGTGTGACACTTCAAATACCTCGTAAAATTCTTTCCATATTTCCATCTCTCTGGAGCTCTGATGTTTTACAATCTATTAGGAGAGATTAGTTGCCTCACCCCGTCGGCAGTTTCAACGTGTCAGGGTTATTGTCAGGCTATTCGGCCATGCAGGTCTTCACATTGACTTCTGACCCTGAGTATCTCGCCTGTATAGATGGTGATTAGAAAGAGGTAACATTCCACATGTTCTCCACCTTAAACCAGCAACTTTGGGGTTCACTTTTTAATTCTTTCAACAGGATGTGGGTGTCACTGGTACTGCCAGCATTTGATGTCCATCCCCCATTGCCCTCAAACTGGCTTGAGGCCATTTCAGAGTGCAGTAAAGTGTTAGCCACATTGCTGTGGCTCTGGAGCCATATGTAGGCCAGACTGGGTAAGGATTGGCATATTTTCTTCTGAAAAGAACACTAGCTACACCAGATGGATTTTTTTTTTGCAATAATTATCAGTGAATACAGGGTCATCATCAGTCTAGCTGTTCATTGAGTTCAGATTTCTCCATCTGCCATGGTGAGATTTGAACTCGTTTTTCACAAACTTATAGTAGATTATTAGTCCAGTGTCATTACCATTACACCATAAGACTACTTCTTTGTTTCAATCGTAAAGATGGAGAACCAAACATGGACTCTTTTGCTTTCAATGGGTTACTTTTGTGGTAAATTGTGCATTTACCGGGGAATACAAAAGTTCTTTACATATTTGTTGAAGCTTTAGGCAATTTAACAGTCCTTTGTACCATTACCTTCACTGGTATAAATGAATCTTTCCTGTAGCTTTTATAAATGCCCACGTAACAATAGGTCTCATGTGAACACCTGGATTTCAATCTCCATAATGTCAAAGGCTGAATCTCAAAACAACAGCCTGTCCAGTCAAAACTGTCAAGTAAATCTATGTTTCGAAACTTGCAATAGTCTGATTTTTGTGCAGGAAATAGCTTATGCTCAAAAGGGAATTAGATTTTTTTGTTCGAGCAGGAACAATGTGCAGAGTTACAGGGAGAAGGAAGGAGATTAGTACTAACTGAAATCTCACTCAGACCCATATGGCCAAAAGGCCTCTTTCTGTGCTGTAATAGTTTTGTGATTCTCGTAGCACTTTGCAAGCCTCTAGGGAAAGAGCAAAGAATTGTGACAAATTGGCAATGGCCTAGTGGTATTATTGCCGGACTGTTAATCCGGAGACCCAGTCAATGTTCTGGGGACCCAGGTTCGAATCCCGCCACGGCAGATGGTGGAATTTGATTTCAATAAACATCTGGATTAAGAGTCTAATGATGACCATGAATCCATTGCCGATTGTCGGGGGAAAGTCCATCTAGTTCACTAATGTCCTTTAGGGAAGGAAACTGCCATCCTTACCTGGTCTGGTCTGCTGTGGGTTTGGAGTCACATGTAATGTGGTTCTTAACTGCCCTCTGGGGCAATAAATGCTGCCTGGCCAGTGACACCCTCATCCTGTGAACGAATAAAGGGGTTGTTCTTTCAGAGAGCCAGGACAGGCATGATGTCCCAACTTCTGTGCTATTGAATCCTCCAGGATCCTTGTCTGGCTGCTGTGCCCTGGCTTAGTCAGGTCTTCCTGCTACTTACAACTCCTGGATGAATGAGATCGCCAGGAAAGAGATCTGTCCCACTGCCCACACCTAGATTTTTAGTCAAGTGCTAAGGTGACCTTGAGGGATACCAGCATGGAGTGTTTGCGTGCTAGCTGGAAGCCTCTTGGGAGCAAGGCCAACTCGTGATACCCTTTGTTTAGTTACAGCTGACTTCAGGTTTGAAATTTGTTTATTTTCTGTTTAAAAACCCTTTTATTTTGATGTGGGAAAAAAACCACGTGGGACAAATGCAATCTATAAGCTTGAATCACTCGTTGATGTCTGTAGAACTGGGTAAATGTGGTCAAATCAGAACACTTATTGAAACAGATTGTTGAGAGAAGAACCTGTTGAATTTGTGATACTGTCTGTTCATCTTCATGGCATTTCTAATATTAACATTCAGATGTGACAGGGTGGTTAACATGTGGAGAATCTGACTTTGTGTTTGGATAGGCAGACCATCAGAGTTGTACAGTCAAGGCGAGACAGTGCTCCTTTGTAAATTTAATAGCGGGGGAAAAAAAAATCCCTGAGAGAAATAGCACAGGAAAGGTGAGCACCAAAGTGAAAGGAAGGCATACATAAAGTGTCTGCAGGCACCTTTGCTGTCAGCTGCTGATGGATAATTTAGTGATCTGTTTGGCTGATCCACTGATCAAACAGATCTTTGCTGAATAAGGAACCTCAGTTGGTCTGGTGTGGCCAGTCAGTACCTGATCAGAATTGTTGACATTTTGGCTGGAATGATTGGATTGGTATGCATGGTGAGAGTAATGGGGAGCTAGCTGCAGGGCATTACATTTAATCAAATCCTTCATGTTGAACAACTAACATGCAAAGTTGTCGCAGGATTAGGACCCAATTCAAGAAAATGTAATTTATTCTCTTCAGTTGCCTTCAGGGTATACTTAATAAAACAAGGTTTTTCTGAAAATGCTGTTAACCATGCAGCTGATTGTCCAGCTGACCTTTGCTTTCTGATGCAATCGGTTATAGGAATGGATATGTTCATGATCCTGTCACTTCTGTGGCTGCTCACTGCTATTCTTTGTAAATTTGGACTGGGAGGGGAGGAGTCGGCAACACAGCTGCAGTCTTTCCTTACCAGAGTTTAGCTGAGTCAGAATGGACACCAATCAAAATTCAGAGGTAGATTCAACAATTTTCTACTGAAATGGGGTAAATGAAGAGACTGGTGGAGGAATGGAGATCCCTAGATGGTGTGTCATTGGGAAATTCCTCTCCAATCCCTTCCTCCTTGAAACTAGTCCAGGAGATGAGGCTGGCCAGGATTCAACTTGTTTTGTTTGCTGATAGATTTATGAAGAGGTTTGGAAAGAGGTTTGTGTAGAGTAGAGTTCTAGAGGGCCAAATGGCCCATTTATGTTTTGTACGTTAGACCTACCCATGCTGTGAGGCGAGTTCTGCAAACTCCAGCTGGAAACAGGTTTTCAATTTAAGGAATTTAGTGAATTGATTCTCATTGTACGAGAATGGTGAGCCTGTTCCTGAAGTCGTTCACATCATTGTCCAGTTTTGGTATTGAGACGTGAGTGAGGCATTTAAGCACTGGAGGGAGTGCAGAGAGGGACAATTAGGCTGGCTGGTTAAGAAGGTGCTAGGCATGCTTGCCTTCATTGCTCAGACCACTGAGTGTAGGTGTTAGGATGTCATGTTGCGGTCGTACAAGATGTTAGTGAGGCCACTTTTGGAGCAGTTCTTGTCACCCTGCTGTAGGAACGTTATTATTAAATTGGAGAGAGTTCAGAAAAGATTTACTAGGATGTTGCTGGGACTGGAAGGATGAGTTATAAGGAGAGGCTGGATAGGCTGGCTCTTTCTGCACGAAAGTGTTGGAGGTTGAGGGGTGACCTTATAGGGTTGATAGAATCATGAGGGGCATAGATAATGTGAATATCAAAGGTCTTTTCCCTAGGGTGAGGGAGTTCATAACTAGAGAGTATAATTTTAAGGTGCGAGGAGAAAGATTTAAAAGGGAGAGGCAACTATTTCTGAGGGTGGTTTGTGTGTGGAATGAACTGCCAGAGGAAATGGTAAATGCAGGTACAGTTACAACATTTAAAAGACATTTGGGTAGGTACATGAATAGGAAGAGGTTTCAAGGGATATGGGCCAAACGCAGACAGGTGGGCTAGTTTAGTTTGGGAAACTTGGTCATTGTGGACGAGTTGGACTGAAGGGTCTGTTTCCGTGCTGTATGACTCTGTTAGCTTTCTGAATTGTGGAGAAAGCTTCGAAGGGGTGCAGTGGGGCAGAAGGGAACTGTTGGGCCTTTCAGTGTGGACATTTTCAAAGCTGAAAATATTCAACTTGTTATTTGGGGTGGGAGCTTCAAAGATCTATCAAGCGTATCATTCTTCAACTCTGCAGTGACCTCCTGCTACAAAGCTATTGGCTAAGAAAGGGCTCGGACTCAGCTCTGGTGCCCCCCCAAGTTTCAAAATATTTTGACACTCAGCATCTAGGCTGTCTGAGAAAGGTTAGTCAAAGGGCTACTGGCCCAGCATGAGCTAAAACGTTTAGGATAGGAAACAGAATGAGATAGAGGTGGCAGTGTAAGAAGTGGCAACATTTTTTAAAAGTTAATAAGTATAATGTTTAAGATGAGTGTTTGGGAGAATGATTGGTTACATTAATGATTTCACTTTCAGTTACAGGATGTAGTTTTTCTTAACAGTTTAAAAAAAATCTCTCAGCCACTTCACAGCTAATGAGAGCCAACAGCTTTTGGAGGAGACTACAGTGTTTTTTGAAATTTATGTTCGCTGCAGCACTGGAGGAAAAATGACTCATTGGTTTAACTGGCCGTCAGTCAGTGAGAATGTTTCCAAGTATTTTAGAGGAAACGGGAATGTGGGTCAGCTTTCCCAATTAGATAATGTTTTTGTAAGTTTCAGATGAAACAAAGACATGCATTACATCAACTGCCTGAGCTAAGAATTTGAGCGTGCTTTCACATCCATCAGCCTGTTCACAGTCTGATCTGAAATGTTACAAAGGGGAAAAATAAATAGTGAGATCTGAATGTTTAATTTTACATATCTGGAAAAATACAGAATTTGCAGCACTGAAACAGACCATTTGGATAAATCTGTCAGTGTTATGCATCATTTTACTTCATCGCATCTTATCAGAATATTTTCTGTTCCCTTTTCCCTTAAAGGCATTGATGCTATTTTATAATCATGGACATATTATTATTTTTCAGGATAATTACTGTTGCCACCCTATTTTAACATCCTTCATTGAAAATTGCAGTGTCATGAAATGGTGGAATGCACAGGTCCTGGCTTGTAACTCTGTCTGAGTAATGCAGTGTTACTCTGGGAGGGAAATCGGGCAGATTTCAGACGTTCCAAAGGAAGGGAAATTACAGAGCCATTCTCCTCCAAAAAGTCCACGATTTCTTCTGGCCTGGGACTAGCCTCTTTGTGTGAGGAGAAGGTGTGTGCAGCATGGGGAACAGCTAAACTACATTAGGAAATTTAGATTTTGAACCCTTCACTGATGTCCTTGCGTTCAGGGAGATTGAGTTTTTCTCTGATCTTGCTGGTGAATCCCCAATATAAGCTATAGTAACTGCATTGGTCCCTTCCGCACTGTACTTGTTGGTCAGAGGTCCTTAGCTAAATTGTGCCCTGGAAAGGTAATTTTTAGACAGGACAATGAGAATATTTGTTTTCATTTATGTTGGATTTAAATATTAAATCTGAAGAAATGATGAAAAACAAAACCAAGCAGGTAAATATTGTTCTGATGTATTTATTGGTAAATAAAGGCTAATTGTACACTTTTTTTTTCCTGCTTTTTAATCCATTTATGCCTTTGAGAGACTTAAAGTCCTGTGTGAAGGAACCTTGTAATTTCAGTTATATTGAAACTAAAGCAAAATACTGTGGATGGTAGAGATTGGAAATAGAAACAGAAAAGGCTTGTGAAACTCGGGTCTGGCAGCATCTATGGAGAGAGGAATCAAGTTAAAGTTCTAAGTCCAACATGATTTCTTCTGAACCTTCTTGAGTGCAGTAGGTGACTGCTTCATTTACAAGATCTTCAGCCGCAGCTCACTTCTTAGAAGTTTGAGTTTTTTTTAAGGTGCATTATTCATCAATACTAGGAATGTTTCATTTGCCTGATACCTAGTTTCAACATCAACATCGCTAGATTGATAATGTAATTTGGTGGAGTTTAAACCTTCCTGTACATGGCACAATTCTGGGTCCTTTGTAATTAAAAAGAAAGGAACCGTTACTGCAGTTTTTCTATTTTAAATAGCTGTTTAAACCATTCACAGCCTACAACATTTTAATACATTTTTCATGGAAAGTGGGTATAGCTGGTTAGGCCAGCATTTATTGCTCCCTTGAGAAGGAGCTGAAGTGCTGCCTTTTTGAAACTGCTGCAGTTCTGTGACAGAGGTACACCCACAGAGATGTTAGGAAGACAGTCAAAGGAGTTTGACCCAGTGACACTGAAAGAACGGTGCTATCGTTCCAAGTCAGTGTGGTGTGTGGTTTGGAGGAGAACTTATAGGTGATGATATTCCCATGTATCTGCTGCCCCTGTTCTTCTCAATGGTCACAGTCATCGTTTGGAATGTGTTGTCGAATAAACCTTGGTAGGTTGCTGTGGTGTCTGTTTGTGGTACACACTGCTGCCGCTACGTGTAGATAGCAAAGGGAGTCAATGATAGATGGGGTGTCAGTAAAGTAGGCTACTTTGTCCTGGATGATGTAGAGCTTCTTAAGTATAGTTAGGGCTACACTTAACCAGGCAAGTGGGGACTATTCCATCACACTCCTGAATTGTGTCTTGTAGATGGTACACAGGTCTTAGGGAGTCAGGAGGTGTTATTTGCTGCAGAACTCATCACTGCTGACCTGCTGTTGTAGCTGCAGTATTTATATGGCTGGTCTGTCTTTGAATGTCAAGGAAAGATAGTCAGATTCTCTGAAGATCGTCATTATTTGACACTTGTGTGGTGTGACTGTGGCATGCTCTCCAGGTTTTGCTACGTGTGAAAATGGATTGCTTTTGTTTTGAGGAGTCATGAATGATGCTGAACATTGTACAATCATCAGCACATATCCCAACTTCTGACTCTGTGATGTTGGAAAGATAATTGATGAACCAAGATGTTTGGGTCTACGACACTACCGTAAAGAATTTCTACAGTGATTCCTTGGACTGAGTTGATTGAAGTCCACCAACCACCACTGCTTGTACTAAGCATGATTCTAATCCGTGTTCTCCATTGTTTCAGGCGGGCTTTTTGATGCCTCTGATAGAACCCAAACTGAGTGTCAGCAAGCAGCTTTTTTTTTATTGTCACGTGTACTGAAGTACAGTGAAACATTTTGTTTATGAGGCACAGAAGGGAGATTGATTCAAGCCCTCTGTGGCACTTGACAGCATAGTTGACAATCCCTTCCATATATTACTAATCATTTTGAGAGTAGACAGATGGTGCCAGTTTGGATTTACCTGCTTTTGTGTACAGGATATACCTGGATAACTTTCCAAGTTGCCAGTGTACTGGGACAGCTTGGCTAGAGTGGGGCCAATTCGGGGCACATCTTCAGTTCTATTGTTATAATGTTGTTAGCGTCTGTAGCCTTTGCGGTATTGAGTGTCTTCATGCTATTTCTTGATGCCATGTGGGTCTTGGTGTGGGGGGAGCGCGGGTACAGTCTGTTAGCTCATTTGGTTGGATGCCTAGTTTGCACTGCAGAGGGATGGCAAAAGCATGGGTTCAATTTACACACCAAATGAGGTGACCATGAAGTATCCTTCTTCTCATCTTCTGCCCTAGCCTGAGGTGTAGTGACCCTCTGACTAAACCACCACCATCTTTGTCTCTCTTTGAGAGAGCTGCCCTATGGTCCAGTCAAACAATGGTGACTTTACCTTATTGATTTGGCTGAAGGCTGGCATCTGTGATGCTGTGGACATCAGATGGAGGACAAGGTGGATTGATACTTCTGGCTGAAGATAATTGCAAATATTTGACCTTGCCAACTCCTACAGTCTTTCTCCTGGTGTTGGTGATCGAAGACACTAGTTTATAATTGTTTCTTTATATCCCCTGCCTTTACCTATTTCTAATTCCATTTTCAAGCCCTGGATAGTTTGGAAATGTGTGTAAGTCGTCATCCTATGGGGACCTGAGCTGGCTGAGACTTGATGCTGTCTAAAGTAGAGTTCCCTAGTCGCTTGCAGCGAAAACTCCCTTTGATCGAACTGGAGAATGTACAGTATTTGTGGAATTGCGCATCCATAAGGAGTTAACAGAAAATGAATAATGGTGAAAATTGACAAAACAAAGTCCAGCCTGGAGAGACATCATGGAGACTTTATCTGGCCAGATTGGGTTGCTTGTCATCCGTAAAACACTTCTGTCTACAGTGACTCGCATCTGGGTTTGATTTCTAGCATTTGTACCACTTACTGATCCAGGAAAAGAGCTTCAAATGATGGATACATAATGAACTAAGTGACTTGAATAGGTTACATCATGTCCAATGATGTTGGTTGTAAAATTGCTGCTATTATAATTACATCATGTTGCAGGACAGAAGCAGGCCCATTCGGCCCAACAAAGATATATTGCTGATTACTCACGTCATTCCATCTATCTAGTCAGGTCAGCCCATCCATTTATACCTTTGCCCCTCCTGTGTATCCAGCTTCCCTTTACAGGTGCCTAGGCTGATTGCTTCAGCTTCATTTTGTGGTCATGAGCTCCACATTCTAACCACTCTGTGGGTAAAGAATATTTCTCCTGAATTCTGTGTTGGTGTTAATGGTGAATGTAACACTCTCTCCACACCTCTTCAACTCCCTACCTTGTTTCCTCCTTTACAACATTCATTACACCTAGAGTTTTACAGCATCTAATATTTCCTTGTGTGTCATGATATCATACTGTTTTATAACAGGTCTGTCAAGCACCTTGGAGCATTTCATAATGCAAAAGTGCCCTACAAATATGTGTTGTTATTTAAGGACCCCTAACTTTGGACTCCTTGTAATAAATCATACAAAGGAAATTTTAATTTTTAAAAGTTTAAAATCTGATATTTTGTAGATTTAGAACAGAAAGAGTCTGAATTATTTTCTTTGCAATGTTTTACATCTTACAATTTAAATGAGGAAACAGAAGTCACACCCACATTTCATTAATAAGGGCGCACGGTGGCTCAGTGGTTAGCAGTGCTGCCTCGCAGCACCAGGGACCCGAGTTCGATTCCAGCCTCGAGCAACTGTGTGGAGTTTGCATATTCTCTTCGTGTCTGCACTATTTTCCTCTGGGTGCTTTGGTTTCCTTCCACAATCCAAAGATGTGCAGGTTAGGTGGATTGGCCAGGCTAAATTGCCCAAAATATCCAGGGATGTGTGAGGTAGGTGGGTTAGCCATGGGAAATGCAGTGTTACAGAGGTAGGGGGTAGGGGGTAGGGTCTGGGTGGGATGCCCTCCAAAGGGTTGGTGTGGACTTGATAGACCGAATGGTCTGCTTCCACGCTGTAGGGATTCTGTGTAATATCATGATGTACAGGACACTTGCAAATAACTGTCTGTGTGACCAACTATAGAATTACCTGGACAATGCAGCCTACACCTGTCCATTTTGTGTATTCAGAGCTTTCATTTTGGGTTTTCAAACACGGCAGAAAGATCAAGCCCTGCATTTGTGGAATGCCTTGTATGCTTTGTTAACTGTATTACACAACATTCAATTTGTTTTTTTAAGTTGTACCCTTTTAAAATTTAAATCTTGCTGTTTTGTTTTTGATGATGTTTGAAGATCAGAAACAGCCATTTAATTATTTTATTCACTCATCATAACACCTGTAGCTTTTCAAGACTGCTTGAAATAATTGTGTAACTAGAAAGGTTTGAATCATTGGCCTTGTGACAGAGATGTTGAAGTGGAGATTTGGTAGGTGTGTTCAGAATTTTTGAGAGGTTCTGACAGTAAGTAAGGAGAAAATGTTTCTTCTGGTAGGAGAGGCACAGATTTGAGTTAATTGATAAAGATCAAGAATGGAAAGAATACCAAATCTCAAACTATAGAATAGTTCCATGTTGGAACCTTTTGCTTTGTATGAGCATCTTAAGTCTGTGTTATCCGGAAGTTTTTTTTCTGGGTTTCAATTTAGTTGTTACAAGGAAGAATGAATGGTGGCATTTGTAGAGAGCTTTTATACACACATAGACAGAGACAGCCTGCCACCTTTACACCCACACAGACACTTAGCTACAGAGACGTAAGTGCAAACACAAAGGCATAATAGTTGGATTATCTCCAAATATATGTCCTCCTAGGCACAAGTCATCCTAGAATTCTTTCTACCACCCCCATTACCCACTTTCCCCGTTCAGTTTTTGGCCTACCATACTTGAAGGATACAGCTTCCTATGCAATGGTGTTAAGAGACAAGAAAAAGACATGTTGATCGGGACGAGGGATAGAAATTGTGGGCTCTGGTGTTTCTCATGTTTCTGGGCCCCTTATCCACCAACTTTCCCCGTCACATTTTTAACGTATGATGGTTGTCAATTTCCTTGACAACACAGTATGTATATGCTATAGATTTAAATTTAATGGAAGACAATGACAATGGAGGATATTGTTGAATTCTTCCAATTCTTTTTTAGTACATTTAACTCCCTCCTTCATATTCTCTGGTTGCCAGAATTAAGAACTATGGTCATATGGGTTTAACTGTTTATGTAGGCTTAGCAAATCTTCTTGACTTTTATACTCTATGCTGTTATTTTTAAATCTATTGAAAGGTCTTTCAGTATGATAAACTTTACAGCCACAGCTTTGTTAGACAATTACATACAACTTGGTCAGTTGTTTTATACAACCATCTCCGCTCCTATGAACCTGGTCCTATTCGGAGATCCAAAAGACTTGAACCTCGCAGCCAACACCTCCAGTGATATTCCCAAATATAAATGAGAATATCTTGTACTAGGAGGGACCTGTGCTATTGCTGCACAATTCCTGGTTTCATTTCCAAGTTTTGACATGGAGAAACCTTCCAGTAAATTAGCACCAAATCATTCACCTGCAGTAATGTGCTAATTTTATTTATACAACTGGGCTTTGATATCAGAAATAATACATTTTGCAATTGTGTGGTAAATATTTTCTTGTTTTAAAACTAACCACATTTACAAATGAAGAAATTAACAGGAGAGCAAAATACTGCTGATGCAGGAAACAGGGCATAAAGTTATGTTTTTAATCAGGGCCATTTTTGTTCCTTTTTCATTCTCTCTAAGTGATTTATTAGGTGATACAATCACATGATGACATTTACCTTATGGGATATTTGAACTCTCTCAGAACCAAAATTAGAAGAATTCAACAATATCCTCCATATTCATCACCCTCCATCCTCAAATCCATAAGGAAAGCATGACATGGCTAGACATCACATTGTTTTTATGTGTCAATTTAAACTAACATATGTTTAAAAACATTTTTTCTCTCTAAAATAACTGACATTCACTTCTACACAAAAAAATCTATCACTCTAAACACACCTTCCACAAACTACTGAGTCACAGTTAATGCCCTTCCATTGTATATGCGCAAGTATGCAAGATATTAGATGGGACCACTCTGTGTCTCAGATATAAGTCTTTTATTTAAATATAACGATTGACAGTTACTATTGCAATAACATCTACTGCATCTTCCCCAGATCATAGTTCCTGAACATATGCAGCTTTATGCTAAAGTTTCCACATTTATCTGCAACTAAACTAGGTTATAGGGGGATGGGTCTGGGTGGGATGCTCTGTGGGTCGGTGTGGACTTGTTGGACCCGAAGGGCCCTTTTCCACACTGCAGGTATTCTATGATTCTAAATGATTACTCTGATTTCAAGTCTTCTTAGCTTCCAGTTAGATGAATGTTACTTTTGTTGAAAGGTATGAATCTGCGTATATTCCCTTGTGTCTGTCTCTGTCTCTGCCTCTGGCTCTTCCACCACCTCCATCTCCTCCTCCACTTAGAGATTTAGGTGGCAGCAATGTAGGACACCCCTCTGCTTCGTCTGTTCTTTCTCCTTTTTTTTTTTAAATCTTTTTCCCTCCCCTCTCCATGTTTCTCTACCTTCTCTCAGCCTTGGACACCAGCCCTGGCCTCTGAAGCGGGGTTGACAGTCTGCAGCGTCGCTAGCAGCTAGAATGGGGACGCCAGCGACCGGCGGCCCAGTGTGGAGCGTGGTGGCAGCCAGTTTTCAGACCGCATGGAGGCGCCCTGTGCTGGTCTGCTGTGAAGTACCTTTGGAGAAAAACTGTGATGTTTGTCTTGTTTTTTTTTCTGACCTATGGTCGTACTGTGTATAGCTGTAATGGAACCTTTTTTCTTCATTTCTCTATTCTGTAACTAAAGCTTGTACCTTAGTGCCTTTGGACCTAAAATGGCACTGTAATTAGTGACTTGTAAACTTTTCACTGTGCTCATTTGAGTACATGTGACAATAAAGCTAATTCAATTTGCCAGCAACCCTCTCATTGCTGCCACATCCTTCCGAACGGCTCCTCCAATAAGAGGCTGCTTCTGTCCCATGATTACTGCTGATAGGTTCACTGGTGAAGCATGAGTGAGAAGCAGTTGGAAGATAGGGTTTTCTCTAGTCACTCCTGCGCTTGAATGTCCCTGAGTCTTGATTTGTGGCCTCACGAGAATATGGTGTGCTGGTGTCCCCTAGTGGGTCCATATCTCTGTGGGAGTGAGTACTGCCAAGGGAGGACTATAACCCCCAGAATGCATTGTTACTGTCCATAGCCAAAGGTCGCAGGGAATTCGGCACTAGGTACAGGACAATTGGATCTTGACAGTTGGAACTTCCTCTTGGAGCAGAGGGCTCACCAGCCACTTGTTGGCAACTTCCATTGAGTCCACTGGGAGATGGGCAGTGCTACCTTAGCCTGGGAGCCCCTGAAGGCACAAGCTCCAGGAGCTAACACCAAATGCAGATCCTTCCTAGGGCCCTGACGTTGACCCACAATGCTGCCCCAAAACCTTGATGACTGGGACATCATGACTAGATACCATTTGACCCACATTGCCACCATTAAAGACTTCTAGGATGGCAAAAAAAAACAGAGAAACAGGGCTAATAAGAGAGCGGGAACATACTGTGGAAAACATCGCTTAATCAAATGACTTGGCTCACTTCCATGAAATCACATTGGATCTAGAGTAAAGGGGACAACTAACGTTCTGACATAAACATTTTCAGTTTAGTCATGATGTACTGATATTCAGAGCCTAAAGATTGAAAAGTATTTTAAATTGTTCAAATGTGTTGAGCATTAGGAAGCACCTGCACATCACTGAAGCCTAAAAAATTTGAAGAAAGTGAATTCAAAACTGCTGTGATTTGACGTTTAGCCTTTTTTTGTAAGCGTAACCTCCATGATATTTCTTTCCTACCTTACACACGTTTTCTGATGATTTTGAAATAGGGTTTGCAGTAACGACATTAGCAGGACCCCAACTTCCTATCTGCTGTCTTTCTATTGGAAAGTCAAGCCTGGTGAAATGCACACAGAGGAAATAGCTTGTCAGTTTCTAATCTGTGGTGTTTCTGAACAGGAAGTGTTAAAGGTAAAATGGAGTACTGACTGCACTGCTGATTAGAGTTGCATTAATCGGACAAGTTGCTTAACCATGAAACAAAGCATATTCTCCCAGCTGAACTTAACAGGTAAATAAAACAAGCCTAATTATGTTGGCTGTTTCATATTTATGTTGTATCTTTGAAAATTTAACTTTTTCTGTCTGTTCTGCCATGTGCTATTTGAGCATTAACTATTAAACTTGCACTACCTGAGGTTGCATTTAACCAGTTTCCATTTTTAAAAAATTGAAACTATTTTTAGAAAGGTACATCCAGAGAAGTTGATTTTAGAAGGAAGAAATGGGAAATTTACTGGTTCGGAATAGTAATTCAGAATTTTTGAGTGGGGTGGGTGTTGTTGGAATAAATAAAGAAAGACTGTTTCAACTGGCAGGAGGGTGTAAGAGGATCATGACTGGGAATTAAATATCCAAGGATAGCGTGCTATCGAAAGGACATACATTTGGGCAGAGGGCCCGGGGTTGCCTTGTTAGTAAGAAATGAAATTAAATTGATAGGAAGAAGCAGTATAGGGTCAGAAAGTGTAGAAACTGAGTGTGTAGAATGGAGGAGCCACAAAAGGGAAAATATACTGTGATGACTGTTATGTACAGGCCTCCTAATAGTAATCCGGATGTGGGAAAGAAAATAAATCAGGAGACTAAAAAGGCATGTAAGAAAGATTCTAATACAATAATCAGGGAGACTTCAATATGCAGGTGGACTGGGAAAATCAGATTGGTAGCGAATCCTGAGAAAAGCAATTTGTGGGATGTCTATGAGACTGTTTATGTTGGAGCAGCTTGTGGTAGAACCAACTAGGCAACAGGCAATTCTAAATTTGGTGAGGTGTAATGAGGCAGACTTGATTAGGGAGCTTAAGGTGAAGGAACCCCTCAGGGACCAGTGACCATAATATGATACAAGTCACCCTGCAGTTTGAGAGAGTGAAGCTTGAATCAGATGTAATGGTTTTACAATTGTTGAGTAAAGGTAACTACAAAGACATTGAAGGAAGATCTGGCCTAAGTGATTGGAAAGGGATCCGAGCAGAGAAGACAGTGGGGCAGAGACGGCAGGGGTTTCTGGAGGTAATTTGGGAGGCACAGCAGAAATTCAACCAAGGAAGAAGAAACATACTAAAGGGAGGATGATGCAACTGTGGCTGACAACTGAGGTCAGGGACAGCATAAAAACAAAAGAAAAGGCATATAATGTGGTGAAGTGGCAAGCCAGAGGTTTAGGAAGCCTTTAAAAAACCAGCAGAGGACAACTTTAAAAAAAAAATTACAGGGGGAGAAGATAAAATATGAGAGTAAGCTAGCTAGTAATATAAAAATATTGCAAGTTTTTTTTAGATATAAAGTAAGAGGAAGGCAAGGATGGACATTAGATGGCTGGAAAATGAGACTGGAGAAGTAATAATGGGGAGCAGAGAAATGGTGGAGGAACTGAATAGGTAATTTGCATCTGTTTTCACGGTGGAAGACACCAGCGACATACCAGAACTTCAAGAGAGTCAGGGGCTAGAGGTGAGTGTAGTGGCCATCACTAAGGAGAAGGTGCTAGGGAAGCTGAATGGTCTGAAGGTGGATAAATCACCTGGATCGGACAGACTAGACCCCAGAGTTCTGACAGAAATAGCTCAGGAGGTTGTCGAGGCATTGGTGATTTTTTTTTTCAGGAATCACTGGAGTTAGACAGAGTCCCAGCAAACTGAAAAATGGCTAATTAAGAAGGGAGGGAAGCAGAAAACAGGAAATTTATAGGCCAGTTAGCCTGACCTAAGTCATTTTGGTTAGATTTTAGAGTCCATTATTAAGGATGAAACTGCAGGGTGTAATTGAAAATGCATGGTAAAATAAGACTGTCAGTGTTAAGACCACAACTATTCATCATATATATATATTAGCGATTTGGACAGAGGAACTCGGGGCATTGTTGCTATGTTTTCAGCTGGTACAAAAACAGGTGAAGGGACAGGTAGTATTAAGGAAGTGGGGAGGCTGCAGAAGGACTTGCACAGGCTAGGAGACTGGGCAAAAATGTGACAATGGAATATAGTGTGGGAAAGTGTGAGGTTGTGCACTTTGGTGGGAAGAATAGAGGCTTGGACTACTTTCTAAATGAGGAAGGACTTCAGAAATCTGAAGCACAAGTGGACTTAGGAGTCCCGGTTCTGATTTCTTTTAAGGTTAACATAGAGTCATACAACATGGAAGCAGACCCTTCGGTCCAACCAGTCCATGCTGACCATAATCCCAAGCTAAACTAGTCCCATCTGCCTGCGCTTGGCCCATATCTCTCCAAAGATTTCTTATTCATGTACTTACCTAAATGCCTTTTAAACGTTGTAACTGTACCCACATCCACCACTTCCTCTGGAAGTTTATTCCACACACAAACCACTCGCTGTGTAAGAAAGAAGTTGTCTCTCATGTCTTTTATAAATCTTACTCTTCTCATCTTAAAAATATGCCACCTAGTCTTGAAATCCCACACCCTAAGGAAAAGACACTTGCCATTCACTTTTATCTATATCCCTCAAGATTCTATAAACTACTATAAGGTCACCCTTCAACCTCCAGCTTCTCTCCATAATTCAAACCCTCCATTTCTGGTAAATCTTTTTGGAACCTGCTCCAGCTTAATAATATCCTTCCTATAAACAGGATGACCAGAACTGGACATAATGCTCCAGAAGAGGCCTCACCAATGTCTTATACAATCTCAACATAATGTCCCAACTCCTATACTCAAAGGTCTGAGCAATGAAGGCAAGTGTGTTCATATGCGGGTTCACCTGGCAGTTGGGAAGGCAAATGCAATGTTAGCATTTATTTCAAGAGGGCTAGAATAGAAGAGTGGAAATGTGCTGCTGAGGCTATATGAGGCTCTGGTCTGACTGCATTTGGAATATTGTGAGCAGTTTTGGGCCCCGTATCTCAGGAAGGATGTGTTGGAGTTGGAGGGGGTCCAGAGCAGATTCAGAAGAATGATCCCAGAAATGAAGGGCTTGTCACATGAGCAACAGTTGAGGACTTTGGGTTTGTACTTGATGGAGTTTAGAGGATGAGGGGGAGCCTGACTGAAACTTACAGAATAACGAGACCTGGATAGATTGGACGTGGAGATGTTTCCACTGGTAGGAGAGACGAGGAACTGAGGGCACAGCTTCAGAGTGAAGGGATGGCCCTTTAGAACTGAGATGAGGAGGAGTTTCTTCAGCCAGAGGGTGGTGACTCTGTAGAAGTCATTGCCTCAGATCATTGAGTGTCTTTAAGACAGAGAGAGGTGCTTGATTAGTGAGGGGTTCAATGGTTGCAGGGAGAAAGCAGGAGAATGGGGTTTAAGAAACAAATCAGCTATAACTGAATCTGCTCCACCATTTAATGGGCCAAATGGTCTAATTCTGCTCCTATATCTTCTGGTCTAATTGTCAGTGGAGGATGATAATTTGAGGTAATTGCAGAAGAACTGGATTGCAGAGGAGAATTTTTTGCATTGCATAGTGATGGTCTGGAATGAGTTGCCTGAAAGGTTGTTGGTTGCAGATTCAACAGTAACTTTCAAAAGGAAATTGGATAAATGTCTGACATGAAGGAGTCAGCACTGAGTGCTGTTTACGAGTCAGACTAACCGAATAGCTGACTTGCTATGTAAATGGGGCTGAATAGGCTGCCTTCTGGATTGTCTCGATCTATATATCTAAGTCAATGCATGAAAGGTTATACTTTTTTTTTAACCAGATATTTTTATGTTGAACTTTTGTGCTCATTAAGGCGAGCAGAGTAATAATTGGGCAGCAAATGAATTCTCCTGGACTGTCAGTGTTAAATATTTGTTTATCTCCTGAAAAAACATTACACTAACCTGGACCAGTTTGATATTTCAGTAGCTCCGTCAGTCAGTCACGTTCCTGCCCGTGGGTCAGGTCACAGAGGGCTCAGTTCCCCAAACAGGATTTGAGGTTGTAATCTGAATGCTAAAATAACAATTTGCTTTTGTGTGGCACTTTTTTTTTGAAAGGTAAAATGTCTCCTGCCACTTTGCTGTATTATTGAATAAATGTGGACACAGCACTCTATCAAGCAACATTATGCCAGATGACTAAACACTTAAAGAGGTAGATTTTCAGGAGCAGGGGGAAATGGAAAGGTTTTTGTTGGGAATTTCAGAGTTTATGACCTTCGTAGATGAAGAGATACAATGGTGGGACAATGAAAAATGGGAATGTGCAGGATGGGCCTCACACCCAATATGCATTGTCTCACCTCTTCTTTACACTGATAAAACCTTTAGTTCTCTCAGGACAGTGACTTGAAAATAATTCAGGGATTTACATATACATATTAATCAATTAGATCCATCTAACTGATTAAAGATTTAACAGCATCTCAGGTTTGTTTAATACATCCTGATCAGTGGTGTGACCCTTCGATCTTTTACTTATAAATTCTGTGTCTGATGCTACCTCTCTCAATAACACCTGAAGAAGGAGTGAGGGTCTGAAAGATTGTGTTTTCAAATAAATCTGTTGGACTATATAACCCGGTGGTTGTGTGATTTCTGACCTTGTCCACCCCAGTCCAAGACCCGCACCTCCACATCAGGACCGGAGGAGGTTATAGATGGAGAGAGATACGAACAGAAGGATGAGAATTTTATATTTGTGGCATTATTGGACTAGGAGCCAATGTAGCTTAATGTATTACTGAGGGCATGCTGCAATTTTGGAGGTGTCACTTCTCAAACCCCGCTCTGTTTTGGACTTTTAAAAACCCTCTGATCTTTCAAAGAGGAAAAGAGGGTTCTTCTGATGATTTAGCCAATATTCTTATCGCAACCATCACTGGGTGTGTACAGCAGAAACTGTCATTTAGCTGATTACTCTGTGAGATATTACTAATGCAAAATGACTGTGTTTACCAACATGCCAGTCACTGTGCTGTTACATTAATTCACTGCAAAATGTTTTGAAACATTCCAATGGTATGATAAGACCATCAAACCATAAGAAATAGGAACAGGAGTAGGCCATTTGGTCTCTAGAGACTGCTCTGCCCTTCTGTAGGATCCTGGCTAATCCGACATTCCTCACATCCACTTTCCTGCCTTTTCCCTGTCATCCTTCATTTCCCCTTCTGATCAAGAGTCTGTCTATCTCCGCTTGAAATATACAGTGATTTAAGCTGACATATAAATGCAAGAAACTCTATTATTTTTTGAATCAGCTGTTCTTTTTGTTCAACTAAGTTTCTAAAGCAATCCTGTCAGCTTTTAATAAGTGTCTGTTCAATTTTGGTTAACTTATTGCTGCTGGCTCCATATCCTTGGGCGTTAGTTTCAGATTATTGCAGCCGAGAGGCACCGATGATTTTCACACAGTAAACCTGGCTGGAGTTGAACTCTGTTCTGTTTGGTGAGATGCCAATAAGGCACCTTACTTGCTGGATGAAAAATTTCTTAGCAGTGGGTTTTCTTAAAACACTGCTTGCACTTATACAAGCAGGTAGTTCCTTTTTTCTCACACACAAGAAACATGAACTAGATCTGCTTTTAGAAATCCAAATATTAAACTAATTAGTTTGTCCTTTTTTTAAAAAACATACACTGGAGAGCTACGTTTCTGCCAAGTGGTCTGCTCACCAAAATTGCCGGCTAGTTGTGCGTGGTACTGGAATTGTGTTAACACCCCAGAGATACAGGTTCAAATCCCACCACAGCAGCTGAAGGAATTTAAATTTTATCTGCAAAGCTGGGACAAAAAGCCAGACAACTTGTTACAGCTGATAAGAAAGTGATCTCATCTGTTTGTTGTGAGATCGAACTAGCATGTTCAATTGTGAACAGTATGGCCGATTTAAACAACTAGTGAGAGGAGATGGCTCCACATCGTTCAATGATGCAGCACATCAGTGCAAAGTTGAGGCTTGTTTCAGCTGTAACCAACTACAGGCGAATGCCCGCTTTGGCTTCCTAGATGGCAATCTTTAGCCAATTCGAATCACTTTTGGTGCTGTCAAGAAACAACTGTGAACAGCACAGGCTCCAGGCTCTGACAAAACCCTGTCAGTAGGAAATACTATGATGTAATCAGCCTGTTCAGAGATATTGTGGCACACCTCTGGAGCAGGTGGGACTCGAACGTAGGTGTCCTGGCCAAGACTTAACACTACCACTGCACCACCACGGACCTTATCGTTTACTAAAGATATGTAGATATTTTCCTAGCCAAGCTGCTCATACCTGTTGAGCAGGTGGGGCTTGATCCAGGGCCTCCTGGTCCAGAGGTATGATCACTACCACTGTGCCATGACACTCCCTCCCTGTCAACAGTAGACTTGAATTAACTGTCTGTCTAGCCAAGCTACTTCAGCATAAATGACATTTACTTCACAAAGTGGAAAGTTAGCTAAATACATCCTGGCCACAAAGACCAAGACAATTTAATCCAGCCAATTACTGCCCCATCAGTTTACTGTCAGTCATCAGTAAAGTGATTGAAGTTATCATCGACATGCTATCAAGTGGCACTTACTCAGCAATAATCAGCTTATCAATGCACTGTTTGTCTTTCACTTACACCATTTGGCTTCAGGCCTCATTACAGCTTTTGTGCCAACAAGGACAAGAAGTTGAATTCCAGAGGTGACATGGTGGTGACAACGTTTGACATCAAGATAGTATTTGCCCTCGTGTCACCTCAGGGATCCCAGGCAATATCGAGGGAAATACTGTCTGCCTGTTGGAGTTGTGCCAGGTTCAAAAGGAAGAGATTTGTGGTTGTTAGAGGCCAATCATTCTCAGCCGCAGGACTACAGGAGTTCCTTGGGGTATGGTCAAGGGGCCAACCATTTTCAGCTGCTTCATCAATGGCCTTCTCTCCATTAAAAGTGGTGATGCTATTTGATGATTGCATAATATCTGATTCACTTCGCAGCTTTTCAAATATTGAAGCAATGTCTGTCAATATACAAGAACTGAACAACATTCAGACTTTGGCTGACAAGTGGCAAATAATATTCAAACCACACAAAGGTTATGCAGTAATTGTCTGTTAGATTCACTCTCGTTACAATCTCCTTGAAAATTAATGGCATTGTTATTACTGAGTCCCTCATTGTCAGTATTCTCAGTGTGACTTATTTGCTCACAGGATGTGGTTATCATTGACTGAGCCAGCATTGATTTTTCCATCCTTAGTTCCCCCACCGCCCCCCCCCCCCCCCCCCCCCCCACAATCTATGGACACTTCTTGCTGCCATGGAAAGGCTGCCAACATCATCAAAGACCCCTCCTATCCCGGTTATACTCTCTCCCAACTTCTTCCATCAGGCAGAAGCTTGAACATGCACCAACAGGTTCAAGAACAGCTTCTTCCCAGCTGTTATCAGACTGCTGAACGGACCTCACTAATTTCAACTATTTCTCACTATTCCTGAAGAAGGGTCTAGGCCTGAAATGTCAGCTTTCCTGCTCCTCTGATGCTGCTTGGCCTGCTGTGTTCATCCAGTTCTACACCTCGTATATCTCTCTGTCACTAATTTCAAACTTGATGTTGACCTTGCTTTTGTGCACCTCCTGTGCAGCCGTCACCTTTGTATGCCTCCCTCTGTCAAAGCACCCTATCATCTGCCTGTATTGTTCACAAAATAACACTTGAGTACATGTGACAACAACAAATCAAATCACTCTGAATCATGAATTGGATCTCTGTCACCATTCCTTCGGTCACGGAGTTAAAGTCCTGGAACTCTGCTCTCTTAATTGTGTTGGTGCAGACTTTTTTTCTTAAAATCACTAACTTTGATCATGCAAACCACACAGTAAGTGCTTCCCTAACTGTACCCTGCTTTATATTCCTTTTAAGTATCCTCTATAAACTCCCTCACCCAGCGGAAGTAGTCTGTTTCTTTCCATTTGGTAATTTAAATGCTGCCAAGCAAACCTCATACCAAGGACAGTACCATGCCCAACTGCAAATTCAACTCCTATTTTAAGTACACTTTAGCTGAGTGTGTTCTCACCTATGTTTGCATGATTTAAATGCAATTTATTCAAGCACAATCATTTCAATGAGCGCAGGGATTTTTATTTATTGCTGATCAAGGGTTTCACTTTGCTCTGATGACTGTTTTAAACCTTGTGTCACTGGACCCATGACACAAGCGTTCAACCATCCAATTGAGCTGTCATTTAGACTACCTACTTTCACCTCAGAAACATCGTCTGATTTTCCTCCTGCTTCAGCCTATTTGCTGCTGAAACCCTCATTTGTGCCTTGGTAATCTTTAGATGTATCAGTCCAACATATTTACTGATCAGTTTCCCATCTCTTTCCCTCTGTCAACATGAGATCTTCCAAATCTTTGCCTGTGTCCTATCTTGGATCAAGCCCCCCATTACCCTGTGCACACTGGCTCCTGGTTAAACAGCATCTTGAGTTTAAAATTGTCAAGGCCTCATCTCTGGCTATTTCTGTAACATCCTCCTGCCTTCAACCCTCCATGATGTTTGCATGTTAATTCTCACTTGTTGAGCATCCCAAATTTTAACTGTTGCGGAATAGGCAGCTGAAGGCATGACAGACAAGGTTCTAAGCTCTGAAATTCCCTTCTTAACGTTTTCCCCTCTGCTCTGTATCTCTCTGTCCTTATTTAAGATGCTCCTTAAAACCTACCTATTTGAGCTTTTGGCCGTTATCTCAAATAATTCGTCATGTTGCTGGGTATCTAATTTTTGTTTGATACTGTTGCAAAGTGATGGGGACACTTACAGGTGCTATATAAATTCAAGCTTTTATTATTATTAGGCAGCTGAAGCAAAATGCTGTGTTACACCCCACAGACAAACATTTTTGGGGTTACCAGTATCCAATCCACCATATCTTTCCCCTGCTTGACAGGTTTATTTTTGAAAGGGTCACCATGTTTGTAATCTTGCCTTTCCGTGGGATGCCCAGAATGCACCAGAGATGAAAGCTGTTGAGCTGCAAGTCATCCATGTTTTGTATTCGAACAACAAAGCACACTTCTGTCAACAGTACAGTGACCTTTTTCCAGCAGAGGTGAGACTTCTAGGTTGGGCATGTTTGCAGGATGGAAGACAGATGTATCCCCAGTGATTTTTTTTCAGGATGGAGTAGCAGTTGAAGACACAAGGCTGCGGTTTAAAAATGATTTCAAGTGTGGCATTGATTTTTTCACACTTCAGAGACAGTGTTGTAAGTGGTGACATCATCTGTCAGTCACTACACTCTGATATGATCATCAGTGGCTACAGAGGATTGGCATAAAGTGGCAACATTGAGTACGACAGTACCTGATAGCCACTTTCTGTGCAGCATTTGTGACAGTTCCTGCTTATCACAGTTGGTTTCTTCAGCCATCAGTAAAAATGCACCTTCTGAAGCTCCCCCCTATCCCTAAGAGGTTTAATTTGTTTCATTTTCTTTGTCTTAAATACATGGAAGAGTACTGATAACTATCTATCATATCTATCAATCCTTTTCCTTCGGAAGTATCCAGCTGCTTCTCCTCAAACCCATTTTCATGGTCTTCCTTGGAGTCTGTACTTTACTGTTTTGGGGGGGGGCGCGAAAGATTCCATTGATGGCTTTATTGCTCCAAACCTCCTCCTTTCTACATATTCCCTTTCAGAATGAGCCTTTTAACTTGGTGACCAATTTGCCAGCACCAGTTTTATTCCACTGATGAATGATGTGTTCGCTCATGCTCATCACTTTACACACAATGAGTTGCTAATCTCGATTGTGGTCAAATATAGGTTCTTGACAGCACCACCTTATCTGCCCGCCCTCTAAGCAGTGCAGCATTCCAGAGAGAACTCCATGTAGAGAAGAACCAAGAAGCAAATATTTTAGAATACTTGGAAAAATGCATTTGCACAGCATCTTTCACAACCTCCAGAGGCCTCAAAGCAGTTTACAAAATATTCCATGAGTTTCTTTTTGAGTTTTTTAGTAAAGTGCTTACTTATTATTTCAGATTTAACATTGGGTAGCACTCAAGACATGAACCTTACAGATAGTAATAACTGCAGATGCTGGAGTCAGAGAGAACACAGTGTGGAGCTGGAGGAACACAGTAGGCCAGGCAGCATCAGAGGGGCAGGAAAGTTGACATTTCGGGTTGGGACCTTTTTTTTTCCTGAAGAAGGGTCCTGACCCGAGACGTCAGCTTTCTTGCCCCTCTGATGCTTCCTGGCCTGCTGTGTTCCTCCAGCTCCACAATAAGACATGAAACTTCTTCTCTTTTTATAGACATTGTATTTCTGACATTGATTTCCTACTTTGGATAGACAGCATTGTGACCCCTCTAACAAAGTAATGAATGTATAAGATAACAAGGTGTAGAGCTGGATGAACACAGCAGGCCAAGCAGCATCATAGGAGCAGGAAGGCTGAAAATTAATAGCATTGTTATTACTGAGTCCCTCATCGTCAGTATTCTCAGTGTGACTTATTTGCTCACAGGATGTGGTCATCGTTGACTGAGCCAGCATCGATTTTTCCATCCTTAGTTGCGCCCCGCCTGCCACCACCGCCCCCCCACCACACACACACACACACAAAATCTCTGGACACTTGCTGCCGTGGAAAGGCTGCCAACATCATCAAAGACCCCTCCTACCCCAGTTATACTCTCTTCCAACCTCTTCCATCAGGCAGAAGCTTGAACATGCACCAACAAGTTCAAGAACAGCTTCTTCCCAGCTGTTATCAGACTGCTGAACGGACCTCACTAATTTCAGCTATTTCTCACTATTTCTGAAGAAGGATCTAGGCCCGAAACGTCAGCCTTCCTGCTCCTATGATGCTGCTTGGCCTGCTGTGTTCATCCAGCTCTACACCTTGTTATCTCAGATTTTCCAGCATCTGCAGTTCCTACTATCTGTAATGAATGTATAGTTTTTTTTTTAGAAAACTAGATACTTGCTCCAGGTTTGCTATCCAGGAAAAGTGGGAAGCACAAATTTACGATCACAGACTTATGGATTTTACCAATATTTTTACATGGTTTTTCTTGAACTGCATATGGGGAGAATTAAATGGATTGATTTTACTCTGGATGGTGATTGGATTTGCATTTGGCTGTAGATTTTCCATAGACATTTGCATGGCAGGTCGCCATCAGTTGACCATTCCAAACGTGCAGTGCCCAAGACAGGGCACCTGGACCTTGTCAGCAGGGCAAGCAACTGTCTGAAAAGAAAGAAAGGCAGCCACCCTTCTACAGGAAGGTTGTTGTTTAAATTTGAGGGGGTGCAGAAAAGATTTACAAGGATGTTGCCAGGGTTGGAGTGTTTGAGCTATAGGGAAAGGCTGAATAGGCTGGAGCTTTTCTCCCTGGAGCATCAGAGTCTCAGGAGTGAATTACAGAGGTTTATAAAATCATGAGGGACATGGATAGGGTGAATAGCCAAGCTCTTTTCCCCAGGGTAGGGGAGTGTAAAACTAGAGGACATAGGTTTAAGGTGAGAGGGGAAAGATTTAAAAGGGACTTGAGGGGCAACTTTTCCACACAGAGGGTGGTGCATGTGTGGAGAAAACTGCCAGAGGAAGTGGTGGAGGCTGGTACAATTACAATATTTAAAAGGCATCTGGATGGGTATATGAATAGGAAAGGTTTAGAGGGATATGGGCCAAATGCTGGCAAATGAAACTAGGTCAGATTGGGATGTCTGGGTGCCATGGACAAGTTGGACCAAAGTGTCTGTTTTCATGCTGAACATCCCAATAACTTTATTAAAGACTTTGAGGAGAATTTTTCTGGAGAACTGAAGATGAATTTGGAGATTGGGGGTGGGGGAAATGTGGAGTTGTCAAATTCATGTCAAAGGATAGTATGCTGGTTTTCCAATGATGTTGCCTTTGTAGTGATTTTTCCAGAGCCATTTTCAGGGGGATGACTTTCTTACCTGGCAATGGTGGGACTGAAATTAACTCAATTAAGGAGGTAATTAACAGGGCTAATTGCAGCAACGCAACAGCAAGTATCTGCGTAGTGAGTGGGTGGAAACTGCATCACAGATGAAGGATATTTAAATAATGTGGCCAGAAAATGACACAGCTATTTTTATTTTCCCAAAAGCATACTACATTCATTAAGTTTATGAATGTACATTGCTCTATACGGATCAGTTTTTTTTAAACCATAGATGTGGTGCTGCACTATCCTTGTATTTACAAGTTATGCTTACATGTCAAACCTTATCTGGTGCCTTCACTGGCAGGAGTTTAATGCTGTTCCCAGCCACTGTTAATAATACACTGTGTCGGTCTGAGACAGCGGCCTCTTCTCCCATTGAGATTTTATGACAGCTGTCCCATGCTTTATTGCCTCTTTCCCCCCATAGACTTTTTTCCTTGGAATGTGTCTGTTGCAGCACTCCATCACTGACCGCTGTTCTGATAGATCAGCAAGCGGTGAGCAGACCAAGGAGTGACTTGATGGTTCTCCAGCTGTGGTTAATGTTTGGCTCATTATCCTATATTATACAGCTGCTTGGGGTGAACCACAACAAAAAAATAACATTTCTAGACCTGCTTTGCTAAGGCCCGTTCCACACTGGGTTGGTGTCTGTCTCTTCCCAGTGTTGGCATTGAGTGTGGAATTTCTGGGGAATTAATGGATGTCTCTGATTGCTATAGAATCCCTACAGTGTGGAAAAAGGCCCTTCGGCCCAACAAGTTCACAGCGAACCTCCGAGCATCCCATCCAGACTCATCCCCTGTTACCCACCTAATCTACACATCCCTATGGGCAATTTAGCATGGCCAATTCACCTAGCCTGCACATCTTTGGACTGTGGGAGGAAACTGGAGCACCCAGAGGAAACCCACACATGGGGAGAATGTGCAAACTCCACACAGACAGTCACCCAAGGCTGGAATTGAACCCGAGTCCCTGGCGCTGTGAGGCAGCAGTGCTAACCACTGAGCTGCTCCCTTCATCCTGTTGGAGGTGGTGGAACCTTCCCGCTGCTCAGGCCTCAGCAGCTTCTCTCTGGTCATACATTGAAGTTTGTCAGTGTTGCTCCCACTGGGCTGCGTTATCCTCAGCTCTTGCCTCAAGAGCCTGCCCACTTCTGTCTAACCGGATGGCCAAAGCAGAGGTAAGCAGCTAATCGGTTGACTCCCATGAACCCCAGCTAGCAAGAGCGGTATGATCTCGGGTGGAGTCGGGCCACAAGAGTTGGCCCTAATGGTAGCTCCCCAGTGCTTGTGGCCATTTTCAACTGCCTATTTGCACATCACCTTTCACGACCTCTGGGTACTCTGAAGTACTTTACAACCAATTAACTTCTTTTGAAGTGTAGTCATTGTTACAGGAAGCATGCTACCCATTGCGTGCACAGAAAACTCCAGCAGACAGCTCAGAGATAGTAAGAACTGCAGATGCTGGAGTCTGAGATAATACAGTGTGGAACTGGAGGAACACAGCAGGCCGGGCAACATCAGAGGAGCAGGAAAGTTGACGTTTCAGGTCAAGACCTTTCATCAGAAATGGGGAAGGGAAGGGAGATAGGAAATAAATAGAGGAGGGGATTAACCTGAAACGTTAATGCTGATTTTTATTTTTGTTTTATTCTGTCAGGGGATGAGGGCGTCACTGGCTAGGCAGCATTTATTGCCCATCCCTAATTGCCCAGAGGGCAGTTAAGAGTCAACCACTTGGTTGTGGGTCTGGAGTCACACATAGGCCAGACCAGGTAAGGATGGCAGTTTCCTTCCCTAGAGGACATTAGTGAACCAGGATGGGTTTTTCCCAGACAATCGACACTGGATTCATGGTCATCATTAAACTCTTAATTTCAGATATTTATTGAATTCAAATTCTTCCATCTGCTGTGGCAGGGTAGTTTGATCTTTCTAGGATAATAGGTCGGCACAACATCGTGGGCCGAAGGGCCTGTACTGTGCTGTACTGTTCTATGTTCTAAACCCGGGTTCCCAGAACATTAACATGTTCTGTATGGATTAACAGTCTTTGACAATACCACTAGGCCATCGCCCTTTCTCTCCACAGATGCTGCTAGACTTGCTGAGCTTTTCCAGCAATTTCAGTTTTTGTTTCTGATTTGCAGCATCCACAGTTCATTTTTGATTTTTTTCAAGTGGGACTTGGGGCCCACAACTTGCTGACTTAAAGCGAGAGAGAGCTACCAACTGAGCCATGACTGACAACAGACATTGTTATCAAGCAGCAAAATCTGGTTTCATGCATCTTTTTCCAATAGAATAGAAATCAATGCAGCTTTTGGTTCATGTACATTTTTGGCTTGTATTTCGAGGTGTATATATTCTGGGTTGATGAAAAGATTGCGTGTTCTTTTGAGAGCTGGAAAAAATTGACAGCTCCATTCTCGGAACAAGCAATCTTAAGCAAAGTGGCTGTATGGTTTTACTATTCGGTCGTTTCACCAACTGCACGTGCTTTGTTGCAGACTTGTGAAAGTACTCTGCAAGACACAGGAAGATCCTGAATTGTAGTGTGAAGTGAGCACTGACTTTATGTATGTGTCATGGTACTGAATAAATATCCCAACGAGGTCACTGGAAAAATGTGGGGTCGTTTCTTCAAGATTGTTTGTTTGTTTGTTTGTTTGTTTGTTTGTAAGGCCACAAGCAAGGTTCCCCAATTCATTACTGTTCCACATGGACACCCAAAACTGTTAAAGCCCTGGGTAAGGAGGGATAAACTGGCTCCCCATCTTTGTTCACCCAACCCCTTCCTTTGGTGGCATCAAGATTAGTGTAGAAATGATCCCTACTCTTGTGGAAACCTTTCCTCCAGCCTCCAGTAGAACTTGTGTTTTAAAACCAAGCTTTCTTGAATTTAAAAAGAGTGTGTATTAATTGCTACATGTGAGTGGAACACACAAATACACAGATTAGAAATATGATGTATGTTCAAAGACAAATGTTTAAAAAGACATATATATGGATCAATCTTTGAATCACTTAAGAAGAGTGGATATTTGAACATTGCTGCTTTTACAACGCAGAGTAACGGTAGCATCAACATTAGTAATTGAACAGTTGATTGTTAGAGATTCTTTGTTTCATAGCTTGACAGGAATCGGAACTACAGAATCTGAACCAGAGTAAGAGAGTCCTTCTGTTGCCCTATTTTTCCTTTTGTCTGGCTGCCAGCTAGCTAACTTGCAGCATTCAGCCTTTACCTGAATCAAAAGGGTGTTTTCGGCATAACTCTTCAACTCTGACTTTTACCGCACACTGATGCTCAAACCCAGGCTGGTAAAACAAAAGAACGTTCAGTCCCACTAGCACATTCCAGTGCAGTTAAAACTGGTCTTGTAACCCATGTCTTGGTGTATTTTTGTAAGAGGAAATATCAAAGTGTGTCTGCAGTTTGGAACATGATATGCAAGGGGTCTGTTGCTCAGCAGGGGATTATTAGTTCCCCGTTATCTTTGTAGTCACGGGACGTCACTGTCCAGTCCATTTGAGATTTCTTTGACACCTCTAGATGTTGTTATATCCCATCAGTCCCAGCCAATCATTTGATTTATAATCGTAGTTATTTTGTCTCTGTAGCAGTCCTGTTTTAATAAAACACCTATTGGAATTAAGGACTGAAATACTTCTTGTATTTTGGGGTAGCAACTTGTAGTTGTAACACAGGGACATCATGGTAATGTAATGGGGCTGATAATCCAAAGGTCCAGGCTGATCCTTTGGGGATTTGGTGCAAATCCAACCCTGGCAACAAATGGAATTTGAATTTAGTTAATGAAGCTGGGACTCCATAGTGGTGACAATGATAACTATTGTCCATTGCCATTGGAATTCATCTAGTTCCGTAATGCCTTTTTCAGGGAGGAAATCTGTTGTCCTTGCCTGGTCTGGCCTGCATGTATTTCCACACCCAGCAACAATGTGGCTGTCTCTTAACTGCCCTCTGAAATGGCCAAGTCAGTCACTCAGACAGGCAAAAAATGGTGGCCTTTCCAGTGATTCCACATCCTATGAAGAGTAGGGGAAGTCATCAGTGGGGCAGTAGTTGGTTGATAAAATCGATGAGAAGGGAGTGTGGTGGTTGTTTGACTGGTATAAGCTCAGTGGGACAAAGGGCCTTTTTCTTTGCTGGTAGACCTCTATGACTGTATGACTCTAATGTGTTTGGCAAGAAGAACTTTTGCAACATACTAGCCAATCCATTATGCAATTGCCAATCAGGAATTCAGGCCTAATTGTTTATTTTTAGTACAGTGTTTGAGCTGTGTCTCGCTTCTGGTCTTGAAGGTTAGGTTGACACTCTAATACTGTCCTGAGGGACATTTCTACTGTCAGAGGTATCATTTTTGCTTCAGGCAAGGTTCAAGGTCTTGTCTTCACTCTTTTACGGGCCTAAAAAATTCCATGGCATCTTGGAAGAAAAGCAGGGAACGTTCTCCCCAGTCACCTGATTAATATTAAATTTCTCAGCCAACATCACACATCATCAATAACTTGGCCATTATCTCATCACTGTTTATGGAAACTCGCACGTTGATTTCTGCATTTCCTGCATGACAACAGTAAATATGTCTAAAGTCCTTCCGAGCGTGGAAATCCTTTGGAGAGGTCCTGAGGTTGTGGAATGTGCTATTAATCCAAAGACCTTTTCTTTTTCCCAGCTTTGACAAAATTCTTACCTTTGATTGTAACCTTAGATCCTTTGAGTTCAGCTTCCCATTCTGTCACATGATCGCACTACTTTTGTCCACCATTTGATATTTTGCCATCAGGCATTGCAGTAAATATTGCTTTTTTTTTAAAAAAAGGGACACCAAGGCTCAGTCTTTCATTTTGCACTCGTCAGGACTGACCCACAAGAAACTAAACTTGGAAGGGGAACACCAATTTATAAAGTATGAGAAGAGGGTGCAGATTGTTTATGGAGACATAGCAGGAACTGTTAACTGTCAATCATGGTTAGCTGAAAAATCTCAGAGCAGGCAGCTAGGACCCTTTTGAAAGTTGGGCTTTTTCTAATGAGTGCAAGATGAGAAACTTAGATTTTGTATTTCTTTTTACCAATATTTTAAGTTCTACACCAGCAAATTTCAGACAATCATGACAATTATTCTCACTCCCAAATTAAATATGCATTGCCTGTCCCCATCTCCATCAAAACTATTTCCTCGTTTTACTGCTTTCTTGAGCTTTTAATTGATCATTCTTATTGCCCAGCTCATTTTCAGCAAACACCTGAATTTTTAAATCCGGGCCATTGACCTGGGCAGCACGGTGACTCAGTGGTTAGCACTGCTGCCTCACAGTGCCAGGGACCTGAGTTCAATTCCACCCTAGAGTGACTGTCTGGAGTTTGCACATTCTCCCCGTGTTTGCACGGGTTTCCTCCAGGTGCTCCAGTTTCCTCCCACAGTCCAAAGATGTGCAGGCTAGGTAGATTAGCCATGGGAAATGCAGGGTTTCAGGAATGGGTGGGATGCTGTTTGGAGGATCTGTGGACTCGATGGGCCAAATGGCCTGCTTCCTCGCTGTAGGGATTCTATGACCCAGCTTTCCTCTTCTTACAATGCGTTTCAAACTATTCACACAGTCAGTCTTGTCCAGGTTACAGAATATTTTTGGTTCCACTGACCTACAGAGTGTGTGTGTATTTTACCTTTTTATTATTTTTGTTCTAGCCAAACACACAATGTCGTTTGCAGTTGTTTGAAGAGTTTAAATTTGTTCGGATTTCATAAAACCATATAAACTCTGTAGTATGGAAACAGGCCCTTTGTCCCAAAGTCCACACCGCCTCTCAGAGCATCCCACCCAGATCCATCCTCCTATAACCCACCTAATCTACACATCCCTGAACACTAAAGGTAATTTAGCATGGCCAATCCGCCTATCCTGCACATCTTTGCACTGTGGGAGAAAACCGGAGGAAACCCACACAGACACGGGGAGAATGTGCAAACTCCACACAGGCAGTCATCTGAGGGTGGAATCAAACCTGGGTCACTGGCGCTGTGAGGCAGCAGTGCTAACCACTGAGCCACTGTGCTTCCCTTTCTGGGCAGAAATTTGTCTAATTGATGTAATTAAAGGTATTAATAGTGGGGGACAGATCTTTCTTTTATATTTATTTATCACCTTTGCAACCATGGGAAGTCCCAAGCTCTTTACAGCCAATTAAGTTACTTTGAAATGTCGTTGTGGTTGTAAAGTCAGAAGTAGGGCAGCAAATTTGGTGATAAGCAATCTGCCACAAATAAGCCCAGTCAATGCTGGAGAAACTCAGCAGATCTGGCAGCACCTGGGGAGAAAGGCGCAGAATTAATGCTTCAAGTCTGCTATGACTCTTCTTTACTTGTAATCTGGTAATCAGATTTGTTTTTGTGACATTGGTTGAGGGGTAAATATTGGCCAGATCACCAACGTGGCTAGCTTTGCTGTTTCATCTGGTGCCACAAGATCTTTCATGTCTACCTGACAGGGCAGTTCATAGATGACCCTTCTTCTGAACCGACCCAAAAAACGTCAGCTTTCCTGCTCCTCTGCTGCCTGGCCTGCTGTGTTCCTCCAGCTCCACACTGTGTTATCTCTTACACCAGCATCTGCAGTTCTTGTTATTCTCAGGGCAGTTCATGGTCTCTGTTTACTCTCTCATCTGAAAGACAGGATCTCTGACTGCGCAACACTCCCTCAATGCTGGATGGTAGAACCAGCTTAGAGCTCAAAGCTAGAGTGGGACAGAAGCAAGTGCAACTGTGAACCATGGCTGACACAGAGAGAAACTATTTCTTCTAACAGGAAAGCATAGCATGGGTGGGGAAGAGATTTTGCAATCTTTAAAATTGGAGCCAGCTTATTCAGATGTGACCATACGATCCTGTGACTCTTTTTACTGTGAAAGAGGTGCTTCGGCCCATCGAATCCGTACTGTCAAAGTTACACTAATCCTATAGCCTTAAATGATGGAAGAAAACAATTTTGCAGACAAAGGATCAGTGAGAATCTAGAAATGAAAAACAGTTACAGGAAATTTGATTTATTGTTGTCACATGTCCCTAAGTACAGTGAAAAGTTTTTTGTTTTGTGAGCAGTTCAAGTAGATCATAACAAACAAGGACGTACAGACCATAGGGTGCTTCGGCAGAGCGAGGCATACAAGGTTATGACTGCACAGGAGGTGCACGAAAGCAAGATCAACATTAGATTGAAATTAGAGAGGTCCATTCAGCAGTCTTGCTGCAAATGCTCAGCATGTCAGGCAGCAATATTCCCTCTTAAGTTGCTCTGAGGATTTGTGAATACCAAACGGCATTCCAACACCGTGCTGCCTTCTGGTTTCTCCAGGCCTCCGAGGTCCACAGCCTGGCTACGTTCCCTCGGAGAGAGGGACGGGGAGAAGTGAACCTGTATTTGCAGAAATCCAGAACTCCTATTTTGCCAAACTTCCCTCCTCCCACCACTATTTTGAGGTCAAGTCAGTCAAAAGTTTCAAAATTTTGAATATATTTTTGACGGTAAACATGTTATAGATTAAAGAACTAAGGCAGGCAGTTGGAATTAACATAGATCAATCATGATCTAAGTAAATTGTGAAGGCTACTCCTCTTCCTTTGTCCCTAATTGAAACATAGTTAATTCTCTTGTCCCAGTAACTGACTTCTTCTGTGGTCATACCAACGGTACATAATTGAGGCAAATTGTACTACACAGCCCCCTGTTGTGCTGTCTGTTTTGACAGCACAGTGTATGTTGTTGAGAGAGATAACAAGGTGTAGAGCTGGATGAACACAGCAGGCCGAGCAGGAAGGCTGACGTTTTGGGCCTAGACCCCGCTTCTTCAGAAATGGGGGAGGGGAAGGGGTTTCTGAAATAAATAGGGAGAGAGGGGGAGGCGGATAGAAGATAGATAGAGGAGAAGATAGGTGGAGAGGTCAAAGAGGCGGTGATGGAGCCAGTAAAGGTGAGTGTAGGTGGGGAGGTAGGGAGGAGATAGGTCAGTCCAGGGAGGACGGACAGGTCAAGGGGGCGGAATAAGGTTAGTAGGTAGGAGATGGGGGTGGGGCTTGAGGTGGGAGGAGGGGATAGGTGGGAGGAAGGACAGGTTAGGGAGGCGGGACAAGCTGGGCTGGTTTTGGGATGCAGTAGGGGGAGGGGAGATTTTGAAGCTTGTGAAGTCCACATTGATACCATTGGGCTGCAGGGTTCCCCAGCGGAATATGAGTTGCTGTTCCTGCAACCTTCGGGAGTTTGCTTTCGATACAGTGACACAGTGGAGGTTTCAGAAGAGACACTGCACTGTCAGCGTGAGGTGAGAATTGCTGGAGGGATTGACTGTCGGGCTTGAAAGTGGTGCTGATATGTGTCGACAGAAGGGATTAACATTTGCACCCTGCTGTGCAATTGGTGACGGCTTTGGACTCCTTGCGAACAATCCAGATTTATGCGTTGAGGTGCTTTGACCTACAGAAAATATATATGGATTAAATATTTAAGTTAACAGAACAGAATTTATGTTGTTATTCTGGCTGGATGGCTCAGAGATGAGGAAAGAATCCACTGGGCTTTAAAAGGCAATTGTAATAAAATAACAGTGTTACCGTTAAGTAATGTAATGGCTCAAAAGATGTTATTACAGATCACGTAGAACATAAAGAAAACTTGGCATTGGTGTTCTGTGAATATGATGGCAGTTACTAGGGTTGCAATTTATTATGTTTTTTTAAGGAGGGTTATTTTCCACTCATTCAGCATAGCTCGATGTTAACTCTGTTATTTATCCTTAGACAAACTCTTCTCTTGCCACTCTTGCAAGGTACTGTCTGTGTGAAATTTTGGAAAAGGTCAAAAGTCACCCACAGAGATAGCAAGAACTGTGGATGCTGGAGTCAGAGACAATACGGTGTGGAGCTGGAGGAACACAGCAGGCCAGGCAGCATCAGAGGAGCAGGAAAGTTGATGTTTCAGGTCGGGACCCTTCTTCAGAAATGGGGAGGGGAAAGGGAGGAGAGAGAGAGAGGAGGGGTGGGGCTGGGGAAGGTAGGTGGGATGGTGATAGGTGAGGGCAGGCAGGGAGAGGTGGGAATTGGTCAGTGAGGTGGGAGGGGCAGACAGGTGGGAGAGAAGATGGACAGGTTGTGTCAGGTCAAGGAGGTGGGGATGAGAGGGAGGATTGGACACGGGATGAGACTGGGGATGGGGAGATTTTAAAACTGGTGAATTCCATGTTTAGACCATCAGGCTGTAGGCTCCCAAGACGGAATATGAGGTGTTGCTCCTCCAGTTTGTGGGTGGTGTTTTTGTGACACTGGAGGCGCCCCAGGATGGACATGTCACCCAGGGAGTGGGAGGGGGAGTTAAAATTGTTGCCGACCAGAAGGTGATGTTTGTTGTGTATAGAGTGCAGGTGCTCTACGAAACGGTCTACAGAGCTCAGGTGCTCTACCAGTTGTCATGGTAGGGCCAAATTGGGATGGCCTGAATGTTGTTTGGAGTCCATTGGGGATGATGTTGTGATTAGGGCCAAATTGGGGATGGCCTGATTGGAGTGGACAGTCAGATGGCGATTTTAAATAAATCTGTTGGACTATAACCTGGTGTCATGTGACTTTTGGCTGTCCACTCCAGTGTAACACCGGCTTCTCTACTTCATGTCGGAAATGCTTAGCAGGTCAGCAGTATCTATGGACAGAGTTAATGCTTCAGGTTAGCGACCTTTCCTTGTGAGTGTAAGCTCTAATCTGAAATGACCTGAAATATTGAGTGTGTGTCTCTCTCTATGTGTATGTGTTGCTGTCTCTCTTCACAGATGCTGCCTGGCCTGCTGAGCATTTCCAGTTTTCTCTTATTTTAACACCAACACATGGGAATATTGTGTAAAGCCAGGAACACCACATTTATAGGAAAGATGTGAATGTGTTGGACAGAGTGCAGAAGAATAGTTCCAGGAATGAGAGAATTCAGTGATTGATTCAGGGCAGTTTGAAAAAGTTGGGACATTCTCCTTGAAGAGAAGAAGGGAGGAGATGTGACAGGTTTTTTTTTGAAATCATGAGCGAGTTAGTTAGAGTAGATAGGGAGAAGCTGCTCCCGTTTGTAAAAGGAACAAGAACGACAGGGCGTAGATTTCAAGTAGTGTGCAAAAGAAGCAAGGGTGATTAGTGAGAAAGCTTTATCACTCGGTTAGTTTAACGTTTGGAATGCACTGCCTAGAAATGTGGTGGAGGTAGGTTTAATTGAGGCATTGGCAGGGGCAGTGGATAATTATTTGGATTGAAATAGTGTGCAGGGGATATGGGGGGAAAGTAGGTGATTGGTGTGAATGTTTGAAGAGCCAGGGCAGGTAGAAAGGCTGATTAAGAACATAAGAAATAGGAGCAGGAGTAGGCCATCTGGCCCATCAAGCCTCCTCTGCCATTCCGTAAGATCAGGGCTGATCTTTTTGTGGATTCAACTCCACTGACCTGCCCCTGACTATAACCCTTAATTTCTTTACTCTTCACAATTTACCTGTTTGTGCCTTAAAAACATTCAATGAGGTAGCCTCAACTGCTTCACTAGGCAGGGAATTCCACAGATTCACAACCCTTTGGCTGAAGAAGATTGGGCCTCCTTCTGCGCTGTAACCCTTCTGTGCTTCAGGCAGTATTTCAGAAGTCATGAGACATAATGGGTAGTATCACTGCCTCCAGGATAGAAGTTCCAGGTTCAAGTCCCGTTCCAGGTTCAAGTCCTATTCCAGGACTTGTTTGCCAGGGAAGGAGCATTAATGATGCAATTCATTCTGCCAGCAAGCAGCTTGAGATTGCTCCCACCCTGTCCCCACTACTGCCCTGCTCCTGTGTTGTTGTATTTTTCTTTGTACTCCTAAAAGGGCAAAAAATAAGAGTGTGAAGATACACTGTAATACAGATGCAAAATGTTTTTTTTTTTGTGTAACTCTGCCCCATTTTTTTGGTTTCTGCTTGCTGTCGCCCAGGCCAGTATCTGAACAGAATAGGACTCAAATCTGTGTTTTATTTGAGTGGTTGAATTTCTAATCAACTGGATCTTCAATTAGGTACCAATTGATTTTGAAAATAAAAATGCTGCATCAGGGAATGTAGGATGTAATCATCCACTGCAGTCAAATTAAAATAAGCTTTCATTATACATCACATCCAGGCTGTACCTAACCTGGAAGAATCCCTAAATGGCAAATCTTCAGTAAGTGGAAGAGCAGTTCTATTCAATTACACTGATTATTCTGTATACTCTGCCAAGTCACGGAGTTCTTTAAGCCATGTATCTTCTTAAAATCAGCTATTAATTCCTCATAACATTGATTTTCCCCTCATTCCCCAAACTCTCTGAACAGTAACTTCTGACTCCATCCAATGATTCCGTTGGCGTGAATAACCTCATGCAGAAGTTGCTAACATCTCTCGACTTATCTGTGGATTTGATGGAAAATCTTTTATTGAAAGCTTTATTCAACCGAAAAATCACTTCCTATTTCCTTGCTAATCTTTCCTCCGATATTAAAACTATCTTATTGAATGGCAGAGAATGATCGAGGGGCCAAAAAGCCTACTCCTGCTCCTATTTGTTATGTTCTTATGACCCGGAGTGGTGAGGGTCTGCTGGACTCAAAGTATTAACTTTGTCAGCAGACCTGCTGAATTTCTCCAGCACTTTGTTTTTGTAA
>NC_063350.1:11745703-11754755 GCF_021869965.1 Rhincodon typus
CTTTGTCAGCAGACCTGCTGAATTTCTCCAGCACTTTGTTTTTGTAACGAAAGGATATTTTTGACTATATCATTTCCTCATGTTGCAAAAATTCAAATAAATACCTGCAACATGAGGAAATGATACAGTCAAAAATATCCTTTCATTACAAAAACAAAGTGCTGGAGAAATTCAGCAGGTCTGCTGACAAAGTTAATACTTTGAGTCCAGCAGACCCTCACCACTCCGGGTCATAAGAACATAACAAATAGGAGCAGGAGTAGGCTTTTTGGCCCCTCGATCATTCTCTGCCATTCAGTAAGATAGTGGCTCATCTTTTCATGGACTCTGTTCCAATTACCACATCCACCGCTCCCCACCCCCAACCCACAAACCCCCAAACTCCCAAACTCACCATAACCCTTAATTCCCTTACTGTTCAAAAATCTATCGAACTTTGCCTTTAAAATCGTTTGATAAGGTAGCCTCAACTGCTTTATTGGACACAGAATTCCACAGATTCAGAAGCTTTTTGGTGAAGAAGTTCCTCCTCAACTCAGTCCGAATTCTGCTCCCCCTGATTTTGAGGCCGTGCCCCCTATCACTTAGGTCACTGGGCTTGAACCGTTGCTTCTTTTTCTCTCCACAGGTGCTGCCAGACCTGTTGAGTTTTTCCGGCACTCCCTGATTTTTGTTTTTCAGATCTCCAGCATCTGCAGTTCTTTGTTTTAATTCAGTTTTTTTTTTCACTTAATATGAAACTTGCTGCTGATGCTGAGCCAGGATTCTATAAAAATGTGGAGTTATCTTTGACAAGCATGTGTTCGAGGTCATGGGTAATGTTCATCTTGGCTCGCTGGTTTGCATTAATGTCATTGATGAAAATTTCAGCTTTATACCACTCGTTTGCATGAAATGGGAAAGATTCCTGATGATGCAGAAGTAGCAGCACTGTATTCTTTGGAGCATTTGTGCCAGAAGGTTTCCAATGATGTTTTACTGAGCCTGGTTCTGAGGGAATTGTCTGCTGAAATGATAATGAGCTTTCCTACTAGACTTGGCTTCAGTCTAACCAGACTGATTCCTGGGATGACAGGACTGCATATATGAAGAGGCTGAATTGGTTAGGAGTATATTCACTGGAGTTTCAAAGAATGAGGGGAGGGAACCTCACAGAAAACTGAAAAAAATTTCTAACAGGACTAGACAGGATAAATGCAGGAAGGATGTTCTCAATGATTGGGTGTACAGAACCTGGTCATTATCTAAAGGAATAACCAGAAGATCTGTGGATACTATAAATCAGGAACAAAAACGGAAATTGCTGGAAAAACTCTAGTCCGGACCTGGAACATTAACTCTTAACTTTTTCTTCACAGATGCTGCCAGACCTGCTGAGCTTTTCCAGCAACTTCTATTTTTGTTCATTATCTAAGGATATGGGGTAGGCCATTTAAGACTGAGATGAGAAGAAATCTCTTTACCCAGAGAGTGGTGAGCCTGTGGAATTCTCTGCCACAGAAAGCAGTTGATGCCAAAACCTTGAACATTATCAAGAAGGAATAAAATATAGTTCTTGGGGCTAAATGGATCAAAGGATATGGGGAGAAAATGGGAACAGAAAACTGAGTTGAATGATTAGCCATGGTCATATTCAGTGGCGGAGCTGGTTCGCAACACTGAATGGCCTATTTGTGTTCCTAGTTTCTATGCTTCTGTGTAATATTGCAGTGAAGGAAGAGACTTGTAGTTATAGCTTACAGCTCTGTAGCAGACTGAGAGCCAGCAGTACTCTCATCCCCTCAATTAAAGCATGCATTAAACCTCCACTGGATGGTAAGTAAAACATCATACCACAACTTCAGAAGGGTGAATGTATTATCAGTTTCCTCAGCTTTATGAAAAGGCATCAGATACTACCACCTGGATGAACGGGGAATCAGATGCCGCCCAATCTGAAGAAATAATATCCACTTTTCTTTCAGTTGGAGTCTAACCTGCTATTTCCCTGTTTGCTGCAGAAACTTGATTTTTATTGCCCTGCAAAAGGGCTGCTTTGCTGAGGCATATTCTGACACGCGCCATGTGAACTTCCACTACTCGGGAATCATTGAGCAGTGAGTTGCCAGGCGCAATCTCTTCCTCCTCTCATCTCACAGGTTACTGGAGTGGCCAGCTGCCCATACCTATAGCTGTTGATCACCAGGTAGAGTTTGATTGGGTTAAGCCTGCACATTGCTTACCACAGAAGGTAGAGGGAGGGTTTGGGTCCAGCTTGTCTGCTTAATCCATAACGTCCCCACCCCTAAACCATTAAGGAACAGGTATTTGCCTAAAAATTGCAGCCATGCTGAGTCAAGGTGAGTTGCTCAGACTAACTCCACTGTCAATCTCCATGTGTCTCTCTCCAAGGCTGTGCACCTTTTTTTGAACGTTGCTGTGTTGCAGATGGAGTCCCATCATTGTTCACTTTTCTGTGACCTTCCCGTACTGCTTGCAAACTGTCAGACAGTCCTGCTTTGAGAACGGGTGATAAAATAAAACAATTATTTTTGCATACACATTGAAACACCCTTTTAAACCTGTCTAGGGGATCTAATTATAAACTGAGAGAACCTCAAATGCAACAGGAAATGGATGCACTTCGCATCAAGAGTCGAGGCGAGCAATCACTAGAATTGCCAACCCTTTAGGATTAGCCTAGAGTTTCCAGAAATTTAAAACTAATATCCATGTCACAGCTGTAAATTACTCGGGAGAAAAATCTAGCAGGATTTTACAAAAAAAATGCACTCTCTCTCTTATTTTTATTAAGCTTTCATACTTTATAACAATGTTGAAGAAGAATAAAAAATTTGTTTAACTGGGTGGTTGGAGATGAATCAAAAACAGAAGTTGCTGGAAAAGCTCAGCAGGTCTGGCAGCATCTGTGAAGGAGAAAACAGAGTTAACGTTTCAGGTCCGGTGACCCTTCCTCAGAACTGATGGAAGCTAGGAAAATGTTGGTTTATATTGCAGATGATGGGATGGGGGGAAGGAGTAAGGAGTAAACGATAGGTGGGGATAGAGCCCAAAGAGAGAAGAACAGTTGGACAGACAAAGGCGTGGATAACAATTTGGCTAGGAGGGTGAATAACTATTAATGGAGACTCTTAGTGGCTAACAATAGGTAGTGTGTAATGGCAGGCTATGTCATAACAAGATCTGTTGTATGGGGTTGGGGGCTAGACATGGGAGAGTTCAGGAGCTAAAATTATTGAACTCGATATTGAGTCCAGAGGGCTGTGGGGTCCCCAAGTGGAAAATGAGGTGTTGTTCTTCCAGCTTGTGCTGAGCTTTGCTGAAACACTGCAGCAAGCCAGAGACCAGGGAACAGGGTGGTGTGTTAAAGTAGCAGGCAACTGGAAGCTCAGGGTCTTTATTTGTGAGCAGAACAAAGAAGTTCTGCAAAACAGTCATTCAGTCTACGCTTCATTTCCCCAATGCAGAGGAGACCACGTTGTGTGCAGTGAATGCAGTAGACTAGATTTTGTGAAGTGCAGGTAAAGTGCTGCTTCACCTGGAAAGGTATGTTTGGGCCCTTGGATACTGAAGAGGGAGGAGGTAAATGGGCAGGAGTTGCACCTTTGCCGGTTACAGGGGAAGGTTCTGTGGGGGGCTGTTGGGAGTGAAGGAAGAGTGGGCCAGGGTGTCCCGGAGGGAATGGTCCCTGCAGAAGGCGGACAAGAGAGGGGAGGGGAATATGTGTCTGGTGGTGGCATCTCACTGGAGGTGGCGGAAATGGCATCTGATGATCTTCTGGATGTGGATGTTGGTGGAATAGTAGGTAAGTACAAGGGGAACCCTATCATTTTTGCAGGAGGGAAGAGAGGCGGAGAGGGCAGAAATGCGTTTGAATGCCCTGTCGACAACAGTGCTGGGGAATCCTCGGTTGAGGAAGAAGGTGGACATCTCGGAGGCTCCCTTGTCGAAGTTGGCCTCATTGGAACATATGCAACAGAGACGGAGGAACTGAGAGAATGGAATTGAGTCTTTACAGGAAACAGAGTGTGAGGATAATCAGGTAGCTGTGGGAGTTGGTGGGTTTATAGTGGATATTAGTGGCCAGTCTATCCCCAGAAAAGGAAACAGTGCTATTGAGGAAGGGAAGAGTCAGACCAGGTGAAAGTGAGGACGGGGTGGAAACTGGAGGTGAAATTGACGAACTTTTCCAATTCCAAAGGCCCAAACATATGTAAAGCAGCACTTTACCTGCACTTTTCATTACCTAATCAACTGCATTCGCTGCTCACAATGTGGTCTCCTCTACACTGGGGAAATGAAGCATAGACTGGACGATCGCTTCGCAGAACACCTACGTTCTGCTCGCGAAAAAGACCCTGAGCTTCCGGTTGCCTGACACTTTAAGCTCTGTGAATCCCATAGAAGCCTCTTTTATTTGTTAAGACATAGAGTGATGAGTAAAGTCCCAGATGCTTATAAATTATGAGGGCAGAAGAGAAGCTGAGGTGGATCAACAACAACAGTAACTTATAAAGCACCTTTAATATAATGAAACATCCCAGATACTTCAAAGAAGTGTACATCAAAGTTATGGTCAAGAAAGCACAATAACACCTCTACGTCCTCAGAAGCTACTGCTGTGCTGAAGACTGCAAGAAACTACAGAGTCATGAACACAGCCCAGTCCATCATGCAAACCAGCCTCTGTCCATGGACTCTTCTATACTTCCTGCTGCCTCAGGATAGCAACCAATGTAAACGTGGGCCTCCTCCCACCCTGGTTATACTCTCTTCCACCCTCCTCTATTGGGCAGAAGATGTAAAACTTTGAATTCACATGCCAACAGCTTCTTCCCTGCTGTTATCAGACTTCTGAGTGGAGCTCTCAAATTTTAATGTTGATCTCTCTCTGTACCTGTAACACTGCATTCTGCACTTTGTGCTGTTCCTCTGATGTACTGTATATGGTATGATTTGCCTATATGGCAAGCAAAACAATACATTTCACTGTATCTCAGTACATGTGATAACATTAAATCACGTAAATCAAATGAAGAAGCTTGTCGAAGATTATTCAGCAAAGAACTCAGAGTAAAGCTAATATCCAAGTTCAGCAAGTTTTAGGAAAGGCAAATGGAATGTTGGCCTTTATTTCAAAGCAGGTGGAACACAAAAGTTAGAACATTTTGCTAAAACTGTACAAAGCACTGATCAGACCAAGGCTGTAATAATGTGAAGAGTTTTGGGCCCTGTACCTATGGAAAGATATTCTGGCAATGAAGGCAGTCCAGAGAAGGTTCATGAGGCTGGTACCAGATATGGAAGGACTGTCTCACATGGAGTGATTGTGTAGGTTGAGCCTGTACTCGTTGGAATTTGGGAGAATTCCTGGAGAGGGTGGTGGAATCGGCCTCATTAGGGGCATTTAAGCAGCTATTAGATAGGCATATGGATGATAGTATAAGATAGGGTTGGAGGTTAGATAGACCTTAGGTTTAGTGTAAAAGTTCGGCACAACATCGTGGGCCAAAGGGCCTGTACTGTGCTGTACTGTTCTATGTTCTATCTCTCTCTAATGAAAGAGCAGCTCGATGGTCCTCTGAGTGGCTCAGTGGTTAGCACTGCTGCCTCACAGCGCCAGGGGATCCGGGTTTAATTCTACCCTCGGGCGACTGTCTGTGTGGAGTTTGCACATTCTCCTTTTGTCTGCGTGGGTTTCCTCCGGTAGCTCCGGATTCCTCCCACAATCCAAAGATGTGCAGGTTAGGTGAGTTGGCCATGCTAAATTGCGCACAGTTTTCAGGGATGTGCAGTCTAGGTGGATTAACCATGGGAAATGTGGGGTTACAGGGATGGGGTAGAGGGGTTGGGTCTGGGTGGGATTCTCTTCAGAGAGTCTGTGTGTACTCGATGGATCGAATGGCCTGCTTCCATACTATAGGGATTCTATGACCATAGCAACTTTATCTTTCACCTGGGAGGGAGGTAGCTGATGGAGATTTGTGATGGGGGAATTAGGGCAAAACTGTGGAAAGCATTTAAAAATGAGGATGGCAATTGTAAAATTGTAACTAGGACCAAGTGTAGGTCGGTGAGTATACAGATGATGGATATACAGGACTTGATGGGATTTGGGACATGGCAGCTGGAATTTGGATGACCTCAAGTTTATGGAGGTGTGGCTGGGAGACTGGCCAGGAACATGGGTTCAGGAAGTAGAATTACATCATGCTTGGAGGGAAGCAAAAGGTTTTCTCATTCCTAATTTCTCTTGTAATAGTTCTAGAATTAGATCAGATACGGTTTTTTTGGAAAGGTTATTTTAATAACTGAGGAGTACCTTTTTTTGTATTTGAGAGTCACATAGAAAGAATTGCAATGTAAATTGCTGAATGCCCGGATTATATTATCTTAAATTAACAATTAATGTTGCGTCACCAAATATGGATAAAGTAATTAACTCTTTTAATACACCATGCCAAGGCCACTCCATTTCACAAAAGACTGCAGGAGATTGAATCCCTAGAGATTTATAGACCAGATACTGTGCGCACTTTGGCTCACTTTTGTCTTAGTTTTGTAGTTTGGATTCCCCTGTGATAAAATAACATTTTAAAATCTAACTATTATTTTGTAATCCAATAATCAAATCTTGCTATGACTGTACTTAATTTATTGCTATTCATACAAAATATGGGTACCCTGAGATAGTAGGAACTGCCGATGCTAGAGTCTGAGATAACAAGGTGTGGAGCTGGATGAACACAGAAGGCTGAGCAGGAAAGCTGACGTTTCGGGTCTGGACCCCACTGTTCGCTTTTGAGAAGGCCACTTTTCCCATCCTTTTTCACATGCCTTTTGTTTTTAATGAAGCTTTCACTCTCCAGTGTGGAAGTAACCCTCAACTGGATCCAACTGCTGGGCGCTTACAGCAGCCCATTTCAATCATGGGTGAGAATTGGAAAATCTTCCAATCAAATCTGGAGCCAGGCAGTGCTGTCCTGTCTTCTATCTTGTTCGTGTGCTCCAGCAAACCCTTTTCCGAGTCCCTCGGCAAGCATGCAGGCGTAAGAGGATTAATGATCCACTCGGGTTGTCACCTCCCTGTACATGAATGACAGCCATCCTCTGCTGGATCCAGTGTCAGTGTGTAGCCTGATCCACACCTTTAACCAGTTTGAACGGGTGTCAGGAGCCAATCTTGGACAAGAAAAATGTCATTCTCCTTGTGCACTGACAAACAATCCTTTTGACCCCTTCTACAGACCACATTACTTGAAGATGTTGACAATATGGTTTAGAGGAGACACTGCACGTGTTAAGATCTGGAAGGAGTACAACAGAAACTGGTCAAATGCTGGTTATCACATTATTGCCAGAGCCTGGTTATCTGCTGTGAGGCACTCTTGCTGCCTGCTCCAGGTTTGGCCCATGCCCCACTGCTGTAGCATGGTGTGCAACCAAGTTACCTTCCACTTCATCTGGAAATCATGAATAGGCACAATGTACAAACTCTAGATAAATGGGGAGAAACATCAACCGCACCATGATGGCCTCTTTTGAGTATGGCAGCATCAAACCATGCCTAGCTCCACAATAAACAAACGCCAAGTGCCTCTACGTGTTGAGGTTCTATCTGTCCCTGGCGTTGTAAACGATGGGTCCAAGTAGCCATAATACTCCAGGCAGTGAGCGCCGAACCATGTGTCCCTTGGAGGATTTATGCAGTGATACACCTTTTCACCATAATTCCATCAAGCAGTGAAAGTACATGATGCCCACCAGGGAAGGAGCCGGTGCATTCTATCAGATGGTTCTCTGAACAGACTGAGAAAGTCATTTAGCAGAATGCCTCATCAGTAGGACTTTCAAACTCACATCAACAGTCAGCTTGGATGGCAGTGCGAAGGACTCTCCTTGTCAAATCCTTCCTATGTGCTCAGGCGTCTCATAACCTATGCGCACACTGCTCTCAAGGTTGCTGTCGTGATGGAAAGTGCCCTGACAAAGCAGGAAAGATTTTTTTTTTTTCTTGAGAGTTCATCTTGAGCAGCTCCACAACACAAGCATTGGTGCTCTATGGACTATCCAGAGATCCTTTCCTTCATTCTTTCGTGGGATGTCGATATCAGTTGAGAAAGGTCAGCACGTGTTGTCCGTTCCTCATTGCTCTTGAACTGATTAGCTCGCTCTGCCATTTCCGGGTGTGGGGGGCAGTTAAGAATCAACTACATCACTCTGGATCTTGAGTTCCGTGTAGGTCAGACTAGGTAAAAATCACCGATTTCCTCCCAAAAGGGGCTTTGTGAACCAGATGAGCTTTGTTTTTGCAACAGTTAGTGGTAACATGATGGCACCATCACAGAAATTAACTTTCAATTGCAGGAATTTTGAACCTGTATCCCCAGAGCATTAGAATGGGCTCTGTACTATTAGTTCAGGGGCATTAACTCTAACTCTAGACCACCATCCCCCCTGCAGTGTACATCACAATAAACATTTACTGATATCAAAGGATTTTCAACTTGTTGAAATTCACTCTTTAGTTTGCCTGAAACTTGTTGGTCTTCCAATGCAATGAGCTGTTTTGACCAAGTATTGCAACTTGCACATTCCAAGGTTCAGGACTATTGGCTGAGTGATGCATTAAAACTTGGGAAGTTGTCACAGAGGCTTGTTGGAGAAATGTCAGGATCTAAGGTCTTCATGCCACGTGAATACTTGACATGAAATATGCATGTATACTGTAAATATAACCTGTGATATTGATTTACATAAGAGCCCAGAATTAACTATATATTGTACTTTCACAAACTTTATGAATAAGGCATACTTTTGGAAAAAGAATTTTCAGTTCCCAGTGTAGCTATCAAAATACTTATTTCCCATTCTGTTCAGAAGGCAACATGAAATAGTAAATACTGTTTATTTTTCACAGTATGGAGTAGAGTCTGAATGATCATGCCTTCAGGTTCCTGGATCCCAAACTCTGGAATTTCTCCATCCACACTTTTGCCTCTCTATCTCACTTTCTCACTTTCTCACTTTCTCACTTTCTCACTTTCTCACT
>NC_063350.1:11754765-11779858 GCF_021869965.1 Rhincodon typus
TCTCACTTTCTCACTTTCTCACTTTCTCACTTTCTCACTTTCTCACTTTCCCACTTTAAGACTCTACTTTCAAGCCTATCTGTCTGACTAAGACTTTAGCCATCAAATACACTATCATCTTATGTAGTTCAATAGTGTAGTTTGGTTTGTATTACTCTTTGCAGTGCTTTGGGTTGTTTTGTTTTATTTGGGGCACTATTTGAGTATAACTTGTTGCTGTAATCGTTACTCAAACTGTGAAATAACAAGCAAGTCAAAGCCTGCATTTATTTTTTTGCAAAGCATTGACACCAACATACTTGTATGTAGCTGAACAAAAGAAACGCAGATGCTGGAAAGCAGAAATTGCTGGAAACACTCAGCAGTTTGGGCAGCATCTGTGGTGAGAGAGCGGAGTTAATCTTTGGGTCCAGTGACCCTTCTTCAGAACTTGTATAGCTCCTTTTAATGTGACAAGATGTCCCAAGGTGCTTTGGCAGTGCTGGGCAGCGAGCAGAGAGGAAAGTGGAGTTGATGGCACAATCAGATCAACCAGAGAATCCCTACAGTGTGGAAACAGGGCCTTTGGTGCAACAAGTCCACACCGAACCTCAGAGCATCCCACCCAGACCCATCCCCCTATAACCCACCTCATCTACACATCCCTATGGGCAATTTAGCATGGCCAATTCACCTAACCTGCACATCTTTGGACTGTAGGAGGAAACCCACGCAGACAGGGGGAGAATGTGCAAATTCCACACAGACAGTTGCCCGAGGGTGGAATCGAACCCGGGTCCCTGGTGCTGTGAGGCAACAGTGCTAACCATTGAGCCACCGTGCTGCCCATGATTCAGTGATTACTGAGTGGTTGAGCAGGCTGAAGGGGCCAAATGGCCTGCTTAATGATTCCTAATTGTTGAGCTATGTGAGATATTTAGGGAAATGTCTGAAAGTTAGGTAAAAAAGGTAGGTCGTGGGGTTTGGAGGGCAGATCTTTTGGGGTGTGATGGTGGGTGCTGGAGAGGAGAAACGTGAGGATTTTAAAACTGAGGTGTTTCTTAATCAGGAGCTGATCCCCATCAGGGTAATGGGTGAATGGGACCTGGGTACGAGTAAGGACGTGGACAGCAGAGGTTTGGATGATTTTTGGTTTACGGAGAGTTGAATGTGGGATGCCAGCCAGGAGCATGTTGAATTTGTTGTTCCATTGTTATTAGTGTTCAATTTGTCATCACAGCTGTTTTGAGTTTTTCCTTTCTTGCCAACAATGATCCAAAATAGAAAATTGTTACATGGAAGCTGGTAGTTTTCCCAAGAGATCGGAGATCCTTTAGGATCCTTTCAGTTTGATTGATTGATGTGCCTCTATTCTGTCCTCATCCAATGACCATGAAGAAACATTAACCCGGAGAAGGCAATGGGAGATAGTAGGAACTGCCAATGCTGGAGTCTGAGATAACAAGGTGTGGAGCTGGAGGAACACAGCAGGCCAAGCAGCATCAGAGGAACAGGAAAGCTGACGTTTCAGGTCTGGACCGAATGGGAATTCTGCCAGGCCTCTTCCTTCCCAGTAAATCCAGGGTAGATTGAAACTTGCACCCAAGAGCTTAGTGCTCTGTTATTTGGATCTTGCTGTGCAATGGAGTTGACCAAATGAGCCACTGGGCAGCCTGAATGTTCCTCTTTAGGTCATTTGCAAGTTAAACTCGAGAATGGTTTTGCAATGTGGCACAGATGATTTGTAATGTAACCTACTTCCCTGCTCTGTTTCATTTTGATTCTGTTCTCTGCAGTGTTATGTTGAATATACTAAACTGAAAGAATTAATCCTTTTGATTTTGTTTTTGCATAATGCAGGGTAAGGCAATGGCGAGGATCAGATTCACTTCTGGTTTGTCCCCCTGCACCGAGTGCGGCCACAAGTAATATCAAAGGTTGGATAAGTGCGCAGAGTTCTCTGTTTCTCCTGATCCCTTCAGTTCCCCAGTGGATGATCCTTCACTTCGTCATGTCGACTCATACGGACCTCCTCACAGAACTCCCGTTCCTGGAGAGGCTGCCCACCCCAGACCGTCTTAGGGCTGCAAAGAAACGCAGGGCGCAACAGCTGAAAAAATGGGCACAGTATGAGAAAGAGATGCAGAATAAAAAGAGGAAAACTGACAAGAAGAAAAACACAGGGAATCACCAACGAGTCTCCTTCACCCCAAATGTTCTGCTCTTAGAGGCTTCCTCCAGGAATGACATTGAGGAAGGTAAATGAATCTTTCACTTTGCTTAGACACCATTGTCCTGAAATCGTGACTTCCAATCATTTTGAAAAACTTACATTACAGGGCCTGTTTGCTACATGTTTTGCAATATCACGTTGTTAGATAGTCCATACTTTCCCTTGTCCTTTTTAAAAACAGAAGATAAAGGGTGAGATAGCCACTCTGCCCCTCAAACCACCGCTGTCATTCAGTAAAATCGTGGCTAATCTTCGACGTTTACTCTAATTTTCTTTGATCTGACCCCCTGCCTTTTACATTCTCATTGACAGTGAAGCAAAGCATTTGCAGTTGAAATTGACATCTGAACCTGGAGGTCTGTTGACTAGATAGCTGGTGTGTAATGTAGAGTGATGTCAACTGTGTGGGTTCAATTCCTGCACTGCCTGAGATCATGCCTCATCTTTTCAACCTCGCGCATTGTCTGTGGCATGTTGACCCTCTGGTTATAATTGTCACCGGTCATCTCTCTCTCTCCCTCTAATGATCCTCTGGGGCCATGGCAGCTTTCACTTTGGAAATTAGGAACAAGAATAGCCCCTTCAAGCCTTTCTTTCTTTTTCTTTTCCCCACCCTACCCAAAAGTCTATTTGCTTGTCAACATACTCAACAGTTAAGCATCTACAGCCTTTTGACATTAAAAATTCTCAACTCGCCGAGTGAAGAAATTTCTTCTTATCCCAGTCTGAAGTAGCTGACCTTGTACACTATGCTATGACTCCTTGATCTGGATTCTCCATCCAGGAGAACTGGTCCCCCAGAATCTACGCAGCCATGATTGCTAACTTTGTACGTTTCAAGAAGATTGCTTGTTCTTTCTAAACTCCAGAGATTTTGGCCAGTGCTGCTCAAGATATGCTCATCTGAGGAATGAAGCTCGTGACCCTTCAGAATGTCCCCTATAAAATGAGTTTGACCTTCCTTGTACACTGTACCCTGTGTGATCTTATCAAAGCTGGGCATAATTGCAGAAGGTCATCCTTAGTAACAGGTTTTACAAAGGCCGGTGAAAGGGGAGAAGAGGGGAAAGACCAAAAGGGAAGAGCTGAAGTAAGGCGAATGGTGGTAGTGGGACAGGTAGGGATTCAAAAGATAGAGTTATTGAGATATACAGCACAGAAACAGACCCTTCAGTCCAACTTGTCCATGCTGAGCAGATATCCTAACTTAATCTAATCCCATTTGCAGCCATTTGGCCCATTTCCCTCTAAACCCTTCCTATTCATATACCCATCCAGATGCCTTTTTAAATATTGTAATTGTGCCAGCCTTCACCACTTACTCTGGCAATTCATTCCAAACACGCACCACCCTCTGCATGAGAAAGTTAACCCTCCGGTATTTTTAAATCTTTCCCCTCTCACCTAAAACCTATGCCCTGTAGTTTTGGACTCCCCTACACTGAGAAAAAGACCTTAGCTATTCACGCTATCCATACCCCTCATGATTTTATAAACCTCTATAAGGTCGCCCTTCAGCCTCCAATGCTCCAGGGAAAATAGCCCCAGCCTATTCAGCCTCTCTCTATAGCTCAAACCCTCCAGCCCTGGCAATATCCTTGTAACCTTCTGCACACCCTCAAGCTTAACAACATTCTTCCTATAGCAGGGTAATCAGAATTGTATGCAGTATTCCAAAAGTGGCCCCACCAATGTCCTGTACAAGTGCAACATGATGTCCCAACCCCTATACTAGTGTTGTGGCCAATGAAGGCAAGCTTGCCAAATGCCGCCTTCACCATCCCTGTCTGCCTGTGACTCCACTTTCAAGGAACTATGAACCTGCACCCCAAGGTCTCTTTGTTCGGCAACACTCCCCAGCATCTTACCATTAAGCGTACAAGTCCTGCCCTGATTTGCCTTATCAAAATGTAACACCTAACATATTTATAAATTAAACTCCATCTGCCACCTGTCTGCCTGTGGCCCATCTGATCAAAATCCCATTGTACTCGGATAATCATCTTCACTGTCCACTACACCAGCTATGTTGGTGTCATCTGCAAACTTATTAACCATATCTCCTACATTCACATCCAAATCATTTTATATGAATGGAAAAATGCAGTGGACACAGCAGCGATCCTTGTGGCACATCACTCGTCACGGGCCTCCAGTCCGAAAAGCAACCTCTGCCCCCTACACTCTGTCTCCTACCTTCAAGCCAATTTTGTACCCAGTTTGGCTGGCTCTCCCTGGATCCCGTGTGATCCAACCTTACTAACCAGTCTACCATGTGGCATCTTGTCAAATGCTTTGTGAAGCGTTTCTCTTTTCTTCAGCAAGTACTAAGATGGCTGTACAGGGATTGAGGGTAATAGCAGGTTTTAGGAGGCTACTAGTTCTGTTAATGAACAGTGTATTTTGTGTGCGAGGATGCTTAACAGTAATTTCCTGCCTATAATGTTAGTATCTTTGTAATGGCATTGGAGATGCCTGGTTTACCCAGGACCATAACCCCAATAAAAAAAGTCAGTGTTCAGAGGAGAAATAAATGCTCAATAATACCACAGTCTCACGCTCCTTTATTACACAGCAGTACACTAGCAGGTCCTATAATTAATCTTGATTTTAGATTTACCAATTTACTATCAGTTACTGCCAAATTTAGTGCTTTTTTTTGTTTCCAGTCTGCGAGTCCAGGACCTGAATTGTGGTCGAAACACGTCATCACCTAGCAGCCAGAGATCAAATGAGATTAATGCAAATAAATGTTTCAAATCATACTCCTTTATGTAAAATTTACTGTGCAGAATTTACCACTACATGCCTGAGCTAATACTATGATCAATTACTGTCTTTGGTTAAACTTTACAAATCAAGTCTGCATCCTTAAAATATTTTCTATTACAACCTCTAATTCAATGTAGCCAAGTGATCATTAAGTTATCAGATATCCAAAAGGAATCATTTTATGATGATTTCAAAGTTTCAAGGAACCTGTGGTGAATCTCTGGCAGTGATTGAGATTTATTTACTCCTGGATCTGAGGAATGCCATTTGAATCCATGAAGAAATGTGTCACTTTATTATTGAATGGAAGAATGAGACTGTTTGGTCCTGCAAGTTTTACTCTGCCACTTGATAAGATCATGGCTGATCTAATTGTAGTCTCAAACCCATTCTCCTGTCTGTGCACCCACTTCCCCACAATGTGATTCTTTGTCTTACAAGCAAGTCTAGTATTGCAGAGAACCTGTAACTGCATTACATTTGAGATAACAAGGTGTAGAGCTGGATGAACACTGCAGGCCAAGCAGCATCAGAGGAGCAGGAAAGCTGACGTTTCGGGCCTATACCTTTCTTCAGAAATGGGGGAGGGGAAGGGGGTTCTGAAATAAATAGGGAGAGAGGGAAAGACGGATAGAAGATGGATAAAGGAGAAGATAGGTGGAGAGGAGACAGACAGGTCTAAGAGGCGGGGATGGAGCCAGTAAAGGTGACTGTAGGTGGGGAGTTCGGGAGGGGATAGGTCAGTCCAGGGAGGACGTACAGGTCAAGGGGGCGGGATGAGGCTAGTAGGTAGGAGATAGGGGTGGGGCTTGAGGTGGGAGGAAGGACAGGTTAGGGAGGCGGGGACAAGCTGGGCTGGTTTTGGGATGCGGTTGGGGGCGGGGAGATTTTGAAGTTTGTGAAGTCCACATTGATACCATTGGGGTGCAGGATGGACATGTCGTCTGAGGAATGGGAGGGGGAGTTGAAATGGTTCAACTGCACCTCCCAGTCGCGAACCATTTCAACTCCCCCTTCCATTCCTCAGATGACATGTCCATCCTGGGCCTCCTGCAGTGCCACAATGATGCCACCCGAAGGTTGCAGGAACAGCACCTGATATTTTGCTTGGGAACCCTGCAGCCCAATGGTATCAATGTGGACTTCACAAGCTTCAAAATCTCCCCTCCCCCAACCGCATCCCAAATCCAGCCCAGCTTGTCCCTGCCTCCCTAACCTGTCCTTCCTCCCACCTATCCCCTCCTCCCACCTCAAGCCCCATCCCCATCTCCTACCTACTAGCCTCATCCCGCCCCCTTGACTTGTCCGTCCTCCCTGGACTGACCTATCCCCTCCCTAACTCCTCACCTTTACTGGCTCCATCCCCACCTCTTTTTGACCTGTCTGTCTCCTCTCCACCTATTTTCTCCTTTATCCATCTTCTATCCGCCTCCCCCTCTCTCCCTATTTATTTCGGAACCCCTTCCCCCTCCCCCATTTCTGAAGAAGGGTCGAGGCACGAAACGTCAGCTTTCCTGCTCCTCTGATGCTGCTTGGCCTGCTGTGTTCATCCAGCTCTACACCCTGTTATCTCAGATTCTCCAGCATCTGCAGTTCCTACTATCTCTTCAAATGAGCTGCATTGGTTGTAAAGCACTCTGGGATGTCCCGAGTTTATGAAAAGACCTGATATAAAGACAGCATCAGTGGAGCAGGAAAGCTGTCATTTCGGGTCCAGACCCAAAACGTCGGCCTTCCTGCTCCTCTGATGCTGCTTGGCCTGCTGTGTTCATCCAGCTCTACACCTTGTTATCTCAGATTCTCCAGCATCTGCAGTTCCTACAATCACTGCATTACATTTGTTCTGCACATTTTGACCACCCATTCTGTTTATGCCTGAGGCAGCACACTATTGAATCTTGGCTACTTGGACACATAAAGGAGCACTGTTGGCAAGTGAAAGAATTACTCCTTCAAAGGATTCTCGAAATTCATTGTACTGGTTGAGATAGAGGGAAAAAAATGTATAAAATGAAAAACAAATCAGGGAATAGCTAATAGTTATGGGGAGGGGGAAGGGAGCTGGGAATTAGAGAGAGGAGGGATGGGGCTGGAGAACCCCACCTCTCTTTATTTCCCAGCTCCCTTCCCCCTCCCCATTTCTGAAGAAGGGTCCCGACTCGAAACATCAACTTTCCTGCTCCCCTGATGCTGCCTGGCCTGCTGTGTTCCTCCAGCTGCACACTGTGTTGTCTCTAACTCCAGCATCTGCAGTTCTTGCTATCTCGTAGCTAATTGTTAACCCTTTTACAAAAATTTGTTTCCCGGGATTCCGTTTAAGAAGAATAATGATTATTCACTGCTTACTGGAAGTTTCAAAGTCTATATCTTCCTTCAGGTTTTTAATTTTTAATCTTAAGGATGTTCTAGTCACATCTGTGTTTGTGGGAACAAGTAGCAACAGATCCAGGAAAATGGCTGGCTTCTAGGACTGAATACATTGTTATTATTGTCTCATGAGCCATTCTAATAAAGCTCCTCCAGGACCAGTGATATTAATTTAACATTAATACTATTAAATGAAAATAAATGTTCAAAACACTGTATTAATTCAAACACGAATAATAACGTTTAATTCTGTCATCGCCTCTATTTCTTATTTCTCCCTATTCTATTAATCTATAATCATAAATATTTGTAATATTTAAAAAACCTGTAAATAGTGAATGATTGATTTAAGTGGAATAGCAAAGGTTAACTGAAACACTACTACTATGCCACCATCTCCTCATTTGATAATCCAGAGGCATGGGCTAAGTTTAAATCCCACCATTTAAATAATTAATGACTGTAAAGCCAGTGACCGCGACCATGAAACTATCATCAATTGCTATAAAATCTCTTTTATCTGGGCACCCCTTAAGGAAGGAGATCTGTTCTTGCCTGGTCTGACCCATGCTCCAGACCCACAACAATGTGCCCTCCTGAAATGGCTTTGGAAGCTATTTGTTTCATGGGTGATTAGGGACAGGCAACAAATGTCATGCTTGTGAAACCCACATCCCAATGGGAGTATAGAATAAAGGTTGGATAATAGGCTAAGCCACAATGACAAGACACGTCAATATTGGTGCAATCTGACAGTTGGAAGCATTCTATAACATAATGATTCATTACCTGGCCTGGTCAAATGGATAAAGTAGTGAGAGAGGCAAAAATTCTCTGGGGGAAAACAGTAGGGTTCTACAGAACGATTGGCAAGATGGATCGGCAGGGCTGTCTCCTCTTCACCCTCGTAGTCATAGAGTCATACAGCACAGAAACAGACCCAGTCCATGCTGAATATAATCCCAAACTAAACTAGTCCCACCTGCCTGCTCCTGGCCCATATCCCTCCAAACCTTTCCTATTCATGTGCTTATCTAAGTGATATCCACCACTTCCTCAGGAAGTTTATTCCACAAGCGAACCACTCTGTATTTTTTAAAAAAATTGCCCTTCCCTTCATGTCTTTTTAAAGTCTTTTTCCTCTTGCCTTAAAATATGCTGCCCAGTGTTGAAAACCCACATCCTAGGGACAAGAAACCTACCATTAACCCAATGTACCTCTCATGATAATATTTATGTAACCTTTGGGCAATTGGGGATGGACAGTAAATGCTAGCCATGCTCACATCCCATGAATTAATTAACAAAAGTTACATGTCAGATATGGTATGGTCACCTTGTGTAGTTTAAAGAAAGAATATGTTGTTGTGTAATTGTCTGTTCAAATGTCTTTTAATTCTGGTTATCTGGAAGCCGTATATTTGAAACAAAATTAAATTGTCTTTTTTCTTGGTAATGTATTAAAAAACAGACTCATTTGGGCTGAGTCTAGTTAACTTCATTTCATTGAATGGAAAAAAATGTGGAAGTGGGAGTGATTGTAAAATATTCATTCCAAAAATGCATTAGTGAAAGAGGACTTTTGAAGCAATTGTCTTATCTGTACAAATAAGGGAATACATTTAGATAAACAAAACAGAATTTTCCAGATCAGGGAAAGTCCATTTGGCTTGCAAATTTGCTATAGATTGACCTCAATTTCCCCTTGCTGAATCCAAAACGTTCAAAGGAATTTTTTTTTTTTTAAATGGTATAATTATGGCACCATAAAGATCATTGCTTCTCTGCGCCTTTGCAGCTTTGGCATCTATGTCTCAATTTCTATTTCATCCTTTCCACGACTAAGAGTCTTGCCTCTTCCATCATGTATTAAGCAACTCCAAATTTATCATCATAGGCCTTCCTTTTTCCATAAATAACTTTGTGTCCACATACCACTTTCCTTTTGTGGCTTACACTGGCCTCAGAGCTCCCAGCATATTCAATTATAAATCTGTATCTGCATTATTAAATTCTTCCATCCTACCTCTGCACTTTCCTGTTCCCTCTTTCTGTATTGCCTTTTGGCTTCCACCTTGAGTGCATTGACCCTATCCTTCCCTTTGGCCAGTCGTTGGTGGTGGTGGGACCTTCAACTCCTATGGCTATTCTCTCTGGAAATTCTTTCCAAAGCACATCCATCTTCTTACACTTCTACCTTTAAACATCCTTCAAAGCCTATCTTTAAACCAAGCTTTTAGTCACTCTTTATAATCCTGTCATGACTCAGCATGCATTTCCCTTCTATTTAGGGACTGTCTCTTAATATTTATCTGGAGCAAATTGCACCCATTTTCGAGGTGTTTTTTTTTTCTGCAAAATCCCCTACAGTAAGTTCAGTGATTTGAGTAGTAGATGACTGCTTTTGTGGAGCCCATTCAATCTACTTTATTGTAGGAACAAAATTGAAAATGTACATGCTAATATCTAATGGCTACAATATTAAAAGTTCCAACTCAAGATTGGATGCTTATTGGAATTTGATTATTCTGCATGTTGAGGTACCGATCATATTAGCTTCTGAAGCAATCACAAGTGGTACTTTTATGCTGTTTATCTCTCTCTCTCACCTTTGCTTCTCTGGAGAAAATCACTAGTTTTACAGCACTCCATTGTACAGCAGCTGTCTGCTGGGGTTAATCTCGAAGACTGGTGTATTTGCATCTGAGCAGAAGGGCTGAAACCTTGACAGGATGGAAAGGATCTTATGGAGTGTAAATCCATTCACTAGTTCCCTGTATTTATTGTGCAAGAAATCCAATTCTTTAAAGCGATAGCAAATTTATTGAACATTTGAAGAACAAATCTGCACTCATACTTCAACTTGTATGACTTCAGGATGTCCAGAAGAATTTTATAATCACTTCTTGATTTGGGAGTGTAATCACTGCTGTACTGTAAACAAAACATTTCAGCCAATTTGCACACAGCCAGGGGCAATTAACCCGTTTCATTAATTTTGTGTGAGGCTAGCACGGTGGGAGGATTCCTGGATTTTTTTTTTTGAAATGTCCTTTTTTTTTGACCTCTGCTATAACCAATTGGATTGTGGGGTTGGTTAGCTCAGTTGGCTGGATGGCTGGTTTGCAATGAGTGACTTCAACAGCTGAAGTTACCGTGTAGATCGCACTTTCTCAACCCTGCCCTCACTTGATGTATAGGGAACCTCTGGTTAAACCACCACCAATGAGAGGGCAGCCCTATGATCCGCTGGGAATATGGAGACTTGACTTTTACCGACTCAATTAGATTGGCCAACCATGTAACACTCCGTCAATCTTGCACTGAAGTGCTGGTTCACATTATATATTCAAGTCTGAGTGTGATATTTGAACCTATAACTTCTGACAAGTAGTTGAGAGAACTACCAGTTGAGTTAAATCAGCAATTATACCCTCAAAACATCAAGGCATTCATGTGTTGAGATCCTACCATGTGATCTCTAGAAGCTCTCACACAATGATGTGCTCGCACAAGCACCACACCATGTTTTTTCTTAGTCCTTTCACGGGATGTGAACATTAGCTCAGTTGTTTATTGCCCTTTAGGTAATAGTGGTACCTTCTTGACCAACTGCAGTCAGTTTGGTGTAGGAATGCCTGCTGTGTCGGTAGAGAGAAAATTTGACCCAGCGACATTAAAACCTGAGTTGGCCAGGCCATATATCCAGCATGCCTGACATTCACTCACTAAAGCGAATCATTTGTGGACAGCATGAATCTGGAATGCGGTCCTCTAGTGGTCAAGGGAATCACAGCAGGGACACTCTGAAGGCTTCACCTGAGGAGTTTCGTTGCATTTAGGTAAGGCAAATTAGGGCAGGACTTAGCCAGTTAATGGTAGGGCCCTCTGGAGTGTTGCTGAGCAAAGAGACCTAGGGGTGCAGGTGTGTAGTTCCTTGAAAGTGGAGTTGTGGGTAGTCAGGGTGGTGAAGAAGGCATTTGGCATGCTTGCTTTCATTGGTCAATGCATTGAGTATAGGAGCTGGGATGTCATGTGGCTATACAGAACATTGGTTAGGTTTCTCGCCACAGATGCTGCCAGGCCTAATGAGCTTTTCCAGATTTTTATTTCTGATCCACAGTTCTTTCGGGATTTTGCTGGTTAGGAATACCGTGTTCAATTCTGGTCTCCCTGCTATAGGAAAGATGTTAAACTTGATTCGGAGAAAGATATTGCCAGGATTGGAGTGTTCGCGCTATAGGGAGACATGGAGTAGGCTGGAATTTTTTTTCCCTGGAGCATCGGAGGCTGAGGGGTGACCTTGTTGAGGTTTATAAAATCATGAGGGGCATGGCTAGGGTGAATAACCAAGGTCTTTTTCCCAGGGTAGGGGAGTCCAAAGCTAGAGGGGCTTAAGGTTAATGTGAGAGAGGAAAGATTTAAAAGGGACCTGAGGGGCAACCTTTTCACACCAAGGGTGGTACGTGTATAGAATCCAGAGAAGTTGGCAGAGGCGGGCACAATTACAACATTTAAAAAGCATCTGGATGGGCAAATGAATAGGAAGGATTTAGAGGGATATGGACCAAATGCTGACAAATGGGACCGGATCATTTTGGATATCTGGTCAGCGCGGACGAATTGGACTGAGGGGTCTGTTTCTGTGTTGTACAACTCTGACTCTTGGAGAAGTTTGCCCAGGATCACTGCACCTGGCACAACCAACATTTAACAAAAATACTGGGCAGCTTCCTTTGAAAGCCCACACACATCAGGGATAGGGTGTGGGGGTGTGGTTGTTGGTGCGAGGTGTAGAAAACACAAGGAAAGGAAATCCTGAACCAACAACTTGTCCAAGGTCCAGTGGATATCCTGTCTTATTTGCAACAGAACTTTCCGGTTGCCCACCAGAACCTAATCAAATACCGCAGTAGATAAACAGAGGCTCTTTTCCTAAAAGGATGAATGAGAATTAAAATCCACCCAGCAGACTGGCGGCTCTGCTACTGAGTTATAAAAATGCTTTTAGACTCGTGTCGTTTCCAGATCATTAGTTAGTCTTGTTTGGATAATGTCGTTTATGTAATGGGTCAGTTGGTATACTAATTAGCTTGGAGTGCCTAAGGCCTTCAGAGGTGTAAAAATAGTTTCTTTTTCATTTGACACAATAGGAAAGGTCAAGTGTTGAAGCATGAGTGAGTTCATACCTGGGATGTGAACATCTTGTCATAGTAATTTGTAACTCAGTAATGCAGATTTTAAAACAAAAACAAACTCTGAAATGAAGTTCTAAGTGTTTTTTTTTTCGCAAGTAACTTTGAACCACGTTAATGTGCCCCAGAGGGTGATCAGCATCCCTAGCAGCTATGATCCAGTAAGATTTGTTACCTTCAGGTAAACAATAAACTGTGTATGTATGATACTTTTAGTTTTATATTTTTGTTAGATTTATGTATTAGATATATACAGGGTAAATTACTGAAGGGTAGGTTTTAAGTAGTTTCTTAACAGAGGAGAACATTGTACAGAGGTGTAGAGATGGGAATTCCAAAACTTTGGATTTAGTAAGATATAGGCACCAATTTTGGAGTAAAGGAAAGAGGGGAAACAATGAATTTCACCCCAGTGTTATTATTTAAAAGTGAATGTCTCTCTTTCAACATTACCAAGTGCTCTGCTTCCAAATGAACAGTTGTTCATAATGATTTGTTCACAGACGGATATGGTATTTGACAGCCAGTACTGCAAGTCTTATAGTTCACAGGATCATACGTAGAATGATACATCACAAAGAGAGAGGCCATTTGGCCCATCGTACCTGTGCTGGTTATCAAATTAGCCCTGCCCCTTGTCTAGATAGACTATTTCCCCTTCGCATATTATTCCGATTCCCATTTGAATATTACTATTGAATCTGTTTCCATCAGCCCTTGGGGTAGTGAGTGCATTCCCAATTGCAGCAGCTGAATGTATAAAGCAGAGTTTGAAGGGCTCTTGTAGCATCCCTACCCTTGAGCCAGGAGGCCTGGGTTCAAATTCCACCTGCTCCAGAGGTGTGCAACAACAGTTCTGTGCAGGTTGTTAGGAATATGAATATAAAATGAACTTTTTTTATTTTGCCTCTGGTTCTTTTGCAGACCATCTTAAATCTGTGTCCCAGGGTAAGTGATGCCTCAGCCAGTTTATCCTCCTTTACTACATCAAATACGCTCATAGAGCCGTACAGCATGGAAACAGATCCTTCGGTCCAACTCATCCATGCCGACCACATTATCCTCAATTAATCCGGTCCCATTTGCCAGCATTTGGTCCGTATCTCTCTAAACCCTGCCTATTCATATACCTATCCAGATGCCGTTTAAATGCTGTAATTATACCAGACTCCACCATTTCCTCTGGCAGCTCATTACTACACAACTAGCAGAGGCGTACTTATATCAAATATTCCATACACGCACCACCCTCTGTGTGAAAAAGTTGCCCCCTTAGGTCCCTTTAAGTCTATGATTTCATAAATCTCTCAAATTTTTAAGTACATTACATTTGAGGACAGTGCTGCTTCAGTTTGATCGTAGTTTATCTCTCTGTAGCAGTTGTGCACTATTGTTTCTGCAGTGAAACAGTCAATGATCATGTAACTACTGTTTAGTGCCTTAGGTCTTCTAAGCAGTCAAATTACACCATCTGCTATGATGAGATTTGAACACATGCTTCCAAAACATTAGCCCAAGGTTCTGAATTCCAGGTCCAGTGACCTAACCATTACGTGACTACATCCCCTATACGATAGTGGAGGAGAGTTAATGCCAATTGCCATATGCATGTGGCTACCATTGAGAAGTTTGGACAGTATAAGTCAGATCTTCCTGAAAATCCCCTGACTACCAGTGGGGCCGTGAGGTCCTGAGCAGCAATGCGTTCTGTGGAGTTCTGACTGATTCTGACAGCTTCTATGCCTCCTCTCCCTGTTTAATACCTGAAGCCTACCTGCCCCATACCCCAAAATCACTTAGCTTCTCTTGTAGCTATTCCCCAAACCTTTCACTCTGAGGTCACAGGAAATCTGCGTGATCAGCCACATTTTTATTAATTGGATGGAGAAGGCTGGAGGGGCCAAGTGGCCCTCATCACCACCTAATTCATATGTTTGTAAGACTGAGGTATTAGAATAGAGTCGTATCAGGAAGAAAAGCTTTGGGAAGCGCTGGAGTAAGTCCTGGCTTTTACATGAGTGCCCAAAGGTATGGTTTCCTGCCCATTTATTGACAGTATGCAAAATCAGCACATCCACTGCTTTGGAATCGATTTTCCTTCTCTGCACAGCTTTATCACTGTTGGAAAAAACTTCTGCATACAACTGACCTGACATGGAATAAAGATGCGATTTCACTCTTTGTTTCAAACAAGTAGTTTGTAGATGAAGTGGTTTTGTTTTAATGCTCTAATGACTGAGCCAGGGAATAATTTCTCAGCAGTTTGTCAAAGCTTTTATTCGCCTGTCAAAGAATGTAAATGATGAGTTAGTAAGTACAATCATTAAAGTACAATCGCGTATTAAAAAATAGGAGTGGAAGACTGCTTAAAGCTGCATTCCCTCTGGCCTCAGTTTTGCTTTGCACCATCGCATTTGGAATGTGAAAATGACCAAGATTTGGAGCAAAGAGCAATAAGGTTCCCTGCTTTATTTTGGAGTCTGATTGGGTCTTGACAATGAACTTGCACACCCTAGGCAGGATCGCTTTTCGATTTGACAGGGCATGCTTTCTTTACCCATCATTTGAGAGAATTGGTGGGCAGCTCTGAAGCCATGTGATGAACATCAATTGACCAGAGATGGGGCTTTAGCTCTTCAATCAGGAGCAAGTCCTATCTCATTGTCTCAGTAGCGCTACTGGGAGTGGTGGCCATTGCTAAAACTACAATAAGACCCCAGATTCTAGATGGACCCAGAGCCTGAGGCTCTTCCTGTAAGGCCAGCAGGGGAGGCTCTGGTCATTGTGGTGGTTGAAGAAGGGGGGGGGGGGGGGGGAGAACTCGAGGCTTAAGGAGGCTAACTTGATGGAGAACTGCACACCACAATCACTCCCTCTGGCCTCAGATTGTGGCTGGGTTGGAAGCAGCCCTAAATTTGAGGGCCTCAGTTGAGGGAAAAGACAGGTTGACTGCCTAGATCATGCCCAATCCCCATAAAATGTCTTTCAGGTGTGAGTGCAGGTGGGTAGGTGGCTACCTGGAGATGTAGCACCCATAATTTTGTCATAATTGAGAAAGAATAATCACTTTGCTCCCACACTTGATAATTTACAGTTGGGCTGAATGTTCTTGCTATTGTAGAGACAGAAAAACAAGAAGTTATGATGAATCTTCTGTGAAAATCGTGTCTCAACTGGAGTAATGTCTCCAATTCGGACACTTTTGTAATGATGTGAAGGATTTAGATAAGTTGCCGATTGAGTCTGATTCCCAAGAGCTTCACTAATGTGAGCACAGTCGGGAAGCAGGGTTGCTCTCCTTAGAGAAGAGAATTTTGAGACAAGATTCTAAAGAGCTATCCAGTATCATGAGGAGCCCAGACAGAGTGGATAGTGAGAAACCATTTCCGTTGGCAGAAGGATTGAGACCCAGAGGAGATTCAAAGTGACAAAAGAATTAAAGATGAAATGAAGAAAAATCCTTTTTAAGTAGCAAGTTGCTACAAGCTGAAATACATTATCCAAGTATGTGATGGAGGCAGATTTAATATTCCTTTAGAAGGCATGATTGATAAATTCCTAAACATAAATAAATTTGTGGGTTATAGGGAAAGATTGGGAGCATAAGACTTGCTAAATTGCTCTTGCAGATAGTCAGAATTGGCTTACTGGCCAATTGGCATCTTTCTGTGCTGTGACTGCAGTATAAGGGGGTAATTGCTGTTATGCTCCTTGTCGGAGTGCATCATCAGTGATGTCAGTTCACACGTAGCTGAAACCTGAGGTTCTGATGAAGTCCTGCAGCCGTCCACTTGATCAACATTATCAAGAACGAATAAATGGGTATTAGTTTTTAATGGTGTGGTTTCCAGCTTTCTTCTATTGAAGAGGTACAGACTGTGGTTATGACTTAATTGCCCAAACTAGGCATGGCATTTGCCCCAGCCTGGATAGAGAGAGAAATTGAGGAAGGGTCACTAGACCCGTAAAGTTAACTCTGATTGCTCTCAACAGATGCTGCCAGACCTGCTGGGTTTTTCCAGCAATTTCTGTTTTTGTTTCTCATTTCCAGCATCAGCATTTCTTTGGGTTTTTATTTAGAGAAAAATTGCAATTGAGCAAAGGAGGTTCCTTCCATGTCTGGAGACCTGGGTTCATAGCAATAGCAGACCGATGAGATAAGAGTCATTTCGTTTCAGGATGGCTGCTTTTCCAAAGCCAGAACTCCATTTCCAGACGACATAGCTAGGCCCATAGTGACATACATAGAGCTGCTAGATTGTCACTCAGCTGATCACCGAACCAGACAGAAAAGGTTGGCAGGTGTGAGGCATGCACTTTCACTTCAGTGTTTAAGTTTAAGATATACTGGGAAAAGGGCAGGTAGGAGTGGACGGCAGTGGGGGCATGGAAATTGTTCTGACCTTGCATTACGCTCCTTTTCTATATAAAAAGGAAAGCTTTCCAAAAGATACGCAAATAAAATCTTTAACTTAATTTCAACCTTTTTTTTAAAGCTGTTTGATCTTTGATTCATGCAGCATCCATGATATTTTAGGGCTTAAAAGAATGATGCCAAAACTCATTGTTTTGCTTTGTGGCTGAGACTTAATATTGCTAGATGGGATCTTTTAGTCTCAAATGTTTGTGTGTAAACAATAAGTGCTTGTGTAATCCCAAGCATTTATACCAGAACATCAAAACAACATTTTGATCTTAATGTCAAGAATTGGTGACTGATGACCTTAAAATTGTATTCCTGTCATTTTACTCTGAATCTTTTATTGTGAAGACTGCAGTTAAGGGCCATCTAGATGTCATGTAGTCTTGCAATGGCGATGGTATTCGACACGCACTCTTGTACGTGTGAAAATGGATACCTTTCACAAATTTTTTTTTGCAGCATGTTTGGGAGAATGGGCCACGTACTGTAGGTCTCTGTGACTGTATAACTCTAATCTGTAATAAAAGATGCCATTTAGCCACAGATGTTGTTTTATTAATATTCTATCTCATTGTCAGGATGACTTGCATTCCTACAGCTGAAAGGTAGCAGTTTTGTCTGCTTTGTATCTCATACTTTGATCTATCTAGCTGTAGTTAAATTGGAGATGCGACTGGAATTTTTTATAGGGTGCCATCGCTAATAGAAGCATGTCACTGTGCTAATTGCATCCTGTCTTGCAAGCAGCCGTTCGATAATTACTGCAATTGTGTGCAGAAGGAAGTGGAGCCTTTCTTTTTAATTTATAGCTCGAAGTGGTTTGGGAAGCAGATAAGAGGGACCGAGGTTGCTATCTGTTGGGTCTTATCCTTTGAAGCAAATGCTGTTCCAGATTTATTTTGACAATACAGAGAAGAAGATCATGAAGGAGGTGATTGATTATAATCATAATCATAATCATAGGCATTATTGTGTGTGGAGATAAGAATGTTTCAAGATTTTACTGTGGCAAATGTATCTGATGTCACATTTGTATCGTGGATTTTTAAAATTCATTTATGGAATGTGGGTGTCGTTGGCGAAGTCAACATTTGCTGTCCATCCCTAATTGCCCTTAAGAACAATTTAGAGTCAACCAAGTGAAATACATCTGGATATGATATAGGCCAGACATGGGCAGCACAGTGGCTCACTGCTTCGCACTGTTGCCTCACAGCACCAGGGACCTGGGTTCACTTCCACCCTCGGGTGACTGCCTGTGTGGAGTTTGCACATTCTCCCTGGGTTTCCTTCGGGTGCTCTAGTTTCCTCCCACAGTCCAAAGATGTGCAGGTTAGGTGGATTGCCATTCTAAATTGCCCCATACTGTCCAGGGATGTGTTGGCTAGGTGGATTAGCCATGGGAACTGCAGGGGTAGGGTGACGGTTTTGGGTGGGATGTTGTTCGGAAGGTCGGTACAGACTCGAACAGGCCATTCGGCTCATTCTGCACAGTAGGGATTCTATGATTCAGACCACTTCAGAATATTAGATTCCTTTCCCAAAAGGTCTTTGGTGAACTGGATGGTTTTTTTTTTACAGCATTCAATGGTATTTCCTACTGCTCTCATGCTCAGTGCTTTTCAATTTTGAACACAAAAGAAAAGACAGAGCAAATATCCTCTCTGATCCCTTCAGGTGATCAAAACCTGTTCTGACAATCGCATTATGTTATCTATAAGGGCACTCAATTTCTACGTGACCTGCTTTCATGCCCAGTTAAGAACTGGTCCACTTCCTCTTGAAGGTGAGTGGGAGGTCCATAGCTACCACACTAGCCTATGATATTTTAAGAGACTTGGGACTTTCTAGGAAAATAAGAAGTGCCAAATATTTCAGGCCTGATCTTCCTCGATCTGTTCAACTGGAATAATCAATAGGGACACAACCCTAGTCCTCCCTTGGTCCACTTCTAAGCTAAACCGCTCTGAATTAAATAAGCTCAGGACCTTAATAGATCTGTTTAAACTAGAAATCATTCTTGTAGCTCTCCTCTGGAAGTTTTCCAAGTCATGGGATCACAGAGTAAGGGTGGAACCAGAATTGAATGTAGTACACCAGATGTGATCTGACCAATGACCTGTATTGTGTACCTTTCACTTTATGCTGAATAGTCCTTTTTAAATATAACCCAATGCACAGCTTGTTTTAACTACAGTCCCTCCATATGCACATTCGCTCTATACAGCCTCTTATAGTTTCTACAGCCACATTGGACACCAGATTGAAATTGGCTAAGGAAACACCATGAGCTACAATTTCACAAATGGTAGCTCATTTTAGACAAATGCAACCATTTCTGGGGCAATATGGTGAGTTTACTTGTGATACATTTGTACTCCAATTTTCATATTGATACAAAACAAGTTTTAGTCAAATTTTAGAGCTAAATTTAGCATTGAGACCTGAACTGTTTCCAAAACTCTGCCATTGGGCAGGGTTGAGGGCTGTCCATCAGTTTTGTATGGACATAAATTGGAGTGAGACTTACTTATTTATTTACTTACTTATAGACTACAACTGCACTCTGATCGAATGCACTAAATCCTGTAATGTGTTTTCTTTACATTCTTGGGATATGAGCGTTGTTGACTGACGAGGTCAGCATTTATTACCAACCCCGAATTTCCCAAGCGGTAACGAAGAATTAACCATATTGTTGTGGGTCTGGAGTCACAGTTGGTCAGACAAGATAAGGAGGAGCAGATTTCCCTCCCTGAACAGCGTTGGTAAATCAGATGGGATTATTTATTATAACAATTGACAGTGGTTGCATGGTCATCGTTCAGTTAGTTTCTTTTCTCCCCTTCTATTCAATTTTATTGAATTCCTATTTCACCATCTGCTATGATGGGATTCAAACCCATATTCCCAGAACATTAACAATACCACAATGTGGTCTCCTCTTCATTTTGGAGATGAACCACAGAGTGGGTGGTCGCTTTGCAGAACACTTACGTTCTGTCTGCAAAAATTAATCTGAGCTTCCAGTTGTCTGCCACTTGAACACACCACCATGTTCCCGTGCCCACATTTCTACTGCAGTGTTCCAGTGAACCTCAGCACAAGCTCAAAGAACAATACCTCATTTTCCACTTGGCGACCCTGCAGCATCACAGACTCAATATTGAGTTCAATAACTTTAGAGCCTAACTCCATCCTTCTGTGTTTTTTACCTACCCTACACACAGTCCTGTTATGAAATGAGTTGCTTTTACCCATTCCCACCTATTCCCAGGCCTACTATTGCATTATATGCATTGCTTTCAGTATAGCGCACTCAAGTTTTCTCATACTTCTGGATCTTATGATCATTTATTCAGCTTTTCTCTGTCCAGGCCTGCTATCCATAATCTCCTTGTTTACCTACCTTTTTCATATCTTTCTCCCTCCAGGCTCCATCTCCACCTATCTACTCGCCTCTCTCCTCCTCACCTTCTGCACCCCATCCCAACCTTGTCTTCAGCATAAATACCATTTTTTCCAAGCTGCTGTTAGTTCTGATGAGAGTCATCAGTCTTGAAATGTTAACTGTGCTCTCTTCCCACAGATACTACCAGACCTCCTGCATTTTGCCAGCAATTTCTGTTTTTATTTCAGATCTCCAGCATCTGCAGTTCTTTGCTTTATTTTCAGGATGTTTGCCTGGGTTTCTGAACTAATAGCCCAGTGGCATTACAATTTTGCCACCATCTCCCCAGTATTCCTGCAGTATATTACTTTGGAATTTCTGCTGTCTGGGGAAAATAATTTGCTTAAATCTCTGATCTTTGTGAAATCTCTGATCTTCACTTTGGATGGTAAACAAAAACAAAATTTAAGCATCCTGCTTACATTTGAGTTATTTACACTTCCGAGAAGCTTAAAGCTCTGGATTGTGTCTCTCTTAGCTGTTTACCCTTTCTCTGTTGAAAACAACTTGAACTCTTTTAGCCCTTCTTCCTAACCTGGATATCAAAAGGCAATAATTATCCTCTCTCCTGAACCCTCTCCAATTTATCAGTTGTGTTTTGAAATTCCATTCTTTTCACCGCTGTGTTTAAGAGGCATATTTAGCAATAAGTTAAACTGAGCGTTTTCAAAAACACAACAAGATACCTCTAGAGATTACATTTATCCTTTCAGATCTTATCCTGCACTCTCAAAGCAGTGAGTCACCATTCCCAGTTTTTGTTCAATCTCAGAACATCAAGTCATCATCCGTTGGTAATTACATTTCTTTTCTGTTTATAGAAATAAACAAATTAACAATTCCTTCTGAAGGTAGCATGCTGAAGATATTGCGGAACAAAAATAAACTGCTTCTACCTCAGTCAAACTTCAGAATTTGTGTTGTTGATTTTATTTTATTTTAGTAATTCATTTCCATTGTCAAATACCGCTATTTGGTGAGCAACAATTGCCTGCTGCTGCAGTTGGCTGCCCAGCAGGTGGGCTATCTGCTTGATTCAGCCTTACAAAGATAAGTGCAAACTTTATGTGGTACTTTTCATGACCTCGGGGCATCTCAATATGTTTTGTAGCCAATTAAATACTTTTGGAAGTAGCCATGTTGTAATGAAAGAAATACTGCAGCCAACGTGTACACAGTGAAATATGTCAAACAGCAACACAATGGTGTCAGCTAGTACAGAACGTAGGACTGTACAGCACAGGAACAGGCCCTTCGGCCCACAGTGTTGTGCCAAACATGATGCCAAATTAATGTAATCCCTTCTGCCTGTCCTTGGTCCATACCCCTCCCTTCTTTGCATATTCTTGGCCAATCTAAAAGTCTCTTAAACACCCTTATCGTATCTATCTCAACCACCACCCCTGGCAGCGCGTTCCACACTCCTACCACTCTTTGTGTAAAAACTTGCACCTCTCATCTCCACTTAATTTTTCCCCCTCTCACCTTAAATGCATGTCTCCCCTAGTTTTCGACATTTCAACTCTTGGAGGGGAAGAAGATTCTGACTATCAAACCTGTCTATGCAACTCATAATTTTATAGACTTCTATCAAGTCTCCCTTCAGCCTCTGCCACTCCAGAGAAAACAACTGAAGGTTTTCTAGCCTGTACTTATAGCTCACACCCTCTAATCCAGGCAGCATCCTGGTAAACCTCTTCTGTATCCTATCCAAAGCCTCCACATACTTCCTGTAATGTGGCGACCAGCATACTGAGTTTACTTATGCCGATGTTCAATTTGTTAGTCATGGAGATGTACAGCATGGAAACAGACCCTTTGGTCTGACTTGTCAATGCTGACCAGACGTTCTAAATTAATCTAGTCCCATTTGCCAGCATTTGGCCCATATCCCTCTATATGCTTCCTATTCATATAGCCATCCAGATGCCTGTTAAATGTTGTAATTGTACCAGCTTCCACCACTTCCTCTGGCAGCTCATTCCATACATGCGCTATCCTCGACATGGAAAAGTTGCCCCTCAGGTGCCTTTTAAAGCTTTCCCCTCTCACCTTAAACCTATGCCCTCTAGTTTTGGAATCCTCTACCCTGGGGAAAAGACCTTGTCTATTCACCCTATCCATGCCCCTCATGATTTTATAAACATTTATAAGGTCACCCCTCAGCCTCTGATACTCCAGGGAAAATAGCTCCAGCCTATTCAGGCTCTCCCTACAGCTCAAACCCTCCAACCCTGGCAATATCCTTGTAAACTTTTGCTGAACCTTTTCAAGTTTCACAACATCTTTCCTAAAACAGAGACCAGAATTGAACGCAGTATTCCAAAAGTGGCCTAACTAATGTCCTCTACAGCTGCAACGTGACTTCCAACTCCTATACTCAATGCACTGACCAATAAAGGCAAGTGTACCAAATGCCGCCTTCACTAATCTATCTACCTGTAATTTCGCTTTCAAGGAACTATGAACCTGCACTCCAAGGTCTCTTTGTTCAGTAACACTCCCCAGGACCTTACCGTTAAGTGTATAAGCCTTTCCAAAGTGCTTCACCCTATGTTTATCTAAATTAAACTCCATCTGCCACTCCTCTGCCCATCTGATCAAGGTTCCGTTGTACTCGGAGGTAAACTTCTTTGCTGTCCACTACACCAGCAATATTGGTGTCATCTGCAAACATACTAGCCATCCCTCCTATTATTCACATCCAGATCATTTATATAAATGACAAAAAGCAGTGGACCCAGCACCTATCCTTGTGGCACACCGCTGGTCACAGGCCTCCAGTCTGAAAAGCAACCCTCCACCACTACCCTCTGTCTCCAACCTTCGAGTCAGTTATGTATCGAAGAGGCTAGCTGTCCCTGTATTCCATGTGAGTTAAGCTTGTTAAGCAGTCTAACAAGCAGAACATTGTCAAATGCCTTACCGAAGTCCATATAGATCACATTCACAGCTCTGCCTTCATCAATCCTCTTCGTCACTTCTTCAAAAAAATTCAATCAAATTAGCGAGACACGATTTCCTACGCACAAAGCCATGTTGACTATCCCTAATCAGTCATTGCCTTTCCAAATACGTGTAAATCCTGTCCCTCAGGATCCCGTCCAACAACTTGCCCATCACTGATGTCAGACTCACTGGTCTATGGTTCCCTGGCATTTCCTTCCCACCTTTTTTTAGATAATGGCACCACGTTAGCCAACCTCCAGTCTTCTGGCACCCCATTCTCCACTTATGCATGGTTAAGTGAAGCCTGTGTCTGGTATATCCCTGGAGCCTGTTCTTATTCCTTTTTTCTTACTTCTTTGTGAGGGAGTTGAGCTTCTGCTCGCCTGTCAACTCCTCATAGTAACATGACGTTGTATTGCTCAACGGGTGGTTGAAATACAGTTCTGCGAGCAGTCCTCCATCCTACTCTTTTAAAATGAAACTTGGTCCTGGAACTTGTTTAATTTTCTGTGGTATAAGGTAGACCGTTTGTACATCTTAATGAGAAGAAATACTCTTAAGTACAAGAGGTATTGCATGATACTCGCTACATTGACTAATTATTCAGAGCCAGGTATGTCCCTCTGCCACCATTGGGAGGCTCACATTAACCTGTCTGGTTGTCCACCCTGTACTAGATTGTCATATTAAGGCCCATCATCATATTGAAGCTCAATGCAGCTTTAGCATTCATTCGTTCAAAACCGTCACATTATTAAACAGAACAGGACCAAAAGTCTTTTTACATAACAGATCAGTGGTGTGAACCCAGTTCATATCTCTCAATAATATACATCGAAAAATCTTTGTTTTGAATCTGTTAGCTGAATGTTCAGTGATTTTACAGACTAATGTATTTTGTTACATTGTGTAGTGAGCCATGCTTGCCAAAGTATTCTTGGCTTTAGAACCCCTGAGCTGGTTAAGTATTGGCTGTGGTTATGTCTAGGGCACTGTAGTTGACTGTAGAATCTGTGAACGTTGAGAGAAGCCAATAGGATTTCTTGTGATCCTTGTTGCGAATGTGCTATAGCTATCACGTGAAGCTGGGATCAACATGCTCATTTGCCAGCCTGCTGTATCTGAGTACAAATGGAAGGCATGGTTACCTGGTCAAAATATTGACCAACAGTTAGAATTATGTTTTGTCTGTCAAGGAGCTGATGCATTGGGAGAGAAAGAAAATTGGAGGATTGATTAATTGGGCAAAACTGTGAATACTAAGCAGTCTGTTTCTCACCATGCTTTTGAATCTAGTTTATTTGAAGTTGGGAATTGTGAGAGGAAAAGACTAATATTCACTAGTTTTTCTTCTACCTTTCTGATTGTTACTTAATACAATGGCTTGCTGACAAATTGTGGCAATAATTCATTAGTTGTTTTGGAAAATCAAACTTGAGTATTGCTGAAAAAAAGATACATCCCCTTCAAGCATTTTGTCTTGCACTCATTAGGACAATTCACAAGAATACCAATGTAGAAAGAAAACAACATTTTGTAGTGTCTTAGAGGAGAGCGCCTGTTGGTTGGCAAATGAACTCCAAGTAGTTGAGGTCATGCATGAATGGGAGAATGCACCAGTTAATCATGACTGCCACTTAATTGTTTCAGAGATAGTAGAAACTGCAGATGCTGGAGAATCTGCGATAACAAGGTGTAGAGCTGGATGAATACAGCAGGCCAAG
>NC_063350.1:11780258-11854500 GCF_021869965.1 Rhincodon typus
TCCAGCTCTACACCTTGTTATCTCATGCCACTTAATTACCCAGCTTTGTTTAAATTTTCAACGAAACACATTAGCTGTGATTGGTCAAAGCATTGCCCTGAGTAATGAATGAGAGAATATCTTCCATCTATTTTGTTGAGTTGAAACAGGCACAATATCTGTACCAGAGATAGTAAGAACTGCTGATGCTGGAGTCAGAGAAACTCCAATGTGGAGCTGGAGAAACACAGCAGGCCAGGCAGCATCAGAGGAGCAGGAAAGCTGACGTTTTGGGTCGGGACCCTTCTTCAGAAAACATCTATACTTCCTCTTTCACTTTGCAAACAACAGGGCTCTGTGTATTAGTATTTGTAACTTCCAGTATTCACAAATGTGTCACAGCCAGAGCCTGACTGACCACCTTAAATTGGTTGTCAGACTAATTCTTCATTTAGCAAACGTTGTCAACCACATTTAATATTCGACGCTACTGCAGGTTTTGCAAGCACAGGCTGGTTGAGCAGCATCAGTATCTTGCTTGTTGTAAATAGCAAGGGGATATGCCATTGCTGTGATCTGCCAGTCTTTGGAACATAAAGCCTACAAACCTGGCATCACACCTCATATACCACATTACTTACTTGTGTGATTGGCAGAACAGCTTTTTATCTTAACAGCAACATCCTGTTAATGGCAAACACCACTCACGTGGCTACTGCATGGCAACAGCAGTGAACTGCTGGCTTTACCAATCACTCAAACCTTTTGAAATACCTACCCCTTCCTGAGTAATCTGAGAAAGACTCTGCACTTCATTAACTGGTGCATCCTCCATGGTAATGTCTCTACCAATCAGATTCCACTTGCCAACTAATAAACACTCTGCTCTGCTATGGTTTTCCCTTTAAATTGGTATTTCTTGTGAATTGTCCTGACGAATGCAAGCTGAAAAGTGTGTCTTTTTTCAGCAATATTGTTTTGTTTAGTTTATAATGGACCCAGACATGAAGCAAACAAAGCCCCCAGTTTGGGTGGCATGGTGGCTCAGTGGTTAGCACTGCTGCCTCACAGCGCCAGCAACCCGGGTTCGATTCCACCCTCGGGCGACTGTCTGTGTGGAGTTTGCACATTCTCCCTGTGTCTGCGTGGGTTTCCTCCAGGTGGTCCAGTTTCCTCCCACAGTCCAAAGATGTGCAGGCTAAGTGGAGTGGCCATGCTAAATTGCCCCGCATAGCCTGCACATCCCTGGACAAAGTGGATTAGCCATGGGAAATGCAGGGTTATGGGGATAGGGTAGGGAGATGGGTCTGGGTGGAATGCTGTTTGGAGGGTCAGTGCAGACTTAATGGGATTGTATACGATGTACCATTTTGGGAACATGTACCCCACTTACAATATGGAGATAAGGTTTGTGGCTCTCAGTTCCACTCCAGGACCTGAGGGCATTAAGACAAAATACTGCAGATGCTGGGAAATCTGAAACACAGAGAACGCTGGAGAAATCTACCAGGTCTGGCAGCATCTGCGGAAAGAAATAGAGCCAACGTTTTGAGTCTGATATGACGTTTGTTCCAAATTTAAATTCTGAAGAAGAGTCATACCAGATGTGAAACATTGACTCTCTCTCTGTGCAGAAGCTGCTAGACTTGCTGGGTTTCTCCAGCATTCTGTGTTTGTACCCACCAGTGTAATTCGAGTTTAAAGCTCCAGCACCACAGTAAAGGAATGGTGCATTGTTCCTGGTCATGTCCTTCAGTTGAAACAGTGAATTGACATCCCACTTGTTCCTACAGGTTTATCAGTAGGCGGTCTTTACCTAGTATCGGCATAAGAGTACCGACCACATACTCATCCCGTTACTGTTTTGTCGTTCTTGTCATGAGGCATCGGCTGCCACATCTACACGTGCAATGGTCACGTTTCTTCAAAGTAATCCAATGTAACTAAGTGCTATAAAATCTACTGAGAACCTAGATGAGGGACTTTCTGTATTTTATTTCTTTTGATCCAGAAGGATGAAAAGTTTATTTAAAAATATATATATTTTTGAAACCGTTCCAGATCACACGTATGTAGGTATGTGGGCAAAATGTCCAGCTATTTTAGCTGGGAGGAAAACAAGTGTCTTAACTGGTTTTGAAATTGGAATTGTGTAAAGGCTATGGAATCTGAACTGCTGCCACACTAATTATCTCTCAGCGTTTTAATGCTGAGTAACTCTTGTTGTTTTCCAATATGGTCACTGAAAGGAAAGATGATGGAAACCTGCGCCCATAAAACAAATTATCCGCAGGCACTGACTGCCTTTATGTGTTAACAGAGTGGTGAATAGAAGCAAATCTCTTGCTGTTGTTGCACACATCATTCCAAACTTATCATTGCTTAGGAGACAGCAACTTATATTACTGTGATGCTTTGCATGTAAACATTTGTAAATGCCATATGTTGAGGCGAATACAGTAGACGTTGAGTAGGAAGGAACATTAAAGGATTGAAAGTGAGTACTTTGGAGCGCAGAATTTTTTGGTTAAAAGAACAACCACAAATATTGAAATTGAGGGAGTGAGGAAGAACATACATGATGCCTTGGAAACAACAAATACTGGAGATCACAGAAAGTCAGGCAGCATCCACGGAGAGAAAACAAGCTAACGTTTCGAGTCCACATGAGCTTCTTCAGCTCTGATGAAGAGTCATCTAGACTCAACATTAGCTTGTTCTCTCTCTGTGGATGCTGCCTGACTTTCTGTGATCTCCAGTATTTGTTGTTTTCAGTACAAATTGCAGCATCTACAATAATCTGCTCATACCTTATGCCTTGGAGTTTATGCAGAGCATCCAGCTGGAGGAGATAACAGGTAAAGCAATATCATGGAAGAAATTGAAAACATGAATAAACGTTTAATGTGATTTTGATGTTGTTTAGATATGCATCTCTTACCCGTTGGAGCGAGAGAGACTGTTGATTACATTGGTTGGGGGGTGGGGCACCACTCCATATTAAAAGTGGGGCAAAGTAAGAGGCCAGGCCTCTATGAACTGCTACACCTGATACGGGGATTGAACCCTCTTTGTTGACATCGTGCCGCACCACATTAGCTAGCCATCTAGCCCACTGAGAGGTTAGGCTTATGGCTAGGGCTAGGCTCATAACATTTCCTAAATATAAATTAATTTATAATTTAAATCCTAGACATTGTGGGACAGATGTGATATCTTTTCTAACAGTGGTAAGCAAATGTGTTAATATAATCGCAGATGTTATGGGAAAAGCCTGTAGAAACATTAGTGCTGAATGTTTTGTCACTTCTAACTGTGCTAATCAAAATAATTAATGAGAAACACCATGGTGTTTTTGATCCTTAGCTATTTCCAACAGTTTTATTATGGCCATTTGCATCTCTCTCTCTACTCCACCATCGCTTTCAATCAAAAGGAATATGTAACAACTTCAAACATTCTCACCTATTTTTGATTATTTGTTCATTTGATTTGGAAATCTAGTGTTTGCGGCTGAATTGGGTGTTGATATGGTAAAATATTAAGTGGATAGGTGAAGGAATAGGAGATAGTAGGAACTGCAGATGCTGGAGAATCCGAGACAACAAGGTGCAGGGCTGGATGAACACAGCAGGCCAAGCAGCATCATAGGAGCAGAGAGGCTGACGTTTCGGGCCTAGACCCTTCATCAGAAAAGGGGGAGGGGAAGGGGGTTGTGAAATAAATAGGGAGAGAGTGGGAGGCGGATAGAAGAGGGATAGAGGAGAGGATAGGTGGAGAGGAAACAAACAGGTCGAAGAGGCGGGGATGGAGCCAGGAAAGGTGAGTGTAGGTAGGGAGTTAGGAAGGGGATAGGTCAGTCCAGGGAGGACGGACAGGTCAAGGGGGCGGGATGAGGTTGGTCGGTAGGAGATGGAGGTGCGGCTTGAAGGAATACTTGCTTTTTACTCTTACATTTCTAATTTCTTTTTCCATGGATCAAGATGGTCTATTAATTCAGACCCTGGGGTGAAAAGTACCTCTACCCATTCTGCTGTTCACACGTTGGGACATCAGCTGTAGATGTCTGCCTGCTTCAGTTGCAGAGTGAAGCTGTCTTTAACCCTTTTGTGTTTCCTAACAGAGAAGGGTAAAGAAGCACAATAAATTGAGACAGCTAATTGAATGAGTCTTGTTCAGGAAACATACCGGCAATAAATTTCCTGCTTTGAGTTTTGTCATGGGATCTTCTAATCTGCCTTTTGAACTGAATTGACCAAAATAGCAGGAGACTGGGGGCAGGGTTCACATATATCAGCGACACGATGCAGGGCTATCAATTTGATTACTCAAAGCCTCAATATAAATGCACCTTGGATGTGAAGTCTCACTAAAAGCACAGGATGGAATTTGGGTTTTGTGCAATATTGGGTAATATCGAGGCAGAGTACAGGAAAGAGATTGAGTGCTTAGTGCCATGATGTAGAGACAACAATCTCTCCATCAATGTTAACAAAACAAAGGAGCTGATCATTAACTTCAGGAAGTGGACTGGAGGGCATGCCTCTGTCTTTATCAATGGTGCTGAGGTGAAGATGGTCGAGAGCATCAAGTTCCTGGGAGTAATGATCACCAATCTATCCTGGTCCACCCACATCAATGCAATAGTCAAGAAATCACAACAATGCCTTTACTTACTCAGGAAGCTAAAGAAATCCAGCATGTTCACAAAGACTCTTACCAAATTGTCATAGGCTGCGTTCTAAGGTCCATCTATCTGGATGCATCACAGTGTGGTATGGAAACTGCTCTACCCAAGACAGCAAGAAATTACAGACAGTAGTGAACACAGCCCAGTCCATCACACAAACCAGTCTTCCCATCTATTGACTTCATCTATACTTCCCACTGTCTCAGGAAAGCAAGCGCAACATAATTAAAGACCCCTCCCACCCCGGTTATACCCTGTTCCAATCTCTTCCATTGAGTAGAAGACATAAAAATTTGAATACACATACAAATAGATTCAAGAACAGCTTCTTCCCCATATTGTCAGACTTTTGAACAGACCTCTTTAATGTTAATTCTGATCTCTCTGTCTCTGTGGCTGTAAGACTGTGTATTCAGCACTCTGTCTTGCTACCCTGATGCACGTTGTATGGTATGAACTGCCTGTAGAGCGTGCAAAAGAACACTTTTCACTGTATCTTGGCACATGTGACAACAATCAGGCTCAAACTCAATAATGAATAGGCGATTGCCAATTGTCAGTCCATCTGACATCACTTTCAAAATGAAAATTGAGAGATATAAAATGTACTGTCAGTTCACTAGAAGCCCACACAAGTGGAATTCAGATGAGATCACTTACTACTCGGGCATCGGGGGTGGGAGGTAAACTATGTTGGTGGGTCTGCCAAAAGCCATAAGAGAGTGGCAAAGTGGTAATGTCAGTGGATAAATATGCAGTGGCAGAGGCTAATACCCTGTGAATGTGGCTACAATTCCCACTTTGGGAGCTAGTGGAATTTAAATTCAATTAATTAAAAAGGTAAAAATATGAAGCTAGTCTCAGTAATAGTGACTCTGACAACTGCTATCAATTGTCATTAAAGACACATTTGAATCACTATATTGTCCCTTAAGCAAGGACTTCTGCTTTCCTTACCTGGTCTGGCCTAGGTATGACACCAGAGTTAGAATAATATGGTTGACTCTTACCTGCCTTTAAAAATGGTCCAGCAATCTATTCTGTTCAAGGGCAATTGGATTTTGGCAACAAAAACTGGCCTTACCAGCAACACCCACATTCTGTGAAAGAATAAAGAAAAGAGGCGGCACGGTGGTTAGCACTGCTGCCTCACAGCACCAGGGACCCAGGTTCGATTCCACCCTCGGGCAACTGCCTGTGTGGAGTTTGCACATTCTCCCCGTGTCTGCATGGGTTTCCTCCAGGTGCTCCAGTTTCCTCCCACAGTCCAAAGATGTGCAGCCTTAGTGGATTGGCCATGCTAAGTGGCCCATAGTGTCCAGGGATCTGTAAATTAGGTGGGTTATAGGGGGATGGGTCTAGGTGGGATGGTCTGAGAGTCAGTGTGGACTTGTTGGGCCAAAGGGCCTGTTTCCACACTAGGGATTCTATGATTCTATGGGGAAAAAAGAGGAGTAGAAATAGGCCAATGGCCCCTTGTGACTGCTGTACTATTCATCAACAATGAGGCAGATCTATGCAGCAGAATTTTCTTTTTTGGGATCAGATGTGAAGGTGGGAGCAGAAGAAACTTCTGTATGGAGGAAGGTTGGGTTTTCCTATGCATTTACATTCTTCTCAGCTGACTACATACGCATTCTGTCCATAAAACTTGGCATTTTACCTGTGTAAGTTGTGAAGCCCTGTTCTGACCCTCTTGTCTCTAACATCTGGGTGACATGTTTAAAAAGCACCTGAATGGCTCACTGCACTCCAACCTCTGATACACCTGGAGACATCAAAGACCAGCCAAAAAGTGGCAGAGTGCTTCAGCCATGCCTCCCTGGATGTTCTCCTGAAGAAAGACATCTATTTTGTTGAATATTTTCATCTTGTATCCATTAAAGTGATTTGGAAGAAATGCCAACATAAAACAGTATTTTTACTGTACAAAAAGTGATTAGTTATCAATTGTACTGGAGATTGTACCAGTTAATGTTGACTGACAGTTAACTTCCAAGTTTTGTTTACATTCTAAACCAGGCAGGTTGACTCTGATTAGTCAAAGCATTTTCCTGAGAAATGAATTGGAGAAGGTGTAGACTGTTAGCTGTTTTGTTGGGTAGAAACAGATACAGTGAGCATACAGAACTGTAAAGTCTGTAAAGTACTAGGCTCTGTGTATTAATATGTGTAGCTTCCAGTACATGCAAGTAAACCATATGACAAAGGCGACCTTGACAAAGGTTGCTTCAGAGATCAGCACCTATGGGCAACTCCTGAAAACCTGCCTCCAGTGCCACAAGAGGGTGAATGATCTGCACTCTGCCAGGCTGTGCCACTGACTACTCAATGCTTCAACCTCATTTGACTCTGAGTTGGCATTGTAGAGAGCTGTCCCAGCGAAAATTGGATGCCAGACATCTATCACCAAATACCTCATGCGATCAATATCTGTCATTTCATTGTAACTACTAATGCAGCACCACAGTCGTCCTGCCTTTCTCTTGCCTGATGTGCCAGGGTTCAAATTTCAATCATAACAGGAGCTATAACACTCAGCAGCTCTCACACCATTAAGACCACTGACCATTCATTATTATTTAAGAGAACGTACACATCTGATAACCTTTCAGCAATGGCCTGCATGGGACAAGGGCACCACCACAAATGATGGCCTTTTCATGTGAGCCCCTATTTGAGCCCAGCCCTCCTTGACAGCCTGGTCAGGTTTGCTGGGGCTGGGTGTATGTCTGCCTTGCTTGAGTGAGCTTGTTGTCTCAGACAGATGTCACTGCTAACATTATAAGCAGTCAACAGCAACAAGCCATAATGCATTTGACTTCTGGAGCTGGTCAACATGCAGAGGCTTCACACCTAGTAGTGTAAGTGTTTGTGCAAAGAAAGGGTGTGATTATGAAGGAGCCATATAATTGAAGCAGCCTGTACTCACTGGAGCTTGGAAGAAGAAGTCTGCCCGACGGGTACAAGCCTGATATATTTCTTCGGGTTTGTCAATAGACGTGTCTCCCATTTTTGGCTGACTAGATGGCAACCGTGAACATAATTCCAGTGGGTTAAAATGTTATTGGGAATTCATGACATGCTAATTAATGCAAAACAGGTTCCTGACCATTCGAGTCAAAGGTTGGGGATGTCAATCCACCTGAAAGATTCTGAGAACTTTAACCCTACCTTGGGAAACTGAATCTTTGCCCTGCCCACACAATTAAATTCCCTCGACAGCCATTCTCAAAGCTCCTAGAGACACGGAAATTTCCACCTTCCCATTACCACTCCTCTCTGCTGCTGTAATCCCATGTCACTTCATTTCCTCCAGAATCAGGGAATCATACAACACCGAAACAGAACCTTCGGTCCAACTAGTTCACACTGACCGTGTTCCCAAACTAAACTAGTCCCACTCACTTGTGTTTGGCTCATATCCCTTTAAACCTTTCCTATTCATGTACTTGTCCAAATGTCCTTTGAATGTTGTAACTGTACCTGCATCCACACCTTTCTCTGGCAGTTCATTCCCTATACGAACCACCCTCTGTGTGAAAACGTTGCCCCTCTGGTCCCTTTTAAATTGAGTCCAATGATCTCTCATACACGTCTAGATAATGCTCAATGACTGGCCATTTACAGGATAGAAAATTTCTAAAACTTGCGAATCTGAGGAGTGAAATTTCTCTTCATCCCAATCGTAAACGGTTGACACCTTGTCCTGAGAGGCTGAACCCTACTTCTGTGCTCACTAGACTTTTTCAGTTTGGCCGATCTCCATGAGATTGCATCTCATTCTCCCAGGCCCTAAGGTAGTAGAATAGATTCATTGTGCAGCACACATAGACCCATTTTGGCCTATGGTGCCTATTCACTGGGGAGGAACTTGGCGAGTGCTACTTTGCTTCCCAGTCCACGTTGTCCCACAAATCTTTTCAAGAGAAGAGAGGATAGAAATTCTCAGTTTAAAGGGAGAGGCCAGAGGGAAAAGTGACTAAGAAAACAGTCATGGATTTTGTCTCCCAGGCTAGTGCTGGGAAGTCTTCAAACAGATTCTGAGGTCAACACTTTTAGCATTTTCAGAAAAAGAGCACTTGAAATTGCCCCTTTTGTTTTCAGATTTAAAACCCGTTTCTGAGAGACAACCACTTATCAAGACTTCTTGAAAACAAAACCGCAACATGACACATTTCAATCGTGTTTGACTGGCAACAGGAAATAATGATTCTATTAATAATACCTTTTTGAAAGCATGCAAGAGATTGTCAGTTCTTCTTTAGTGTTTCCTTTTCAGGTCCAAATTTTCTCATTCTGCCACTTCTTGGTGAGCAGAAACATTGTCTCAGCCCAACTGCAAGGTAAGGACAAAGCTACTCAAATTTTGCTTCCTATCCCAAGTGAAGTGTAACAAATGCTGTTCAATTTGCAGTATTCCAAAAGTAGCCTAACCAATGTCCTCTACAGCTGCAACATGACCTCCCAACTCTTGTACTCAATACACTGACCAATAAAGGCAAACATACCAAACATTGCCTCCTCTACCCTGTCAATGTGCAACTCCACTTTCAAGGAGCTATGAACCTGCAGCCCAAGGTCTCTTTGTTTGGTAACACTAAGGAGAGGTGGAATAGGCTGGGGCTATTTTCCCTGGATTATCAGAAGCTGAGGGGTGACCTTTATAGAGATTTATAAAATCATGATGGGCATGGATAGGGTGAATAGCTAAGGCCTTTTCCCAGGGTAGGGGAGTCCAAAACTAGAGGGCATGGGTTTAAGGTGAGAGGGGAAAGATTTAAAAGGGACCTGAGAGGCAACTTTTTCATGCAGAGGGTGGTGGGTGTAAGGAATGAGCTGCCAGAAAAAGTGGTGGAGGCTGATACAATTACAACATTTAAAAGGCATCTGGATGGGTCTATGAATAGGAAGGGTTTAGAGGGATATGGGCCAAATGCTGGCAAATGGGACTAGATTAATTTAGGATATCTGGTCGGCATGGACAAGTTGGACTGAAGGGTCTGTTTCTGTGCTGTAAATCTCTATGACTCTTTTACTCTAATTTTCAAAATAAATGCTGGAAGTACTCGGCAGTTCTGGTAGCATTGGTGCAGGGGAAAAAGTGTTAAGGTTTCATGTTATGGCCTTTCATCAGAACTCAAACTTCCAGGGCTTTAGGGGAGTTGGAGCCATTGAATAGTTCTTTGACGGAACAAAAATACAGACCCTGATGGGCCAAAGGATCTCCTTCTGTGCTGTATGATTTTTGATTGATTAAAGTTGCCATCTTGCATTGAGTGCACAGCATGCTAACATGTCCCAAGGCACTTTACAGGAACATTCACATGTGACCCTGAGCTGTGGGAGATATTCAGATGGATTTTAAGGATAGTCTTGCAGGATAAGAGGGGTGCAAATGTTTAAAAAGGAAATTCCTTAACTTAGGGTGTGGAAGCTGAAAGCACAGCTGCCAATGCTCAGAAGAGGATCATAATTTAAAATTGTGATGTTGGGTGTTTTTTTTTGCCGTCAAGTGACTGTATTCATAGAGACAACACGTCATTGTGTGTAGCAATAGATTTGTCAATAGTTCAGCTGTCGTGGCAACTGAAATAAATCCCTTTTTCTTTTTTCTCATGCTGCTTGTTCCAGAGTGCACCGTATTGAGTTGAAGTACAATGCAAGGGTCCAGACCTGAAACGTCAGCTTTCCTGCTCCTCTGATGCTGCTTGGCCTGCTGTGTTCATCCAGCTCCACACCTTGTTATATCACACAATGACCTGCAGTCCAATTTTCTGAAACAGTTATAATCAGGGGGACTGAACAGGGCTGTATTCCCTGCCATTTAAAAGCACTCGCCCTGCCTGATGTTTTGAGACTGTGGATGAGGAGTAACCCTGACTGTGTTGTTATACCTCCCATTGCTATGTTTGCCAGTCTTCCATAATTGAACAATCTGCCAACTTCACTACCGAGGTTCACTCAGTCTGGATCTGGAGGGCACCTATAGCCTGCACTCTAGCAAGGGATCAACAGGTGACAGTGATGGAGAGAGATATGCGAATGGGAAGAACATCCATCAGCATATAGTGAATGGTACCATAAAGCAATTCAACATCGGGAATAGCTTCAGATGAATGAGCGAGTCAGTATTGGGTCTTCTTTGGCAATAGCTAAAAGCATGAGCTCATTGGCCTATACTGTGTGGTACTGCCTGTGAAACATGCAGGAAACCCACGTTCAAAGTTCAGTACAATTTTAATTAAAATCCACAAGAAGCCACACTGCTTGGTATCTAATTTGAAATGCTTGTTTTATTTTGTTGCAGCTTAGATAGCATCTTATCATAAATTTAAATTTCTTTTAAAACGAAATTGCACTTGTAATAGGTGGGGAATAATCTGGGGAACTTTACAGAGTGGAAAATAGATAGAAATAGCTAAGCAGATAGTGAGAGACGCAATGGGATGAATTAGAAAGGGTGATAAAACCTGGTTGTAAAGGTGGAATGTGAGGCTTTAGAAAGGAAGAAAGGCAGGTGGAGCTGTTATTTGGGAAGGAAGAAATGAGCAGGAAGTCTCAAATGGATGCCTGCAGGTCCTGCTAGGAGTGTGGGGCAGACGCAGGCAAAAATGAGAAAGTCTGATTTCCTCTTCCTCCAGTTCTGTCTTATCAGAACAAACCAACCATGCTTTTTAACCTGTTTCAGAGATAGTAGGAACTGCTGATGCTGGAGAATCTGAGATAACAAGGTGTAGAGCTGGATGAACACAGCAGTCCAAGCAGCATCAGAGGAGCAGGAAAGCTGACGTTTCAGGCCTAGACCCTTCTTCAGAAATGGGGGAGGGGAAGGGGGTTCTGAAATAAATAGGGAGAGAGGGGGAGGCGGAAAGAAGATGGATAGAGGAGAAGATAGGTGGAGAGGAGACAGACAGGTCAAAGAGGCGGGGATGGAGCCAGTAATGGTGAGTGTAGGTGGGGAGTTAGGGAGGGGATAGGTCAGTCCAGGGAGGATGGACAGGTCAAGGGGGTGGGATGAGGCTAGTAGGGAGGAGTTGGGGATGGGGCTTGAGGTGGGAGGAGGGGATAGGTGGGAGGAAGGACAAGTTAGGGAGGTGGGGACAAGCTGGGCTGGTTTTGGGATGCGGAAGTGGGAGGGGAGATTTTGAAGCTTGTGAAGTCCACATTGATACCATTGGGCTGCAGGGTTCCCAAGCGGAATATGAGGTGCTGTTCCTGCAACCTTCGGGTGGCATCGTTGTGGCACTGCAGGAGGCCCAGGACGGACATGTCGTCTGAGGAATGGGAGGGGGAGTTGAAATGGTTCGCGACTGGGAGGTGCAGTTGTTTAGTGCGAACCGAGCGTAGGTGTTCTGCAAAGCGGTCCCCAAGCCTCTGCTTGGTTTCCCCGATGTAGAGGAGGCCACAACGGGAACAGCGGATACAGTATACCACATTAGCAGATGTGCGGGTGAACATCTGCTTGATGTGGAAGGTCTTCTTGGGGCCTGGGATGAGGGTGAGGGGGGAGGTGTAGGAGCAGGTGTAGCACTTCCTGCGGTTGCAGGGAAAAGTGCCGGATGTGGTGGGGCTGGAGGGAGTCCCGGAGAGAGTGGTCCCTCCAGAAAGCAGATAAGGGTGGGGAGGGAAAAATGTCTTTGGTGGTGGGGTCAGATTGCAGATGGCGGAAGTGTCGGAGGATGATGCGTTGGATCCGGAGGTTAGTGGGGTGGTACATGAGGACGAGGGGGATTCTGTTTTGGTTGTTATTGCGGGGAGGGGGTGTGAGGGATGAGTTGCGGGAAATGTGGGAGACACGGTTGAGGGCGTTCTCGACCACTGGAGGGGGAGAAGTTGCGGTCCTTGAAAAACGAGGACATCTGAGATGTTCGGGAGTGGAATGCCTCATCCTGGGAGCAGATGCGGCAGAGGCGAAGGAATTGGGAATAGGGGATGGCATTTTTGCAGGAAGGTGGGTGGGAGGAGGTGTATTCTAGGTAGCTGTGGGAGTCGGTGGGCTTGAAATGGATATCGGTTTCCAGGTGGTTGCCAGAGATGGAAACAGAGGTCCAGGAAGGAGAGAGAGGTATCAGAGATGGTCCATGCAGCAAACTGCATTCTTTGTTCGGGTTCTGTATTGAATAAATGTGGTCTCCCCAGAGGTTCTTGCTACAATTGGACTCCCCTTAGACTAGGGAGGGGAAATTAGTCATGGATCCTTCTCCTGATTTACAAAAGCATTTCTATTGCTCCTATTGTGACCTCAGGTTGTTTGAAAGCACATTATAGTATAGTCAAAGTTGCAATGTATCCAAAAAAGGCAACCAGTTTGCAATAATGGATGGATAATTTGTTTTTCTTATGTTGGCTGGGGAATAAATATTGACCTGCAGGAAGCCCCTTCCTTTCTTTTGAGAGGCTTGACATCCACCTGAAAGCAGTTAGCCTTGGTTTTTACACTTCATCCAGTTGCTATCCAGTGATTTCTTGGAAGTGTGTTCTCGTGGAGGTTGGATGAGGTCAAGATCAGGCTCTGTTATAATACCTCAGGGTTGAATAGCCTGACAAAACTCCCTTGTTAAAATTCATGTCTGCAGAACCAATCTGAGAGATATTAAAAATGTGGGGTATGTCAGAAGACAATGAGGTAGTAGTAATGTCTCTGAACTAGTAATCCAGAGGCTCAGGCTAATGCTTTGACTACATCAGTTCAAATCCCGCTATGGCAGCTACTGGAATTTCAAATTAAATTAATTAATACATTCATTGATAAATTGATGGAAGGTGTCATCAACAGTACTGTCAGCTCAAACTTTTTCCCAATGACGGATGTTATACAGGGTAGTTTGATCTTAGAGTAGGATAATAGGTCAGCAAGACATCATGGGTCGAAGTGCCTGTACTGTTCTATGTTCTATATTCAATAACCTGATCGTTGACACCCAGTTTGCATTCTGCCAGGGCCATTGAGCTCCTGACCTCACTTCAGCCTTAGTTCAAACATGGACAGAAGAGTTGAATTCTATTAGGGAGGTGAGAGTGACTGCACCTGACATCAAGGCTACGTTTGACCAAGAGCAGCATCAAGAACCCCATCAAAACTAGAATCAGTGGGAATTAGGGGTTTCTCTTTGTTGGGTGGAGCCATGCCTAAAGCAAAGGAAGATGATGTATGGTTGTTGGCAGGTCTGTCATCGCAGCTCCAGAACATCTCTGTATGTGTTCCTCAGGGGAGTGTCCAAGGCCCAACCAGGTTGGGCTGCTTCATCAATGTCCTTCCTTCCACGATAAGGTCAGAAGTGGAGATGTTCGCTGATAATTGCACAATGTTCAGCACCATTTGCGACTCCTCAGATACTGAAACAGCAGCAAGACTCAGATAACATCTAGGTCTTGTAGACCAAGGAGTTCCTAAAGACTGAAACATGCCTGAATGAGTTAGACTTGTGAAGTTGGCACTGGACTGCTACAGTGTTGTCGGCAATGGTCCCACCATGGCGCACAAAGGTAGTGTGATGGGTACTGCACAAGCCTAGTTCAACAAGAAATAATGTGTGTGTAAAAGAATTTAGAGGGACCATGCAATTGTGGTTGGTTGGCTCGCCGAGCTGGTTCATTGTTGTTCCGCAAATGTTTCATTACCCTGCTGGATAACATCATCAGTGCAGCCTCTGATGAAGCACCGTTGTGTTTTCCTGCCTGGCTTTTAAACTCTAGAGTCCGTTGAGCTGGATTACCTCACTTCCGGTTTTCCTTCGCAGTGGAGTGTATATGGGGTCGAGTTCTATGTGTTTGTTGATAGCTTTCTTCATGGAGTACCAGGCGTCTAGGAATTCCCGTGCCTGTCTCTGATTTGCTTGTCCCAGGATCTTGGTGTTGTCCCAGTTGAATTGGTGGTTCTCTTTATCCATGTGGATAGAGATGAGTGAGTATTGGTCGTGTCTTTTTGTAGCCAATTGGTGTTCGTGTACCCTTTGTTGTTAATTTCCTTCCTGTTTGTCCAATGTAGTGTTTGTCACAGTCTCTGCAGGGAATCTTATAGATGACATTGGCCCTGTCCATAGTAGGTAGTGGGTCTTTGATTGGGGTGAGTAGTTGTCGTAGGGTTGATGTGAACCAGCTCGGCGATCCAACCGACCACAACACCCACAACCCAAGCTACAAATCTACTCCAAAACGTTAGGGCCACGCAATTAATAAAAGGCCCATGTACAGCAACTAAAGTTTAGAAGGAACGTCAGACGGAAAAAAGAAAGAGGACCTTACCCTTTGTTTGCAGACGTCACCACTAACTTATAAATAAACACACAGTTTTGAATTATAGGAGGGGGAATACAGCCAGAAATATGGAGGTAGATTAAGCGGTTGCCTAGAAAAGGGTCATGGAATAAACTGCCTATGGCTGCAAAGCAAACTTCAAACAACAGCCTTTCACAGTGGGAAAGAGGCAAGTCTAAACAAACCAGGCAATGGTTTCTGGTGACTACAAAATTAATAAAGGCCAGATGAACTCATACTCAACAGCTAGCCACCCCTATGGATTGGGACCCAAACTCCAGACACATTTTGTACTTTGAAGAAAACATAAGGACAGCAGTCAATAATCCAGTTTCAACTTGACTGGAGTGAGTTACTGGGACCTAATATTCTCATGTCCACCAGTTTGGATTCAAGAGTTAGTGTTCTGTGAGGGTCACAATGGAAGAACTGTCCCCAAATCACCCCTGTGCTGTAGGTAAAGATCATCTCTTACTCTGGGTGCTTGACATCAGTTAGGAGCAGCCTGACAAAAGTGGAACAAAACAAAAACAGGATTTTTTTTTTTGCCCTAACTGCTGGAATGTAGTCATGGTCAAAAGGAATCAGAATGACAGCATCTCAAACAATCTGCAAAACTATAGATCATGAACCCGGCTGTTTAACCATGAATGTCCACTGCATCAGCCACTACCATTTGGGCCTAAGATAAAGGGGGAAAGGGAAAGGATCCTTTTCTAAATGAAACTTGTGACAACTGAGGAGTTGGGTGAATAAAGAAGGGGAGACAGTTCATTCTTCATCACCTGGGAGTTTCATGAATTGGGGTATCCTATCTGGAACCATAACAAATTGGGGAGTATTGCCCATGGTCTGGACTTAACAGTAGTCTAACACAAAGCCTACTTCGCTGAAGGAAGCTTAAGGGGAAATGAAATTCAGATATTGTTGTCCAAATTAGTAATGGAGAACTCATCTTCTGGTCACAAGTGAACTGTAATATTATCAGATCCAGAGTGGTACCTTCACAAGAACAAGGCCAGGGAAGCGAGGTAGGGAACTGGAGTGACTCTCCTTACAGGCCCCACATGTCTTGTACAGGAGATGAATGTAAATTGTAGAGCGTGTGCCTACAAAAAAATTTAGGATTAAGAACAGGCACATGTTGCTTGTTTCTCACTAATTTTATTTGTGTAAACATATGCCCTCCACCCCATTTTTGTACACGACATAATTGGCCTGGTTGAAACTGACTCCCCGTCAGATGGGAAATTTGCTGTAGTTAGCAGAAGTAAACACAGCGGGTGTGGGTAGGAAATGAAATCTTCGGTTTGTATTCATTTCGTGGAATTAGTTACTGGACCCTTCGAATGCCGCCAATGTAATATGCCGTTGTGTTGAAGTGTGTGGGCAGCTGTCTCAACACCTCCTCAGCTTGTACTTCTGAGCTGGCTCTTTGATCTGCTGCCTTTTTGAGGTCCAGCGAGTAGGCATCCTGCAAAGATGTTGACTTGTTACCATCCAAACTGATTGGTTTACCTGGAGGTGGCTGCAAGGCCATAAAGGGGATCACGTTATAAAATGTCAGTTGTTTTTAAAGTGCCAAAAGTGAAGAAAAAGCGGAAGGTGATTTTCTCTTCCCTGCCTCCTAAAGGAGCAGAATGGTACTGCAGCTTGGTTCCATGGGCACCTTTTGCCCTCTGGAACCTCACCCATTCATCATGGCCCAGAATAGATGAAATGTAAAGTCACCATAGTCTTACCAGTCGATAAGTGCTGCTGTGTCATTACAGACAGATAACTTGTAGTGGTTTAACGTGAGAGTCACCACTCCTCAGGCGAGGGGAGAGGTTGAGCAGAGAGTCCTTCATGGTGCCCTCAGCTGATGCAGGAATTGAACCTGCATCAGTCTGCATCACAAACCAGCTATCCAACCAACTGAGCTAACCTATCAGCTTCTAGTCTAGATGCCTGGGGAAACACCCTGGTTGAATGGAATCATTTTTATTATTCTTCTTTCAGGGGATTTTGGCATTGCTGGCTAGGACAGTATTTATTGTCCATCCCGAAATGCACTGCGACCAATTAAGAGTCAATCATATTGCTGTGGGTCTGAAATCACATGTAAGCCAGGCCAGATGACAGGTTTCCTTCCCAGAAGGACATTAGTGAATCAGCTTTATGACAAACCAGCAGTGGTTACTTGGTTGCCATTAGGCTAACTTTTAACTCCAGTGTTTTATTTCACTGAATTCACATTTCACCATCTGTTATGGTGTGATTCAAACCAATGTCATCCATCTGCTGGGTATAGCTCAGGAATGGGATACAGGTCAGTTTTAACTTGCCCTTGTTGGACCCGGGGCACTGGGGTGAGTTATATATCTACTGCGGTTGCTTTGTGACTCAGCAACACCAGTGCAACTTACTTCCGCATTCACAATTGAATCATCAGGACAGTCAACACATACTGACCAATCTCAAGTGAGAAATAAATATTCACTTCTATTGCCACCGATGTTATCTCCTAAGATTTCAATGCGATATTTGATTTTTTTAAAATTAAAAACTGCTATTTCAAAATTGTGGCTGGACTGTTTCAAAAGAATCCCATCTTGCAAAAGAGATTTCTCCAGCCAGCTGTGATATCTGGCACATCAGACTAACACTCACTTTAAGTGATAATGTTTCAGCAATACAAGGGTTAAGTAAGAGATAGTAGGAACTGGCTGGATCTGATTCATGAATAAAACTCTCTCTTTGTGGATAAGCAGTGTTGGAATCGACCCTTGTGGATTGCCAAGGCTGGTTGGTTCTCTTGGTTGTTACACTGATTCATTCTATCCCTGTTGGTTTACGTGGAGTTCTCACTCATGTCTTAGGGCCCATTGCACACCATGATGGTATCCCATGGACATGTCTGCAAGTAAAACCTCATGGCTTTGTACATGTAAGACGGGAAGGGTTGGCATAATGGTAGTGTCATGAGATTGCTAATTCAAAACTTCAGGCTAACGTTCTGGGGACGTTTGTTCAAATCCTACCATGGCCAATGATTTGACTAATTGTCCTAAAAACAGACATGGTTGCCTAATCTTCCTCAGGGAAGGCAATCTGCCATTTTTACCTGGACTGCCCCTGAGCAGTAAATACTGGCCTTGCCAGCGATGCCCACATCCTGCATACAAATGAGCAAAGAAAAAATCAAGTGTAGGTAAGGTAAAGTGAAAGGGGAAACATCTCAATCAGCAGCCACTGGCTGTTGTCCAATACACTGTTACATTCGCAAACTTGGCACCCACGTGCCCATGTGATGTTCCAGCAGTCTCCTGGTTCTTCACCCAAGTGATTCATTGAGTGTATCTAGGTGAGTCAATACCTGGTGTACAGCAAGTAGTTCACCTTGGAGAGCATGCAGCATAGGTTTATCACAACTGTACCTCCAAAGGTTAAATTACAAGGAGAGATTGCACACACTGGAGTATATGCCCTGGAATTTAGAAGGTGAACAGGAGATTTCATCAAAGGTAGTAAGATTGGATATATGGAGAGAACTATTCCAGTTAGTTAGGCAGTTTGGATTAGGAGGTGTGGTAAACATATTAGAGACAGAACTTGCAAAAGTGAAATCGGGAAACACCTCTGCACACGAAGAGTGGTTATAATTTGGAACACTTTTCTCCACAAATAGAAATTGACGCTGGGTCACTTGTTAATTTCAAATCTGAGACTGATTTTTGTTATCCAGAGGTTTTAAGTGATGTTGGGGAAAGTAGATTGGTGCAACTAGACTGTAAAGCAGACATAATCTTACTGAATCATAACTTGAGGGGATAATAGCCTCCTCCTGTTCCTTTGGACTCATTAAAAATCATTAAGCTATTAGTATATTCTGATATCACCCACGATGACATGCAGGATTACACCACTGGATAGTGAACAGCAGTACAATTCCTGGCTGATTTATTTAATTTGTGTCCAGTTCTCGTTGTTTTAAAAAAAAATTGTAATCAGGAGCACGATGAGACTGATAGGCTGTGTTTATTGCCGTGTTAAAATACGCTGACGAGATTGTGTGGCCTACCTTCCTCAGCCTTTGCAGAGTTTGCAGTCGCTTTTTTTAAAGTCATGTAATGCATCAAACAGCATGCTAAATCACTTCGGACTGTATGGAGAGTCAAACACTTTATATGTACCAGAGTTAAAGATAGGCCAAGCTTGGCTTTCACTGGCTGTTTTGATGGAGATTTTTTTCCCTCCACTGCAAGCCCCACAAATTTATTGAATTCAGTTTTTCCCACTTGTAACTCAAATGTTGTAATCACCACACTACCTGAGCCCAGGAAACCTATAACTGATCGACTGTAGACTGGAGATTGGGTCATTTCTGATTTATAGGCCTATTTCCTTCCAGCAAATGTACTTTATTCATAAAATTTGTGAGGTTACGTCACATAACATTTCAATTTTAATGTTACATAAGGTATGAAACAGATCAGTTTCTTTCAGCAAAATATGTAGCGCACTGAGGTGTCTCAACACATTTGCAGTAACAAGTTATATTGATAGTGTTCACTTCATGTTAATCACGCAGCTAAAGGGACTTTAAGTGGCATCTAGTCCTTGGCCTATTATAGTATTGTGGTCTGACGCTGTGGCTATTCTCCATTGAGCTTCTGCAGTGGGCAACTCAAACTTTAGTGCACCCCTCAGCACCTAGTGCTGGACCTTGCAAAGTGCTGACCTGCAATACTCAGTTGATGACAATACTTTGCACTGGTTATCCAGCAGGTTTCAGGCAGACCTAGAGAGCATCGTTCAGTGAGTTGGTGGATCTGCGGCAGCAATTGATGTTTATCTCCGTGTACCTTCCAGGGAGCAGCCTGCAGAGTTGCAAGGCTGCTCAGGTAAAAGACCTCTCCAAAAAAAAACCCACAGCATCTCTTTCCGGATTGGCTTTTTGCAAAGGTGCATTCCAGGAGCATCTTCCCCACCAGAACTACCTTGAAAGTGGATGCGGTCCACTATGTCCTTCCTATGTTTGAGTAACAGACCAAGTATTACCTCTTACCTGTTATTCTATTGGAGGTGAGTATGTGTTTGCTGTACATCTCCCCCATTAAACCTATACGATGTGTGAGCCAGTACCAGCTTTTATTACTGGCCGATTTACATATAACCAACTGACAGCAGTATATTCTTTTTACATGTTTCCAAGAGTGTGTGGACAGCCACAACTGGGGCCCTTTGATCCTTTCACTTCAATGAGGAATAAATTTGCTACCTGTGTTGCTTAGCAGTTGGAAACACTGCAGAAAGGAGAGTGTGAGTAAAGATGCAGCATTTTAACTAAACCAGCGCCGCACTATTATGTGTGCCTGTGGTATTGTCAGATAACTCTAGCTGCTCCAGTTACCCAAGCTGTGATTGCACATTTTAATTGGGTGATTATTTGGTTAATGATCAGCCGGGGCCTGTAGTCACAGTTAGCAATTTATTGTTTAAAGTTGAAATTTTTTTCACTCTCCAAGTAATTAACATGTCATTCCATCTGATAGACACACAAAGGGTGTCTCATTATGAAAGCATTTAGGTCAGTACTTTTAACAATGTTCGTTAGGCCAAGTGGCAATTAGTGGTCACAGCCACTAGACTGTAATCATCTATAAAAACAAAATACAAACCAAAAGAACTGCGGATGCTGTAAATCATTATAAAGCCTTCTGCACTCTTGTCCTAAAGCTGTCTACCCTATCGCATACAAGCGTCTGTTTGTCATGCAAGTCCTACATTAACATCAGAACAGAATTCAATTGTGGAACAAATCACAACCAGGAAAATCCTCACTTCAACCCCAATGACCACTTTCCAGTGGCAATCAACACTTTGATTTTGGTGCTCTGGCCAGGAAGAGAAAATAATGATGTCATCTCAATTGCTCTCTAGGTGAGACAAACCTCCTCAGTATTGAAGGATAGGGCTCTTGAGGTGTAATGGTATGTCCCTGGCTCTGAGCCAGAAGGCCTGGGGATTCAAGTCATCACATCTCCAAACATGTTGAAGAACAATATCTATTTAATGCTGAGCCTAGAACTGTTTGCTATCAGGGAGTTTTGAACATTTTTAATGTACATAATCCGACATTATGTCTGTAAGACAACTTTAAAGGAAAGTCACTACTGCTCAATCTAAAGCTTCTCCTTCCTAACGTTGCTACTGAGTGTTTACCATCCAGCTACTTGCCTCAGGTGACACAAATCGATCACTGATCTCTATGTCATGGTATGAATTTATTGTTTGTTCTTGGGATGTGATAAAATTTGCAAAATTTCCTTTTCTAGGGACCCTGAGAGTGTGGAGTTGTTGGGCTGTTTTTCCCTTTAGTGATTTTTTTTTAAAAAGTTTTTTTTGTTCCCAAAGATAAACTTTTCATTAAATTCATACAAGTACATAATAAAACTTTTTGACTGAAGGTGCAATGAAATTCAACTTGTCTTTGTGCAGCATGGCGCCTCTACAATTAGAATGCTTTTGATATTTACAATATACATTCCATTTCAGGCATAGAGCTTGAGGTTAAATCATTTCAAATTGAATCTTACAGAAATGTGATGGAAGTAAACCGTCCTCTACCACAGCATGCTCCACTCTGAGGCTCCTCATTTACAGGTTCACAACATGTATTCCTTGTCAGACATACAGCCTGCAGGATGCTACGCAGTTTCATATCCCTTAATCTTGTATGGCAGAATTGCCAGAGACACTGATTGTTGCCTGTTTTAATGGAGTAGATTGCTTGGCCAATTTCAAAGACAGAATTGAACCACACAGTGCAAACTGGAGCCATTTAGGCAATTTCCCTTAAAAAAAAAATCCAATAATATAAAAACTCAATCTAGGGCAGTTAATACAAATCTTAGTGCCTCAAGTCCTTTCTCAAGCAATCTGTTCTCCACTGTATACCTGTAAAATATACCCTTTTTACTGCATTTATTGCTGGTGTAAAGCATTTAGCTGACTTGCAACTGAAAACCTCCTTGAGTAATATTTCTCCCATCAAGACAACTCTGGTTAAATGAATGGCTGCAAGTGTTGGCTTAAGTTGATCAAAATTAGGATTTGTTTGTGTCTAGTTTCTGCTTTTAATTTAACTGTTCCATGGTGGTTTTAACTGATTCATTCTCACATCATATGGTTGCACACATAGAATTGGTTGCTTAGTTACCACACTACGAGTATAACAGTTACTGACATGATTATAAATATGAGGAAAAATTAAGTGTGTCATTGTTAGAAATAGCTGCAAGCTGCCATTGGCTGTGTCACTATTACTGACGAGATGCATAAGATTGCATTTTTCCAGTGTTTTGCTTAATGTGTTTGAAGTTAGTTCCTGATACTTGAGTAACTCAAATTGGCACAACTCCACAGAGATTTCTACTTTGTCATCCTTCATATTTTAAGTCAAAATTTCTGCCTATAGATTGCTTCTTGCATTGTCCCTCACTCCTCTGCCTTCTTCCTGTTTACTTCATTTCTCCCTGGAGCTGCTGATTCAAGCTAAAATTTCACATACGTGGACAACCCTTGCTCAAGAGGTCATTTGCAAACATCAACAGCTACACTGAGAGACTTAGAAGGTACAAGCTAACATTGGTGCACTAACACTTTTCCAGCAAGATTCACTGGAAAGCAACAAACACAACTTGATGTTGTACAGTGCATTTTAATGTAGTGAGGCTCTTTCCTGGAAGTTAACAGATTAAATGTGTGACAGGTGACCAAAGCATTAGTCAAAGAGATAGGTTTTAAGGTGAAGGGGGCTGGGGTAAAAACGAGAAGGCAAAAAAGGTTTGAAGAAATTTCCAGGTTTTGGACTCCGGCAGCAGAAGGCATGGCCATTGTTGTATAAGTGTCTGAAAGGGTTAATACTGAGGAGTGCTTTACGCACCAAAGATATGATGGCAAGGCTTTGGATGACGGAGCAGCTTTGGATCTTGAAGGATTAAAACCAAATAGTGAGGTCTCCCTCATTGGCTTGGTAACAATGTCTATACAGTATTGTAGCTTGCACCTAGTTGCTATCATGCAATAAAGTACGCCATGTCTAAGACGACTATTAGACTACCAAGTGATCTTCCTCTACCAGCCACATCAAGCAGTCCCTGTAGATCCCTGCCCTGAAAGAGGATGGTAACAGCGTGATGAATATTGTAACAGCCATCATTGGTGTAGTCACAAAAATCAGTTTTGCAGGAGACCGGTATTGGAGGTGATTGGGAGCTGGAGCCTTAGCTAACTTTGCCTCTCTGTGCTTTTGGAAGCTGAGACCACCTCGATGCATTGTTGCTGCCCCAATTGTTAGAAGCGAAGCCATCATGAACTGGATCAAACATGGGGCCTCCTAGTCATTAAAGTTCTGAATGAATATAACATTGCTTTTTAAGCCATCAGTGAAACTGAGGTCCGTACTCTCTCTGGGGCTGTCACCCGAGTGTTCTCAATGCGAGTAGTCACTTGTGGCTAGTACCACCAGTCTGCCCCTTAAACATGATTTACAATACAGAGGGTATCTTTTATTCTGTGCAATATTTAGCTAAATAATAGCATGACCTGGAAACAATAATGTGGAACCCTTACTCTATGGTCTTGCACAGAAATCTAACACAAGTTTGTCCTGTTTTCACAGAGCATGAGCTAAATATTTGCTCCGCTCAGCTTCCGATTATTAATGTTATGCCTTTGCAAAATACATTAATTAATAACAATGATTTATCACATTTTATTTTCCTGTGCTGTTTGAGTAAAGGGAATTATATCTTTACTTTGGTACAATGTTTGAGTATGTGTGAAAGCAGTTCCATCATAGTGATATCAAATCACATGAAACAGGAGCCTGGGTCTGTGGAGCTCCAAGTAAGATATTCCCTCTTACTATCCTCTATATAGTTCTGTTCAATAAAGCTTGTTGCTGTTTGTTTACAAGAGTGTAGATCTGACATTAGTACACTCTTTGGTTAAAAAAAAACTAAGAGGTAACTTTTTACCTGTAAATAATGTGAACCATCCTCTGACTGAAATTTTCAAAAAAAGTGAGTTTGATTTTTGTAACAGTCATTGCTGCCTGTTGACTCAACATTCACTCAACATTCTCCAAAGAATTGTACGTAAGCCTCAACTTTTGTGACGTTTCCGAATGCAGGTAGTCCAACATTAGTGATCATGAATATAGCTGGTCCCTCATTAAAACCAACAAAACACTCAGGAGAAATTGTTTTCCTGAGTGAATGGTCAGAGTAGGGAATTTGCATCCACTTGGAACAGTTTAAGGAAGCAGTATTTAAGGGGAAACTAGATAATCACATGAAGGAGAAAGGAATAGAAAAACATATTGACCGTTTTGGTTGAAACCGGAGGAGGCTTGCATGGGGTAAACAGTTCACTTGGACTGAATGGTCTGTTTCAATGCTGGTAAATGCTGTGTGGCATGGTTTACTAGACTAAATGGCTCCCTAACACTGAGTGAGTGGAAATGATGCTTATTGATGCCCTAAGATACTTATCGATTCCTGAGACTGCCTTAGGCCCCTGAAGCTTTGGGGTTGTCACAAATCCCACAGTAAGGAGAAGGAGAAGGGAAGAGAAAGGTAGGCAGTGTAAGATAGAATGAAGTCAGTGAAAGGTAAGATGGTGAGAAAAAGAAAATAGAAGGCAAAGTGGGCAATAGCATCTTTTTTTAAAAAAAAAGATCCACATTTCATGTCAGCAGTCAATGGCAAGTCTTTTGGTCAGTCAGTCATCGATAAGGAGTCGTGTCCCTTCTTGAGCTTTCTCCTTGCTCTCTTGTCTTCGGCCCTCGTTACCTGCCAGTTTTAAAGTCAGCTACATCTTGGTGAAGTAGAGCTCATCGTCCTGGGGGCTCCCGTGCACACTCTGCCCAGCTGTTGGTATCAAAACTGAACTTAAAGTTGGCTTTCAGTGTAACTTTGAAACATTTTCTCAGGACACTCTCTGATCTTTTACCAACAATGAGCTCGGAGTAGAGAGCACACTTCAGAAGGTGAATGTTGACATTCCGTTACAGTGGCCTGGTTAGTGTAGTTGCTGCATGGGAATGGTCTGGTAGAAATGATTGGTAACTTGTTTGGAGTCATGAGATCTACACACTGGATGTGGAAGGCCATTCAGCCCCTCAAGCCTGTTCTACTGTTCAATCACGACTAATCTGTGGCCTAATGCCATATACCTTTGGCCCATATCCCTTAATACTTTTGTTTAACAAAAGATCACGTAGCTCAGATTTAAAATTAACCACTATATCCAGCATCTACTGTGGAAGCGAGTTCCAAACATCTACCACCCTTTGTGTAGGGAACTGCTTCCTAACATCTCTCCTGAATGGTCTAGCCCTAATTTTTAGACTATGACATAGAACATAGAACAGTACAGCACAGTACAGGCCCTTCGGCCCATGATGTTGTGCCGAATTTTTACCCTAATCCTAAGGTCTATCTAACCTCCACCCCTACCTTATACTATCATCCATATGCCCATCTAATAGCCGCTTAAATGCCCCTAATGAGGCCAACTCCACTACCCTCTCCGGCAATGCATTCCACGCTCTGACCACTCTCTGAGTAAAGAACCTACCTCTGACGTCTCCCCTACATCTACCTCCACTCACTTTAAAACTATGCCCCCTTGTAATAGCTACCTCCATCCTAGGAAAAAGTCTCTGGCTGTCTACTCTATCTATACCTCTGATCATTTTGTACACCTCTACCAAATCATCTCTCATTCTTCGTCGTTCTAAAGAGAAAAGCCCTAGCTCTCTCAACCTTTCCTCGTAAGACCTTCCCTCCATTCCAGGCAACATCCTGGTAAATCTCCTCTGCACCTTTTCCAATGCTTCCACATCTTTCCTGTAATGAGGCGACCAGAACTGGACACAATATTCCAGATATGGCCACACCAGGCTTTTGTATAGCTGGAGCATAACTTCACAGCTCTTGAACTCAATCCCTCTATTAATGAAAGCTAACGCACCATACGCCTTCTTAACAACTCTATCCACCTGGGTGGCAGCTTTCAGGGAACTGTGGACATGAACACCAAGATCCTTCTGCTCCTTCACACTGCCAAGAATCTTTCCGTTAACCTTGTATTCAAGTTTGTCCTTCCAAAATGAATCACCTAACCTTACATAAGCATCCTTCTTCCTCTTAACCAGTTGTTCAACCTCTCTTGAGAACCAAGGCTCCCTCACTCGACCGCATCTTCCCTGCCTGCTAGGGACAGACATGTCGAGCACATGCAGTATGCATTCCTTAAACAATCTCTACATTTCAAAAGTGCTGTTCCCTGATAGCATCTGTTCCCATTTTATGTTACCCCATTCTTGCCTAACAGAATTGTAATTACCCTTCCCCCAGTTATAAACCTAAAACCTATAATTATAAACCTATGCCCCCTTAGTTCTAGAATGCCCAACCGGTGAAAATAGTTCATCTTTTTTCACCCTGTCTTTTCCTGTCAATATCTTCGAAGATTGTGATCAGATCAGCCTTTAACCGGCTAAATTCTAAAGTAAACGGCTAAATTTGTGGAATCTCTCCTCATAACTTACTCCCTGAAGTCCAAGTAGCATTCTTTTAAATCTATGTTGTACTGTCTGTAAAGCCAATATATCCTTCCCAAGGAGTGGTGCCCAAATCTGTTCACAGTACTCCAAGTGGGGTCCCTCCAGGGTTTTGTATAGCTGCAGCACAAGCCCATGACTTGTGTACATTTAGTTTCTGTTCAATAATCAAGCCTCAAATTTGCCCGTTGAACCTTTGGTTTATTGTTTCCTACAACTCAGTAAAGATGCTTCCCACTTGTCCTCTTTTGAAGCTAAAATTGTCTAAGCTCACAAAGCTTCTTTCTAAATGTTCTAGCTGATGTTTGGTCATGCCTCAACAGGGATATAGTCATTAATTCTGAGCACTAGACTTTAGGAGTAAAGCTTAGGCATTGGAAAGGGTGTGGGAGAGTTCTGTTTGAATAGGATCAGGGCTTTAGAGACTTCAGCTTTGTAGACAGTGTGGAGAAGCTCTGGTTGTTCGCCTTAGAACAGAGAAGGCTAAGGGGATGTTCGATGTTGAACATTCTGAACGGTTTCATGGAGCAAGGAAGAAGAAACTGCTTTCAGTAGTAAAAGGGAGCGCTGATTTAAGATGATTAACTAAAGAACCAATGGTGTCAAGAGGAAACACTTTGTTTTACATAGGGATCTGGAATAAGCTGCCAGAGAGGATGACGGATGGAAATTCATTGGAACACTCAAAAGGGAATTGGATAAATAGAGTAGAGCTTCACAGGGCTAAAGGAAAGACGCAGAGCAGTGTAAGTGGTTGGATAAGATCCACCTAGGATCTGACACAGTCACAATGGGCTGAATGGTCTCCTTTCCATCCTTTATAAAATGGGAGTAAGTTAGCCTAAAAGCAGAGCTATGTTCTGTGAGTAATTGTAGTGTTTTTATTGCAGTGAGCCTCTTGCTGAAAAAGAATGTGAACCCAGATCTGTGCAATGAAGATGGACTCACTGCATTACATCAGGTATGGAGCAGCCTTCTCATTGACTTGTACTAACGGAAAAATCTCATGCCGTCCAGTTGCAGAAACTGAGAAATTTAGTAATCCCCTGTTGAATGTAGTCTCCAAAAGGGAAACGTGTATAAACATTTTTATTTATTGGTAACAGAATCTCTCACACAAGATCCTTTTAATCATCATAAAAGGCAAGTATGCCCTCACTCCCAAATCTGTTCTCAGTTAGCTGTTCTCGGCCAGACACATGAGTAGTTCAGCAGAAAGTTACCACTTTTATGATATCTTGCGTCCGTACAGCTGCCTTTCCAGCAAGAGTGACTCTGGGTATTTGTTCAGGAGCAGTCAGCTGTAATTCCCATACTAACAACTTGACTGAGATCAACTAACCAACACAGTCCAGGGACTGAATATGGAACCTTTGTGCCTTGTATGGTCCAGTTACACATGGCCTACACCAACTTATATATCAGGGCATCTGCTTTATATAAAAACAGAACAAATGTAGCAGTTACTTTGCTGTTGGTTTTATAGCCTGATAACAGCAGTTGGAAGATGAATATTATTTATAATATCAAATATTAAATACCTTTATTCGCTGCACAATGTGTTTTAAAGCTAAGGAAGTACACCGAGAATGCTGGAGAAACTCAGCAGGTCTGGCAGCATGTGTGCAGAGAGAAACAGAGTTACTGTTTTGAATCCCATGACCCTTCTGTAGAACAGTAGAGTATTAGAGCTGTACATCATGGGAACATGCCGACCAGATCATAGAATCCCTACAGTGTGGAAACCGGCCCTTCAGCCCAACAAGTCCACACCGACCCTCAGAGCATCCCACCCAGACACAATCCCCTATAACCCATCCAACCTACACATCCCTGAACACTATGGGCAATTTAGCATGGCCAATCCACCTAGCCTGCACATCTTTGGACTGTGGGAGGAAACTGGAGCACCCGGAGGAAATCCACACAGACACGGGGAGAATGTGCAAACTTCACACAGGCAGTCGCCCAAGGGTAGAATCGAACCCGGGACCCTGGTGCTGTGAGGCAGCAGTGCTAACCACTGTGCCACCCAGGAATCCAGCCCCATTTGCCAGCATTTGGCCCATATCCCTCTCAACCCTTCGTACTCATATACCCATCCAGATGCCGTTTAAATGTTTATAGCTGTACCAGTCTCCTCCACTTCCTGTAGTTCTGAAGTGTGGTTACTGTTGTAACGTTGAAAATCTGGCAGCTCCACAGCAAATTTTCACAAATTGCAATGAAATAAATGACCGACGACTTGGTTTAAGGTATTACAAAAGCAGAGATTGCTGGAAAAACTCAGCACTCTGCTTTCTCTCCGCAGATGCTGCTGAGTTTTTCCAACAATTTCTGTTTTTGTTTCTGATTTCCAGCATCCGCAGCTCTTTGGTTTATTTTTGTTTTTAGGTGTAGTTTGTAGAAGAAATGTCTGCCAAGACATTTCCCTGCTCATCTTCAAAATAGGGAACTTTTATAGCCACCTGACTTTGACTTAACATCTCAACTGAGACACAGCACCTCTGACAATGCAGTATTCCCTCAGTGCTACACTGTAGCATCAATCTGGACTTTCTGGAGTGGGACTTAACCTGAAACTATCTGGGTTCTGAGGTGGGAATCCCATTGAGCTTAAACTGCAAGGCCTAAGCTGTGATTGCTGGTTTGCTGATGGGCTAGAGTTTCTTTTAACAGTTGAGTGCAGGAAGGCGGGTTAATTCTACAAGACAAAAGTAACAAACGTTGACAGTATGATTAAGGAGAAACTGATACTGTGATTGTGAGTGCTATGTATTGCCCTGTGTAGCACTACATCTCAGGAAGGTGCCTGTGACTCTGCTCCTACACATAGTGAATACTTGATGTGAGCAGTGCCTTCAGTGTGTGGAATTAGGGGAAAATAGAACATTCCCCCTCCTTCCTCTCCAGGAGGGAACAAAATGCCTAGGTAGGTCTTACCCCCCTCCCCATCTGACTCCATTGGAATTAACAGCTTTGTAAATGCCTTGCAAACAAGATGGGAAACTTCAATTTACAACCTTCCTGTACAGTGTACATGATATCTGTCATCAAAATTCAGTCCGTAATGCCAACAGTAATCTCCATGGAGGTCTTTCAACTCCAATTCTAAGCTCTGAGTGAACCAATGTTTTAAATGGTTCGCCGTTGATGGCTGTGCCTTCAGCTTCCTAATCCTAAAGCCTTGGAATTCTCTCCCTAAGTCTCTCCACCTTTCTCTCAACTTCTTTAAACATTTAAAACTTAACTTGTAATAACTCGTAATATTTTTTCATTATTCTTTCACGGGAGGTGGAAGTTGCTGATAAGGCTAGCATTTGTTACCTACCCCCAATTACCATAGCTGGAACTGAATAGCTAGTTCTGCCATTTCAAAGGGCAGTTAAAGCTGTGGGTATGGAGTCACAGGGTAAGCTGAATTAGATGATGATGGCAGATTCACTAAAGCACACTAATAAACCAGATGGGTTTTTACAGCAATCCATGATGGGTTCAGGATCACCATGACTGAAATGAGCTTTTAATTTCAGATTTAATAACTGAATCTAATTTCAGATTTAATAACTGAATTCTGTTTAACCAGCTGCCCCAAAGCATCACACTGACCCTCTGGGTTATTACCATTCCAGTGACATTACCAGTAAAACACCACCTCACACCCGATACATCCTCGTCAATACTCCCTTTAAATTTTGTTTTCTCAGCTCCATGAGCAGCATTGACTTACAAAATCAGAAATCAATACATCATCATGACGATTGGTGTGTGAGGAACCTTGGAGCAGCCCCGTACAGCAGCTCAGAGAAAGTTGCTCCTCATGTAACTTTGTTTGGTTGCACTCTTATACAATGCCTCATGAGGTTTCACTGTACTAAAGGTGCTTTGGCTTAAGAGAGCTGATGACAAAAACCAAGGGAAAGTATTTGTATTAATGCAAAACTTGCAGGAATGCTGCTACACTTTGAAGTACAACATCTTGAGGCAATGAAAAAGGAGAGTTATTATTTAAGGAAGGACTGAAATCTACAGAACTCTTGATTATTAATAATTATTAAGAACAGCTAAAAGTATTGATGCTATTTTAGTTCTGGTAAACCGATTGATGCAAAGGGAGTTATGCTGTCCTTCGTTCAAAATTTTCTTTCATTCACCCCAGCATCATCTTTCTGTCCCTATGGTCATCTATTGCTCAACTGTTCTCAATCACTGATGCAATACAATCAATTAGCAGGAGATTGAGAGAGAATTTTTTGCAGATAGGGTGTTTGATGAAGTGGAAAAGGGGAGACTTTCTGCAGCATAAACATCAGAATGGACCCATTTTTTAAATTCACTCATGGAGTGTGGGTGTCACTGGTTAGATCAGCATTTATTGCCCATCCTTGAAAGCCCAGAGAGCGGTTAAAAGTCAAACACACTACTGTGGGTCTGGAGTCACATGTAGGCTAGACTAGGTAAGTACAGCAGTTTCCTTCCATAAAGGACACTAGTGAACCAGATGGGTTTTTCTGACATTCAACAATGGTTACATGGTCATCATTAGAGCCTTGATTTCAGATTTTTTATTGAATTTGGATTCCACCATCTGCCATGGCAGGATTCGAACCTGGGTTCCCCAGGTCATTACCTGGGTCTCTGGATTAGTAGTCTAATGGTAATATGACTGGACTACCACATAAATTGGGCTGAATGGCCTTTATTTGTGTTGTGCACTCGATAGGAAAGTTAGCTTGGATATTTCAGTGTTTACTTATAGGAACGTAGGAGCAGGAGGAGGTTGTTCAGCCCTTCAAGCCTGTTCTGCCATTTTCGACCAAGGCCGATAAGCTACCTCAAAGCCACATTTCTACACTATCCCATATCCATTGATGTCATTAGTAAATAGAAATCTATCAGATTTTCTCAAACTCTCTTCATGCTTGAATTTCCATAGTCCTTAGGAGTAGAGAATTCCCAAATATTCATTACCGGTCAAGTGAAGAAATTCCTCCTCGTCCTAGCTCTAAATGGCCTGCCCTTTAGTCTGAGACTGTGCCCCCTGGTTCTTGCCCTCAAAGCCACAGAAAACATCCTTTCCATATCTACTCTGTCCATGTCTTTTAAGAATTTAAGAAGTTTCTACGGGATCACCTCTTCTAAATGCCAGAGAATACAGACTCAGTCTATGCCAACTCTCCTCCCAATCCATCAATTTATTCATATCTTTGGTGGTGAGACACAGCCAAAAACAATACTCTATCCAATTACTTTGCTGCTTTGATCAGGAAGAATCCTTTCTCCCTGCTGAGATCAGTAAGTTTGTGCAAATTAGCGATCCATCTGGACTTGCACCACTGACATGGTCAGAAACAGGGCTCCGGAACTTCAATGTCCTGCAGCTGTAATGCTGAATCATGGTATCTCTTGAAAGGGAAATTGAGTCAAAGGAGAACCATGAACTACATGAATGATCCCAGAATAGCAGGAAAGATGAAAGCATTTCTCTTGGAGCTTGATCTTTTATTAGCTAGCTAAGCCAGTTTTTGATGTACACCTTGTGAGATGAATCACTGTTAAAACGAACAGATATGCGTCCTGTAACTCAGTTCATAGATTTATCCTCTCAACAGATGCAGCCTCATTCACTCTATTGGCACAAGCCGTAAATAGACAGCAGTATTTTTCTGAGGACAAAGATAACTAAATTAGTCTGAATTTTTGCCTGGGTGTGGATATATGTTTCACTGCACAAATAGCCATGTTCAATTCTTTTATGGATGAAATCCAATTTTCTTCCTGTTATCATTCCAGCTGATGTTACTACTGGACCAGTCAGATCCCAGAATGAAACCTGGGATCAAATTTTGGTCTTTATTTAACATGGTGGTCTTTCATTAAAATGTAAACATACAAGGCTGCAGATTCAGTTGTAACAATAAAACAGATGTTTAATATACAAAATGAAGAAAAATAGCATAGAACAGACCAAACTATCTACTTAAAAAGCAGTTTAAAAGATTTCAAACAACAGGCAAACCAAAATTCTATCTACTCCCTAACATCATCACTTTTACAGTTAATCCAGAGCAATTTTCCTTCCCTGTCAAATCTGTAAACTGACTTAGTACTTTACAGTTTTGACCTTCTGAGTTGCAAAATCATTTTTGACTCAAAACTGAGATCTTAGACTTCCTTAGATTAATTCCAGAGATGGAAGGCTTCTCTTCTGAGGTGAGATCGATCCGTTTAGGTCCATATTCGGTAGAGTTTAGAAGAGTGAGAGGAGATTGAGGTATGTAGGATGCTAAAGGAGCTTGACAAAATAGATGTAGAGCAGATGTTTCCCCTTGTAGGGCAATCTAGAGTGAGATGTTATAGCTTTAGGCTGAGCAGTGGCAGATTTAAAGCAGAGATGAGGAGGAATTACTTCTCTCAAGGGGTTGTAAATCAATGGAATTCACTGCACCCTAATGTGATGGACGTCACATCAATGAATAAATTCAAGGAGGAGATGTACAAATTTTAAATTAATAATGGGTTAAAGGGTTGTGAGGAGCAGGGCAGGAAACGGGTGAGGGGTGAAGACAAAATTAGATCAGCCATGATCATAGTTAATGACGGAACAGCCCTGAGGAGTTGAAGTGTCTTCTCCTGCTCCTAGTTCTTATGTTCTTACGTTCTCACGTTCTCACGTTCTCACGTTCTCAGCTTTGAATAACTAATTCAGATTTTTTTTTGCCAAATATTCTGGGTCTGAAAGCTTTCGCAAATTGGAACCTTTAACACTGAGGTAACTTATTTCTTCAACTGCTGTGAACAAGCTGCATTTTTTAGGAGAAACTATTCTTGCATTTAACTTCAGCTAGGTATCTTTCATATTGAATTCAAAAGCTTCTAACGAAATTTTGAAAAACCTGCTCAAGCTAGATTCTGCTAACAGCCTTCTTTCTTCCTCTTCTGTTGTAAAACTCCACAACGTAAACAAACTTCCATTAATACTCCAGAAGACCTTCTGTCCTCTGCTGTATGACACTGGCTGGTTTAACATCATAGTTCATAAAAGACTGACTTAGTTAATTATTAAACGCTTTCACACAAATTGATCAAGCATATAAACAATTAGTTTAAAATATAAACTCTAAAATTAAATGATTATTTTAATATATGTCAAGCAACTTTAATCATATCTCTGCATTTATAGCCACCAAGATTTTAATTTGGCATTTCACAGTTCAGGAGTGCCTACTGTATAAGACATTTACCTACCCTAGTGGGGTCAGATTCCTCATTTTAAATGGAGGGGGGTGAAAATTGAATTTCCTGCAACACTCTATTTTTGTCTGGTGATGTAGGATTTTGGAAGTCCATTAAAGCACACCATATCTGAGAGTCATAGAATCATAGAATCCCAACAGTGTGGAAGCAGGCCATTCAACCCAACGAGTCCCCCCCACCCACCCAAAGAGCATCCCACGCAGCTCCAAACCCTGCCCTATCCCTGTAACCGTATATTTCCCATGGCCAATCCACCCAACCTGCATACCTTTAGACTGTGGGAAGAAACTGGAGCGCCCACGAGGACACGGGGAGAATGTGCAAAGTCCACACAGACAGTCCATTGAAGAAATTGAAAAGCCTACTGAAGAGTTGGGAATATTTTGAAAGATAAGTCACTTGAGGTGCTGTATTGTAATGTAGATGTGCTTTTCATGTAGTGATTCAGCAATAGGATCAAGATAGTTTGACCTTTATATTGACAAGCCTTGTGTATTTATTCATATGCATTACATTGATGTCCAATAGAGAGAGCAACAAAAATGTTATAAAATGTCCTGGCAACCCGCCGTCTTTTCTTCTTTGATTTAAATGGCTCTGACTGATATAAAATATCAAAACCTGTTTTTTTTAATATTAAAAAGCTGCTGTCTTAAATTTTGGTTTTGACCCTTGTAAAATTCCAAGACTATGGGCTATGTGCTGGAAAATGGGATAAGACCATAAGATATAGGAGAGAATTAGGCCATTCGGTCCATTGAGTCTGCTCCACCATTCAATCATGGCTGATGTGTTTCTCAACCCCATCCTCCTGCTTTGTCACTGTAACGCTTGATCTCCTTAGAATAAATAGTAGTTGTTTCTGACCAGCATAGATGCTATGGGCCAAAAGGTCGTCTTCTACCTTTTATTGATCGACAAATGCTCTGTTTTGCAATTTATAGAATTGTAGACCCCCTACAGCGTGGAAGCAGGCCATTTGGCCTATCGAGGCCACACCAACCCTCTGAATAGCACCCACCCAGACCCACACTACTGCCCTCTCCCTGTAACCCTGCATTTCCCATGGCTAACCCACCTAAGCCTGCACATCCCTGACACTATGGGCAATTTAGCATGGCCAATCCATCTGACCTGCACATCTTTGCACTGTGAGAGGGTCTGGAGGAAACCCATGCAGACATGGGGAGAATGTGCAAACTCTACACAGACAGTTACCTGAGGGTGGAATCGAACCTGGGTCCCTGGCACTGTGAAACAGTAGTGCTAACCATTGAGCCGCCATACCACTGCTTGTAATGGTAATGAACAACTTCTGATTTAGCCTTTTCAGGGAATACTGTAGTCTATTAGTCTATCGCTAGGGCTGCTGTGGCCGTTATCAGTGTTTTTGCTAAATTCCAAGTGCTGATGGATTTCAACACAGTAGGTGTTTCATTCCTCTAATAAAACATGGAAGTTTCAGAAATTTGTAATATCGGGTGTCCTTTTTGATGTAGTTTCTAGTTTGTTGATGGAGCTAATGAGATTATAAGTGTTAACAAGTTATGTCTCCTACCTCCAATCCCCCCACCCCCATCTCAATGATATGAAGGATTTTAATTAGGTGGTGAGATTATGTTTTCAAGGACAGTAAAATATTTTTCATTTATACTGCATGGAATCAGGCAACAGTACATGGCTCATACTGCGTGAGTGTCAATGGAAGATAGGTAGCAGCATGTGCCATCTGAGGGGTATAAACTGGCATAGGATTGGCGTGAGATTGAAGGGCCTTTAATTATTGGCTGGAGCTGGAATATATGTTGACAAACTAACGGGGGGAATTCTAACTGGCCTCCCTCCACACCACACTCCAGGCTCACAAACCTGACCCTGGTCTGAATGTACAAAGATGGTGCTACATTCGGGTTGGGTGGGTATGCAGCTTGTGAGCTGCAAAAGTGTGCAGGCTGGATTTTCCCAATGCCAGAGGAGGATTCAGCCCTGGCTATCCAAGAGGAAGCATAACTCCATATGAGTTTAATAACAAAAGCAATGGGCCAGATCCTCTGGCCTGTGGATAGTCAGAACCAGATGTCCATTGGGATCCTGCAGAAGCCCTGACCCACTGGTCTAAATGTGAACTGCCCAGGAAGATTGAACTTCTGATGGGAAATCACCTTGTTCCCCAGGACCCTCCCTGAATTAGAGACAGAGTCATCGGACAGATCCACGGTACTTGCCGCCATAGTTACCCTGAAAACATTAGACAAATTAAAACCCATACCAAATCGTTGGTTATTTCAGTACTGACCCCCTGTCACTGAAACTACCCACCCTAATCTAGACACTGAACTCCCAGCCACCCGCCTAACTTCTTGGAACCAGCCCCAACCCCCAACCATCCCTGAGCCCTCTTCCCCCACTAGTGGTTCCCTGAGCCGACTTGACCTCACTATCTTTTTTGATCACATGATCCCGTGACCACCCAACTATACGCTATACGCTGGGTTCTGAGGAATGGTCACCAGACCCGAAATGTTAACTGATTTTTTTTCTTCACAGATGCTGCCAGACCTGCTGTGTTTTTCCAGCAACTTCTGTTTTTATACGCTATCCAAATATGGCTACTCCCTAACCAGACCCAACAATCGCAGATCCAGACCTGACTTTCCCTCCAATAAGACGTGACTAGCTGCTGGAGTAGATGTGACTAACACCCACCTCCTTCCATGACCTGACTATCCCATGGCCCATGCACCCATTAACCTGCCTACTTACTCTACTTCCACTCCACCCATCTGTTCAAACTACACACTATATCCATTTCACCATCTACTCACCATCCACCACGCACGCACACATTCACTCTTCTAGTCACTAGTATTCAAAGACTGGACCTGTCAACCTACCATGTCGCAGCTGGGCCCATGAAAAGGGAATGTGTTCTGTCTTGCCTCCAACTCTGGACTTCGTCATCAGAAATCTTCAAGGGTTGCTGCACTAACCATATCTGGAAAGTTCCAGAAGACATGAGGAACAGTGTTGACTCGGGGAGGTGCTCAAGTGGAGTGGTAACGTGATGACAATTGCCACTCCTTGAAAGATCTATGCCAATCTGATCTTTTCATCACATAGGGAGACCACCAACAAGGTGATAAGCCTCTTCTGATATTGCTCTTGTTCCAGCTGATAGATGGGGGCTGAGTCATCCTTTTACTTTGTGAACTAACCACACCTTATTTCTGTAGCACCTTTAATGCAATGAAACATCCTAAGTCACTTCATGGAGCATTGTTAACCAAAGTATGACACTGAGCCACGTGGGAGATTTTAGGTCTCAAAGCTAAGTCAAAGAGGTAAGTTTTAAGGAGTGTATTCAAGGCCAAAAATCAGATCGAGTTGTACAGGATTAATGGCAGAACTTGGGGCCTAGGAAACTGAAGGTACACTCACTAATGATAGTGCAGTTAAAATTGAGGATGTCTGAGGGACCAGAATCCAATGGTGTAGATACCTCGGAGGGCTGTGTGGTGGAGGAGATTACAGAATTCACAGGAAGGGACATGGCCGTGAAGTGATTTGAAAACAAGAATGAGAATTATGAATTCAAGATGTTGCTGGACTGTGAGCCAATGTAAGTTATTGACTACAGGACTGATAGGAAAACAGGAGTAGGCCATTCAACCCCTAAGACATGTCCCATCATACCTTGGTATTTCTGCATCTCAACTCCATTTACTCACCCCGATTCAGCACTCCTCCATATTCTTTCTTAACAAAAATGTAGCAATTTTCTCTTAACTTGAAGAGAGAACTTAGCTTTGACAGGGTTAAGAGCAGAAATCCATACAGTGGAAGTATGATAGGATAGAGCCTGCAGTCTGCTATTCTGGTTTGTGGGCATTCACTTAACTGAATGCCATCGGACACAGTACAGTTAAATAAATCTGGATCTGTCTAAGCTGTGATGGAGATTTTAAATGCAGCTGAGCTTTTGTTTTATTCTGTTGACATCCCTTGAGAATATCTCTGTTTCCCAATCTGCCACAACTTGGATGTTGTGCAATTTCATGCTTTTTCTTAAGCAACACTCATCAAGCCACCCAAATCACAATTATCTCCAAGATTATTTGTCAATTAGTTTTAACATTAGACATGTAAACTGTGATTGAATTTTTTTTTAATGGTTTGCAGATTCTGGACTTTAAACATCTGGATAAGGTGTTGTCTTAAAACGGCTGGATATGTTGTATTCTAGTGTCCAGGAGTGAATAGAATTCAGATTTCACTTCAGTTTCCAGTCTGCAGCCTGGATCTTTTCGGTCAAATTATCAGCTGGAAATGGACTGTCGACATTGATTTAAAGAAATTCCTATTTTAAAATGAGTCTACACACAAGCTGGGAATTTGTTTGGTTCAACAAAACCCTCTCTTAAAATTATCACCCATGTTTGCAAATTCCTTCCAAGGCTCTGTTCCCTTTTAATCTCTGTTAAGATGCTCCAGACATGTAAGCATCGGAGCGATTTTCACTCCTCCACTTCTGGCATTCCTGACTTTAATTACTGGACTATTGGTGGCGAAGCCTTCAGATACTTATGCCCCAGTCTCTGGATTTCCCTCTCTCTGCTCCTTTGGGACATTCCTCTAAACCTCTTTTGGGAAGTGATGGAGGAGTGGTAACATGCAAATGACACTGTACTAGTCAACCAGTGATGTGGGTTCAAATCCCATCATGGCAGATGGTGAAATTTGAATTCAGTTTTTTTAAAACATCTGGAATTTTAAAAAAACTATCCTAATGGCCACCATGTTGATTATTGTGAAAAATGCCCTTTTGGGAATGTTCATACCTGGTCTGACCTACATGTGACTCCAAACCCAGAGCAATGTGGTTAACTCTTAATACCTACCTTCTGGGCAACTAGGAAAATGTGATAAATGCTGGCCTAGCTAACAGTGCCCACATCCCATGAATGAAATTTAAAAAAAAACTCAGTCAGATTTGTTTTGATAATGTGATGTGCCTGTGCAGTGCCTGAGGACACTTTTACTTTGTGAAAGGCATCATATAGTACAAATTGTAGTGAGGTGGGATAGGGGGTAGAAGTGCCTTATACTTAGAGTGACTTGTGTTATTCAATCACTTAATGCATTAATTCTGAACATATATCATGTTCCAACATAATCATTCTAATTTCTAATTAACATTTCTGCTCGAAGAAGCATTCTAAATTATCCCAAATGTCTCCAGATTTGTGTGCATGCTGCAACACTGTGCGCACTGTTCCCTAGTGATCGAGTATATAAATTAATCTGGTCTGCATGCATTAAAAAAAATCAGACTCCCATATACTTAAACCCAAGCCTCCATACATTAAAGATCAAACCCTGTCTACAAAAATCAAAACCCTATATATCAAAACATCAGACTTCCCTTGTATGCTAATATTCAATCCAACAGCCATTAAAAATAAGAAACTCAATGCTCTAAAACTCAGACTACTCCATATGCTTTGAGTTATATCTCTGTACATTAACAAGCAAACTCATGTGCACTAAACCTCAGACTCCAATGCTCAGAAACTGTCTGATTCATGCCTTTCTTGGAGGTTTTGTGGTGCCATGGTATCATTCCTGCTTTTGAGTCAAAAACTCTGAGCTCGAATCCATTTCCAAGACTTGATGGCCGAGGAAGGTGTATTCATAACCTGGCCAAACAAGTGGAGGATCTGTCTGCAAATCCTCCCAACAAATGCTGATGGCAGGAGGTCAGAGTGAAATAGGTCCTTGGTCAGCCATGTGATGGAAAGGAAATTGTAGCCTCTACCGTTATTAACCACAGCTTCAGCCTATGGCATAAATGTGGATGTTGCCCACAGCAACTCGGACTCTTTGGAGACTGGGAGTGGTCTCGATTAGCAGGATGGCTGGTGTGAATCCAGTTTGATGCCAACAGCATGGAGTTCAGTTCTCATTCTGGTTGGGCTGGATTTGGGATCTGCCTCGTTGATGTGCCTGTGGCATGATGTGTCGGGCTAGTCTTCTAGCAAAGTGCTACAAGAAGAAGCAGCTTTTCTTCCATTCGCCTGGCCTATTTTGTTTCACCATTATCTTCAGTTTCCTCATTTGATCCGTTCAACTCAATGCCACTCTCTGTGTGGGCCCCTCTAATACCTCCTCTCCGCTATTTCTTCTGCAATTCTGTGTCAAATTTTGAACCTTATCCCATCCCCACTCCACCCCACATCCCACTCAATAAACTCAAGCACATTCAAAATTCTGCTCTATACATCCTAACTTCCACCATGCCTGGGTTCTATCATCAATTTTTTTCACCTAGAGAGTGATGAGCCTGTGGAATTCTTTGCCACAGAACGTGGTTGAGGCCAAGATATTGAATGTTTTCAAGAAAGAGTTAGATATAGTTCTTATGGCTAAAGAGATCAAAGTGTATGGTGTAAAGCAGGAAGAGGCACTGAGTTGGATAATCAGCCATGATCGTAATGAATGGCTTAGCAGACTCGAGGGGCCGAATGGCCTATTCCTGCTCCTAGTTTCTATGTTTCTATCACTCCTATGCAGGCTGACCTACATTGGCACCTGGTCCGACATTGCCTCAATTTAAAAATTCTTATCCTTGTTTGCAAATCTGTTCCTGGTTTCAATTCCCGCCCTATCTCTGTAGGCCCCTCCAGCCATAGCAACTTGTGAAACGGCTGCACTCATCCAATCCAACCTGTTGCTCAGTCCTGATATTCATTGCCCCACCATTCGAGGCCTTGCCTTCAGCAATCCAGGCCCAGAGTTTTCAAATTCATTCTGTAGGCTTTTCTGTCTCCCTCTCCTTTTATAAGACACATCCAAAAACTACCTCTTTGAGGACTCTTCACGCTGTGTGGCTCTACGTCAAATTTTGTTTCACTTCTCTAGTATAAAATGCTTTGAGACGATTTACTATGTGAAAATCGCTGTATAAATACAAGCTGTTGTTAAAGGCATGTTATAAATACAAAATGTCACTGTGTTTCTTGATAGAGAGAGAGGGATTGTGGTCCAGAGTCACTGACTCTGGAGAGCATCCAAAATGGTGGGCAGCATCTAGATGTGGAGGTCCAGCTCCCATTTCTAAGCAAACTAATGTTTGCCGATAAGAGAGAAAAAACTGAGCATGACTCTTGGGGAATTCCAAACTCAGAAGGTCCACTTAAACAAGATGCTGAGTTCAAATAGACCCCATTTTCTCAATAACAAGGCTTTACTCTTTATGTGGAAGTTATGAATCTTTGCAGTAGATGTACCAAAGTACAGATGAGGTTTGTAGAACTGCCAACCCGTAAAGTTATTTAAATACCTAGTACTTAAACAGTTAATACACGTAGCCTGTCTGTGCTAGTAAAAGTTTGGGAAACCTTTGTTCTAACACATACAGTTGCTTTGTCCTGATATTACACACAGTTATCTCAGTAGGCGAGCTCTAAGTTCATATCTTGATCAACAGTCCAAATAGACTGGTGAAGGATCAGCTATTGATATGAGGTTACAAATGGAAGATTGTTTATTTGTTTTTATAAGGGAGTAAATACTTAGTTATGTGAAAATTTTGAATGGATTTTTATGAATTAAAGTTTGTTTTTATTCTATTGAAAGCTGCAATATATATTTAGACCTTTTTTTGATCTCAACAAAGCTCCTGAGATCTGCACATGGTGGATTCTGGATAAGTGTGGATGAAGTGTCGAATGACTAAGTATGGTGGGTGAGTTAACATTAAGTTGGGATGGACAGTATGAGGGGCCATTAACGGACGTTGCGGAGGCCATGATGGGGCATGGGGTGAATGTTGAGGATTGAGAGAATTGGGAACTAGACGACCTGGAACATAAGAGAGCAATTGGAACAAAGGCCCAGAGAACTAAGGCAGGACACTGATCCTGTCTGACCTACACTGAGCAGGGGTGGGAGGGAGGCTCACCTTCATCCTGTGCTCACATCTCAGAAAACAGATCCAGCTATCTAGGAGAACTTTTCCCAAAGTTCCAGGACATCCTGTTGAGAGTGTATAGAACATAGGTGAGGCTTCTTCTGGAGTACTGTGTCCAGTTCTGGTCACCCTGTTACAGGAAGGACCTTATTAAGCTGGAGAGAGTTAAGAAAAGGTTTACCAGGATGGTGCCAGGAATGGAGGGTTTGAGATATGGGGAGAGGCTGGATAGGCTAGTACTTTTATCACTGGAGGGTAGGAAGTTGAGGGGTGACCTTACAGAGTTTTATAAAATCATGAGGGATATGGATAAAGTGAATGGCAGGTGTCTTTCCTCTAGGGTGAGAGATTTCAAGACTAGGGGACATATTTTTAAGATGAGAGGAGAAAAATTTTAAAAAGACAAGAGGGGCAATATTTTTACACAGAGAGTGGCTCGTGTGTGGAATGATCTTCTGGAAGAAGTGTGGATGCGGGTACAGTTACAAAATCTAAAAGATATTTGGATAAGTCCATGAATAAGAAATGCTTGGAGGCACATGGGCAAAGTGCAGACAGGTAGGGCTAGTTTAGTTTGGGATTATGATTGGTGTGGACTGGCTGGACTGAAGGGTCTGTTTCTGTGCCGTATGACTCTACGGCCAATACTAGTAGTATTTAGATTTGCGTTTGTGATGCCAAGGCTACAAGGCTGTGGGCCAAGTGTTGAAAAATGGTGTTAGAATAGTTAGGTGGTTGTTTTTTGAACAGTAGACTCTAGGGACCAAAGGGCCTGTTCCTGTGCTGTAGATCTCTATGACTGTATGACCCTAATGGCCTCCTACTACTCCTATGTCTTATGGTCTTGCTTTCCTTTGCTGCAAAGTCTTGCAGCATTTATCAGCTTTAACTAAAATCTAAAATGTGCCAACAACGATCTTGTATGTCAGGCAGTAGATATGACAGTAAAGGCAAATATTGTAACATAGCTTAAGGTTTGGCTGCAGGAGGAGGGGAAATTGGGTGAGAGGCTGCTATTTACTGACTGAATATCATAACCTTGACTCTGCTGTGATCTCTCAGCCTGTCAGTTCAAAGCCGTATACTACTTGACATTTACTTGCATTCTGCTTCCTCAACTACATATGAGGTGGGAAAAGAATCAGGAGCACAGCTGCGTACTGGTGCGAGAGGGTGTAAAACATTGCATCCCGACACAGTTCAATTCCTTTCCTTCAATGCTGCCTTTGTCTGCAAAGAATTAGCAGATTCTTTCTGTAAATTTCCTTTTTGCCTTTAATTCTCCCATTGTTTACAGACAAAAGGACTGTTGTCTTGTTTAAAATGTTAGCAAGGGGAAAGAAAAATTGGTGGTATGCTTTAATATGAGATGCAGAGACTATTCACATCAGCTTTTATCATTGAACACTTATCGCAGAATGAGTGAACAATTTGAAAAGGTCCATTCCTTTGGCTTGAACGTTCATGGGACCTACCTGTTGTTTGTTTTGCTGGACTCCCTTTATAGTGGATGTTAGAAAAGTGAGACCAGCCTGTAGAAAATGAGAATGTTAACTCTTTCCCCTCCAGCATTTTCCTTTCTCCTGAAAGTGCTGACTCAATACCAAAGCTTGATTTCATCACCATTAGAGGTTCTCTCAAAAGCTTATTTTAAATTGAGAGAGTTGGTAGGTACGTGCACCATCTTGTCTTTAGCCAATGTCTGTACGTGTGCATATTTGAACATAGATTCTACTCGGGTGAATGTTTCACAGCCCCTTCGATCCAGCCAGCTCGTGCACTGAATCCAATCCAACTATTAGTTTATTTAGTGATGTTATCACTAGAGGGTCAAAGAAGGATCATGACTCCAGGGAAAATTTGCCCATTCTTTGAAATAGTGCCACGGGACCTTCCCAGTTTCTTTGATATGGAAGACAGGCCTATCTTACCTTAACTTCCCATCCAATAAAATGTAAATAAAGATAAAAATAGGTTTGGACCAATGGTGCATTAAACTACTAACCGTGAAGCCACCGTGAAACCACAAGGACTGGTACAGTCACAATGGGCCGAATGGTGGTCTCCTGCACCATATTGATTCTATGATTCTGTGCATGAGTTGACTCCTTTAAGTTACCTTGCATTTTGACCAATGGAAATACTTAAGGGTTCCAAGCACTACAAAAATAAAGCTAAGACCAAAGCATCGTGGAATAGAGAAAGAGACAATTCAGTCATTTTGACTGTTCTGGCTCTCCAGAATTGCAATTCACCCAATGTCAAACATTCCCCAGCAGCGCAGCATTTTTTAAAATTGTAAATATGATTGTTCAATTCTCTCTTGAAATCCACAATTGAGTCTGCCTCCACCCCACCTTAGATGGTGCAATGTAGATCATAATCACTAGCTGCATAAAAGGCGTTTCCTCATGTTTCTGTTATTCATTTTGTTAATCACCTTAAATATGAGCCTTCTGCTGCTTGTTCCTTCCTTCAATGGGCTCAATATTTCCTATCTGCTCTTCTAGAAGCCTCATGATTTTGAGTAATCTATCAAATCTCATTAAACCCATCTCATCAAACCCATCTCATCAAAGAGATCACTGGTTCTGCAATCAAAATCTTTTTTTAAGCATAGGAAATTAAACTACTGATTGTTTATCACTTTACTGGAAGCTAAAAACTTGCCTGATTTTAGTCTTTCTGATAGAATGTGATAAGTAAAGCTTGTTGAGTAACAAATGTACCACAACCTAATCCTCTTAAAATTGTAGCAGTGATATATACAGACTCAGTAAGGGAGCAAGCAAAAATGAAATAAGCAAGTTAAGAAGTCAAAACACTAAGCTCCAAAGAACTTAGTCCAAATGAAATCGGTGGGTATTTCTTGAGAAAAAGCTTGCGTTTAGATAGTGCTTTTTATGTCCACTCGAAGCCTCAAAAAACTTCACTCAATGAGTATTTTTTGAAGACGAGTGACTGTTACAATGGACAGAAACAATACAATGTTGTGCACTGCCACTTGTTTTAAAAGCAGTTAGAACCTGAAAGAGTTAACTAACATCCTGAGTAAACTCCACCCATCAGGATAGGCATTTTTAAACATTCCGTTAAGGGAGAAAGAGACACCTAAGGAGCAGGTGGGATTTGAACCTATACCTCCTGCCTCCGAGGCAGGGGCATTACCACTGCACCACAAGCAGTCCCCATCTATCAGGATAAAAAGAACTGTTCCCTTGAAGGAATTAACCAGTGCTGCTCGTGTTCCCCGTATATTCACCAGGGTGTATATATGATTGTTTTTAGTGTTAAAAGTATGTAGCTAAGGTAGTCATTTGAACTTAGTTTCAAGCTGAGCCAGATGTCTGACAAGAGTCAATTATATATCTTAGATGTGATGCAACTAGCTATTAGATAATATGCAGTAAACCTTTACTGCTTAGTCAAGACTGAGCCAATGTCTACCGAATATATGTCACATGGGCATCCTTCGCCACTTGCTATCAGTGGCTCAACCAATACGAACAAGCAGGATTGACGGTAGGTATCCAAAATACTATGTTGGCAGTGCTGGCAGACAATATTATAAGACTGTTGCCCACTGGGAGGTGGATGGGGTGGAGACAGAAGGGTGCTAAGAGATTTCCTCACTTCTTGCAGGCAAAGAGTGCAGGAATAATAAGCTGAAAGATGGGAATGAAGTATGCATATGTGACTTGGTGGGAGGTAGGGAAGAATGCATTTGTATCACTGCAGAAATGTCAGACAATTTAACAACCGGCTTTGGCAAGAGACTGCGATTTCCCTTCAGAAATCACTGCCGGGGAGAGGGTGGGTACTCCTTGCATGTTTTGCCAGGCTCAAGTGCAAATGATACAATGTTGTGGAAGCCTCTGTTATGAATTGCATGTGGTATACTGAACTTTCATGATATACTCTGTCCTCTTAAACTCAGGGCAGGTTTTGAGGCTCTGGCAGACTCTCGAAGCTTTCTTGGAGATTGGAATCATGCCTGTGGCTGGATAACCATCAAAAGGTGCAGGCAAAGTTAATTTGGATTAGGTGTGTTACAATGTGAATGGCTCCTTTCTTGAATGACTCATGGAGAACATTGGCTAATGTTCATCTATTAGGCATCTTCTCAGTAACTTCCTTTTGAGGTTAAGCTGTTCAAGCTTCATGCTTTGTTACAAATTGGTCAATAGTGACACGGGCGTAACTCGTTGTGGGATAGATGCAGTGTTTATATTAGGAGAGAGTGACAGATTTGGCTCTTTCTTTCTGCCTCTGTGTCCATGTATCTAACGTAATGTACTTCCCCTAATTCTTGACAATGCTTGAATCACTCCTCCTGTCCACTTAATAAAATAACCACATTGGTAAATGATTGCTTTCAAATTGTAGAGATTGGCCCACCCACATACCTTTTCCTCCAAAAAACTGAATGTAAGAAACTGTAGGGGCTAAATGTTTAGTGAAGTGTGGCAGGTTAGTTGTGTTTCTCCCTGACACGTTCCAGAGCAGTGTGATCTGAGGTGTGCCTGTTGTTTTCCTGTGCGCAGTGAGTAGGTGCTCTCTATGGCTGGCAACAACAACCAGTATTTAACATTGTAAAACAACCCAAGGCACTTTGGAGGGGTGTAATCAGACCAAAACTGACACCATGATGAGGAAAGATGTGAGGATCAAAAGCTTGGCCAATGTAAAGTTGCAGTAGTGTTACCAGGCCGCTCTGTCATTAGAAAAAGCTGATTGGTGCTGGTTTAACCTGAGGGTCACCTTGCCTCAGGCGAGGGGAGAGGTTGAGAAAGAGAATCCTTCATGCTAATCTCAGCCGTTGCGGGAATCGAACCCATGCTGTTGGTATTACTCTGCATGGCAAACCAGCTGTCCAGCCAACTGAACTAACCAACCCTGATTTGGTCTGTGGGTTAGGTTTGAAAGAGATTATGAAGGGAGGAGAGAGATATGGCCAGGGAATTGAATCAGCAATGGAAATTAGGCCATATATCTATGGCTGTAAATTCCCTACGATTGACCTGGAGCTGCCTGGAATTAAAGGACACTGCTCTGAGCAACCAAGGAGAGAAATCATGAGGCTGTTAATAAGATTACATGAAGGGTGCTACTTTCAGTCCCTGAAATGTGCCTTGTTAACTGATAGATGAACAACTACAATATAGTATTTAGTGGATGGGTGCATTAGTTACTGTGAGCAATATCTTTCAACCATGAAGAAACACTACATTCTCCACAGGAACTGGAAACTGACATTTAATTGTTTTGGCATTTCTGCTAGTTTAAAAGTTTGTGTTGTAGTTATCACTTTAAAAGTCCTAAACTGCATAAGCAACCAAAATCTAACCCACAGTCGCCGTTAGAAAGTAGTATTTCTGTAGGGAGAGCCTGCATTCCCCTCATGGTTTCGTCCCACTATATGGAAATCCTGTTCTTAAATCCTAGCAGGTCAGCACACAGAGTACATGGACAATCTGTTGTAGGTAGAGAGGGAGGAGTTGGGGAGGTGAATGTAAGATTAACTGTTAAGATTGGTCCTGTTCTTGGGGGTTACATAAAATTGTCTCCAACCTGCCCAAGAACAAACAGTTTTTCCCTCCTCTTTTAATAATTTTGTAATTAATAAACAGAATTGTTCAAAGAAAGTTGGGGAGTAAAGGGTAGCTTTCTTTTTTCCCCACTGTATCGGTGATCCTTCCCCAGAATGCTAGCAGCAGTTTCCTCTAATTCTTTGATTTTCTAAGGCAGTCTTAGCGAGTTTGCAACCATAAATGAGTGCTCTAGGAGGTGTCAGGTTGAGAGCACAGAGCTAACTTAGAGGGATTTGGGAGGACTCAATCCACTGTAAGGAGAATAATTTAAATGCGGTGCATGTAGCTTGAGGGAAAGTTTAGAGAAAGTAGGTGTAGCTGTAACAGGGTTTTCATAGGTGTCAGAACAAATGATGTGGTAGTATGATGTCTGGTGTGCTCAGAAATAACTTTGTAATATATAGGAAAAAGCTATTAAATTCCAGAGTCCCTATGTCTTGATCCATGGGTGTGGTGCTACATCTGCCCAGACAGTATGTGATGCTGGAACTGGCAAATAGAATGTGAAAATGTGTTGCATTTCCTATTTTGTCACCTTGAATGATAACAACAACAGCTTCCATTAGTACCTTTAATATAATAAGGCATCCCGGGATGCTTCACTGAACCAGTAACAGAAAAATATTGGCACTTGGTTCACAAAATGAGTATTAGGTCAATACGTCAAAGAAATATGCTTTGAGGATAGTTTTAGGCAAAGTCAGAAGTCCCACCAGATCAGGTTATAGTCCAAACTAAACCTGTTGGACTATAACCTGGTGTCATGTAACTTCTGAGTTTGTCCACTCCAGTCCAACACCTGCACCTCCACATGATAGTTTTAGAGGAGAAAATTGTGCAGATTTTGTACAGGGGTCACGTTAAGGGAGAGTACCAGAGAGCAGACAGAGGGTCATGAGAGTAGCAGTGGAGTGCGAAAATATATGTTGTCAATTAATTCTCAACAAAAAGATCATTGCTTAAGGATATATTGTTGAAAGGGGGAAAAATGATGAGTAGGCACATGTTTTCAATCCCTGAGGGTTTTCTTTATTTGTGTGCTTTGTTTATTAATGTGGAGTTTTTCCATTGTGTAAGACTTGTGCTTCTGGATTCTCTAAGGCCCTGCTAATGAATAGGCAGTGCAATAGTTTAGTGTCTCTGCTGCATTGTGCTGTGATATACACTTTGCAGCTGTTGTTCTGTGCACTACAAGTTCCTAGTCTCCACCTTGCCATAATGAAAAGCCTCATCCTTCTCTGAAGGCCATCAAAATCAAAAAGGTGTGTGGCCCATGTGCCAGCTACGAAGCCCAATTTTCAGGGGTTGGGCAATCACACCTATCAGATGAAAGGGAAGGAAACTAAATTGAATAAAATACCTGGAGGAAAGATCTTGTTCTGTCAACTTTCAATATTTAAAACTGCTGAAATATACAGAACAAAGATCTCACTCTCTGTGGCCTTAAATGCCAAGCAATATAAGAAATAACACAACGTAAGGGTGAGAACCAAAAGAGTATTCCTGCAGTTGGACCATATACTGGTTGGTGTTGTATTAGGTAGCAAATCTCATGGAGTATATAACAATATGTTGCTAATCCATTGATTCGGGCAATGCTACAAATCAAAAAGCCCAAGAACTTGTTTATTTATCTCTGAATTGTTTTTGATTATTGGCTGATTGATGTCTGAGGCGATGCATTCCCAGATACTGTTGGTTTCGATGTCCATGAGTATGTGAGTGAATACATATAATGCATGATTCCAGGATTCCCAAGTAGCGATGGGGTAAAATAATTATGTCTTTGGAGCAGCAACCAGAGACTGTGGGTATAAATCCACCAGGGCACAGGGTGAAACTGAATTAATTAGTGCTGCCACCAGAAAAAAATGGTCTTATTATGTTACGATAAAAACCCAAATGGTGTCCTGCATCAAAGGTGATCAACCACTGATCTGGTCCACATTCTCATACTTCAGGCTTGAGCCTGAAGGCCTTCTGAAACGCTTAGCAGGTTGTTTCAAGGTCCACTATAGTGGTTTAAGAAGGCAGCACACCACCATCTTCTCTAGGGCAATTAAGAGTAAGCAATAAATGCTGGCCCAGCCAGCAATTCCCACATCCCGCGAATGAATGAATGCAAGAATAAAAGAAAGCATAAGATGGCTCACCACTGTGAGACATGGGTAGAGAATGCAGCTTTGTTTGTATCGCCCATATCCTGAGAACAAATATGTTGCGGGACAGTAACAATGGGTATATTTCTAAGCAAACGTTTTCATTCTTGTGCTGGTCACTCTTTAATGCCTTGTGATTCCTTTCCAGTCCTGCATTGATAACTTTGAAGAGATGGTAATGCTGCTTTTGGATCATGGCACCGATGTCGATGCGAAGGACAATGAGCTGTGGACTCCTTTGCATGCAGCTGCCACGTGTCGACACACCAATCTTGTGAAAATTCTCATCGAACGGTCAGTCTCTTATTTTTTTATCTTGATCCCGGCAAGAGGAAATATCCAAACCTCAAAGTCTGACTTAAATCCCCATTTCAGCCTAGCCCGACTAACCAGGAATCTCTCTCATTCTTACCAACAGCCGTTGGCTTGTATTGGAATGATTTGCAGGTTGATATTTAACATCATTTCCTTCGATATCAGGTCCCATTTGGACTCGGGGAAATAATAGTAATGACTGTGTCACAAGATCTCTGATTAGTAGTGTATCTTGGCTCTAATACTTGCTGCTAACCCAAAACCTAGAGAGGAACACCCACTTCCCTTCATTACCTTTGAGTTATTAGGATACTTATTCCAAAAAACTGGAACGTGACAGAGGTCTACGTAAATAAAATAAACTTGTATATAAATTGTATTATCTTTATAGGCCTAATTTGATTGACAGAATAAAGTCCGCTGCAACATTGTATTAAATACTCCCCTCTATTCAATGTCCTGTTGAACAGCTGTGAAAATATATCGTATACTTTAAACTTGATGGCATGAGGAAAGCCGTAAATATGAAAATAAAGTGAGCGGATGCAGACTGCAGGTTTGGTCCTGTCTGAGAGGAAAAGGCGATTAATTTGAGGAGTGGTATTTTCAGTACAAAGAGAGATTTTTATTTTTGTCAAATTTTGTTGGAGAGCAAGGCAGGCACCTTTGCATGTAAAGTATGAACATGATCTGAGAGTTCAAGTTACTCATTCTCACTCCTGTTACTGTAGAGGAGCTGACCTGCTGGCAGTCAATGCAGATGGGAACATGCCCTATGATTTGTGTGATGATGATCGGACTTTGGAGATCATCGAGACAGCAATGGTTAATCAGGGTAAGTCTATGAATACAATATAGTCTTGTGGCTATGTTCACTATGATTATCTGGAATTACAGCACAGATATCGGTTATTCAATCTATTTAGTTTATGCGACACCAGTGTTTTCTCACTCATCTTCATCTAACCCTATCTGCACATCTTTATATTCTTTTCTCTCTAATATGTTTCATTCAGTTTCCCTGTAATACATCTTTTGCTGTTTGCCTCGACAATGTTTGAGAGATGGGGGAGACTTGGCCTTTATTCTGTAGAGTTTAACCCGTCACTGAGTCACACTTTATTTACGCGCAGAGAGTCCTTGACACCAGCCCAGCTTCCCCGGACCCAGCTCTCGGAGTGAACCGGATGTTGACACACCTATTCTGTCAGCCAGGGCTCCTCGATTGGACCACGTTAACAGCCACAATCTGGGTACTCGCATTCTATGAGGTCCATCTGGCTGACCTCGTTACAATCACTACTGTGATCTCCTTGAAGCATGTAACCTTCTCACTGCACTCATCAGGATAGTTATAGAAAAAGATGTTTCCCCAGCAGAGAGTGCCTAAAACCAAGGGACACAAGTCTCTGAATAATGGGCAGGTCATTTCAGACTGAGATGAGGAAGAATTTCACCGTTCGGAGGATGATGAATCTTTGGAATTCTCTACCCAACAAGGTAGCAGAGGCTCAGTCATTGAGAATATTCAAGACAGAGCTCGATTGATTTCTAGATTTTACACGGACCAGGTGATATCTTTATTCTTTATTCGTTCATGGGATGTGGGCGTCACTGTCTAGGCTAGTATTTATTGCCCGTCCCTAATTGCCCAGAGGGCAGTTAAGAGTCAACCACATTGCTATGGATCTGGAGTCACATGTAGGCCAGGTAAGGATGGTAGTTTCCTTCCCCGAAACCAGATGGGTTTTTCCAACAATCGATAATGGATTCATGGTCATCATTAGATTCTTAATTCCAGATATTTATTGAATTCAAATTCCACCATCTGTCAAGGCAGGATTTGAACCCAGGTCCGCAGAACAATGTCTGGGTCTCTGGATTAATTGTCCAGCGATAATACCACCTGGGCCATCACCTCCCCAAGATATGGGGATGTGTGAGGGAATGACATTGAAAAGTAGATCGATTGTGAACCAGTTGAATGGTTGAATAGGCTCAATGGCCTACTCCAATTTCCTGTATTCTTATACGTTGTGGTGATGAGTTGCACATGCTAACCATTCTCTGGCAGAGAGATTTGTCCTGAACTCCGTAGTGGATTTATTGAAGATGGATTTCCTGGTGATTGTCAATATATCTGTGGCTCGAGGTTTAGGATTCCCCACAGATGGAAGCATTTTTTCTGAATTTATCCTGTCAACTCAGTTTATCATTTAAAAACGTCAATCACAGCCTCCTCTTTTCTAGATAATAGAGGCACAGCCTGCTTAGTCTTCTCTGATAAGTATAATGTTTTCATTTTTTTATATCAAGCTCCTAAATCATTTTCCCTGTATATCCTTTCTATACTTTAGGACCCAGAACTGAACACATTATTCCAAGTATAGTTTAACGAAGAATGCTTCCTTTTCAGGAAAAAAAAAGACTCTTAAGCTTCTCAGCTTGTGTATAACAGATTGAAGCAGCTAATGGATTTTTTTTCCAATGTGTGAGGGGGAGCAGACACTGGAGCGTTGATTCTCAGACAATCTCCAGTTATTTTGGATGTGGGGGAAGGAGGGGGAGAGATTGTGCCGGACATTGTTAAATTAATAAAAGCTGTACACACCATGAGCTTGTTTTCTTCTTCCCCTTTCCCCATTGCAATTCCAATCTTACACTCTTTAGACAGACACATAAGAACAACAGTAGTCAGTGCTGTTGCAAAGTGTTATGTTCTAAATTTATATTTCATCGAATCATCGAAACCCTACAATGTGGAAGCAGGCCATTCGGCCCATCAAGCCCCTCTGAAGACCATCCCACCCAGATCCACCCCATCCCTGTAAATCTGCATTTTCCATGGCTCACCCACCTAGCCTGTATATCCCTGGACACCATGGGGCAATTTAGCACGGCCAATCCACCTAACGTACATATCTTTGGACTGTTTGAGGAGGCACACACAGATACAGGGAGAATGTGCAAACTCCATTCAGACAGTCACCTGAGGTTGTGATCGAACCCAGGTCCCTGGCGCTGTGAGGCAGCAGTGCTAACCACTGAACCACTGTGTTGCCGAAGACAGACAGTCAGAAGGTACATTGGCAACTTGCGGCTGCCTTCCAAATGACAAACCTTCTTGACTTGGAAAGATATCATGATCATTGGATGGAAATCCTGGAATTCCCTCCCTATCACCATTGTGGGTCTATATTCATCCAGACTACAGTGGTTTAAGAACGAGGTTCAGGGGATCTAGGGATGGTCAATAAATGCTGGGATAGTCAACAATGTAAACAACCCATAGCATAAGACCCACTACCACCTTCTCAAAGGCAACTAAAGATGGGTAATAAGCCTTGCCAGCAATGCCATGTCCTGTAAATGAATAAAGTAAATGAGATGGATAGGTTGAGGGAGGCAAAGGAAATGGAGGAAGCCAGAGGGAATAGTTTAGGCAGCGAGAGAAATCAAAGCAAGAGTAAGTTGAAAATGCAGCCACAAAGAAATCACACCTTCATTGTAAGAGTTAACCCTATTGTCATTGTGGCTTTTGCAATACAAAAAAAACACCCACGAGATATTTTAAAACATTTTTAGAAAAGGATTGCACAGCTTGAGGAATGTAATGGTAAACATTCCAGTAATTCCTTCTGTCAGGAAAGGTTGGGCATACCAGATTTATAATTTATAGCTCCTCATGTACCTCCCATTTCTTTACAAACTGCAGTTTTGGCCTCTTACTGTGAAACTGTAAATGTCATTTATTGCAAATTAACATCAAAAAGTTTGGATCTTTCTTCCAGTTACCCCATGTTTTAGTAACTTGATGTTGATCTACTTTTATGCATTTATCCCACAGGCATTTCCCTTGATTACTGAGCAGTCAGAAATATTTCATTCTTACCCTTGAATGTGCTCAATGATGGAGCATTTGCAACCCTGTTAGGTATAGAATTCTAAAAAATCACAACCCCCTGAGTGAACAGCACATTGCTCAGTTTATATTCTTCAGGATTCTGTCAAGGAGGCCCTGTGCAAACTGTCCCTAACAGGAGCTTTCCCCTCTATCCCCATTCAGCTCCTTTCCAACAGGAATGTTTTACATTAAAAGTGCAAATCTTCCACAGGAAAGAAGCACAGACCAACCATCACGCTGCTACAAAATAGATTTAATTTAATTATCTTTATTTAGGATAGCTAGCTCCAGTAATAAAAATGGGAAGTGCTGGATGTACTCTTGGAGTCATAAGTGACTTGAGACATGAACTTGTTTCTCTCTCCACAGGCGGTATCACACCTGCTGGGTGTTTCAGCACTTCCTGATTTTATTGCCGATTTTCAACATCTGCAGTACTTTGCTTTGAAAGCTAACTCCAGTTTGAGCAAATGAGCAACAATGGTGTTAGTACACCTGCATGGGATGTATGATTGTGTATATAAACAAAGAAAGAACCCGCATTATATATCATCTTTCATAACCTTAGGAGATCCCAAATCATATCACACCTTATGTCCCACATTTGAGCAGTTGTCATAGATGTGGGATGTATGTAACTGCGCCAGATCTTCTCCAACTCATTAAGATTTCCTCATGTTACCTAATGTTTAAATTAATGTTTGTTTTGAGGTGAAATATCATTGTTGTATTTACTGTGTCTTTCCCTCCAGATTGCAAGAGATTGCGATATATTTTTATAGAATCATAGAACCCTACTTGTGGAAACAGGCCCTTCGGCCCAACAAGTCCACACCGACCCTGAGAGCATCCCCCTATAACCCACCTAATCTACACGTCCCTGAACACTACGGGCAATTTAGCATAGCCAATCCACCTAGCCTGCACATCTTTGGACTGTGGGAGGAAACCGGAGCACCCGGAGGAAACCCACACAAACACGGGGAGAATGTGCAAACTCCTCACAGGCAGTCGCCCAAGGGTGGAATTGAACCCGGGTCCCTGGCGCTGTGAGGCAGCAGTGCTAACTGCTGAGCCACCGTGCTGCCAATAAATGGTGCCAATGTGTATTCACGTGTACCAGGTGTCAGTCTTGGTTCAATGGGTAGTTCTGTCACCCCAGAGTCAGAAGTTTTGGGTTCAAGTCACATTCCAGAGATGGAAATCTAGGTTGACAGTCCAGTGGAGCACCGAGACTGTATTGCATTGTTAGAAGTGACGTCTTTTGAATGAAATATTAAGCTGATGGTCACTCTTCCCTCTTGGGTCAATGTATAAAATCCTGTCAACAGTTGTGAAGAAGAGTAGAAAATTCTCCTGGTCAGTATATACCCTTCAGTCCATATTGCAAAACTAAATAATATGGTCATTATCACTTTGCTGTCAGCAAGACCTTCATTTTTGTAAATTCCTACATTAAAACCAAATCATGTAACTGAACTTCAAATTTTCTGAAGAAGGGTCTAGGCCCGAAACGTCAGCTTTCCTGCTCCTATGATGCTGCTTGGCCTGCTGTGTTCATCCAGCTCTACACCTTGTTATCTCAGATTCTCCAGCATCGGCAGTTCCTACTATCTCTGATGTAAAGACATTTTTTTTCCCCCTTGCTGTCACTGGGTGACGCACAAATTTCCTTTTCCGTGGGGGAGGGAGTTGAATCCCAAGCTTGGCTGATGCCACAGAATGAATGCTGACTGTAAGGTGAAATGAGAGTGAGCAGTTATAACCTGGGTCTATAGTAAGCCCAATGACACAGCATAAACCACCCTTCATCAGACACTGATTATCATTTCATTTCCAGCCTCAGCCACAAGAAATCCTGGTGCAAGAAGTGGTCAGTTAAGATTAATGTGAACCACTGAGCTGGCTGTATTAAGACAGTGAAAAGCTAAGGTAATGATGATGGCATGCATCCATCTTGGGAGATAATGAACTGCCTGTACCCCAGTGTGACATTGGGTTGAACGTTGCTTATGGGGGTTGTAAAGGCCAAATCATGAGATTCTGCAGCTGGTGTTGTTGGCATTGGCCTGTGGTGGACTTGGAATGAGGTGAGCCAGGTGGATCTCATAGAGTGTGGGTTACCTGATTGGGGCTGTTAACCTGGTCCAAACAGGGAGCCGGGGTTGACAGATATAAAGTGTCAGAGGTTCTGCTTACTCCAGGAGTTGGCTCTGAGCTAGCTGGGTCAGTGTTATGTACTGTGCACCAGTAACTGAAGGGTGCCTTGGTGAAGGGATACTGGCCTTGTGGAGTTATTTCAGACTGATGCTGATTTTTTTTTCTTCTCAATGAGCTCTCTTTTCTGCCATGTGATCATTTCTTTTGTATTCTGTTTCTCCTGCGCCCTACTGACTGCATGCCACAATGCAATAAGACCATTCAGCCACTTGCGGCTGATCTTTCGGCTAGTATGAACGTTGCTGATTTTGGGATTCAACTCCACTTTCCTTGGAGTCACAAGTAGGCCAGACTAAGTAGAGCTAGCCTGAAAAGCGATTAGTGAACCAGATTTTTTTTAAACATCCATGGTTACATGGCCACAATTGGCTAGCCTTTCCATTGAATTCAGTTTTTAACCATCTGCCATGGTAGGATGCAGACCCATTTCCCCAGAACATTGGTCTGGAGTTCTGGATTACCAGGCTAGCAGCATTACCACTATGTCATCACTTCCATTACATCATTACCTGTTTTGCTAAACTCTGATGAAGCATTTCTTCGAACAGTTCTGCCATGTTGACAGTTTGGAAAGCCACAAATAATATTTTCTAATTATATATATGTGCACACATGGGATTGAAGGTTTAACTAAACACTTTTGCTTATTGTTTCTGCTGAATGTAGAAAGTTGGGCAGCCAATTTGAACACAAAGCACCAATAAATAACTGTGTGCTAATTGTTGAGATAATCTGTTTTAGTGATGTTTCTTGAAGGGTAAATAATGACCAAAACACTTCGGAGAACCCCCTACCCTCATTTACATCAATTTGAAAGTGTAGATGCATGGTGCCTCAGTTTAACATCTCACCTCCAACAATGCAGCATTCCCTCTGTCATCCTAGATTTTGTTCCCCAGTCTCTGGAGTGGAATTGTGAACCTCTGAAGTGAGAATGCCATCGACTGACCCAGGTCTAAAACCAGAAGGCCGGTTTGGAGAATGGATCGTTGTAGGGTTTCAAAGGGCATGAGAGCCTTGGCAAAGTACAAACAATGTAGCCTGTTTCCATCCATCTCAAGTAGCTTCCTGACTGCTTCATCAAGCTGAACAGAAAATCTGTGTCTTGACTGTTCACAGGTTTGAGTCACTGTAAACGTTCTATTTACAGAGTCTGTGAATTCAACCAGCCCCCTAAATGTCTGTATAAGGAGATTATTGACTGAGTTTATTTTATGTCTGAGGGTCCCAAACTCGGTTACAGTTTTGTTTTGGTGAATTTTGTGTCCAGGAGGTTGAAGGATGCTAATATTTGGGACTGGAGCCCTTCCTGTAACAGATGCTCGGTAGTAATGCCAAGAAGTTCCCGAGATTAAGTGTAATATGATCAGATGCAGAACGAAGCTCCCTCAGCCCTGATGAAATATCCCAGGCCTAACCTCAGAATAACATGTTCTCCAGATGTAGTATGACAGGTTGTTTTTCCTGTTTTGTGGCCATTCTGGCTAAGGTTACCAATTTATACTGAATAGGGAACAGTTTCATTAGTGGACACGAACCCACCAGGAGCTGGAATTACATCGTCCAAACACGGTTTTGCAAAGCAATAAAACACAGGATATTTTTTCATCTCATCAGTCTAGCCTAGAACTGAATCCAGTTGCCAGAATTAAAAGATTGCTGTGCTAACCCAAGCCTCACCAGACTTTCTGACTGATAGCACCAAGCGAAACACCACTCACCCTTGTTCTTGTACATTGTGGATATTTTTAATCAACCTGTTTAGAGATGTTAATACAGACCTCTGGAGCAGGTGAGACTTGAACGTTGATCTCCTGCTCAGAGGTAGGGACACCACCACTGCAAGAGCTGTTCTCTTATGCCCTATATGGTGGGATCTTAAACTTTTGTTTAATCCAACCAAGCTAACATTTAATTGGTCCAGCAACTGCATTGCAATGTTGTCTTTGATTTGTACCAAGTGGGTTTCATCTGGCTCCTTACTCAGCCAACATTAGTCACAGGAAATTGAGGATTTGTTGTTTTTTTTCTAATGCCAATGTTACTCCAAATTAAGCTATCAGATGATTGGGTTTTTATAATTTATTTAGTCTAGGGAGGGAAACCTGCCATCCTTATCTAGTCTGCCCTGTATGTTACTCCAGACCCATGTCCATATGTTTGACTCTTAACTGCTCTCTGAAATGCCCAAGCAAGGCATTGAGAAAACTTACCAACACATTGTCAATGGCAGTAGGAATGGGCTATAATTGCAGGACTTGCCTGTGATGCCCACTTATTGCGTGAATGAATAACAAATATATGATTACAATGATCGACATAGACAAAAGAAAGGGAAGCAGGTTGTAGTGGAATGTAACGATCAACGAGGATAGGTTAGGCCGAATGATCTGTATTTCTGCTATATGTCCTGTGAAATCCTATGTATAAGTGAAACCAGTTAGCGTTATTAGAATTGCCAGTCCTCCACAATTATCCTTGAGTCTCCATCAATTGAAGATTAATCTCCTGAACATTGTTCTGAGCAAACAAGAAAAAAAATCATGACTGTTTTTATTTATCAGTTGTAATGTGTAGAAGATGGGGGAAGGGTAAATGGGTCAGCTGACTGGCAGGGAAGAATCATTGGAAATGATGGAACTTCCAGGAATACAAACAACTAGAGTTGGGAAGCTGATTCCTGTCCAATTCATGGTGAAATCTAGCTTTGAGAGGAGGAACAGAGTGACATTTACCAAGTTTACCACGAATTACATAGATTCTTTGGTGCCACCTTTTATTTCTGCAAATTCACTATACCGGAACAACAAATTAACCAATATGAAGAAAAAATTATGTTATATTAACTTATCGACCAGTTACTTAAAAAAACAGACACCCCCTATCTCGGTGATATTTACTGGGGTTTTTTTTGGCGCTCCTCTGTTATATTACTTCCAGTTATTTTGTATACAACAGATGGCCAAATATAATTATATCTCAAAGGCAAAATACTTTTCTTGTTTGGATGCTGTGCGGAGTACCTAAATTTGCATGCACCAATCAACCCATATAAACAAGCACGTTTTCAAACAAAATAGCCATCAATTATTAACAGCTCTGACTTTGGTCTGCTTTCAAAGTTTCTACTCACAATGTTTCCATTTCCTGGATGTATGTAACCTCTTGCTGATTTACTTCACGGCCCTTTTTCTTGCATCCATAATGTTGGCAAATTCCCTGTGTGTAGTTTGCGTATGATCAGTGTGGGAATTAACAAGGAATTGTTAATTGTTAAAACTGACAGGAATTAACCAGCTTTCATCTTCAATTCTTGCTCAGGGATCACTCAGGAGAAAATTGACCAAACCCGCACTGCGGTAGAACAGCAAATGATTGTAGACATCAGAGAAGGTATTCAGGCGGGCACTGATCTGAATGCAAGAGATGCTCAGGGTGCCACCTTGGTAAGTAGAATTGGCACCATTGGATGCAGGTTGACCTAACCCTACCACTGGCTGAACCCGAAGAGTAGCAAATGTGGGAAGTCATGCTCATTGCAATATTATTTAGAATTTGTTTTAACCCTACAATTATTGAACTAAAGTCTTGGAAATGAAATCAGCCATATTCGTGGCAAGAATGCCTAAGCTTTATCACCTTATCTCAATTCTAATGCAATCATTGTCAACGGTTAATGCAGGTAAGCCTACATTTTACCAGGCATTCTGACCTTGAAGGTGCAACCTCATTTTTGTTTTTGTTTGCATGACATTGAAGTAAGAATAAACAGTACGTAGGTTCCCTGGATTTATTTTATGATCCTTTTTGGAAAATGACCACCACATTAACTTATTTTCCAAATTTATATCCTCCCTCACTTCTCTTGCTGTTCTGGAATAAATAGCATCTATTTGGACAGTTCTGAGGAAGGGGTACTGGACCCGAAATGTTAACTCTGATTTCTCTCCATAGATGCTGCCAGACCTGCTGAGGTTTTCCAGCAACAAAAACAAAGTTGCTGGAAAAGCTCAGCAGGTCTGTCAGCATCTGTGAAGGGAAAAACAGAGTTAATGTTTCGGGTAGGGTAACCCTTCCTCAGAACTGATGGTGGCTGGGAAAATGTCAGTTTATATTGCAGAAAATAGGGAGATGGGTGGGGTAGCTTTTCCAGCAATTTCTGTTTTTGTTTCTATTTACAGGGGATTTGTTTGGTTGATCCCAAACTGCAATTTTGTATTTAATCTGTCATTAAATCTTAGATAAATTATCTGATGTTGACTTGTAATGACCAGACTTTTTGATAATCCTGTTGATGTTAATTTTGAGATTAATTATCTGACTTTGCTATTTATAGGGAGGACATATTGCTCAAGGGAGATTGCACATTCTCCCCGTGTCTGCGTGGGTTTCCTCCGGGTGCTCTGGTTTCCTCCCACAATCCAAAGATGTACAGTTAGGTGAATTGGCCATGCTAAGTTGCCCATAATGTCCAGGGATATGTAGGCTAGGTGGATTAGCCATGGAAAATGCAGGATTATAGGGATAAGGTAGAGGGCTGGGTCTGGGTGGAATGCTCTTCTGAGGGTCGGTGTGGACTTGATGGGCCAAATGGCCTGCTTCCACACTGTAGGTATTCTATGAGCAATAATCATTCAGAATGTTATTTAGCCAACTTTCATCCCATGCTTCAGCTCTTATTTGCAGTTTTTACAAGTCCTTTTATTTAGGTCTGGCTGTCCACTATTCGGAGAATTTATGATCATCCTAGATTGGTAGTTTTTGGGAACTAAGAATTGTAGGTGTTCAGTGCTGTCAAGTTTGGGGAGTTTGTGGATGCTCGGTTTACGTTATTGCTTTTAATGATATTGTTTGCCGGAAGCTTGCTTTCCAAATTTCAAAGCCTTTTGTAAATTAGAAATGAAGTACATGTATTGATGCAGCGTTCAGTCATGAAGATTAGCTTGGAGCAAAATGGCTTATAACATCTTGAAAGCATGTGGCTGCAACAGTCATGAGGAAAGCAAAGCACAAAAATGCTTTTGCATAATAAATCCCAGCACTCATCTGTTTGCCTTAAGTGAATGTGTCCCATTGTGTTCTATTCTGCTGGTGCCTTAACTCCACATTCAGTGGCACACAACAACTTGCATTCAAATAGCACCTTTACCTGGGTAATAGGTCCCAAGGCACGGAAGTCCTTTTTCTCACATACACTGCAATCCAATTGTTGTTAATTTTTTTTCTTCTCTGTGGGAGTTTCCCTTAGTCTTTTTGTTGGATACTGCCGTTTGATATTGATTATCATCCTGCTGTTGATTTATAGATCAGTGACCAGTTACTTTAAGGTCTTTTTTTTCCTGTCTCTCCCGCAGCTACATGTGGTGGCTGCCAATGGGTACTGTACAGTTGCTGAGCTGCTTCTCGAGCATGGGGCCAAAGTAAGCATCAAGGACAATGACGGCTGGGAACCATTGCATGCAGCTGCCTGCTGGGGTCAGGTCAGTCGCTGTCTATAACTTGAGATATTGGTGTCTTGTGCGCACGTTTCTTAGAAAGGTGAGAAAAAAGGAGTTGCATTTCTGTAGCACTGTTCACATATTTATGATGTCTGTTTACAACCAATTAACACATTTTTGAGTATGGTTGTTGTTTTACTGCAGGTAATTTTAAATGGCATTATGATAACAATCAGATAATCTGTTTTGGTGATGTTGGTTAAAGAGATAAATATTGGGCCGGACATGGGAGATAAGTCCCGTGCTCTCCTTTTGAATCGTGCCATGGAAGATTTTACATCCAACTGAGCAGCAGATGGGGCATCAGTTTAACATTTCATTTAAGATCCACTCCCATCATACTGCAATGTCAGCCTAGGTGCAGTGCTGAACGAGTGGGACTAGAACAAACAACATATCCTAAATCCTTTTATGCCAGCCTTGGTCAAAAACAGTTCCAATCAAGAGGGATAGTAAGAACTGCTGATGCTGGAGTCAGAGATAACACAGTGTGGAGTTGGAGAAACACAGCAGGAAAGTTGATGTTTCAGATCAGGACCCTTCTTCAGGTCCCGACCCAAAACGTCAGCTTTCCTGCTCCTCTGATGCTGCCTGACCTGCTGTGTTTCTCCAACTCCACACTGTGTTATCTCCAATCAAGAGGCTTTTAATTGGATTCCTGGATAAATATTGTTCTAAGTAACAAGAAAATTATTCAACTTAATTAAAGAACTAATCTGTCGATGTCAGATGAGCTGGGAAAAATAGGTATGTTTCATCAAATGCACATCATCGTTTACAATTTGTTATACAATTATTACGTTTTTTTGTTCAGTGTGTTTTGGATGTTTCTGGTGAGTTCTGTACAGTTTTGGTATGTGTTCGGATACAGTCAGTAAGGACAAATCTCTTTAGGAGACACACTGGGATCAGGATACTCAAAAGTGAGCAGGATATGGTTCATTACCGTATGATTCTCCATAAGAACAAATTCCATGGCAACACCACAACAATCAGAACTGTCTTGCCAACTAGCCAGTATATTATGTGAATTATTGCTTGTTTTAAAGTTTTGAGTTCTTGCATCTGTCCTGATAAATGCAAGATATAAGGCTTTGACAGCATGTCCCTTTTTATCAACAAAACCTTCAACAACCTTGGCACAGTCACAGTATGTTTCCCTTTGTGGGATAGTCTAGGACCAGGGAACATAATTTCACGTTAAGTGGTTACCCATTTAAAACAGAGTTGAAGAAGAATTTCTTCTGTCAGAGGATAACAAATCTGTGGAATTCTTTACCACAGAGCGCTGTCAAGGCTGGGTCAATAAGTATATTCAAATAGAATTTTAATCAAGGAATTCCAGGCAGGAAGGTGGAGTTGAGAATTATCAGATCAGCCATGATCTCACTGAATGGTGGAGCAAATACAATGAGCCAAATGCCCTGCTTCTGCACCTGCTTCTTTTGATATATTGCTTGAAGTCTTAGCTTCTGATTTGATGAATGCCTGGTCTGGGCAGAAGGTGACAGTAGGCAGTCTGTTCCTGCATATTTCATAGTCAACAGGCATAGCACAGCATTGATAGATTGTCAGCTCCTGGTATTCTGCACGCGTGACGTCTACTTTGGCTGAAACAGGCTGGAACGTGCTGCATGGGTTTGAGAGAGGTAGAAAGGTGAAGTGAGGAGAAAGTATGCGATCGTAGCTTTCGCCAACAGTAACATATATGTGACTGTTCAATTCTCAACCTCTAATTGGACCATCCTTATCTTGCAAGCCATTCTCTGCCAATATCTTGTCCTCCATTATAGAACAACATTTCGGTTCTATACATCACGTTGAGGTTGTACAGGTCATTAGTGAGGCCTCTTCTGGAATACTGTGTCCAGTTCTGGTCGCCCATTTATAGGAAGGATATTATTAAGCTGGAGAGAGTTCAGAAGAGATTCACCAGGTTGTTGCCGGGTATGGAAGGTTTGAATTATAAAGAAAGGCTGGAAAGGCCGGGACCTATTCCACTGGAGCATAGGAGGTTGAGAGGCGACCTTATAGAAGTTTATAAAATAATACGAGGTATAGGTAGAGTTACTGGTAGCCGTCTTTTCCCTAGGACGGGGATTTCAAGACTAGGGGACACATTTTTAAGATGAGAGGAGAAACATTTAAAAAAAAACATGAGGGAATTTTTTTACATGGAGAGTGGTTTGCATGTGGAATTAACTTCCTGAGGAAGTGGTAGATGCAGGTACAATTGCAACATTTAAAAGACATTTTGGATAAGTAGATGAATAGGAAAGGTTTGGATGGATATGGGCCAGGAGCAGGCACGGGGATTAGTTTAGTTCGAAATTATGTTCGGTATGAACTGGTTGGATCGAAGGGTCTGTTTCCATGCTGTATGACTCTATCAGTCGTTTAATGGGGTCAGTAAGATGGGAAGTGTCAGGGGGTCTTCTCCCTGAGGACATGTGGAACCCAGCTGACAAAAAATGGAATTCCTAAGCTGAGGACTCAAATCTGAGTGAAGGGCAGCTCTGGGATTTTTCAAAGCTGGGTCATCGAGCCAAATTGATGGACAAGCCGAGTGGCAGCTTGCAAGTTGCTTCACTCCTTGGTAACATTGTTAACACCTCCGTGCGAGTTATTACATATCTGTGTGCTGCACTAGCACACACTGGTTGCGGTATGTATCAATACAGCTCCAACAACACTTCCACAAACTACATTGCCTGTTAGGATAATGGTAGTAGGTGCAGGGTGACACTGTCAACTCCAGACATCCCTGAAAGTTATTAGACCAATTTGGAAATAGGTGGCTTGTTCCTTCATCGTGGTGGTGTCAAAATCCTGAACTCCCTCCATTGACAATTCAAGGAGTGTTTTCATCCTGCAGCAGTTCAATATGGTCAGTACTAGTTTTTCAAAGGAAACAAAGATACAAGTTGGAAGTTGATCTCTAGAGCCTACTTCACCATTTAATAAGATCATGGCTGATCTGATTACTCCAGATTCCTGTCTACCCCAATAAACTTTCACCCAATTACTTCTCAAGAATCTGTCTCCCTCTGTGTTAAAATATTCAAGACTCTGTTTCCTTTTGAGGAAGAGAGTTCCAAACAGTCCCAACCCTCTGTGAGGGGGGAGAAAAACTGCAAGCCTTAATTTTAAACAGTGACCCTTCGTTGTAGATTCTCCAATAAGAAAAAACATCCTTCCCATATGTACCATGTTAAGACTTCTTAGGATTCTATATGTTCTAATTAAGTCTAATTAACTCCAGGGGATATCTTGTCCAGCCTTTCTTCTTAACACTAACCACCTACCTCCAGATATTCAACAAAGGATATTTAACAGAGGAGGTTAAAAAAAAGCAGTAATACTTGGAAATGAATTTCCTGGTGTTACTGGAGCTCCATTTTAGTGTATAAGACATGTTGGACTAATATGTGTCACTTGCAAGTTTTACTGGGTTTCCTCCTGGAAGCATGCGATGATGCCCACAATCCAAGAGTGATATTTTTGTTAAAGTTTACTGTGCAAACGATATAGTGCAGACATTGACAGAGCAATGCTTTTGTGCTGCAATATTAATCGCGGTGTTCCACACCCAGGAAGAAACTGTGGTCCTGTCTGACCAAAATATGTGTTTGTTCAAACCCACAACAATGCTGTTGCTTTGTGCGTAACATGTGGCGAGTCCCTCGTCGGGTAAAACCCAGTAAGGACAGATTTCGTGAAACAGACTTGCACTAAAAAAAGGAGCAAATATATGTTGCTACCCCAGCACCATCAGTGGTCTAGTTGCATTTCTGAAATTGGTTATTGCCAGTATTTCTTCGTCCCTTTTGACAAATACATGTGAAAAAATTAATTAGTCAGTGATTCATGTATTTGCCAAATAACTGCTTAATAAAAGAATTTCATGACTGGAGGATAGGATTCACAACTTTTCACTTCCACATTCACTGGATTTGCACCTTTCCCTTTGCTTTTGCCAGAGGACAGCATATGCATGCCAGTATTTTTTTTTCTCCAATTATATCTGTCATGAGGAACAAAGTAGACAGACAGTCCTAAAATAGGCTCCTTTTAAAGTGACTTTTATTAATAACTATCAATGGAAAAGAAAAATGTGCTCTGAGTGGCAATTCATTAAGAAAAAAAAAGCTTCTTTCCTTCTCCTATCATTCCAAGGGTTAATTAGACAGCTGTTTTGAACAAGAGCAAAATACTGCAGATGCTGGAAATCTGAAACAAATACAGAGAATCCTGGAGAAACTCAACAGGTCTGGTAGCATCTGTGGAAAGAGAAAGAGAGTTAGCCTTTCGAGACAGTATGACTGTTCCTTCGAACTACAGTAGACTGGGTAGTCTGCAGCTCTAACGAAGAGTCACAGTGGACTCAGAACGCTAACTTTTTCACTCTGCACAGATGCTGCCAGACCTGGTGTTTCGAACAGTTGAGATGGAATGAGGAATTGTACTAACTTTTCTTGTGATCCCACTGTTATAATGTAAACTTGTTTCTGTATTTCTTTTCTGTAGATGCAAATTGCAGAATTGCTGACAGCTCATGGTGCGAGTCTCAATGCCAAGACAAACCTTAAAGAAACACCAATTGGTTAGTCATAGACATAAGGTTGGCACCATTTGCCTTGCCTAACGGAAGCAGATTAAGGCTGGGGAAGGAATAAGGTCCAAGGCTTGAATTCTTATGGAATATTCCATATGCCATAGGAGCATCACAGAAGTCACAAGCATCCATCTGATTCTGTTGTCTAGTCAGAAATGTAATACCATTTTAATGGAACTGTTGACTAAAGCAGCACTCAACCCCTTACTTTATCTCTGTTTATATCTCATTAAAATATTAATAATGTCTCTGTCACATTTTAGAGTCTTATCTGTCCTTGTAAGTGCAGATCGTTCAGCTTTCGTATTTTAGATTGTTTCTTATCAGAAATGTTTAGCTTCTTTTGGTTTTGCAAGTGTCTTTATTGGCTGTGCTGTTAAAAGTTCTGGTGATGTGCTTATGATGGCAAACAGAAAATCTTGTTTTAAATTTTTCTTCTGTGCTGTAACTTACCCTGTACCACCCTCCGCACTCCTGAAATCCTCCAGCCAGCCACCAAATTGAGGCTGGGTATGAAATGGCCAATAGTCGGCCACTTGAGGCCCTGAATTAGGGCATAGACAGTGGCAAAGCTACCCAGCCTGATAATACGCCAGTGGGAGACCATGGATATTCTCTCCAATGACTCGATTATTTCACACACTCATCGTATCAGATAATCTTGAACTTGCAAGAAAATTTGACCTGGTGTGTGGATTTCAGTGCCACTACTTTATAACCTGTGAGATAATCCACTCTATGACTTGAATAATCTTGTCTGAAAAATGGCACCTTCAACAGTGCAGCACTCCTAAAGTACTGGCACTGCAGGGTCAGCCACAATTCGAAAAGCTCAAAAATCAACTGTGGGACTCGACCCACAATCTTCAGGAGAGGCAAGTTTGCTACCATTGGGTCATACTGCAGGCAGAAAACAGAACTTATGGGGTCAATCTCAAAATGGTCCATTGTTGTATTAAAACAGTCTGAAAAGGACTAATGTTACTTTTCCATTGCAGATCTCTGTGATGATGAGGAGTTCAGAGTTTTGCTTCGACAGCTCAAGCACAAACATGATAGCATCTTGAAGTCACAGGGCAAGAACAAGTCATCTTTAAGCAGGAGAACCTCGAGTGCTGGAAGTCGAGGGTTAGTATTTGAGCCCTAATTAATGAAAACTCTGATTCTATGGCAACACTTAGACGTTCGATTCATTTGGATGTCACCTTCCAAGGAAACTGCGGTTCTTGGATTCTTTAGCTAGCTTTCTGGGCCTCAGCTTATCCTTATAAGTAAAATGAAAATGGCCTTAGTAATTTTGGTTGTTGGTTTTGAACATAAATTCCATAAATGGAATTTGAAAGAACTCCATGAAGGCAGGTATCCTGTCACCAAATGATCCTTCATTTCCACGTCCATAGTACTTGACAATGGTCCAGCTAGCTTAGAGATGGCTCCTAGAGTGAATAGAATCTCTGGCACTCCTGTTTATATCTGTCAGCCAGTGCTCCCTGATTGGACCAGGTTAACAGCCCCAATCAGGGATCTCACATTCCGTGAGGTCCACCTGGCTGACCTTGTTCCAATCACTACAAATTTCCTAATGAGCTTGATCAAGATGTATCCTCCCAAGGCAAGCAGGAAACCCTGAATGATTCCACATGCCTCTTTTGTGAGAGGTTTGTGAATCTTGGAATGGCAACCGTGGATACTAAGTCATTAGATATATTCACAACAGAAGTCAATAAGTTTCTGAATACAAAGGGATATAGAGCTAGCATGGAAAGGTGGAGCTGAGGTAGAAGATCAGCCATGATCTTATTCAACAAAGGAGCAGAGGGGCAAATAACAGACTCCAATTACTGTTCATTATGTTCGAATTGAGAGAGTAAGACATTGCTTCACTGGGGAAAGCAAAAGAAAAACTAACAAGGAACTGCATAAAGGTGAAACACTGCAAATACTGGAGATCTGAAATAAAAAAAAGTGTTGGAGAAACTCAGTGGGTCTGGCAACACCAGTAGAGAGGGAAAAAGAGTTAATGTTTCAAGTCTAATGACTTCAGAAGTGAAGAGGTGGAAGAGTCATGGCTTTAATGCTGTGGTGAAGGGGCAAATGTAGTAGAAAGGCAATCAGGAAAAGTTAAAGGAGATTGGAAATCAAAGATGTCATTGAGCAAAAGACAAAGGGAAAGGTAATGATTCTAGAGGAAACAGGGTATTGAAATGGAGTAGGTAGTAATGACAGGACAAAGATAACTCTGAATGAAAGCACAGCTGTGAAAAACAGGATCCAGCAGGAAACAAAAGTTATCCTTCCCTAAACTTTTCCCTCTGTTGTAGTTCTCTCAGCCAGTTGCTATGTTTTGAATTACAGTATGTGTAGATCATCTGGCCCATCTCTTCAATACTTTCATAGCTGATCCTGTCATATCCCCATATCCCATACTGTCATTGGACCTTCAGGGAGGTGATTAATCAGCCATGAATTTGGAATTGAAGAGCAGGCTCACAAGGCTGAATGGCCTACTCTGATCCCTATGTGCCTATGATATTCTACCTCAACTCTACTGCCTGCTCCCCGTACCCTTTGATCCCTGAGAGACCAAAAATCTATTTATCCAAGACTTGAACATACTCTATGACTGAACATCCACAATCCACTTGGATAGACAATTCTAACAATTCACAATCTCTGAATGAAGATATTTTTCTTCATTTCAGTTCTGATGAAGAGTCATTGGACTTGAAATGCTAACTCATCTGTGGTTTTCTCACCACAGATGCTGCCAGACCTGCTGAGTTTCTCCAATTTCTGTTTTTGTTTCAGCTCTTCAGCATCCACAGTTCTTTGTTTTATTATACTGAATAATAAGCTCTTTCTCCTTAGACTGTGTCCCCATGTTTTAGATTTTGTCATCAGCAGAAACAGTCTCTCTTGTGTTTATGCTGTCGCGCCTCTTCTGATTCTTTGTTTCAATGACATTATCTCTTATTCTTCTAAACACTAACAAATATGGGCAGAATCAACTCAGCTTCTCATCAGCTTCTCATCACGGGCCTACGCTTTCATCCAAATGTACAACCTAGTGAATATTGTTGTCCCATCTCCTAGGCAAGTAGATCCTTCCTTAGATTTGGAGACCAAGCTGTGCATCTGACTGCTTTCAATTCCTGACCCATCATGTCATTCACTACACATGAGGAAATTGCTTTGGAAATGTACATTTTTAATCACTTTCCTGGTCCGTATAATGTACTTAAATTAATCAGAATTAAATTTACTGGTATTCAAGCTTCACGACATCATACCTGAGGGAAGATGGTTGGTATTTTATATGGTTTTGCTTCTGCTTTAAATGATCTTTTCCCACATTCTCCAAAGTCTGTCTCTTCCTGACCAAGACAGCAGGTGTCCAGAATGCTTTGAAAGCAGCTGTCAGAATGTGTGTCAGAAACAGTCTAAAGGTGACGCTGTCTCTCTTCCTGCAGCACAGTTACTGACCTCCCCTTCTGTCAGGTTGACGGTGTTATGGAAATTGGCTGGTAGCTTTCTGCTCCATGTCAGTGCAGATGGGCTCACAGTGTCTGATGTTCCTTCACATGATCACTCACTGTTCAATGCATATATGTGGTTGTTTGTAGATGCATTGTCAATTTGATAATTGTATGAGCAGATAAAACAGATTAACAATTCAAATTCAATATGATGCTTTGGAGGTTTCACAACTTATCCTGATCTGGTGATGGTATACAATCTGTAGAATTGCATGGCATTGTTGTTGCCCTGGTTTGACAACCTAGTGGCCTTTTCTGCTATTTGCTGTCACTCAACATCACCACACAATCGCCATTGTCGGGATGTTCTTCCTCAGTTTCTTTGTGTATGGTTGGTGTATTGTATATTGGCCTGATTTGGCTTCTGTTCCTTCACAATGCAGCACCATGATCAGGGATGACTTCATGCGATCTGGACTGGTTGCATATTTTATAATGTTTTGCTGGAATCCAAGTGTTTATATTTCTAACTTCCATTTCACACTGGTGCATGGTTTTGGTAGTTCTCTACCAGCTTGCTTGTTATGTATCTATCTTTGAAGAAGAATGTCCTGATTCTAGGAATGATTAGAGAATTATGGAATTGTTTCTGATTTACAGCATGCATAGTTCTTCTGGGTTTTTATTTGGAGAATTACAGATCCTGGGCAATCTCATGCACACTTCCCATCACAATGTATGCTTGGAAGGTGATTGTAGTCCAGTGGTGTTGCAAGAAATGCAAAAACAAATTGTTTTTTGTTCCTTAACACTTAATGATCATTGTATGGCGTGAGTTGCCCGTACTGCACGCAAACAAAACTTTTCACTGTATGTAGGTACATGTGACAATAATAAATCAAATTTTAAAAATGTTAAGGTGATCAGAAACTTTTAGAACTGTCAGCATCACATGTCCTGAAAGTGCACAAAACCACACACTAAAAGCTAAAATCGACATAGGATCTAGTACCAACATATTTTTACCACTATGCATCCTGAAAGACATGTACCTCAGCAGGTGGCATTCCATAGTAGAACCAACAAGAGACTGTCTCACAGGGTGTAGCACATTACGAATTCCATGAGCAGGGGTGATGATGTTATGTTTGACACTGCCATTTAGTATGCATGTCCTGAAAAGGGTTAGCCAGTGAATTGCAGTCCATTTTCTCACACCAACTTTTCCAGGATACCGAATAAATTATAAATAACGCATATCATGTCAGCACTGGTCATGCTTATTGTGGTACTGGTAAATTTGGAGAAGTAGTCCATTACAAGGATGTAATATTTTTCCATGCATGGTGAATAGGTCTGTTGCTACTTTTTTTCTAAGGAGCGAAAGAAGTGGATGCAGCAGTTCCGTCTGCCGCTAGCGTTGATACATTTGGCATGCCTCGGATCCATTCACATGTCATTCAATATCCTGATTCATCCCAGGCCGGTACACAGACTCATGTGCTAGCGGTCTTGAGCATTCAATACCCATGTGTTCTCGGTGTAACATGGCCATGTTGCTTTTGGTGTTTGTCCTTGAAGATGACTTATCGCGATGCACCATGTTCATCTTCGTATCCCCAAAATGAATGACACCTCTCAAGTATTTGCTTAATACTGTCAGGCCATCCCTGCATAATTACCTTTTGCAACTTTTGTGGAAGCCTATCTTCGGCAGTTGCCGATTGCAGCCGTTCACATTGGCTCCTGTAAACGTTCTTCAACTTCAATGATTGCATGGCACTTTGTTTTTTATTCATTCATGGGATGTGGGTGTCACTGGCTTGGCCAGCATTTATTGCCCATCCCTAATTGCCCTTGAGAAGGTGGTGGTGTGCCGCCTATTGAACTGCTGCAGTCCATGTGCTGTAGGTAGCCCACAATACTGTTATATGGTCTGTTTTGCCACAGTGAGTGTGGTTTGAAGCATATGAATTGTGACAGCACCTAAGATGTGTGCACGCTGGTAGTCCTACCACTGCTGGACCATTGGTATCTATCTAGAAAGTTTCAAGAAGGCAAGGTGTGTTTGCCTATTGGCATTGTAATGTGATTTCTGCGCATGGAATTTGTAATGTGCTACACCCTGTGAGACAGTCTCTTGTTGGTTCTACTATGGAATGCCACCTGCTGAGGTACATGTCTTTCAGGACGCATAATGGGTAAAAATATGTTGGTACTAGATCCTATGTCGATTTTAGCTTTTAGTGTGTGGTTTTGTGCCCTTTCAGGACGTGTGATGCTGACAGTTCTAAAAGTTTCTGATCACCTTAACGTTTTTAAAATTTGATTTATTATTGTCACATGTAGCTACATACAGTGAAAAGTTTTGTTTGCGTGCAGTACGGGCAACTCGCGCCATACAAAGATCGTACCGTGATTGAACACAGTAGGGAACATAAAGTTATAGCTGCAAAGAAAGTAAACAAAAGCAAGATCAACATTAGATTTGAAACTTGAGAGGTCAATAAAGAAGTCTAATAACAGTGGGGAAGAAGCTGTTCTTGAACCTGACAGTATGTGTGTTTAAGCTTCTGCCAGACAGGAGAGGTTGGAAGAGATTATAATTGGAATAGGTGGGGTCTTTGATAATATTGGCTGCCCTTCCAAGGCAGTGAGGAGTGTAGATGGATTCAATGGATAGAAGGTTGGCTTGCGTGATGAATTGGGCTGAGTTCATAATTCTCTGTAGTTTCTCACAGTCCTGGGCAGAGCAGTTGCTGTACCAAGCTGTGATGCACCCAAATAGAATGCTTTCCATGGTGCATCTGCAAAAGTTGGTGAGGGTCCTTATGGACATGCTGAATTTCCTTAGCCTCCTGAGGAAGAAGAGGTGTTGTTGTGCTTTTTTTAAACCATTGCACCACTGTGGGTGGTCCAGGACAGATTGCTGGTGATGGTCAAGAATGTCAAGAAAGGTGTGAGGTTAACAATAGAAAAAAACTTGATCATCTTCTGACATTCGTCTTTCGTTTGATTGACTATGCACCTCCTTGACGTATTTGTGTTTGCTCACCTTCTTAACAATTGCCTTTGTGCCAGTGCTGCCTCATTGCTCACTTTTTGCGTTTTGTTCTGGGGTCTGTCTTGGTCTATGGAGCCAAATTTTCTGCCACTGTTGATACCATACAGGTTTCAAGAAAGGCTTTTGGGTAATTGCTACACCTGTTACAGATTTTGTTGGTTTAGTGTGCTTTGCTGACCATCGCAATCATGCTGAACGCAACTATTGACAAACTGGACAATAAACTTCTGCAGTTGTTTGGGTATCATGCATTGAGTCTGTTAATTCTGAAGCTAATTGAACTTGGAGTATTGAATAGACAGCCATTGCTGCTAACCAGCTTTTGCCTTCTGCAGGGTATATTGCTTGATGTGGCAATGCTTATGTTATCCTTCGTGACATAATAAACTAGGCATGGATGATATGGCATTGGAAGATCGAACAGATAGTTGTTACAAATAAAAACCGAAAATGCTGGAGAAACCCTACAAGTCTGGCAGCGTCTTTGGAGAAACGGAGTTAATGTTTTGAGTCCAGTATGACTCTTCTTAAGAACACACATCTGCAGATATTCATTACAGGTGGCTACTAAAAGCAGACATTCTCAGGCATACTACTACCTGGGCTAAAGTTAAGGTGTTAGGTTACAAACAGCAGCATGCTTTAATTCATAGGACATGTTTTATGTGATCCCAATAAGAAGTGTGTAAGACTTTTATACCCTCTGGCCACTTGCTACGATGCAATAATATCATGAGCATGTCTCTAAAGTAAGCGGTCAGACTAATTTTGGGACATAACACAACAGCAAATGTTGTAATGGATCACGAAAGACCAATGGGTGCTCTTTGGAGGGTCGGTGCAGACTCGATGGGCCAAGTAGCCTGCTTTCTCACTGTAGGAATTCTATGATCCTATAAACTTATCAAAGTCTTTTATAGGCGCACCAATAATAAAAGGATGGTGAAAGGAGGAGTAGGATGAATTAGGGACCAAAAAGGGGAGTTATATATGGAGGCATGAGGCATGTCAGAGGTGTAAATTAATACTATGCATCTGCCTTTCCCTACAAGGTGAATTCTGCCATATTAGTTACATAGAAGGAAACTTAGTCACTAGAAGTATTTAAAACACACAAAGACGAGGCATTGGATAAGCTGACAAAACTTAAATTTGACAAGGCAAACAGGACTAGATGAGATACATCCAATAATATTGAAGGAAGTGAGAGCAGAAATTGCAGAGGCATTGCCAGTAATCTTTCACATATCCCTGCACTCAGAGGTGTTGCCAGACAACTGGACAATTACGTCCTTGTTTACCAAACATTCTAAAGATAAGACTAGCAATTGTAGACCAGTCAGATTAACTTTTGTGCTGGGGAAACTTCTGATATGTGAGGTTGGATTAATAGTTACATGAAAAATGAGGGTTAAGGGAAAATTGTAACTAATTAACTTGCAGAAGCCCTTTGAAGAGGTAATTAAGAGTTGATGAGGACTATGCTGTTGACATGGTGTACATGGACTTCTAAAAAGCATTCAATACAGTGCCACACCATAGGCTTGTGAGAAAAGTCATAGTTCATGAAAGAAAATGGACAAAAACAACATAAATACTAAATTAACAAGGTGTAGAGCTGGATGAAC